>NC_092348.1:282354-1005341 GCF_963676685.1 Mytilus edulis
ATAGCTCATCAAATTATTGTTTTTCAGTAAATTTCTTCAAGAATGATAAGGAAAGTCGAGAAAATTATTTAGTTCTGCACACCCACATTTTAAACATATCAAACTATGAACTAGGCTCAAAAATAATAAATACAATGTAAGAAAACAAATCATTTTACTTGCATATTGTCAACAAAGGAGACTAGACATTGACTGAAGAACAAATATAACATTATTTCCTATATTTCATATTCTACTGTAAATCACTTTATAACAAGAATGTATCCAAAGTACACGGATGCCCCACTCGCACTATGCTTTACCATGTTCCATGGACCGTGAAATAGGGTAATAATCTAATTTGGCATTAAAATTAGAAAGATTATACTATAGGGAACATATGTACTAAGTTTCAAGTTGATTGGACTTCAATTTTATCAAAAACTACCTTGACCAAAAACTTTAACCTGAAACTCCCACTTCATTTTCTATGTTTAGTGGACCGTGAAATTGGGGTCAAAAGTCTAATTTGGCTTTAAAATTCAAAAGATCATATCATAAGCAACAAGTTTACTAAGTTTCAAGTTGATTGGACTTCAGCTTCATCAAAAACTAACTTGACCAAAAACTTTAACCTGAAACTCCCACTTTCATTTTCTATGTTCAGTGGACGGTGAAATTCGGGTCAAAAGTCTAATTTGGCTTAAAATTAGAAAGATCATATAATAAGCAACAAGTGTACTAAGTTTCAAGTTGATTGGACTTCAGCTTTATCAAAAACTACCTTGACTAAAAACTTTAACCTGGACGGACGGACGGACGAACGGAAGCACAGACGGACGAACGGAGCCACAGACCAGAAAACATAATGCCGCTCTACTATCGTAGGTGGGGCATAAAAATATCTTCATTGAGGCAGAATTGCTCAACTAGCAAAATAATCATGCCATGTTGATATCTATATATTTTAAGCTTTTTAGTATTTATTACTGAAGACGAATGATTTGCTTACAAATCATTGGAGAATCAGACCTTAAATTTCCATTACCAATCAATTGTCGATATTTGTCTATTGAATTGTTTCATGTTTTTCATGTTGTGGTCTTTTGTAGCCAACTATATGGTAGACACTTTTTCTCACTGTTGAATGCTGTACAAATTCAATTGCTTACATAAGCTTCATTTAAACTTCTGTGGCTTCTTGTCTCATTGGAAATCGTACCACATCTCCTTATATTCATTTTGGTCATCACTGTATTTACAACCAATGAAATGACTTATTATATCAACTTTGTTGTTTATTTTTTCTTAGCTGTACATGTATGGGTTTCAGGGTAATAAACACACAAAACAAGAATGTGTCCATTGTACACAGATGCCTTATCCGCACTATCATTTTCTATGTTCAGTGGACCGTGAAAAAGGGGGAAAATCTCTAATTTGCCATTAAAATTAGAAAGATCAATCTTAAGGAACATGTGCACAAAGTTTCAAGTTGATTGGACTTCAACTTCATCAAAAACTACCTCGACCAAAAACTTTAACATAAAACAGGACAGACAGGCGGACGAACAGATGGACGGACAATGAGCGAACGAACAGAACATAATGCCATGGCCCATAAAATAATTGTCATTAAAGGGCAACAACTCCATTACTTAATAAGTAACTGAGTTGCAATAAGTCTTTTTCTATTAACTACGGTTTTTCAAAAAATTAAACATGTGGATATTTACAATGTATACCTTTTAGTCAAGATACCTGATAACTAGTGTGTAACTACATTTACTTGTACAATAATAAGATCTAGAGAAAGTTTATGAAAATTACAGATTTATACATTTCAAAACACGTTCAGTCACAGCTGTTAATATACATGAATAAAGTTAGAAAAATGGAACCAGTTGGTTGGAAAAATGGAACCAACTGGTTGGAAAATGGAACCAGTTGGTTAGAAAAATGGAACCAGTTGTTTGGAAAAATGGAACTAGATGGTTGGAAAAATGGAACTAGTTGGTTGAAAAAATGGAACCAGTTGGTTGGAAAAATTGGAACCAGTTTGTTTGAAAAATGGAACCAGTTGGTTGGAAAAAGGAACCAGTTGGTTAGAAAAATGGAACCAGTTGGTTAGAAAAATGGAACAAGTTGGTTGGAAAAATGGAACCAATAGGTTAGAAAAATGGAACCATGGTTATAACCAGGTGCTTTGCAGGGTGCAGCTTTATACGACTACAGAGGTCCAACCCTGAACAGTTGAGGCAAGTATGGACACAACATGCAAGCTTGATACAGCTCTGAATTTGAATTGTAATCAAATTTTTGACATAATATAGGTTTCTGACACAGGCGCTTGGGTGTAGGATATTTTTTTATATTTTTTTTTTTTATTAAAATATTCAATTTTCTATATTTATAATACATATCTATCACTTCTGTGCATGTCTCACCTAGTTTCGAGTGATTTAAACGAACCAGAGAAAATAACCAATTTTACTATCCATACTAAGAAACAAAAATTGGGTATTTTCTCTGGGTCGTTTAAATCACTCGAAACTAGGTGAGACATGCACAGAAGTGATAGATATGTATTATAAATATAGAAAATTGAATATTTTAATAAAAAAAAAAAAAAAATATCCTACACCCAAGCGCCTGTGGTTTCTGACACAAAACAAATGTCATGATCTTACAAATCTATTGCCAAATACTGTCATGACTGTGCAACTAAAGATTTTTTTTTTTAATTTTTCAAAAATTTGAAATTTGAGAAATTTTGAAGAAAATAAATTGGACCCCCCTCTATAAAAAAAAAAACCACTTTGATAATCCCCCCTTGGAGCAATTGCCTTAAAATTGGTTCCAGCCTTTCCATTGTAGTATTTGGAACCTTGTAGTACAATTTCAGAGAGATCCATGCACTTAAACACAAATTATTGTCCAGAAACAAGAAAAATGCTTGTTTTAGCCCCTAATTCCTGTATGAATGGGGCAATAACCCCCATACTCAATCCAAGCCTTCCTTTTGTGGTTTGGAACTTTGTGGTACAATGTCAGAATAATCCATACACTGACACCAAAGTTATTGTACAGAAACTACAGAAATCTTTGTTGATTGGCCCTTGATTCCTAAACTGTTGGCATCACAACCCCCAAAATGAATCCAAAACTTCTACTTGTGGTATTACACATTGTGGTGCAATTTCAAAGCAATTGAAATACTTATACAAAAGTTATTATCCTAAAAGTAGAAAAATGCTTGTTTTGGGCCCCTTTTTGACCCCTTATTCGATAACAGTTGAGACCACCATCCCCAAAATCAATCCCCACCTTCCTTTTGTGGTATTAAACCTTCTCATGCATGTCATGAAACTAAAGTAATTGTCCAGAAACCAAATGTGTCTTCTGACAATGACGACGACGACAACGCAGACGACGCAGAAGACAACATCATACCATTAAACACTCCCAAAAATTGTTTGCGGTTGTATAAAAATTGAACCAGTTGTTTAGAAAATGGAGGAACCAGTAGGTTTGAAAAATGGACCCAATAGGTTAGAAAAATGGAACCATGGTTATAAAATGTGAACCAGTTGGTTAGAAAATGGAACCAGTAGGTGTGAAAAAAGGAACCAGTTGGTTAGAAAAAAAATATGTATACAATATGTAAATAAAATCAAAAATCAATTTAATATCCCAAACACTTAGCATGACTTCTGATATGTGTAATTGTCAATCAGGAGATAATCCAAATAAATGATCAGGAAAGTTTTGATAAGTAGGCTCCCCATTCCTTTGATGAAGTTTAACAAACTGTATTAGATGTTGAGGTAAATGTTCATGGTATTCAATATTATTATCTAGGATGGACACCGAGGCAAGACATTGAAGTGTTCGGTTAGCCACTGGACATAGTGGTACTACTGAATCCTGTGAATTATCTATTGCTGATTGGTTGGTTTGATCTACACAGTCTGGGTGAGCACCTCCTTCCAGGAGAGCTTTAACAATGTCTTGAGGGTTACTGGTACCCTGCTCCTCAGAAACCTTTAACATTAAAAAGTAGCAAAAGTGTAAAGGAGTCATTCCTTCATCATCAGAAGCGTTAGGATCTGCTCCGAATGTTAACAATAACTCTATCATTTCCAATGATCCACTAAATTCATCTGTCAATGAACTTTTCTTGTATTCCAAGTATGGCATCCATGAATCAATAGTATCATCAGAGAGAGTTGGTACAGCATAATGAAGTATTGTTTGACCGTATAAATTCCTAAGATCAGCCTGAATAACTTGTCTCATAAACTTGGAAAACCTTTTTGTTTCTTCAAAGGTTTTCTTTTGCCTATTCATTATCTTCATCATCACAAGCAATGAAGCAAATTCTATAAACTTTCTTTGACTCCTTGGAGTCACACAACATTCTAAGAAGAAACATTTCCATATTGACATTAAAGTTTCAAAAGACAACAGTGAACGGTGATTCTCATTAGTAACTATGTCAACAAGTTTTAAAATAAACCATTTACAGAAATATTTTTTGTCTAAAATTTCTTCATTTGGTAGAAATTGAATGAAATATGGAAAACTATAAGTTATGAATGTAGCCAATTGTCTAACTCTATCTTCCTTATCAAGTTCTTCAGCTAGGTTCTTGTACGCCAAAAATGTTCTGAAATCTCCATAACCAATCAAACTCTCATGAATCTGAGCACTTTTAAGTAGGATTGCCAAGCGTGTGTCTATTGTCTTTCCTGCCTGGTTTTTACCAAGGTGCCATCCAAAAGACGAATGGGTACATATGTCACTCAAATCAGGAACCTCTCCCTTTTTAACTTCTTCATTAAATATATGTTTCACCAGCTGAACAGTTTTCTTGGTTACATGAGAGAAATAATTTGACACAGTGTCTAGAAGATCTATAATTAATGTTGGCATAATTGGATTTAAAGAGGTCAAAAACTGAGATCGGGCTTCTTCACGTGCACGTTCCTCGGTTTCCCATTTTGACATACTTTCTGCATCATTTGTTGTTGTCTTGTACATTTTATTTCTGGTGACACGGACACATTTTTGTCTCCTTATTTCATCAGCAGCTTTCCAACATTGCACAGCATCAGCGAAGTAATTAGAAGTACAGCAGTATGTCCCAAACACTTCCAGACTTTCTATCTTAACTTGGAGAGGTATATCTGGCATCAGTAAACACTTATGATATAACATGGTGTCCCCAGAGGAGGCTAGATACAGAATAGGGTGAACATACTTAGCCTCTAACTTTTCATCTGATTTCTCACACTGGACAATCTCATTCTTATCTTTATCAATACTAAATGATCCTAAAACACAATCAACATGTTCTTCAGTGCTATCACAGTTTTCAATGGCCGACTGAAATCTAAGTAGATTAGCATCATTTACATTGTTTATATTCTCTAGATAAGGTTCTAGATAACCTGATATTGAGCTTCCTCTGTGAATCATCTCAAATCCAAATACTGACAAACCTTCTATATTTCTAACATTACCAAAATCAACTGGAACTCTATCAAGCAAAAATTGAAGTGAGGTTTTATAAAAATCTTTTGTTTCATCAAAAGCAGCAGTCAAGATATCAAAAAGTTGTCTCTCGGAACATTTCTCCACAGCCCCTTTATCTACCAACATTTTAACAATCTCCACTTTATGACAGATTCCCTTATCCACTGCCTCCTTTAACTCCTCACCTAGCTTAGTTTGGTTATCAGAATCTTCAGGGTGTTTATATCCAAATACTGGAAATACTTCTGGTGGGAATACCATCATGGCAAGCATTAGACAATTACAGTTCTTCCCAATGTCAATACCAACATCAGCATTACATTCAAGTAAATAATGGATAACATCTTCATCCCCATTTGCTACTGCACAAAACAAAGGCTTGCCCTTCAGGTCATCTGATTCACCATCAACATTAGCATCACAATGCTCCACTAAAAACTTGACTAAGTCAGCATTTTTTAACTTACAAGCCAAAGATAGTGGGTTATGGTTCTTATTTCTCACTTTCATCAACTCTTTTCTTTGTTCTATATCACAGATGCCTAATATGGATGCCAAATATCGTTCAGCATCACAGGATATCATCTCAGACTTTCTAGTGTCAGATATTAAATCAAGGATCATGTGTTTTAAAACTTCCAGAGTTTCTGGTTCAACACCCATGCCAAAAGTTTGAGTTTCCCCACAGTCTTCCTCATAACCATAGTAACTGTCATAGTAATCATAGTTTTCTTCATACTGGTCTAGATCCTCATCATAACTTTGTGTATTCTGAGATAAGTTTTCTTCTAAGCTGTCGTTATGTGTAAATGAAATTGTCTTTACCTCTGTTCCACCATTACTATCTTTGTCCTTAAGATCTTCAAGTTTATTTCTACCAACTTTCTGTCTCTTCCTTGTATTTCTAGATGAACCCATTTCTTGTTTTAAATCATTTAGACAGCAAATCCTGAAAAATAAAAAAATAAATTAATGCTTGAGTCTTCTTATTTTTCATTTTCATTTTCATTTATTGTCAAAGTGTCTGTCTATCTTTTATAATATTCAAGATAACAGGCAAAAACATAAAATATTCTTAAATCATCATTCAAGAGCACTAACTCCAAATAAATGAAATAAGAAGACTACTGACAATTTTGGCTATGCTTTACTCAGTTCTAAATCTAGTACTACTGATCATTGTTGATTATTGAAGTCTATGAGTATTTTTAAGATATTAGGTACATTTGTATCTACTCCAATAAGCCCAAGGTCATCAGATCCTTTCATCAGTGTTGGTTTATTTGTAGATGTGGTTTTTCTAATCATTTTTGCAAAAATTTTATTAATTTCTATTTACTTATACTAAAGTAATTATTTGGAAATCACTTGTCTTCGGACGATGCTGACGACAACAACAACATGATACCAATACACATGTACGACCAAATTTTTTTTAAGTGTATCAAATTTGTAATCTGTCACTTCAAATTTGTCATAATCCAATTCATTTCATCACAGAATGATACAGAATGCAAACAGGGTAATAAAAATATGGTGCTGATTCCACCTACATGTAGTTGTAGCAGTTATCTATCATATCTACAGAGCTCATGTTGACTGTGTTGATTAGTACATAAAATGCCGGACTCTAAATAAATTGACTTACTTACTTACTATATTATCATCAGGTCATAATTATTAAAGATACGATATGGAAACAGACATGAGTTTAAAATATGCACGCTATTATCCTAATAATTTCTGATTATATCAATAAGATGTCACTCAAACATAGATTCAACATGAGCTCTGTAGACATGACAGATAACTGCTACAACTACCGGTACATGTAGGTAGTGTCAAGTCCCATCAATATACACAATGTATGTTCCTGCTGCATCTTGAAAAAAGTATGATGACCCTTATTTTTTATTACATTTTTTAAATAAGTGGGAATGTGTCCATGGGACACAGGTGATGGCCCCGCTTGCTTATCATATAAAGTTATAAAGGGACAAAACTGAACAACTATAATTTTTTTGCTCAACGATCCTATCACCAATCTGATGGTTTAGTGAGTATCTATAAAAGAAATATATTAATAAGTTTGACGCTATCCAAATTTGTACTTCATCTGAGTTTTGTGGTAATAAGTATTGTGTATAAGTCTCACAACATTAGGTTGAGACAATCTAAAGTTAGAGAACAAAAATAAAAAATTCATTAATTTTTCCATAAATTTGTGAAAAAAAAAGCATAACTATAGAATGGTAAAAGTTAGAGAACGGAAAAAAAATCAAATGTTTTTGACATGCAAAATCTCATCATTTTTCTGCCTTTCAAATACCGGCAAATTCGTAATTCTTCTATGAACTAAAGTTAGAGAACAGAAACCAACTTTGGAACATACGGATGGACATACGTACAGACGGGCAAGGGTCAAACTTTATACCCCCCGAGCTCCAGCAGTGGCTCCCCGAATTCCCAAATTCAAAGAAATTGAAATCCTGACAAGCCAAGGCTCCGTGTTGAAGGCCGTACTTTAACCTATAATGGTTTACTTTTTAAATTGTTATTTGTATGGAGAGTTGTCTCATTGGCACTCACACCACATCTTCCTATATCTAATGACTTCCTGAAATTCAAAAAAAGTCAGGATCCCTAAAGCATAAATCCCGAAATCTCGAGCTTAAAAACACCTGATCCTGGAGTCCTGTTAAAAGTTCGAAATCCCCCCCCCCCCAAAAAAAAATTAAGACTAAATACCACAAGCGACTGTTAAAACAACTACAGCATCTACCAGACATTTCTTCCTCTGTGATATTTTATCCTGAGGATAATTTGTCCCGGTAATTTTTTTCCAGGCATGGTGTTTCACAGGTTGATTTTTTCCAGAGGAGTGAAAATCTATCTGTGTTATGTGGATAGTATTTACCAGTATATATTTGCCGTCCTATAATTCACAGAACCGTGTGAAATAGAGTCCCATTAACTACTATATAAGTTACTCACAATCAATATAACCCTGACCAGTGGCGTAGCTGGGTCATTTTTACGTGTACGCCCGAACCTTGGCGAGGGATATGAGGGATGCCAACCGCTCAATGTTAAAGCACCTGCTGGTAGTGGGTTCGAAAGGGACGAAGCCCCCGAAAGCTATCGAGAATGAGATACCGTAAATAATTCCTGTCAGTCAAAAATCATTGATAGCAACATACTTTTGAATCTAAATGGTTTGTTTGTTTTGGTTAAATTTTGTAATATGTTAACTTATTCATCGTGTTAAACTGGAAGCTAGCCTAATGGTCATTGGTTTTAGAGAAAACGTCGAAACCAATATTACTTTTAAATAAGTTTAAAGGGTGCCGTGCGTGAGCATACAATCGACAAAAGCACCTTTTAATGAACACGAAAAAAAATATTTCTAAGAGGTGCAATATAAAAAAAAATCTTGAACACCTAGGATTTCTTCCCACAAAAAGTGAATCAATTTATCATTCCTTTAAAGGGATTTAAAAAAAATCAAAAATTTTCTTTTGATATTTTTTTCTTGATCTGGAATATTTCACGACAATCTATGAAGGTTTATAAATTGAGCATATAAAACAATTAATTGCGTAAAGAAGAGTCCGGCTATCTGTCTATCAGAAAAGAACAGAAAAATGAACGAAAAAAAATGCTTTCAAAATTTTAGCTTTAGACATTAGTCATAGAAAAAGCTTCTTCGGCATTTTCATGAAATTCGATAAAGGTTCGACAAGCAGTTAATGTAATTAAGAAATAACAAAATGTAAGCCCAAACTGCGACCACTTATCAATTGCAGAAAGAAATACATTTTGTCCTTAAAATGCGGGAAAATTAAAGATATAATTGCATTTTTATATTGCTCTGAATACTCTTTTGATCATAAACAGTTTATGTCCAACTTTCGTAAAATTTCACGGAGAGTCATTCAAGACTTTATCCACATTCGGAACCTAAATATTGACGCCGCTTTGTCTCGCTTTTGGGACATAAATCACAGGCTCGACAAATAAAACAAACAGCATATCGAATCTGAGCAGATAGGGAATTGCTTTAAATATAAGAAAAAGTACGTCGAATTTATAGTAGATTCAGACTTTTACAAAAGATTCGAACAAATATATTTGAGTAAATTTAGTCCCTTTTTTTTCAAAATCACAATCCATTGAAAAAAAAGAAGCACAAGGCTGATGTGCTTTTGACCAGTTTTTCTTATTCTATGTCGATTGTTTGTTTTATTTTCAAAATTCATGTGTACGCCCGGGCGTTTTGACGTAAACGTAGCTACGCGCATGCTGACTATAATTATAAAATGCTTCACAAAGGTAGACCAAATTTGCATAATTTATCAAAGGGAGGTAATTATGAGCAATTATTATTTTAAAGATATTAATATAATATATTTTCTGAATCTATTTTATAGTGAAATTTTTCCTTGAAAATATATATTCATTTATATAAAAAGATGACTTACATCTTGATCTAATAAGACAGATAACATTTCACAGGTAAAAACTATCCAGCTGTTAAACATGCGTGCTTTTGTTCCAATATTTATTGTTATGCTATGATTTATCTGATTTCCATATAATCAACAACTACATCTCTGTCCCCAGACAAAACTATTTATATAGTTAAAAATATCATCATAATCAAATTCTTCTATTACTCACTCAGTTAACTGTAGTAATGCAACTATATTTCTACCTTACTTTTAAATTCATATTTGTACTGAGATCTGAAAACAACTCACTTTTACATGTATTTCACTAACCTTATTTAATCATATTATTTTCGCAATTTCGATCTTTAAAATTACTTCTGGTTTTCTTCCCTATGTTTCATGATAATTTTCATTTTGAAAGTATGACATTGACTTGAATATTTCAGGAAATTTTTTCAAGGATAATTTGTGAAATATTTCCCATTATAATACATCTTTTTTAACAATTTTGCTTCATTTCAAATACACTTTTATTATTTCATGGTATTTTTTAAGGCAGTGTCTGCGCGTACCCGCATGTGGGTACGAATAGTCAAATTGCCGTTCTAGGCTGCACGTACCCACATCCGGTTTTCTTTTAAAATGCCATCGGATCGAGAATGAAACGTGAAATATATACGGAAATTATCGATAATATGGGGATTTCGTGTAGAAAGAGTGAAAAGTATGAAAAATAATATTTTCAAATTGTATTTATTAAATAATGATACATAATAAACATTGCAAAATTAAATGCACAATGATGTAAAATGAAACTGTACAGTCCCTGTAAAAGAAAAACATGATAGAAATTAATACTATTATAAAATTTAAATGAAAATTTAAAGAATAACATTTCAATAATTTAAAAATATACCCATATGATATTTTAAAATAATCTTTTAGTAAAATGTAAAACAGGAACTGAAATTTTAAAATATATAAAACTACTAAAATTAAAGCTTGAGTTTATAAAAATTAAAGAAGCAAGTAATAAATCAATTTAAACCAATTATAAAAGATTCATGTAACTGACTAGTTAAGATTTCGAACAAATTTTACATATCCAATATGATTGTTTTGGCACAGATTTCAACCCTGCACATTTCAAATGTTGCCAGTCTAAACAGCAATCACATGCCAACGAGTCATGATCGTGTAGGTTTTTTTTACACTTTATACATATATCCAGTCGCATGTTTCCCCTTCTTTCCGTGATCTTAACTTTTAGTTGTTTCCAGGCTTCAGTGGTAACATATATTTTAATGCGCTGGAGGTTTACGTTTTTATCAATGGTATGAAATTAAACGCCTGATAGTTCTGTACAAATCTTTCTAATTCATTATAAGTCTGAAATGTCTTCCCTACAGTTATAATATCACTCTCTTCCATTTTACTAACTGAGAAAAAACTCTTCACTTGCCTATATATATGTGTGTATATTTATAAAAATTCTGAGTAGTTTTAATCAATTTATTCACTAATTGCAACAAATTCCGTATATATTTCACGTTTCATTCCCGATTTGATGGCATTTTATTATAAAACCGGATGTGGGTACGTGCAGCCTAGAAAGGCAATTTGACTATTCGTACCCACATGCGGGTACGCGCAGACACTGCCATTTTTTAAACGATAAGTTTTTTCTAATAACTATTCAATAAGTTAACTACCCAGATAGAATTTCACGGCAAAGGAAAAAATATCCCAGGGAAATATTTTCCTCCAGATAAAAAAATAACAACAACTACTGCAACATTTTTTCCTCCGGATCAAATTTCATCCGGATATAATTTTGCTTTACATATCGGAAACAGCTAAACAGGATCTAAACCTAGCCTTTAGGTATAAAACGAAACTAATTTTACTCATATGTTTTAAGACTATTCCTGTATTTTGTGAAGAAATTTGAAGGTTAGTTGTTATTGGACTTGATTTCTGTTAATCTGTGATCCATTTAAACCTTACACATGTTAGTTCATAGATGTTGGTAGACCTCTAACGTCTAATAACTTCAGTTCCAAAAATAGTTCATGGGAGCAGACATTTTGATCTTGCCAAATTGTGTACTAGCAATCCTGATCTCATCTCCAATTGTCGCTTTATATTAAAAATAAATGATTCAAATACATTTCTAAAATTATATATAAGAAAAAGTGACTAAATTTTATCGAATAATAAGATTTAAGCAGTTAGTAACCATCAAAAATCTGATGGATAACTGGATACCATAAGAAGAATCATGCCTATAATCAGAGACATATAATACATTATATGTATTATATAATGTATATATATGTCTCTGCTATACGGTCTATAAAAAGCTATCTTGGGTAGCCGATTTATGACTTTGACTTTTCCTGTGGTATCTTTCCACAGGCACTTGTCTCAGAAAAAAAAATTCCTATATACCTTACTATAACAAGTTATAATAAGGTATAGAATATATTTTATAGTTGGGTCTGAGACAAGTGCCTGTGTATCTTTCGCAGATGTATCGTAAGTATGTATCCGCGGTGTGGCTTGCATATACCTGTACTTGCAGGGGGACAGGGCGATTGTTTTTCCTCTGATAGTAAATATCAAATACAAGTAAGTTGTAGTATATTTATGTTCTTATGATACAGAAAATGCAAAAATAATTAAAATGTATATAAAAATAAAAATTAAAAGATAAAAAAAAAAGGGGGGAGGCAAAAAAAAATGTTCGGTCTCCAACACAAGTACCTCAGTTACATGTTACCTGCTACCTATTCTATATATTCTACCTTTGCCAAATAAACTACTTCAGTATATTTAGTGCCCCCCTCAGAATGGGCTAAAGGGGCACTAGCTCAGACGGTCAAATTCATGTTCACCGATTTGACTTAAATTCTCATATTTGATTTATAAAAAGTAAAAAAAATAACAATTTACAGGGCATGAGCGCGATAATATATGAAGCTTCTTTCGTGTGTTTTTTTGTCTAGACTTAGTTTTTTGGATCGAATTAGTCAATCAAATGATTTACCTTTGATTCACATTCAATGTTCGTTTTCCTATAAATAATTGAGCACGCACAATGCATGCGTTATTCAACTCTAGTTAAGGGCTTAAATTGAAGTAAACATTACTACGGATTCAATGAGGTCGAATTATTCACTTGCAAGTGAGTTATTCATCATCAATGTTTCTTAGCTTATTTTTGACAAAATTGAACTGGCTGCTAAAAGCAAATTATTATTTCCGTTTCACTTTCATTAATGAGACTCGAAAAAAAAAATCTACCTATTTTTTATCTTGCATATATATCCTAGCTAGTGCCTCTTCGACAACTTTGGCTTATTTATGGGGAAAACATGAGGGAAGGCTTTTTACCAAGCAGGCCGACTTTAAATTAATGTAAACAAAGGTCTAAATTAAAATCGATAACAACATTACTAATTTGCTAAAATATATCATAGTTTTAAAATGGATTTTGCTCATTGTTAAAGGCCGTTCCATGACCAGTTGAGAACGTTCTACATCCGATGATTTGTTCTGTGGTGGAGAGGTCTCATGGCAATCGTATACCTGGTCAATCGTATCCCATGTTCTTATTTTTATGTTAACCCTTTTCACATTCTGTATTCACCTACCCCAAGTCAAGTGTCTGTATCATGAATGCTGTCGTTTGCTTCTGTATACTCATGTGTTATTTTCGTTTCAGGATCTCACACATCTTGATTGAAGGGCGATATTCTGTAATAATTAACGTTTTTTTTTTTAAATCAAACTGTGGAATTCCTGAAATCGAATTATGGTGGTGCAAAAAATATTTTAGGATTTTCCCTGAAATCGAGTTATTGATGTATATGTTAGCGGCAATAGGTGAAATTAGACATTAAGCTTAAATCCTAGGCAATAAGCTTACTCCTAGGCAGTAAGTATATTGCCTAAATGGTGTCAGGCATTAGTCTTAAATCCTGAAAAATGTGTGCTTAATGTCTAAAATATAAATGCAAGTAAATAAAGGAAATTTATTCATTTAAATAAAAATATATTTGCTACATAATAACATTATGAGAACTGGGGCATGTTTATCGAAACTGTCCTATTAAGATCGGTCCTATAAGGTGTTCTAAGACAGAAATTATGATAAAATTAGGACCGACTTACGACATGTCTCAGCATATGCACATCGAAGCTATTTGAGGATGATCTCAGCTAGGATGTCCTAACCGCTGTCCCAAGTATTGGCGTAAAAGAAAATAACTAATGAAAAAATTAAAATATTGTATCAAATTAAACCAACAACTTTAATTAAAAACCCGACTAAATATTAGAAAATAACTATTAGTTTTGAATTAAAGGTAATAAAATAAGTTTGATATTTTAATTGTACATTTAAAATCTTTGAAACAAAACACAAGTCAAAAATATAACTACGTTTTATATTAGAATTGAACAAACTAATTGTACATAGTTCAAATTAAATATGTAATCGGTAAAATCATTATAGGCTTTGAGGGCGCTGAATTTGAATTGTCACGGTTTCATACTTGAAAGTTCAAATTCAAATCTCGTGCAACTTTCATATAACTACTGAGTACTTCAACTATTTTATTTTATTACTGCGATTAACATACGTTTAAATACATGTATGAGCAAAAGAAAAAAAATCGAATTTTACCAATGCAAAACTACAGGCCCAGTTTCATCCTAAATTTAAAAAAGAAGATGTGATATGATTGCCAATAAGATAACTCTCCCAAAGAGACCGGGAATAAAATCACTAATAAAATATGTTATTTATATTAAAACTCATCAAATAATAATTTAAAATATGTAAAATTGATGGAAATTTGTGTTTAAATCATTTTGTGAACACAAGTTGTGGAACTGTTAACAAAGAAAATTTACTTATCCAATACAAAAATTGAAAAATGGTGTGAGCAAAAAATACTATCTTAATTTTGTCTACTTGTGAACAGTTCAAACCAAGGATTTGTATACTATGCGAACAGGGGCGTAGCTAGAAAGAAACGGTCTGCAAGCAACTACCGCCGAGCGAAGCGAGGCGAAAAATTTTTGGGACCCTTTTATGCAGAATTTTTTTCTCGGTTTTCGGTCATTGGACGGTTAAAAGAGGAGCTACATGTACATGTTGTGATGTACATAGGACTTATAAACAATTCATGAATGCAAAACTATTTAGAAATCTTGACTTCTAAATAGAGTAAAGCATGATTAATTGAATATTTAAGCAACACATATTTGTGCTACAGAATTTACTCAAAATTGTCCATTAGCAACTTCTAAAACAAATTTCTATTATTTTTATTAGAAGATTATAACAGGAATTTCGGAATTGTTATTTAAGGGACTGGAAACCTTTCAAAATAATTGATTGAGATTCAAAATAAAATAATTACATTAGATGTATGTTTCATTACAATGCTTTATTCTGATTGGCTAACTGCACATCACGTGTTATTCCGTAAGCAGTTGCATTGCTCAATACAACTTTTCATTCATGATAACACGTGGTCCAACAATAAAGTGCACAGATGAATTAAATTAAAAAATATATAAAATTCGTATTTTCATGATCATAGCTAAAAAATGTAATTATAAGTATTGAATGCTTCTTTTTGTAACTTTATAGCGTTGTAAAAGCGTTGACCGTGCGCACATTTTTAGAATGAAGCGCTTCCGCGCTTCATACAAAATGTACTTCGGTCAACGCTTTTACACCCCAATAAATTTACAAAAAGAAGCATTCAATTCTTAAATACAAACGTTCTATCATGTCAAAAAATAAGTCATGTGCTTTACTAGCTGGAATGTTACTACATAGAAATTGAAAGTGCACAATTAGGAAGCTGAAATCATCTTTTAAAGATTTGTTTTCAACCGAACCTCATTGTCAATTTCTATGTGTAAGTCAAGATTTAAGGCAGACTTATCTGTATCTGATGTATCAGATTCGACGGAATAGATGCTTTCAACAGTCACTAAACTTAAACTTATTTAGTGAAAGGATGTCATGTTAACAGCGAAATTATATGAAGTCAAAGGTTGATGTTTTTTAAACTTATTTCTTTTCTTGCGAAGCAGCTTCTGTATGAAGTTACCTCATTTGAATAAAGGAAAAGTAGCCAAGAAGAGAAGCGCAGTCGGTTTTCATGCGAATGCCAATTGTTTTTTGAAAAGCACGTCGACAAACGTGTTGTCAGTCAGGCAAGTCCCCCAAACGTGTTATCAATCAGGCAAGTCCTCCAAACGTGTTGTCAGTCAGGCAAGTCCCCCAAACGTGTTGTCAGTCAGGCAAGTCCCGAAACGTGTTGTCAGTCAGGCAAGTCCCGAAACGTGTTGTCAGTAAGGCAAGTCCCGAAACGTGTTGTCAGTCAGGCAAGTCCCCCAAACGTGTTGTCAGTCAGGCAAGTCCCCCAAACGTGTTGTCAGTCTGGCAAGTCCCCCAAACGTGTTGTCAGTCAGGCAAGTCCCCCAAACGTGTTGTCAGTCAGGCAAGTCCTCCAAACGTGTTGTCATTCAGGCAAAAAATCAATCGTCTTGATGATGTTAATTTCATAGATTATTTTGTGTGAATAAGAGTGATTTTTTACACAGTAAGATGTATCCCTCCCTAAGACAATGCTTGTATTTACGTTGGTCATTCTTTTTTTTATAAAACAAAACAACTCTTTCAATTTGCCATTTAGTTTGCAGTGAGAATTTTGTTTTAGCTAGGAATAGTTTGAAATTTTAGTTTATAAAGTTTGGAACATATAAATGTTGAAAAAATACCACACAATCCTATACGGTTGATCTTTTGCCCCCAAAAAATCATACATGTGAACTTTCCATTCCAAAATATGATTTTTGAAAAATAGAATAAGCATGCTGTTTCCATCGATGTCAACAGGTTATTAGTTTGTGATTAGTCAGTCAGTAATAACTATTGCATTGGTATGCAGTTGTATTAGCATTGTCACATTTCATTTCCATTAGGATTTTGTCCCCTCAACCATCGATTTCAGATTATCTGACCTTGCTAAGCATCCCAGTGAACTTGAACTCATCAAAATAGTTTTCACCTGCAAAGTATGTCTCTATTTGATTGTGCTGCTCTCTTACTGACATTCTCCTCACTTCTCATTTATCCATTTATAGCTTTTCAGCCATATATTACACATGTGAAAACTCCATAGTGAATTTTAGATGGCTTACAAGCTATACTAAATATTACACAAATGTACGTCCACTGTACTACAATCTATTGATAGATCTTGATAGGTATAGTTTTGGCATTGCACAAGGTAATGTTTTTCTCTGACTTTCAATGGTGTTTGCACTAAATCCATTGGATGTTGGATGTGTACTGAATGATATTTTAGTCTTAGATACATGATTTTTTTCCTTAGTTGTTTGAACTATTATTTTTTTTGGGGGGGGGGGGGGATGTACCAGTACCCGTTCACATCCCATCTGCTTTTGTTAGATGTTTTTCTATTTGTATCCATCTGATGAGTTAAGCCTTTTGAATTGACTTTTACAGTTTTTTCTTATGTTGTAATGTTACACCACTGTCCCCAGTAAGCGGAGGGTTGAGAACCTTCAAACATGTTAAACTCCGCCACATCGTATATGTGCCTGTCCAAAGTCAGGAGCCTGTAGTTCAGTATATGTTGTTGGTTCATGTCTGTCATATTTGTATTTCATAAACTGTTTAGTTATAAATAAGGCTATTAGTCTTCTCAATTAAATTGTTTCATATTTTTTATGTCAGGCCCTTTTATAGCCAACCACAAGGTGTGGGTTTTTCTCATTGTTGAAGGTGATTCAGATGCCTATAATTGCTTACATCCACTTCATTTAAACCCTGGTTGACAAGTTGTTTCAATCATACCACACCTCCTTATTCTTTATATCACAGATGGGTCAAATTAAGTTAAACAGATTCAGATAGTTGGAACAGCATAAATCTATGATATAACTACTCAAATTCATTGTGTTGAAACAAAAATAACACATATACATACAGAAAATAGCCTTTATTTCTCTCTAAAACATTTACAGACTTTCTTATCTATAAATCTTCAACAAAAATAATATTTCTTATCACTGTTTTTTCAAGACACATGTTTATATCATCCTAACTGCATATTCATATGCAATAAAACTCCACTTATAGGCCACAACTTTTATCATAATCACAGTTTAACAATTCAGTGAAGAAATATCACTGGTTGGGAGTCACATACAGGTTTCAAGAATTTGAATTTCAACAAGTATCGTGATTACAGATCATGACAGTAAATGCTTTTTCTAAATAATTCAGATCATTTTCCTGAAAATTATACCTAGTGGCGAGCAGGAACAAGACAATCAAATTCAGTCAAATTATCGTTCCTATCAATATAGTGTGTTCAATGTTTAAGTTACTACATGTATTATACATGCCACTCTGGGAAAAAAATACAGACAGACAAATACTATTAACCTTTCATTTACCAAATTTTAAGGATTCAGGTATACCGGTAATCGGATTTTGTGGAAACTTGATATTATAATTTTCTCCAATGCCTATAAGAATATCATAGTTTGTTGAACATTAAAATCTATGGCTCCCCTATACTCCTGTCATACACCCAAAATAGTACCACTCATTAATCTGAATTTACAGTATCAATTTTACAAATGTTTTCTATTTTCTGTATTTTCTGTGAAAACAGCAAATATCAAGTGTTCTTATATTTTTTCTGCTGAACTAAACTGACTGACTTACACTACATCTCAAATGAACATTTCCACCTAGCCATAGTAGCAAGCCCCCTCTATCAGTATTTAATTTCAGATTTGGAAAAAATATTAAATACAAATCCATTAATCATTTCCCCAAGGTATTGAGAGAAAAGAAATGTCATAAGTTGTGCACAGGGGGTCATCACAAAGCTGTGTCCACTTAGTGTCCACTCCTACCATGGACAAGTAGAAATGACCACTTGAGATGTAGTGTAGAGAACTAAACAATTAAGGTTACTTGTTTTGCATGTAAGTGATATATATTGTGATAAAATTTTCAAGGTCATTTAAAACTGAATGTAAGCATGGTAAGTGAAATAATCATATTGCTAGCTTAAAAATAAAATGTATAATATCTATCTATAGAGGTGATGACATCAATTATTGCTTTCCCAAAAAAATACAACTTAAATGTATTAAAATGAAACTAAAACGAACAGAAATAAAATGTAATTACAAAAAATATGCTTTTAGTACTTTTAAGATCTTGCGTCTGAAAAATATTTTTAACTGATATTGTCTCACTATGTTGCAGGTTATACACCCTTAAATTCTATAACAAGTCATCTAAAGGATATTTTTTTCTTTCAAATGGGACCTAAGTTATCTAGTCCATTGGGCATCAAATAGCAGAAATTAACCGTTTGAATATCATTAATTTTTTAATGAAAATATCAGCACTGACATCTTTTATTAATTATTTTTTGGTATATTTCTTTTTACTGTATATAAATTTAAAATAGATCAAGTCTATTGATGTGGAAGTAAATCTCTTATTATACAGTTTTTAAATTAAAATCTTTGGATTGCTAAAACTGACAATTTTTTGCATGTGATTATACTTTGACAAGATATCCAACACAGATTGCAGAATCATCCCTGATTAGTGTGGACTTTGAACCTTAGTCAAAAATACTAGATACAAAGCATTATCATGATTATGAACAAAATAAAATATGAAGTGAGGTATTCTAATTGGAATGGCAGTTCTTAAAATTGAATTTGAATCACTTGGAATATTGCAAACAAGGATATACAACATCTTAAATTCACAAATTTTTATGATACACATTGAAAATGATATGTAAAACCTGTATGTATGATTACCATATCTTCCATACTGCTCTAACTTATACAGATTTAAGGTGGTACCTAACACTACAGGGAGATAGCTCTGTAGTCAGCTAAACGTTTTACTTACATTGTGTTGTAAAAGGAATATTAAGCTTCTCAATGATCAAAATTGGTGGTTGTCAAATTGCTATATAACCAGTGTAATTTTTCTGACAAAACGGTTGGTTCAAATTTTTTTTAATTTTTATATTTTTGTTAAAGTGTCAAAGTAAATACTTTGACAAAATTTTATGAAAATAAAACGAGCCAAACTAATTTCAGTGAAAGTGTTGGGTACCACCTTAATGTTCAAAGTCAATTTAGTATTTTGCCAACCAAAATTCTTTAAAATTCCCCTCATTTTACATAGTAGGGTGTGAGATTACTTAAATCTTATTTTACCTATTCTCCACAATTTCATCAATTAAAAGTAGAGCATAAAAAGATGTGGTTTTGGTTAAATTTCTATTGATAATTTGATGTTTTTTATAAACACTTTATGCTTTGTTGAAAAAAAAAGTGCCACAATTAGTCATTGTTTGTTGTTCTATTAAAGAAACCTTTGAAATATGTGTTCAGTTAATGCAGAGTTCAATCCAGACAAAATATTTTACTTTGTCAATTTTAAATATGAAACAAAACAAAAATACTTTATCCAAAAATTACTTATCTGGAATGTTACATCAACTATGGGAGATAACTTGGTGCTAACAAGGGAGATAATTCATCATTATCTATAATTGGCAAGACAAAAATAAAAATAAATAAAGTTAATATGTACAGATCATGAAAATAAATAAAAAAAATTATGACAAGCTAATGTACAAAAAACATAAATTATAACTAACAAGTTTAAACTAATGAACATAAAAGGACCTGTGCTAAAAAAATTCAATACTTTTAAAAGACATATTTTTACTTTCAATATAATGTCTAAAATAAATGCCTGTCTGTTGACCAATGTCAGAAAACAAGGCAAGGTATGAATATAAAACTTCATTTGATTTGACTCAAATCCAATCTTTTAATCTCAAAATTTTGATGGTTGAAAATATCACAATACATATTTTTATTTCTAAAAAAAAAAAAAATCTCTGCCCACACTTGTGGTTATATGACAAACTTCCGTCGAACTAAAATGAATGAACATTAAAGTACAAACTATAAGTCATAGTACGTAACTTCCTGCGTACTTCCTTAAACCTTTATTTGTATTTGCCTTATTTTTTTCTTCAATTCCTGATTTTAAAATTATATTTAAAATCAAATCATTTTCATGATAATTTACTATTTAGACAATCGAAATTAAAACCAAGATAAAAAAGATTTTTTTTTTTTGATAGTCATTGCCAGGTTCAAGTTTGATAACAAAAGTAATTGAGGACAATCAATGACCTTATATAAATCAATCACTTTCTCTTTTAAATGGATGCAACAAAAGACATGAGAGAAGAATTTAATTTATAGTTTTTCTTATTTGAATTTTTGATCAATAGCATACAACTGAAAGCCTATAAATTTATCTCCTATAATTTTGGTCCTCTCTTCACAAATCTCTTTAATCAATTTTTAACCATCCAACCTTATCAACATGAACGTTATATATAATGATACTATGTATGTATTCGTAGAACCATTCTAAACATGAACGTTATATATAATGATACTATGTATGTATTCATAGAACCATACTAAATAATGAGTATTGTACATGTATGATACTTAATGTCAACAATGAAACATGAAATAAAATGATATCAATTATTGCATTGGTCGTTGCCCTTTCTATAAAAATATTTACATCTTTATGGTGATGATAAAACCTGGAACATTTAACAATTAATGATGTATATACATATGTTAAATGATGGTTGGACTATATAAATGAATGATGTATATACATATGTGATGGTTGGACTATATAAATGAATGATGCACCAGTAAATAGGTTAACTGTACCACACACACACATGTCAACTTTAACTAATGGTGTTGTTTTTAACCTATAATATTGCCATTTCTATATCTGCACATTTCCCAGAACACAACACAACCTTAAGCTTTCATCAACTTTTCTGTATTAACGTTGTGGGCAAAAAAATAGGCTGAACATTTTGAATATTTGTCCGACACAATGGGCACTCATCTAACCGGGATGCACAGTTCTGACAACAAGTCATGTGACCACACGGACAAAAAGCTGTTGATATATCACAGTCCATACACACACTACACAGAAAAGATTCGTGGATTTTTTCTAACCTGGCTTTCAACACCTGAAAGAAGAATATATATATATTAAATTGATACAAGTTATTCCTAGATTTAATTCAGATTCCAATATTTTATACCTACTTTGGTTTCATCAGCCCAGAAGTAGCAACAAATCATTATGGAATTACTAAAGTCTAGAAATCAGGCTTGTGATAAAATTTAAGGCTGGCATTGAGACCATTTGACCAACCTTGGAAAAGAAAGAACTTATAAAATAAACATATATAAACAATTGTGCTGGCAGATGAAGCATTCTGTTTTTTCAGACATTTAGTCTAGACATTGGTTTTTAATATTAACATTTTAGACCACTGATTTTTACCCATTATCTTAACATTTGTATCTTAAGTCTACACACAGAAATTACCCATTTCTCATTCAATACCCACAATCCCACATTTCAGAAGTAAGATATTACCTGAATGTCCAGCTGACATTCATGGTTTTTGGGAAAAAAGTATGTTTCACTACTATCCTCCATTTCTCATAAACCACAATCCCACATTTCAGAAGTAAGATATTACCTGAAAGTCCTGACATTCATGGTTTTTGGGAAGAAAGTGTGTTTCACTACTATCCTCCATTTCTCATTACCCCCAATCTCACATTTCAGAAGTAAGATATTACCTGAACGTCCTGACATTCATCATGTTCATGGTTTTTGGTTCAGAATGTGTGTTTCACTACTATCATTCTATTTCTCATTACCCACAATCCCACATTTTAGAAGTAAGATATTACCTGAACGTCCTGACATTCGTGGTTTTTGGGAAGAATGTGTGTTTCACTACTATCCTCCATTTCTTCCTTTTCAGGGGGAGGTAAACTTTGATTTGCTGCTTCTTTCATTAGTTTTCGTCTAGTGCTATCATAGGCTTCTCGCCAAGTTCTTTGAACATCAAAAACATAGTTCTGACCTGCAGGTATGGACAATAAAACATTTGAAAAGATTCAAATTTGTGACAGTGTATTTGATTTTACAAGCCTTTTTTAAGGTTATAAATGAGATATAGACTTTGTATGCCTTGATTTGTCCAACATAATTGTGTATGAGATTTTGTTTCACACAGGTCCATCAATAAGCAGTAAACAAGTATAGTGAAGACTGTTTTTTTTTTATTGTTGAAGATATTTTGCTGACTCCTAGTGTTTTTTTGGTTGTTTGTGTTGTTGGATTTCTGTCTCATTCAGGTTTACCCCATATATCTCCTTTTATTCATTCACAAAAAGTCAAAATAAATCTTCTTAAAGTACTTTAAATATTTGGTTGTTTGCAGCAAAATGACAATCAAATTAATAATACTGATAAATTTATTCTAAAGAAATTAACTATCAAATATAATAACATGGTGGACTTCAATGTAAATTTCCTTTCTTCCACAAAATTTTTTGCCAAATCAATTGCCATTTAAATGTTAGGCTCCTGATTGGACACTTACCAGTTGTGGTGTTCTCGTTAAATAAAGATGCAAGTAGTCCTTTGAGATCACGGTAGGTTTGGGATGACACTTCACTGTTAACTGTATCACATCGAAAGAAGGAGTGCATCTCTGTTATACATCGATACAAACAAGAGGCTGCTCGCAAAGTTCTGAGACGGACTTCAATCCTACGTGTCTCCATCTCTTCAGTATACACAGACATGAAACAAGAACAGGCATCATGGACAATCCTCTGGATCATTGGGTACTCAATTCTGGAAAATAAAATATATAGGTCAAAGGTCAATCATATACCTATTTATCTCCATGTACAGTACCTGGCCAAAAGTATTCGTCACCTGCATTTTTTTGCTATATATTTCATACAAAATCACATTTTTTCAAAAAAATATTTTGAGGGCATTTATGGTTGGATTTTTATCAACAAGGCCTTAAAAGGCGTAGAATTGTCTAAAGTATATATATGTTTGTTTATTTGGTAATAGTTTTGGTAATGGTTGAATATATAACAAATTTCTGAATAAAAAATAATATTTGTGTTTATCTTGTGAAAAAATGAAAATGACCCACACAAAAACAAAATATAACCAAATAAACCTGTAACAATTCTACTTCTATTGATACCAAGTTGCTTAAAATCAAACCAAAAATGACCCCAAAATATGGTTTTGAAAAAATGTAGTTTTATATACAATATATAGGGAAAATCTCAAGTGAAGAATACTTATGGCCACACTCTGTAGACGGAATGCTGTATGGTGTAGTTTGTTTTATCCTATACATAGTCATCTTTTGCTTTGCAAGAAAATTATTCATTAAAATGATAAAGAACTAGCCCTTTTGAAATGACTGAAATGCATGGTATAGCAAGAGTAAACCTTTATGAATTTAAAATCATATGTATTGAGGACACAATGAACCTCGACCCCTAAACTATCAGACTCGGCGGAATCATGATAAGTTAGAAGGGTAAGTTGTTACTGACTTACCTATCCACTAGTTCCATATGGTTGTCATAAATAAACACTCCTTCTGGTCCTACACCAACTGACATCAGCTTCCTGTCCATCTTTACTTCATGCTTTTCCATCCCATAATCCTCTAATGTTGAAGCTTCCTGTAACATCCTGTACTCAGCATTCTGGGAAGACACTCCACGTAGTCCTGAATGGCAACTGGCTACACTTTTGAGAAAGTCTGGATCACTCTGTGGACAAATCCTCTCTAAGAAAGTTTCATATCCAGGTAGATGTAAACGATTAGATACATGATCTCCAAACTCTTCCTGAGCTATCAAAGCTAGAATTGTAACAAGTTTTGTCTCGTCTTGAACATGGAGTGTTTTAAACAGGATTTCTTGTTTCACTTGTATGTAGAACAGATGCCTGAAAACAGATAAAAATTTTGATGTCTACACAATTTCATAGGTTACTATAATTTAATATATATATATTGGACATACATGCATGTACATTAAATCCTAGACATATAAATTCAGCTATCATGACAATAGTTAGATACCGGTATATGTATAAAGTTCAAAGTACATAGTATTGTGTAATAAAAGAGTACCTGCTACAGAATGAAATCTGTCAGATTCAAAGATTTTGTCATTTTAAGGACCTGATGTCTGTGATGTTCACTCAGTAGTATCTGAGAATAGTGTGTGAGAAATATGTTTTGAACATAGGGAGGAGGGAAGCACTGACACAGGGAATACTATATACACCAACTAGTCAAGAATCAGAGAGATAAACATATAAAAAAATATTCTCTACAGTGGTGGTATAATGATATACTTGTTATTATAGATCCTTTACAGAATGTTAACATTGAAAGTTATATTTATGGACATAAATATATACATGTACTTTTAATTAATACTTTAGGACTTTAAGTTTACTTTTTTAAAATAATCTTGAAATTTACCCTGTACTAAAATGTCATTTAACAATATATGTAAATCAATTTTCTATTTTTATACATGTTGTAAACAAAGTACTTGTTAATTTACTTTTTATTATCTCTCTAAAATCACAAAATAGGTAAACAGTCTTTGTTTGAACATGTCGAAGACACCAAAACAATATATATTGGTTATCATGTTTATTGCTAAGCCTATTGCATCAATCTATTTAAAAAAAACTTAAATTGTAAGTGTTTTCTTTCAATTTAACAAACAAACAGTTGAAACTGTTTAAAATCATTTAATTTATTGCATCAAATTGCACAATTCTATTTTTAAACACTCAAATGTTGACAAAGATCCAAAATAAGTAGTTCACCATGTAATGACTAATAATTTGTATCCTTCAAAGCACTTCAACTTACATTATATAAAATTCAACAATAGTTACATTTTGATAAACAAGTTCAAAGTCCTGTCAAACATCAAAAACTTAGACTCTATGTGTCATCAGGTCATGAACTTATTTCACAAGCACCAAAAGACAGCAAAATCTGCCATTCTTTAAAAGTGGTAGCATATATAGATATAGGAAGATGTGGTGTGAGTGCCAATGAGACAACTCTCCATCCAAATAACAATTTAAACAAGAATGTGTCCAAAGAACATGGATGTCCCACTAGCACTATCCTTTTCCATGTTCCATGGACTGTGAAATTGGGTAATAATCTAATTTGGCATTAAACATGTTAAAATTAGAAAGATTATACTATATATAGGGAACATATTGTACTAAGTTTCAAGTTGATTGGACTTCAGCTTCATCAAAAACTACCTTGACCAAAAACTTTAACCTGAAACTCCCACTTTAATGACTTTCATTTTCTATGTTCAGTGGACCGTGAAATTGGGATCAAAAGTCTAATTTGACTTTAAAATTAGAAAGATCATATCATAAGCAACAAGTGTACTAAGTTTCAAGTTGATTGGACTTCAGCTTCATCAAAAACTACCTTGACCAAAATCTTTAACCTGACGGACGCACAGATGAATGGACGGACGAACGAACGGAGCCACAGACCAGAAAACATAATGCCCCTCTACTATCGTAGGTTGGGCATAAAAAGTAAACCATTATAGGTCAATTTACAGCCTTGCATGTATGTGGTTAGCTTATTAACAATAAGGCTACATTTTGGTCCCTTGAAATCAAAAATAAAACAAGAACAACATACAGCTGGCATGTCAGTTAACTGCTAGTAGTCTGTTGTTATTTATGTATTATTGTCATTTTGTTTATTTTCTTTGGTTACATCTTCTGACATCAGACTCGGATTTCTCTTGAACTGAATTTTAATGTGTGTATTGTTATGCGTTTACTTTACTACATTGGTTAGAGGTATAGGGGGAGGGTTGAGATCTCACAAACATGTATCACCCCGCCGCATTTTTGCGCCTGTCCCAAGTCAGGAGCCTCTGGCCTTTGTTAGTCTTGTATTATTTTAATTTTAGTTTCTTGTGTACAATTTGGAAATTAGTATGGCGTTCATTATCACTGGACTAGTATATATTTGTTTAGGGGCCAGCTGAAGGACGCCTCCGGGTGCGGGAATTTCTCGCTACATTGAAGACCTGTTGGTGACCCTCTGCTGTTGTTTTTTATTTGGGCGGGTTGTTGTCTCTTTGACACATTCCCCATTTCCATTCTCAATTTTATGTATATCATATGTAGCTATCAAATAACATCATTTAGACATATCAAATGTTCACAAAACATTAGTCATTACTTTGTTAAACATCACGATTTATGTTTTTGAATCTTGTCGGACATAATCACATTTGGGCTTCAAACTTCATGCATTAAGTGGTATAATTTTAAGATCTTGTAATTATACTTAATAGTATTAACTTGTAGGTACATGTATGAGCCAAGACTTTCCTGATAAAAAGACATTTATGCTAATGTGTTTAAAGCATCTTTTTGTGTAAGGCTTGAACTTGTGTCTACATGTATTTAGCCCAAAAAGTCTATTTTAGACCAAATTTACTGTTTTATTTATCTTGTTTATGACAACGTAAGTGTTCTGATTATAACAAAAAGTTTATATTTTGATGAAATTAACACTATTTTGAAAGGTCTTAATAATTTGACCAGTTTTGAAGGTTCAGTGTTTGCACTGCAGTCTCTAATCATACCTCCTTGCCATACAATGTAATGATTGTGTGTGTATTACATGTTTTATGCCTCTATTGTCAGTTGTCATTAAAATTTCGCCTGGCCAAACCTAGAAGAAGTTTGATATTTTCAGTTTTTATATCAAACTTTCTGTTTCCAGTTACATTTATTTCTGTCTGCAACAGATCTTTGCTTTCTCTGGCTGATTTTCAATTTATATACCATCTAGGATTAGAACTTCATGTATTTCAATACTAGTTTTAGCTTCAACATGTTAAATATGTTATTCCTCTTTTGTTTAAAATATATATATTCAATAACGTAGATATCTATTTCTATTTATATGTATCATCATTGACATCATCACACAGGACATGCCAGTTAAATTTACAAAGGATTGCACATAGAATATTAATAAATTGACCATTAACCATTTTGAACAATGTAACCTACTCTAAAATAAAGATTTGTTGTTGATATGATTTGGGTCAGTCACCTACATGTACATTTATTTATAGGGCACTGACTAATCAAACGCAGTACTATAATTGTAAGTACATGTATTCTTTGATTCAGTCAACTCCATTGAAACATTGACTTTTTAAAAATGGCTGACTGATGTTTCTTTTACCTGGATTACCTGTATCTGTCTAAATATAATATGTCTTTGTGTTTTAATTTATTATTTAAAATGAATATTGATGATAAATACTGGCTTTTCCAATAATTTGTAAGGTGTTTAAATAATAATTATGTCACTTCAAGGAAGAAATTTCATCAGGTATATATAGATGATATATACCATGACAGATAAACAATACATGACAAGAGAAGACACCTACATAGAATGACATGGGCATGATTTGCCCAATGTTTTAATTTAAATTCTGATAATATTATAGTACAATATTAGATTAAACATTTTATTTCTACATGTATGAATAACTTAAAATTTACATCAGGGTCAGTTACCAAGAAAACTAACTACAAGCACTATAGTACCTGCTATACCGCAGATAATTAGGTGTACAATCTATGATTGAAATATTCTACTGGAAGTCAATATCTTGTTCTGAAGACAGATTCATTTCATTGTTTGTAGTCAGGTCTGACTTATTAAGATATTACATTAGCAATAATCAGTGGATGTCTTCTGACTTCATACCACAACCAATGATTTACCTTAATTGTCTGTACATAGAACTTGACACATTTTTAGTACCAAATTAGACTTCACAAAGAATCACAAGCTTCATCTAAGTAGTACATCACATGTACATTTTGTGACATACATGTATACTCATATAGCATGTATAGTTAAAATTAAAGGACGTTTTAGAACTTGACATAGGGATAAGCACCACTTACCGGTTGGACTTTAGAATCACAAACCACCTAAGTACTACATCACAATCATGTGTCATACTCATAAAATAAGGTTGTAGAATTTACCCCTCATTTGATATTTAATTACAAGACTAACAGTTTCTATAAACATGATAAACTAATCTTCATCATGTTCAAATTTGGTTTTATGTAAAACTTGATAGGGGTGAGATCCATTAAGTAAGGCCAAATATTACAAATGTACATTTGAACCATGTAGAGTCCCAGATTCTTGCAACTGAAGATGTGACTGAATTAAGAATTTGACAAAGAAAGGAACTTAAAGTCTGATGACCACAACTTCACAAGCATGGCCAGATTTGGGTGACAGATGGACAATTTAAGTACACCATAGACCAACAAGAACAACCAGTGAGACACATGGAAAAACTTGAGTGGTATAATGAGAGTTTCTACTGGTGAATGTCTTATTATTTTTTTTGGAAATTTTACCTATTCCCCATCAAAGAGACAACCTGAACTTATACAAACAGACTATGCTGATATAGGACATATACAACTAAAAACCTTTACTTGTTTTGATGTACAGAGAAGATAGCTGCTTTGACATGTACAGTTCATGTATATATACATGTATGAATTGTCACATACTGTAGATGAAAATTATAGGCAAATGGTTGCAATGTTGCTTTCAATCCAAAAACAGTTGATAAATTTCTGATACATTTTTGTAAAAAACTTTGTAAAATGCATGTCAATGGAAAGACTGCCTTTTGACCATGAACCCCAGTGGACCTGTCAACAAAATAATCATAGACATACATAAAGGGGGTCCAAAATGTATTGCCAAGTTGACAACCTACCTGCTAGATTCCTGTAACAGAAGATGGGGTTGTATGTAGAACTTGACACGGAGATGAAATCTATGAGCCCTCATTTCAGACACTTGCTGATTAATTCGGTTCCTCATGTTCAGCCAAATTTTTTCTCCTTTACTGCCACTAAATTGTAAGCCAAAATAGTCATATTCAAGGATTCCAAGATGCTGGCAAACCTAATTAACAAAAATAAATATATTAGAATGCATTACAACATTGAAAGGAGAGAAATAGAGGTAATCTAAATACTGTTGAATTATAATTGTCCACAGGCTGGCTAGATACATGTGTTTACAGAGATAGTTTGTGAATTACTTACTGTTACACAGTTACAACCTCAGATAATGTGCATTGTGTGAACTATTTAGGTTCCATAAATCAAATTACTTTCTACCCAGTATTTTTGTAAGAACAACTAGTTTTCTACTTGTACTTTAGTATATTCAATGTTACTACAGTTCAGTAACTGAGAAACAGCATGTACATGTTAATCATCATTAGAAGGAGGCTAATGTAATTACGGTGTCTCCCTGTCCATATATAGTTTGCACCTAAAAAAATACTGAGGAAAGCTAAAAGAAAGTTTAATTTGGCAATGACCAGCACTACCACAATTTAACCTTGCAATGCATGGCACAATGCCAAAAAAATTAACTGCTATGAAGATTTTACAGAGATTTTACAGAATTGGAAGAAAAAATAATTGTCAAAAAAATCAATGATTCTGTAAACAATTCCGAATTATCTCACAAGAATCTGGTTATTCCAGTTTTGGTCATACAATTGATATTTATAAAACTAAACAAATTAATTTACACAATTAATCAATACATAAAATAGGTTGCACGTTTAAGAATATATACATTCACTTGGAAAGATGTTTTTATCTTTTGGTCAAAAAAATTAAAAATACAATTATTTTATCATGTTTATGATAAAAAATGTATAAAATAAAATATTTTTTTCTGTTCTATTATCTTTTCATATCTTGACTTTAAATCTTATGTTGCAAACTTGTGTTTCTTTCAGTTTCGGAAACCCATTTCTCTTTTATAGGACAACCCATTACACATGTACTTGTTTATACTTTTGTGTATTGATTTTTCTTTTGTCAAGTCAGCTGATCAAAGTCAAATCTTCTTATTGCATCAACCATCTTCAGTCAATCACAAAGAAATTAGTCTATTACAAACAAATCTACGAACTCGGGTGAAATTTCTTAGAAATGTAATCAACTATAATGATTACAACATACATGGTAATTTTGACAGGTAACCGCTACGGGTTGATTGATCCTTTGTTTACATCCGATCACAGATTGGACTTTGGACCCTGCATGGCCATCTTCGATTTTTATGTACTTTCCCTTTGTCAAAGGCAATTTTACAAAGCAGACTACGTTTTTGCATATATAACAAGTTTCCTTATAATCATCATCAAACCACACTTAATTTATTATACAAATATTGCAGAAAAAATGGAAATTTTCTAAGTTTTCTCCAGAGAGAGTGGAATACATTTATATAGGTCACGTTCGACCTTACCTGATCTAAGCATTCTTGTCCATTCGCTCGAATATCCACATCGATTTCAATCACAACACTGTTCGGTAACACTACTGTAAATATCATTTTGTTCAAATATGCTTCTTTACGCTTAAAATGTCATTTCTTCTCTTAGAATCATCTCTTGGACGTGTTGCTATATTTGGAATCGTTGATCACATGGACTTTGACCGAGGTTCATTTTAGAAGCATAGATTCTGCGCGAACGCCTTATCCAATCAAAATAATGATAAGGCGGTAACATTAAAAACATCAACAATCCAACCACGTGTAGAAATGTCACAAATAGTTGCAATGCATCTATATTATATACTATTTCCAGGTATTACTGAATTTTATTGCAGTCAACTATGATTGCTACTATAAAATATTTTATTGCAGTCAACTATGATTGCTACTATAAAATATTTCATTTGCGTTCAAATTGATTTTCAAAAATACCATATATTATGCGAATATAAAAGTTAAACTTTATTATCTGCCGTGTGCCTAGTATTATGATCTATTATTCAGTCTAATTTGTGCTATGTCTTTCATATTCTTATTTTGCATACTATACTTTTAACGTTTACATGTCATCTATGGTATCTTACTATGTACTGTTTGTTCAAAATTGTATGTGGGTATTTATTTTCTATTTCAGTCGATTTAAAAACGGCTCACTGACTCAGAGATATTTTATAAAAGAAGATGTGGTATGGTTACCAATGAGACAACCCTTCACAAGAAACCAAATGACACTGAAATTAACAGCTTTATGACACCGTATGGCCTTCAACACTGAGTAAAGCCCATACTGACCGCATAGTCAGCGATAAAAGACTCCGAAATCACAAATGTAAATAACATCAAACGAGAAAACTAATGGCCTAATTTTAATGTACAAAAATGAACGAAAAACAAATATGTAACACAGGAACAAACGACAACCACTGAATTACAGGCTCATACATACAGAATGTGGCGGGGTTAAAAATGTTAGCGGGATCCCGACCCTCCTAACCCGGGACAGTGGTGAAACAGTACACCATTAATATTAGAACGCATGATCTATAAAAATCAGTTGAAAAACGCTCAACTCATTAGATGGATACAAATTTTAACCAAAAAAAAAACATCGAACAAAAACACAGAGTGAACGTGACGGGTACTTGTATATCCCAACAACAAAAAGATACAAGTACAGATCTGGGAGCTAAAACTGTGTTCAGAGCTTTGAAAATGATAGAACCTAATTAAGATCCGTCTCAAAAACAATGTTTTAGTTATTCGGCCAAACACGAAAATAACAGCTTCAATCATGATCACACCTCCAGTAAGTATGCATCCGCATATTTACCTTTCTCATTAGAAAAGAAGGCTTTCAGATTTACTAAACGACAATTTTTAATAAATAAAAATATTTAAAATTTATGTTTAATAAGATTTTGTAAAGTGTAGTAAATGTTTGAAAAGTCAAAACTGTCAGAAGAATAAAAATGACCATCAAAAACACGTTATTTAATTAAATGTGCCAGTCTCAGATCAGGAACTTATACTGTCTGACTTAGTTATCATTATGCATTGAGATAATTGTTTGAGTATATATCAATGAGACAGCAACAAAACGACACAAATACACGAATTGAACTCTGTTCAAATTACGATCTGTTATCGAGCTATTTGTATCTAAATGTATGCTTCAAACGAGTTACAGTAAGCCGGATCAGAGTTTTAATCAGATTGACCAAAAGATAATGCATTATGTCAAGATCTAAATAAACCGGTCACCATCGTCCTAAGTCAACAAAAAAAGTTTGGACATTCAGTCAAGTCGGATTATGAAATATGAAGAACCGCATATAATTATTGCCTTTGTAAATTGAATTATTGTAACATATTTTTTATATAAAAGAAGATGTGGTATGATTGCCAATGAGACAACTATCCACAAAAGACCAACATGACACAGACATTTACAACTTTAGGTCACCGTACGGCCTTCAACAATGAACAAAGCCCATACCGCATAGTCAGCTATAAAAGGCCCCGATAAGACAATGTAAAAACAATTCAAACGAGAAAACTAACGGCCTTAATATGTGGTCAGTTGAACTGCCCAGTAAGCCTTGCACGGTAAACTATACGTAAAAGTGGTCATAGTAATTAAAGTCTGAGGAGTCGGGGGTAGGTACAGGATGAGGTCAGTTGAACTGTCAAGTATTTCTGGTCATTTTTGTGATCTATTCAAACGTCCAATAATTCTGGTCATTTATGTAATTAGTATGTCTGTTGATTCATGTGGTCTGTTGGTGTATGCGGTGTGTTGAACTGTACAGTAAGCTTGGTGATTTATGTGGTCAGTTGAACTGTCCAGTATGTCTGTTGATTCATGTAGTCATTTGAAATGTGCAGTATGTTTGGTGATGTATGTGGTCAGTTGAACTATCCAGTATGCCTGGTGATTTAAGTGGTCAGTTGAATTTATGTGGTCAGTTGAACTGTACAGGTTAGTTGAACTGTCCAGTATGCCTGGTGATTTATGTGGTCAGTTAAACTGTCCAGTATGCCTGGTTATTTATGTGGTCAGTTGAAATGTCCAGTATGCCTGGTGATTTATGTGGTCAGTTGAACAGTCCAGTATGCCTGGTGATTTATGTGGCCAGTTGAACAGTCCAGTATGTCTGATTTATGTGGTCAGTTGAACTGCCCAGTAAGTCTTGTGATTTATGTGGTCAGTTGAACAGTCCAGTATGCCTGGTGATTTATGTGGTCAGTTAAACTGTCCAGAACGCCTGATTTATGTGGTCAGTTGAAATGTCATGTATGCCTGGTGATTTATGTAATCAGTTGAACTGTCCAGCAAACCTGGTTTATTTATGCGGTCAGTTGAACAGTCAAGGATGCCTGGTGGTTAAGATGGTCAGTTGAACAGCCCAGTATGCCTGATTATTTATGTGGTCAGTTGAAATGCTTTTTGAAAATGAAAGTAGAACAGGAGGGGGAAAAACAGCTAAGCTAAATAGTTATGTCCAGTATGCCTGGTATTTATGTGGACAGTTGAACTGTCCAGTAAGCCTTGTGATTTATGTTGTCAGTTGAAATGTCCAGTATGCCTGGTAATTTATGTGGTCAGTTGAATTGTCTAGTACGCCTGGTGATTTATGTGGTCAGTTGAACTGCTCAGTAAGCCTGGTGATTTATGTGGTCAGTTGAACAGTCCAAAATGCCTGGTGATTTATGTGGTCAGTTGAAATGTCCAGTATGCCTGGTGATTTATGTGGTCAGTTGAACTGTCCAGTATGTCTGTTGATTCATGTGGTCAGTTGACATGTTCAGTATGTTTGGTGAGGTATGTGGTTAGTTGAACTGTCCAGTATGCCTGGTGATTTATGTGGTCAGTTAAACTGTCCAGTATGCCTGGTTATTTATGTGGTCAGTTGAACAGTCCAGTAAGCCTGGTGATTTATGTGGTCAGTTGAACTGCCCAGTAAGTCTTGTGATTTATGTGGTCAGTTGAACAGTCCAGTATGCCTGGTGATTTATGTGGTCAGTTGAACTGCCCAGTAAGTCTTGTGATTTATGTGGTCAGTTGAACAGTCCAGTAAGCCTGGTGATTTATGTGGTCAGTTAAACTGTCCAGTATGCCTGGTTATTTATGTGGTCAGTTGAAATGTCCAGTAAACCAGGTGATGTATGTGGTCAGTTGAACAGTCCAGGGTTCCTGTTGATTTAGATGGTCAGTTGAAATGTCCAATATGCCTGGTGATTTATGTGGTCAGTTGAACTGTCCAGTGAATATGGTGATTTAAGTGGTCAGTTATACAGTCCAGTATGCCTGGTGATTTATGTGTTCATTTGAACATTCCAGAACGCCTGGTGATTTATGCGGTCAGTTGAAATGTCCAGTATGCCTGGTGATTTATGTGGTCAGTTGAACTGTCCAGTATGTCTGTTGATTCATGTGGTCAGTTGACATGTTCGGTATGTTTGGTGATGTATGTGGTTAGTTGAACTGTCCAGTATGCCTGGTGATTTATGTGGTCAGTTAAACTGTCCAGTATGCCTGGTGATTTATGTGGTCAGTTGAACTGCCCAGGAAGTCTGGTGATTTATGTGGTCAGTTGAACAGTCCAATATGCCTGGTGATTTATGTGGTCAGTTGAACAGTCCAGAACGCCTGGTGATTTATGTGGTCAGTTGAACTGTCCAGTGAATTTGGTGATTTAAGTGGTCAGTTGAACAGTCCAGTATGGCTGGTGATTTATGTGGTCTGTTGAACAGTCCAGAACGCCTGGTGATTTATGTGGTCAGTTGAACTGCCCAGTAAGTCTGGTGATTTATGTGGTCAGTTGAACAGTCCAGTAAGCCTGGTGATTTATGTGGTCAGTTGAACTGCCCAGTAAGCCTGGCGATTCATGTAGTCTGATGTACTGTCTAGTATGCCTGGTGATTTATGTGGTCAGTTGAACTGTCCAGTAAGCCTGGTGATGTATGTGGTCTGTTGAACAGTCCAGGATGCCTGGTGATTTAGATGGTCAGTTGAAATGTCCAATATGCCTGGTGATTTATGTGGTCAGTTGAACTGTCCAGTGAATCTGGTGATTTATGTGGTCTGTTGAACAGTCCAGTATGCATGGTGATTTATGTGGTCAGTTGAACAGTACAGAACGCCTGGTGATTTATGTGGTCAGTTGAACAGTCCAGTATGCCTGATGATTTATGTGGTCAGTTGAAATGTCCAGTATGCCTGGTGATTTATGGGGTCAGTTGAACTGTCCAGTATGCCTGGTGATTTATGTGGTCAGTTGAACTGTCCAGTAAGCCTGGTGATTTATGTGGTCAGTTGAACTGTCCAGTATGCCTGGTGATTTATGTGGTCGGTTGAACTGTCCAGTAAGCCTGATGATTTATTTGCCAGTTGAACAGTCCAGTATGTCTGATTTATGTGGTCAGTTGAACTGTCCAGTATGTCTGATTTATGTGGTCAGTTGAACTGTCCAGTATGCCTGGTGATTTATGTGGTCAGTTGAACTATCCAGTACGCCTGGTGATTTATGGGGTCAGTTGAAATGTCCAGTACATGTATGCCTGGTGATTTATGTGGTCAGTTGAACTGTCCAGTATGCCAGGTGATATATGTGGTCTGTTGAACTGTCCAGTAAGCCTTGGGATTCCTGTTATCATTTATTCATGTACAGCACTACTGCAAATGTTTCAGGAAAATGGCTATTGCGATCTGTTATAAATTATTTTTTTTGTCGGAATATATATATAGGATTCTTTTCTGATTTTGATGCAGCTTCTGGAAAATTTTTCTCGATTTTACGAATTCAGCAAATGATTCTTGGAAGAGACTGACCAACTTGTGATCTGTGCTTTGGTTTTGCGCCAATTGGCATTCCATTTGCGCCAGAGAATAGAAATTGCCGGATGGATGTGTTTATATAATATTTTACATTTGGAAAAGCCATAAATGGGACTAAAGACGAGTAAACTTCAAACGACTAAGTGAAGCCCGAAGACTTGAGTGATAATGATATATGTGTACTCCTTTACAGTGAAAAACAGTAAACAATACTGATATGAAAACTTAAGTTTGGACAATGGGTACTCCTATTCAAATAGGCATAATATACTTTATTTAATTGACTGTCTTTAGTTTCATAGTTTGAATGTAACCACAAGTATATCGTATTATCATCGTATTATCATTGTTACATTGCTCTTGTCATCTTGAAGTTCAGTGTAAAATACACAGGCATATTTATTGAACCAATATAGTTGCACAGTTCTATTTTTAATTCTTATATATATAATATATATATATGTACGGACATAAATAGAAAATATCATTGTTTACATCTAAGTATTGTCTATTTTCACTTAGATTGTCTGATGACTCATAATTATTCAGGGAGTTATTACCCTTACACGATTATAAATACAAAGTTTTTTCCTTTCATCCTGAAATTATAATAGATAACGAGATTTTTTTTATCGACAAAAATAATCAGCAAGAAAAGAATTACATGTAAACATGTTTGGTCAACTGGTGAGTTGACTTCTTTTAAGAGTTAATTTATTGCTCTTAAAAGACGATTACTTTGACCTTATCTATTTGGCCGTCACATTACTGATTTAGAAACTACAATAGATTAAAGATAAGAGTTATTGCCATTCAAAGACGTTTTTGTTTATCTCTTTTTAATTTACATGACAAATACAAAACTTGGAAAAGAAATTAATCATCGAAAAGTTAGGTATAAAAAAGGCCAATTATTCAAAATTTGCCAGGCGACTCTTTAATGTCAATTTTTACTTTTTTTTTTTATCAAATAAAACAATCTGTATAGTAGATAGATCAGAAAGGATACATGAGTCTCTAATCAAAATGATTTTAATTTATTAACGGTACCAATTGTACTGCACCAGATGCACAGCGTCTCTTCAGTGATGCTCGAGTCAATAAAATGTCACAAATCCAAAAGCATATTTGTGGGTCTCATAGATAAAGGCAGATGTGATGTGAGTGCCAATGAGACAACTCTCCATCCAAATAACAATTTAAAAAAGTAAACCATTATAGGTTAAAGTACGGCCTCCAACACGGAGCCTTGGCTCACACCGAACAACAAGCTATAAAGGGCCCCAAAATTACTAGTATAAAACCATTCAAACGGGAAAACCAACGGTCTAATCTATATAAACAAAACGAGAAACGAGAAACACGTATATATTACATAAACAAACGACAACTACTGTACATCAGATTCCTGACCTAGGACAGGTGCAAACATTTGCAGCGGGATTAAACGTTTTAATGGATCCAAACCTTCTCCCTTTTTCTGAAACAATAGCATAACATCACAACATAGAAAAACATACGATAAAATATCAATTGGCAGACTTAACTCAATCAAAAAACGTATGATAACACAATGAACGAATAAATTTGATCTGCGATATCTGAATACAAATGCACAGTTAAATAAATATTAGAGACAAACATTCATGACCAAAAAGCTGACAAACAAATTCAAACACACTGAGAAATATTTAACCAATCAATGTTCACTATAGAAAAAAACCCGGTTTTTTATAATCTTGAAGTTTATACAAATGTTGTAAGAATAAGTGAAAAATTGAGGATATTACAAATAATCAAAGCTGGTGTACAGACAAGATCCATATAAATAAAAAATAACAAAAAAAGCATTATAAACAGTATCAACAGGTCGAATTAACAAGAAAATACGATTTGAGAGTACTCGCAGTTACTGACAGCTAGTTAAAAGCCAAAACCAATTAATAGTAAAAAATCATGCATCAGATACTAAAATCGACTAAAACACATCACAGGGATTTAGTATTTTAACGTCATTAATAGTCAAAGAAGACATGACTTGTGCAATGCCAAAAATAAATGTATCGACAGGTAGTAGTATAGTGAAGAGCGACTTCTATAGAAACAAAAGTTAACGTGTCTGTGTCTCTATACATCTCGCCTCAAAAGATAATGAAATTTAGTTATGTTTTAATTTGCTAATGACAAAATCAATATTAGTGCCAATGTGAACTATATTCAGAGATCTAATTACAATATTGGTACGATAACCCTTACTTATAAGTTTGTTTAAAGGTTCGATGAGTTTACAAGGATCACATAGTGATTTCCTCGCTTTAAGTACAATATTACCATAAAATTTAGGATGTGAAATACCATTTTTAATAAGCTTTCTACAGGTATAGCCAAATTTACTTATCAAATCTTTGTATCTATGAAAGAATTTAGTAAAAGTTTTAAGTAATTTATGGTATCGAAATCCCTGACACAACAATTTACCAGTGATGCATTGATTACGTTCGTTAAAATCTATGACATCAGAACACACACGGGCAAACCGAACGAGTCTCTATCAAAAAGAAATAAAAAAAACAAAAAAAAACAGGAAAAGTTGTTCTATAACTGAAACAAAGAGGACTACTCGGGGGACTATAGAGATTATTTTAATAAATTGGTAAAATTTCCAATGGTTTTATAAAATTCCAGAAATATTTAAAGATTTTGTATGTTTTGCATTGTTATCCTGCCTTTATTTTTTAGAACTGCTCCTATTTTGTTTTCAGTTTATTCTGTCCAGAGTGTAAACTCAAAAATGTCTCTCCAACTCAAACGAATGACAATATGTAAGCTGTGTATGTCATAAACACTCACATGATACATAATGGTATCGGCTGGTGAAATCAATTCTTTTCCCTTCACATCTACACACTTAAGATAAACTTTTGAATTTTCCTTTAATATAATCTAGGGTGCATACTAGTATACGAAGGACATTTACCAAAAAGAAGTCATAAATAGAACTAAAACATTTTGGTTAATCTGAAATTTTGAAATTATAATAGATTCATGCAACATTTATAAACAAATGCTCGTCTAAAATTAAGTAATTTGATGTAGTTTTACACGTGATCATATTTGAGTATGTAGACATGACTTTTCGATGCCGAATACCAAAAATATTACCGGATGTTAAAAGAGGTTCTTCACATATATATAGGCTAGTTGGTAAACAGCAAGATAACTAGAAAAATAGGAAGAATTATATATTGACTATCAAAAAAAATCCTTTTTGTACTGAATCGGACCAGAGAATATGTAAAAAAAAAACATCTCAATTACTTCATTTTTTTTGTTGTAAAAACCCTTACATGTCTGTCACGGAATAGAAGTTCCTTCATAATATAAGTTCCAAATGGAAAAGATATTCTGGAATACTATTTCCACAGGAATAAATATTTCAGTATATGTTCCTAACGGAATAAATGGTATAAAATATTTGTTCCAACAGGAGTAGATATTATGACAATGTTTATAACAAAGTTTTCATTGGAACTTCTGTTAGGTGGAACAAATATACGTTGACATGTCCAAATCAAGTTTTATAATGGGTGTTATTTTTAACATTCTACCAATCTTTTTTCACCTTTTTCATAGTCATATATTTATTACAGAGCATGCCAGTATTTATATTTATGTATTGTTCAATAAGTGTATTATTTTTGTAAAAGGAGACAGATTTGTAAAAGCAAATTGCTTGTTTCTGAATCCTTAATATTATTTCATTGTATAATATGTTTAATGTTGATTTATCTGAATAAATATTGTTTAAACTAATCACGTAATTCATTCCCTGAGTATTATTCTTTTGTGCCTTATTTATTGTTTATAGTTATAATACATGTGATACAATACTGATTAACCTTTTGTTTTCCTAAATTTATCATTCTATGCAAAGATTCAATTTTTGTTAATGCACAGTTAAACAATCGCTTATATTGTGAACATTTAGGAATGGATTCTTAGAAGAGGCTGCTTGACTTGAACAAAACAAAATTGGTTAATGAAAACTATAACTTTAAGGGTCTTAAAACATATGTTAGTTTATGAACATGAGGAAATGTACGCGGAAATACGTGACGTAGAGAGCCAAGAGAGGTGTAAGGGCAAGTGCAATGTAGTTTCGTTGAACAAAAGTACGGAAATAAATAAGAGTAAATATCTAGTACTTTCTTCCCACCAAAATTACTTTCTTCCCGCCAAAATAACTTTCTTCCTTCCAAAGGAAAGACGTAGAAAAGAGAGATTAGAAGAATGTGGTCTCACTTTATTTATTAACGCCCCCCTCCCCCCCTCTTAGGCAGTCAACGCCCCCCCCCCCCCCCACTTATGAAAATTTCTGGATCCGCCACTGGATTCTAATTCGAATTGCAATGCGCGTCAAATTCGCTTTACTGTCCGTACGACGTTACTGAACTTTTAATTAGTATTAACCAAAACGCATTTATAATGCAAATTAGATAATGCGATCTAGCCAGTTTGAATCAATTCGAATTAAAAAAGATGATTGTGTGAACGCGATAAGCGAATTCGTTTCGCATTCGATTCAAATTCAATTCGAATTAAATGTACGTGTGAACGAGGCATTATATGAGAATAACGAAATCAGAGATCTATATTATAATAATATTGCTCACTTGGTCAAAACGGCCAGTGGGAGCGTTTAGTATCACTGGGTGTGCATCAATTGTTGTCCCGCGTCCGAAAATATTAACAAAAATCCTCTCCTCTAAAATTTCTTGACCAAATTGAAGCAAACCAGAACATGGGTTATCTCGTTTAAGAAATATTTTTGATGAACCTGTCGAACCTGTCGAACACCCTACATGGCCGCAAATGCTAAAAATAGAACATAGGAGGGTAAAAAAAGAACAATGTTTAGAATGTTTAGAATGTCAATATCTAAGTATTCTATATTTTGACATAGATTATCAGATAACTCATAATTTTTCAAGGAGTTATAACCCTTTCCCGATTATATCTTACAATTCAAATACAAAGTTTTTGCCATTCATATATGCATCCTGCAAATTATATAAAAAAAAGTTCAATGTAGGATAAAAAACTTGATTCATATAGTTTTTTTCACTGACCCCCTACCCCTCCTTTTAACTTGATTTGGGAAAAAATGATTGACCAATAAGGATAAATATAAAATCTATATCAATTAAACAAAACTTGCAACAATTTTATCTCTTTAAATTTACATGACAAATACAAACATTCAAAAGAAATTCATCATCAAAAAGACAGGTCTAAAAAAAGGCCAATTATTCAAAATTTGCCAGTCGACTCTAAATAGGAGTTATTGGCCTTTAATGTCATTTTTTTTTACTAATTTGTTGGTTTTTTTATCAAATAAAATAATCTGTAGTAGATAGATTAGAAAGGAAACATGAGTCTCTAATCAAACCGACTTTGATTAATTAAACACTGCACCAGATTCACATAGCCTCTTCAGTGATGCTCGAGTTAATAAAATGTCACAAATCCAAAAGCATATCTGTGGGTCTCATATCTATCAAAAAGAAATAAAAAAAAAAAAAAAACAGGAAAAGTTGTTCTATAACTGAAACAAAAAGGACTACTCGGGGGACTATAGAGATTATTTTTGAGTGGGTAAAATTTACAGTGGTTTTATAAAATTCCAGAAATATTTAAAGATTTTGTATGTTTTAGCTTTGTTATCCTGCCTTTTTTTTTAGAACTGCTCCTTTTTTGTTTTACAGTTTATTTTGTCCAGAGTATTCATATTAGAAAACTCAAAAATGTCTCTCCAACTCAAACGTATGACAATCTCTATGCTGTGTATGTCATAAACACTCACATGATACAAAATGGTATCAGATGGTGAAATCAATTCTTTTCTTTTCACATCTACACACTTAAGATAAACGTTTACCAAAAAGAAGTCATAAATAGAACTAAGACATCTCGGTTAATCTGAAATTTTAAAGAAGCATTAATTCTGGAAATTATAGAAAATTCATTACAACACTTATAAACAAATGCTCGTCTATAATATTAAGAATTTGATGTAGTTACACATGATCATATTTTGGGTACGTAGCCACGACTTTTCGATGCCGAATACCAAAAAGATTATCTGATGTTTAAGAGGTTCTTCGCATATGTTTGTTAGTAAACAGCAGGTAAAAAAAACTAGAAAAAGTATATATTGACTACAAAATGAATCCTTTTTGTACAAATTCACTAAATCGAACCGGAGAATATGTAAGAAACCTCCCAATTACTTTAGTATTTTTTTGTAAAAGCCCTTGTCCAAATCAAGTTTTATAGTGGGTGTTTTATTTTCTCGATCAATCACGTTATTCATTCCCTGGGTTTTATTCTTTTGTGCCTAAATTATTGTTTATAGTTATATATGTACAACAATATTTACCTTTTGTTTTCCTATTATAAATTTAGAATCAGATAAAGATTAAATTTTTGTTGATGCACAGCTAAAAATTCTCTTGTTCTGGGTGAATTTAGAAATGGTCTCTTGAAAAAGGGTTAACTTGCACAAAATAATAACCGGTTAATGACAACTAAATTAAAACCTAAAATGTCGTAAAGTATATGTTAGTTAAATGAAGGAAATGTGCGCGGAAAGACGTGACGTAGAGAGTCTAGAGAGGTGTAAGGGCAAATGAAATGCAGTTTCCTTGAACAAAAGTTCGGAAATTAATAAGAGTAAGTATCTAGTATTTTCTTCCCGCCAAAATTACTTTCTTCCTACTAAAGGAAAGACGTAGAAAAGAGAGATCAGAGGAATGTGGTCTCAGTTACGCCCCCCCCCCCCCCCCAAAAAAACCCCAAGATTAATAAAAAAAAAACACAAAAAACACAAAAACGCATTATCCTTCATGTGCAACAATGCAATATATTGCAATATATATCAACAGTATTCGGTGACCTTGTTGTCCTTAAAAAGAAATTTTGTTATCCACACCTTATTTATATTCTCTGTTGATCTTTAAAGACCTTCAACAATGAGCAAACAAAATATAAGCTTAATATTAAAACAAACCATCAATAATACCAGGTTTTACCATTGATGGTTTTTAAATCAACAATGAGCAAAACACTTACCGTATAGTAAGCTACAAAAGACCCCTACATGTCAATAGGCTTGCATGGATAGGCCATACAGAATTGTGTGGGGTCTAGTTAATGCACACCTGATTGGAACCTAGAACGATTTGGCATCTGTCGTGTAAAACTTCCATTATCAATATTTTATCTGGTTTCCTAATTCTTATGTCATTGGTGCATTAACTGTCAATTTGTTTGTAAAATTGAAGTTTTCTTTTAAAAGACAATTATATTTAATCTCACTTAATTTTTTTAAATAGAAACTAGCATCATCTGGTATTTTGTTCGAGTATAGATTTGTACATAAAGCTGTTTACGTATTGTAAGAAACACTTGTTTGGTTTGGCAGACCGAATGTTCCTCTTTGTATCTTTGAACATGTCTTTAAAAGAATCTTTTCTTTCGTGACTCTAGATTGCTGACTCCTTTTATTCATGTTTCAAATGTTACCGAAAGTAGATTATTGATTTATTTAATATTTGACGAATTCCCCTTGACGTCTTTAAAACGTTTAATGATAAACATAACGTGACAGGCAGATATCATGATTGAGGCCATATACTTGCACAATTCTATTTTTAAGTCAAGTGCATTTTGACAAAGATCCAAACTGATTAAACAAAACGCAAAACTTTAAATTTCGTAATATATTTTAATATATTGCGTTTGTTTTATTCAATTTATGTTTACAAACCGAACTCTCATATATTTACAATAACTTTGATAGTTTCTGTTAAATTAATTCAAAACTTTATTAGCTATAAGAAAATATTAAAGAAGAAAGCTTTCTCAGCTGCTTACATTTCATATGTCGTTTGGCTCTAGTCTTATCGACGGATTCTTATATTCGTTCCTCTAGATACCATTTTCATGTGGTCCATTTATTATAAACAGTTTTAAAATGTCCCAAAATAAGATGTTATAACAAACGTCATAAAATTGAAAAGAACCCGTTGCTACATTGACTTGCGAGTCAGTTTTTTGTACTCATACTCCTAAATCAACCAATCAAAATGCTGGATTTCATGTTTCGAGCATGTTTTTTGTGCTTTGAGCACTGAGCAAAGTTTTTTTTTACTTCAACCCCTTTTAGTATAGGTCCCAAATGAAAATCCGTATTTAGCAAGGTTTTGAATGCCTACCTAGGAAAAATTAAATAGTGTTGACATCCTGTACATTTGAGTCATACGGATCGATAAGTTATAACGTAACAGTTTTATCGGAATTTCATCCAATGACGTTGTTTTACTCGATGATCATGGTGATGTTTTTTTAACCCTTAAACATGTTGCTATCCTACGTCACTACAAGGTGATAATTATTCTTTTTTTTACTGAGATATATACATTTATATAGATGTTGCTGTGACCGTGTTCGTGCACTAACGTCGGATGGTTTTGTTAAGAATTTGAAGGGGTCATGGTAGTGTTCTGACCTTTGATTGCCATATTCATGACTTAATTGTAAGGATCGTATTCTAGTTCTTTATTATGTTCTGAAAAGCCAATTAAATACCAGAGCACCACCGGATTAGAAAACACATGCTTGATGTTTCAGCTTGTTTTCTTGAATCAAAACGGTTTATCTTTAAACACCAATCTTTACGATTAGTTCTTCATCTTTCGAGTTAGCTCTATAACTTTCTTTTGCTGAGTAGGACTGTTGCATCTAGTAAAAATGGACAAATATATAAATAAGAAGGTGTGGTATAATGCCACGAGAGACCAAACCACACAGAAATTAACAACAATAGGCCACCATACGACCTTCTACAATGAGCAAAGCCTATACTGCACAGTCAGCTATAAATGACTCCGAAAAAAACAAATGTAAAACAATTTAAACGAGAAAACTAACAGCCTAATTTATGTACAAAATAATGACCAAAAAAAAAAAGGCTGGATAACACGGATATTTATTGAAAACATTTGTAGCAAGGGAGATAGGCTTTGCTCAAAACGTGCGTATTCCTTCGTAAAGGATTAATGAGAAAATCTTCTAATATAATCGTAATAAACAAAAGAAAACAAAAAATACAATTTATTATGATTCTCTGAAATCTCTTTAGAATAACGCACACCGTTATTTATCCTTTGGATATAGGGAATGGAATGAGTCTCCCATGTAACTTTAAAATTGAAATGTTATGCAGTTATCTCTCTTTTGATAGGAAAAAAAATGTTTATGTAAAACCCAACAAATATTTCAAGAGTTATAAGGTGATTGGAGTTGTTTCCCATGAAAAATTCAAATTAAAATGTGATGCAGTTATCTCTCTTGTGATAGGAAATAAAACATGATTTTTATGTTAAAATCCAACAAATAGTGCTAGTATTTGTAACGAAGAAAAATGTCAAGTTATTTATAGAAAAAGGTTAAATTTTCAAACCAGTATCTGATCATAGGAAGGTACTACAAGTATTTTACCTTCAGTAACCACGGAATAAGAGTGACAGGGGCGGATCCAGCCATTTAAAAAAAAGGGGGGGGGTTTCCCAACCCAGAGTAAAAAGGGGGGGGGGGGGTCCAGCTTTATGCTCCCATTCAAATGCATTGATCGGCCAAAAAAAAGTGGGGGTTCCAACCCCCGGAACCCCCCCCTCTGGATCCGCGCCTGAGTGATCTAATAAAACATCTTGTCTTATATTTTTATTTTGCAGATGTTGTAATATACCCAGAATTTCTGAACTCAACAAACAAACAAGTTTGATTGTATCATCAAATACGCTATGTATGTTTTATTGATTTGTTTTCAGTGGTCGGAAATCTTTGGGTAGTTTAATAGCGTATATTATTATGCAATTCACTATGTTCTGGTGAAAAAGATTGAGTTCCAAGGCAACAGATATTCTTCAATATTTAAAATAATGAACAATCTATTTTGATGCCATTATTTGAAAAATATGCTCCATAGGTTTGTCTGCATTGTTGAATACATGCACCTTAGTTTTATTATTACTAATGTTTTACAAGTAAAGGTGGCTGCAGGCATCATTGCCCTACATACACTGGCTCTCAGCTTGAGTGATTCAGGACGATACGTTTTAAAGAGAGGCAAAAGATACCGAAAGGAAATTCAAACTCAGATGTCGAAAATAATGTAACAACGCCATGGCAATAAAACCGAAAAAAAAACGAAAAAAAAACGACAAATAAGACAAACAACAGTATACAAAAACTGTAAAACTAAAGACTAAAACAAGAACCCAACTAAAAATTGAAGATGATCTTGGGTGCTCCGGCATGGTAAACAGATCTTATAGGTACTCCGGAACTGTCAAAGAAGGCGGTTTCATAATAGGTAATATCGTAAGAATTTCGAATGTTTGAGTGTTATGTGATTAATACTTGCTTTTTTCAATGGTTTACTGTCTTGATTGGCTGGTAAAAGTGTCTGCAAGTTTGAGTTTTGAGGTTGAATGGAGTAATCGTGAGTTTATAACACCTAGATCATTTAAATACATGTGTATTGTCACATTTACACTGATTTCACTGTTAAATCAGAGGTGGATTTAGATGGTTTTCAATAAAACCCGTACCACCCATTTTGGGATTTTTTAATTTTATTTTCTTAAAGAAAGACTGAATTACGACTAGAGCAGGGCCCCTCTAACGCAACCAGTAGGCCTCCAATCTGAAAATTTCAGAATCCGCCATTGAATTATTTATGGTATGAGCACGAACATGCCAGATGGAATAAATAATGCTTCGATAAAAAGAGATAGTTACAAACAAACGAGCCGCTTTGTGGGTACCTGAAATATAAGCTTTGTCATCATGCCGCCACTTCATTGGCGACTGCTTTGTCATCATACCACTCCCTCATTGGCGGCTGCTTTGTCATACCACCACCTCATTTGCGGCTGCTTTGTCATCATACCACCACCTCATTGGCGGCTGCTTTGTCATCATACCACCACCTCATTGGCGGCTGCTTTGTCATCATACCACCACCTCATTGGCGGCTGCTTTGTCATACCAGCACCTCGTTGGCGGCTGCTTTGTCATCATGCCACCACCTCATTGGCGGCTGCTTTGTCATACCACCACCTCATTGGCGCCTGCTTTGTCATCATGCCACCACTTCATTGGCGACTGCTTTGTCATCATACCACTCCCTCATTGGCGGCTGCTTTGATATACCACCACCTCATTGGCGGCTGCTTTGTCATCATGACACGACCCCTATTGCGGCTGCCTTGTCATTATACCACCACTTCATTGGCGGCTGCTTTGTCATCATACCACCACCTCATTGGCGGTTGCTTTGTCATACCACCACCTCATTGGCGGCTGCTTTGTCATCATGCCACGACCCCAATTGCGGCAGCTTTGTCATTATACCACCACCTCATTGGCAGCTGCTTTGTCATCATACCAATTCAATATTGTTTGCTGCTTTGTTGGCCGTGGTACGAACATCATACCACCAACATATTGTTGGCTGCTTTGTTGGCCGTGGTACAAACATCATACCACCACCATATTGTTGGCTGCTTTGTTGACCGTGGTGCAAACATCATACCACCACCATATTGTTGGCTGCTTTGTTGGCCGTGGTACGAACATCATACCACCAACATATTGTTGGCTGCTTTGTCGACCGTGGTACAAACATCATACCACCACCATATTGTTGGCTGCTTTGTTGGCCGTGGTGCAAACATCATACCACCACCATATTGTTGGCTGCTTTGTTGGCCGTGGTGCAAACATCATACCACCACCATATTGTTGGCTGCTTTGTTGGCCGTGGTACGAACATCATACCACCAACATATTGTTGGCTGCTTTGTTGGCCGTGGTACAAACATCATACCACCACCATATTGATGGCTGCTTTGTTGGCCGTGGTGCAAACATCATACCACCACCATATTGTTGGCTGCTTTGTTGGCCGATATTGTTGGCTGCTTTGTTGGCCTTGGTACGAACATCATACCACCACCATATTGTTGGCTGCTTTGTTGGCCTTGGTACGAACATCATACCACCACCATATTGTTGGCTGCTTTGTTGGCCGTGGTACGAACATCATACCACCACCATATTGTTGGCTGCTTTGTTGGCCGTGGTACGAACATTATACCACCAAAATATTGTTGGCTGCTTTGTTGGCCGTGGTACGAACATCATACCACCACCATATTGTTGGCTGCTTTGTTGGCCGTGGTACGAACATCATACCACCAACATATTGTTGGCTGCTTTGTTGGCCGTGGTACGAACATCATACCACCAACATATTGTTGGCTGCTTTGTTGGCCGTGGTACAAACATCATACCACCACCTTATTGTTGGCTGCTTTGTCGGCCGTGGTACGAAAATCATACCACCACATTGTTTGCAGCTTTGTCGGTCGTGGTACGTGGTACGAACGAAAACTGCTTTGCGAGTAACTGAATGTGTTTCTAATTTTTGAAATGGGTAGATTAATGACCATTCATTAATTTCTAAATTGTCTTTTTTTCAAATGTTTTTGTTTTTGTTTAGTTTGAATAATATGGTGAATATATACTGTTAGAAGGGACTTAAGAAACCTAACAGTCATAAGAAGGAAAATTAACAATAGGGATCACAAAATCATCCCTTTTGTCAAAATGTTTTATATTATTTCTTGTGTGAAGTTGATCATCTAAATCACGGAATGCCAGTTATTGCTGATTAATTATAAAAGATTAAGAATTTGAACTCGATATAGGGTGATCTATAACTAATAACTGCTGTAACATGTGTATTGATGTAGCGGGTTTTACGTATTATATGTAAACAATCTATTCATCTGAAAGAAAATGTACCTACTAAATAAACATATAAATAAATAAACGATTAAACTATTAACAAATGAAAAAAAAATAGAACTAAGGATATTGATTCAATCACTTGTTACGGAAATAAACAAACTGTGTAAATCTGAGCAACATGTGTATTGGTATATCAATTCCAGGATAAAGGCAACGCGTGCATAATATCAATCCACGCATGACACTATAGAAATATTAAAATTAAAAAATCTTATATTTCAGTATAAACACTTGTCTGATTTGTAGACGGTGACAACAGATGTGATTGATTCAAAAATCCTTGTCTCCAAATAAATCACAATCCGCGAGAAAAATCAGTCTCCAAATAAATCACAATCAGCAAGAATCATCATAAATCACTTAAATAAATAGAGGAATTCACAGTACATATGGACTTTATACAAGTAAACATCGGTATCCAGTCCGATAACTAGGACCATCATACTATATTATATATATAGACAGTTTGATAGTTTTTAATAGTCCCAGAAAATAAGAAGATGTGGTGAGACAACGCCAACTAGAGACAAAACCTGTTTCTTCAATTGTCAGTATTTTGAAACTTATATATCTAACTATCATATTTTAAAGTTAACAGTTGGGAAAAAACGGAGGACACGTTATTCATATGAATCATAATATAATGACTAACCAAGACGACCAAACGACATAGATATGAACAATTACAGGACACAAAGATCAAAACCCATACTGTAAGTCCACAGTATGACAAAACGGGAAACTATAAAATATGAAACCCATAAAACAAGTCTGATAATTACTTCAACAATGAACGAAAAAACAAATGGGACAGACAGCAAATTGACAAACGACAACAACACATACATTTGTTTATGAGACCAATTTTGGCCTATAAACGTGTTATAGGTATAAAGGTAACCTTTTTTCTTTGACAAGTGCCTGTGGTTGCAGGCTCCTGGTTTGTGGCTGAGTATAACATGTCTGTGGGCTCTCTATCCCTCTTATAACCTAGGCAATATTGTTACAACACAACACTACATAAGAACAATCTGTCAACATCAACTGGAAGGGGCTTGACACAAAGGCTTTGATTTTAGTGGAGTACCTTATCTTTTGGAATGTTGCAAAACGTATTATATGGCGGAAGATAACAGAGAAAAATTCAAACTCACAAATCGAAAATAAACTGACAACGCCATGGATAAAAAAAAGACAAACAATAGTACACAAAACATAACATAGAAAAACTAAGACTATATGCGCAACAAAACCCCACCTAAAACTGGGGGTTATCTATTGTGCTCCGGAAGGGTAAGTATAGATCCTTCTCCACATGTGGCACCCGTCGTGTTGCTTCTTTTTGTAAAAAATCGGTAATAAGTCTAATTCGGTAGGTCTCATTCGAGAAAAAGGAACAAAATTGTAGTTGCGACAAAAGGAACATATTCGCTGTCATATGTAAAACGGATATTACATAACGGGCAATCAACTCGTGATGGCGTCCGTAAAATTTACGAAGGGATGATTTCAACTTTACCATTTGATACTCATGGTTTAATAGCTTCCTTGCGAGCAGCAACCCTCTTTTAAGGAAATCAAGATAGAAAATAAAAAGCCCGGGAATGTCGTATCAATTGGTTGATATATACTCCGTATGCATAAAATGGAATTATATGGATGCTGTATATATCGGATTTATGTATAACACATTTTTTGAGAGCTACTGAAGCTAAATCAAGAATGTATGAAATTTATCAAATGGTAATTTCTTTTTGTAAAACATAGTTATTTCATATTGATATAACTTTAGTATTGGTTTCTTTACGAATTTGTTTTGAATAAACAGCATATTAGCCTGAAAAAAATATATTCATGACGCTGAACAACATGTACTAGCTAACGCTAGTGGTTTTATTAATATTATTTATTATTTACAGTGCTTATATAGCGCTTATCTAAATAATCATTTACTCTAAGCGCTTTACAATGCATAAAAAAACAATGAAACAAGTACATATAAACAAATTTAAAATAGAAATAAAAATAGAAACCGTAAAAAAAAATACGACTCTATATATGAAAATAAAAAATTATTCATCAAAAATAATTAAAAAAAAAATTATCTAATTTTGAAAAAAAGTATTAAAAGAAAATCAACAGAAGTGCTTCAATTTAAGAATTGGACTAATAGCTTTATGTCTAAAAATAAAAAGAGTAAAAGGAAATAAAAAAAATAGGTATGAGAAATCTCTTAAAAAAAATAAATAGTGTAAAGGTCATAAAAATGTAATAAAACATAAAAATATATACTGAGATCGAATAAAAGTTTAATACTGTCCGATTATCAATTATGTGGAAAAGCCTGTCTGAATAAATAAGTTTTTATGTTTTTCTTGAAAGCATTCACAGATTCAGTGATTCGCAATTCTTTAGGCAAGTCATTCCATAAAACGGCGGCCGCTCTATCAAACCGTCTTTCTCCGTATGTTTTTGTTCTTACTATTGGTTTGACCATATAACAATGCATTTCCATAGTCCAAGCGAGACGTCACTAAAGAGCAAACAAGTGTCTTCTCTGTAATGAATGGACGAATCCGACCGATATTTCGGATCTGGTAGAAACAAGATTTTGAGGTCGCACTAATCTGCTGGTCCATCGCAAATGTTTTGTCAAAGTAAACACCAAGGTTCTTGACGCAAGCTGAATTACTAACGATGTTTTTACCAAAAGTGAGGTGACAGTCTGAGAACTCTTTTACTCGGTGTTTCGGGGAGAAAATTATCAGCTCAGTTTTATCTTCATTCAACTTTAGCTTATTTGAACACATCCAAGAGCTTATGTCCGCCATACGGTTTCAAGTCGAGCAGATATATTGTTCCAATTGTCAAGCGGTTTAATTACGAGATAAACCTAAGTATCATCCGCATAGCAGTGGTAAGAAGGGGGCAAGGGGGTCCCAATAACAGCAAAACAGCAAATTGATTTGGCTCATAACAGATAACATGGAATTAAAATGGACAAAAACAGATAACAGTAAATGAAATATTAAAATAATTCGGTCTTTGACAAATCAGTATTTCTTATTACGGATATAATCCTTTGTAATGCATTCCATTTCTTATGACTATGTTTTTAGTATTAATTTATGTATCTAGAATGTGTTTAAATTACTACTCTATATATTATTATAATTCTTTTTATACGCTCGTTTACGGAACGTATTATGGTATACTGATCTATACTGTTGTCCGTCTGTTGTCAACATGTCGGACATTTACTCAAAAACTCTTAAAGTTTAACCATTTGCATTAAACTTTGGGAAATTGTTTATATCTATTGACGTGAGCTCCCCCTTTTTTTCTATAAAGGAGAAGGTCCGGTAAGGACTCATTTTGGCCTCAAATTTCAGTTTCATCTGACGAAAGATTATGACCACTTTTTAAACACTTAAGTGTCTATTTCACTTGATTCAATTAGTTTATGTGAAAGATTTTAACTGAACAGATTTAGTCATTAAAAACGATCCGATTCCAGCTCAAATATGAAAAATCTACCAAATATGCTGAAAAATGTCACTTTACAGATGGTTTTTGTCAAAAATGAAAGTGGCCGCATCCGTGTTCATTCACAACCTTTATATATGTTATGTATTATCATAAAATACAACTTACATTTCAATATTAAGGATGAACACGAATGCGGCCACTTTCGTTTTACACGGAAACCGTCTAAAATTTAACTAAAATGCTAGAATTTTGAAGATTTCAGTAATTTAGCATGACTTAATGGCGCTACAACCCGATATATGTGCATTGCATAGTCAAAAACAGCCCATATTTATGTGGCAGACGCATTCATCTGTCCAATAAATAACTAAAAGTTTACATTTTAACAATTTTGTAAAACTGTTATATTTTGGGGCCAAAAAGGGGTCTTACCGGACCTACTCCTTTTAGATTTTAAGTTTCTGGGTAATGGGTTTTTATTCAATAAAATTGGTGTTTTTTTTCAGATTTCTGATAATATCTCAAAAATGCTTTCACAAAGCAAGGAATTTTGGTGAATTGTTTATATCTATTAACATGAGGTAACTTTCAATTTTTGTAAATTTTGATTTAACGTTTCCGAGTTAACGGGTTTTATTAATTAAAAAGGGGTAATTTTCCAGTTTTCAGACATTAACACAATTTTTTTTTGAGCAGTTCTCATGAAACGTTGGTGTATTGTTTATATATATTGACTGAAGCTACCTTTGTTGCTAATCAAAAAAGTGAACTAAAAGAGTTTGAATATTCTGACTTTTTCTAAATGACCATTAAATGAGGTGTGTGAATTTTTCTTAATAAAACTACGAGGCAAAGTGGTATATAGGGTAGAAAAATCAAAAGCACCAATTATAAGCATGCAATTTATCAAGTACTTCGAACGAATTTTGACACTCTAAAAGCAATTTATTCCACTATTTTCAAAGGACTTATTTGAACAATTTTTTATCAGCTGAGGTTTTTGATTGTACCAAGTGTACTAGTAAGTAGAATACATAGTTTAGTGGGGAAACAATGGCTTGAAACGAAATAAATCTTTGTTTGTAATGAGTTATGTGCAGCTTCGGACCCAAGTACATGGTTGGAACTTTCATTGTACAATGCATTTGGTTCTGCTTTGAAAAGAATTACAGAGCTGAGTCTATGTACCATATTATATCACAAGTTAAGTGGTTGGACCTATTCCTTAATTGAGATCCTTGTCAGATATTCCTGGCCATATGTTTTCCTTTTTGTCATATTAAGAATTGTTTTAATTTAATATGTTCGTACGGAAAACAAGGAACATTATTCTCATACAAAAAATTAAGATAATTCTAAATACACCTTCATAAAAAAAATGGAATTTATTACAAAGGATAATCATAAGATATACTTGAATTGTCCTGGACCTCACTTCTGTGATGGGTATATGTTAATGGAATCCTTCTCTGAATACGGGACAAACATATTAGTAGTGGTAGACCCCAATGGCCAATGATCTTCAATTTATACCGAATATTGACTGTCAAAAAAAATGCTAACATTCCAATTTTCAATAACAGTTAACAGCAAATACATTATCACAATAACAGATAACAAAAAAACTAAAAGCCCAATAACAGCTAACAAAGAATAAGACAATAACAGCTAACAGCAAATATATTTTCAAAAATAACAGATAACAAAGAATTAAATTGCCCCATAACAGCATAACAGTTAAACCCCTTGCCCCCCCTCTGGTAACACATATTATGACGTTTACATATTTCACCTATGGGTTTCGAAAAAATGCAGTAAAGTTTCGGTCCGAGAACTGATCCTTGAGGAACACCATACTTCAGATGAATATCGTCCGACTGAACAGAGCCGATTGCGATACGCTGAGTTCTATCAGTAAGATATGATAACAACCAATTTAGCGCGGCTCCAGATATTCCGAATGAGTATTCAAGTCGCTGTCGTAAAATGGAATGGTCGAGGACATCGAACGCTGCCGACAGGTCTAACATTAATAAAAATACACAACAGTTTTTATCAAGTGCAACAGCTACGTCGTGATTTAAACCCGTAGCAATGTCGTATCGGTGGAATGGTAAGCACGGTAAGCTTTAGCCGATTGGACACTATCAATCGGCTAAAATATCTCAGTGACCTAAGGCACGTGGTCAAATTAAAAGAAGTTCCAGCCGCATCAATATTTTTGTTTAAATGCTATATAATGTATCGTCTTCAGGTGACATCAGAGCTAAATCTATATAGGAATAATATAAAATGCATTGTTACAGTATTGAATTCTTGAGATAACATCAGATCTGCTGTGGATAATGAATTAAATAGTATGTTTTAATAAATATAAAAAGTAAAAATTATCTTAAATTCAAACACGTATGTGTATGATATATACGTCATAGTACAGACAAATTAGTATAATATTTTATGCATGTTATAGATAAGTTAAATAACGTACAAAGTTCAATTAACATATCTTATGTTAAATAACCACGATTTATTTATTTTCTCAAAGACAAACTAATTAGGTTAAAGTAGTTACGATATTGTGCAGGTGTTTTAATCCTAAGTGTTGATTTTTTTTTACCTGATGTTCTATCACTCAGGTCATCAAATCTGTTAAAAACTATGGATGACTTGAATGCTGGAGACTACTGTTGAAACCTTCGATGTAGGTGGAGTGTAGAAAAGGGCTGTTCCTTTTATAAGTGAACTCCCAGTAAATCATTTATTATTGTGTGGTATATTAAACAAAACCGTATCTCCAGGTCGACATTTAGATTTCTTTTCTTAGGATTTGATGTCATATAAAATTGTAAAACGTATAGAAATAAAAAAAATACATTTCAATCTTTATATTCCATTTAAGTCATTAAAAGGTAGTATGGGCTTTCCTCATTGTTGAATGCCGTACGGTGACCTTTATCTGATTTCAACATCATTTTGTCTCTGGTTGAGAATTGTCTGTGTTTTTTTTAAACGATTGAACAGTTATCAATAAGCCCACAAAAGAAATCAAAAAAGCAATAACAATAAGAATGAGAAATCCCCGTTTCAATACTCTATGATGATGGAAGTGTTTAAGGTCATTTATAAAATTCCTGTTTACAGAACTTTGAATTTTTCGAAAAAACTAAGGATTTTCTTATCCCAGGCATAGATTACCTTAGCCGTATTTGGCACAACGTTTTGGAATTTTGGATCTTCAATGCTCTTCAACTTTGTACTTGTTTGGCTTATAATCAATATATAATAAATATTTTAATATGAGCGTCACTGATGAGCCATATGTAGACGAAACGTGCTTCTGGCGTACTAAATTATAATCCTGGTACCTTTGATAACTATTAACGACCTTGACTGGATGGTTCATTCCCTCTATTCCCACTTTTTATAAATCTGGTAAGAAAAGGTAAAATTTCATGTGGGAATAGAAGGAAAACTTGTGCAAACAAAGGATTATACTGTACAAACATTTTTTAATCAACTGTTAATTGACCAGTGTTTTTTTTTTATTAGAACAGGTAATAAGTTTCCCCATTCCTCGCACTGTCGGCTCGGTGCCCCAGGGCGTTTGGTGAGCTTTAAATATTTTCTGCAGCTTGTGATCAGGAAAAGGTTGAAGGCGCCATTTTAGTAAGCGGCCATTTTGGTTTTGTTGAGTTGGGTTTTGTTTGTTTATTATTTGATGTTTCTTTTGAGTCTGTACTTCACAACAACTGCTTTCGGGGCCAGGTTATATTCAGCTTGGCAGCCCGCTAAGCACGATGATGGAGTACTGGTCGATGAGTCTCAGAAATAGTAATAACGATGACAGGCAGCAATATTAGGACCGCGGTCGTTGAAAAGAAAAATGAAGGTTCATTATCAAACACCTAGGATACAGTCCTCGGACGTCAGTCGGCATAACACTCCCCCATCCAAAATTGGTTTTGGAATGTAAGCTGACGCGGATATTTACGTAGAAACCAAACGTTTACTGTACAGCGTTGGATTGGTTTCTGTCATCGAAAGGAGGAAGTCGTTGATACATCTAATCAGTAAACCCTCACCGTAGATAGCGGGTAAAGGAGAGCTGACACAGCACGTCCGTTCAGATGCAAATTAATGACTGAAACATGACTGTGGATTGATATTTTTTTTAAGCAAACCATGTAGCATTCGTGATTTTTTTTTTCATCTTACATTTTATACATTTCTAGGAATATGATTGGATAAAAACATCCGCATGTTGACCGTGTATATTTCATATGGAGTTAGTAGGTGGAGCTTATTTCAATACAGGGTAAGTAGTGGTGTTATGTTGTTCCTGTACAAAAAGGACACGGTTTTGAGAAAAATCTGAAGTTAAAAAACACATTTACAGATACCAAGTTGATATTGTTGGCATTTGATTTGTATAAACCAATGGAAGTAAATTCTTAGTACAAAGTATTGAAGACTTAATCACTTTGATAGTCCAGTAGCCTAAATACCACATGTTAAGATACATGTAGTCGGTAAGATAAATTCGTTACACAGTGTGCTATTGACCAAATATTCGACCGTGAATATGAAACTTAACCACCAATATATTTAACAATGCATGTTGAGATTTCTAATAAAAAATGTGATTTTACTAAATATCGGGCTAAAATGTAATGGAAAAGAAACGGGATCTATCATTTCCCAGCTAATTTCCTACAGTTGCTGTAATTCTTTTCGACAAAACTGTATATTACACCTCCACGAACAATATATGCATTACTTTTCATTTTAGAATTGACTTGATCAGTTGCTTGTCATTTATATTAACAAGTATTATTAGTTACACATTATGTTGTTTGCAATAACCTAATAAGTTATTTACAGGGTCAGTAAATTTCGTGTGGGACAAGAGCGAGCGAAGCATTTCAGAAAGAGAATTTAAATAATTCGACTATTGCTAGTACATGCATGCACTATATTCGTCAGGATTACACGATTAACAGTGGAGTACACAAAATTGCGGAAACGAAAAAAATCCTAATGAAAAAAAGAACTGCGGAAAGTAGACTTTAATCTTGCGGAAGCGTAATTTGATATTTGCGGAAACGTAAAAACGCCGATCGATGGGATATTTTGCAGGTGGCACGGTAGTATTTGCATTCCACAATTGTGTACCCTACTTAGGTAAATGTATCTAAACAGTGTGAGTGGACAAAAAATACAGTATCAACTGAACATACTTTCTGAAACTGAGGGATGAATCAGGTGTAGAAAAATATAAAATAATTTTACATACAGATGAAAATGAATTTTTTTTATTTTTTTTTTAATTTTGTATTCACTGCACCATAAAAGACCTAAAAGTACTAGTGGCCTTAGGTTTTTAAAAAATAGCAAAAAAAGTAAACGGTCATGATACATATTCAAATTCATTTCTGAATAGTAAAATGAAAGTACTTCAGTTAACTGTGAATGTAGATTTTTTTGCAGTGTTAGAAAATGGTGAAAATTCTAAAAAGGCTATCATTATCCCTTATGGGCCAGGAAATACTACCGTGCCACCTGTAACAATTCATGTCACAAAATCACTACGCGCATGTGAAAATATCTTTCAGTGAAGGAACAACATTTTATCTAATTTCATAGTGAGGCCTTTAACATGGAGCAAAATCTGTCATCTGCATGCAAGTTCAATACGGTCCCACCGCCAATTTTACAGGAACTTTTAACTAGTTTACGACCATGCTATATCTGCATTGAAGACCACATTTGCTGGCTTACATTATATCAAAATCATAAAAAAATGTTGATTTCTGTTGTGATCCAGAATCCAGATACAAGTTATTCTCATGAAACCATGCTTACCCAAAAGAGCCGAAAATTCAGTCCCCGAAATTTTCATCCGCAACCAGGAACCTTTGTGTAACTATATTATATACAAGTACTATAGTAGCTGATAATTTAAAATTCCCCGTCTTCGTGTATTCTCCTTATAACAAAATATACCCTGCTATTGGCCATGCACTATGTGAACCAAATAGAAAGTGAGTTTTTTCGGCGTAACTTTTCTGAAACTTTGATGCTGAAATATAACCAAACATATAGTTTTGCGCAATCGCAGTAAGTTTACTCTTATGCAAGGAGAACTGTGTCGCACCTGCTTCAGTTGTAATCCCGTTCTTCATTGCGTTTGAATAGACCGATTATCACCATATTGTGTCAAGTTTGGTTAAGCGACAGAAGTAGGGTTAAAGGACAGGAAAATTTGGATCTCGTTATAACAAGTATTCAAAGTTAAATTGAAAATTATTTTAAAAAAAATTCTTTGCACAAATACATTTGATTACACTTGTTCGCAACTAATTTAAAATTCTAAGTAATTGTAGAAAAATGTCAATGAAGAAATGAAACGTTGCTTATGTTGAAAACCGTGTTCGTTGACGCATTAATCATGCAAAGCAAACGTTAGGAGTATAATAAAAGTCTACACATTTTAATATCCGGTATGTGAGAGTCGTTTTGAAATTTGAAGTATTTAAGGGAAAGTTAACAAAAATATATTCATTCCCCATAAATAATTAAATTAAATAAACTGAATTAAAATTACACCTGCGAAACAGAATCCGATACTGAAGGACGAAGTAGTTTGTTGAAATCTGATGACTGTCCATACGAAACATCTCATCATTGACACATTCTCAAAGGTGGATCTTCTTAATACACAAACAGCGATAGACACCTGTTTTTTGCGTGTAAAAGTTAATTTGTTTCTAAATACTTATACAATTAGGTGTTAAACACGGACACATATTTTACTAGATTTGTAATGACTTGCAAATACCTTCAACGAAAAAAATCTTCCAGCGGAAATATATAGACTAATTATTAGTAGTTTACCGTAACTCCAAGGTTTTTTTTTTACTAAAGTCTATTTTATAGAGGACAAGTTCCTAATTTACAGGATAAATATAATAAAGGAATTAGATAAGTAATTAAAAATTAAAAATAAATTCTACTTTTTTCGGTGTTTTGTTCCGGTGCACTTTTTTTTCACCATTGCCAAATTAATGATTAAATTATAGCTGGGAGAGGGGGTTTACTTACTTTTATCAGTTGTAGTGGTTTTAAAACAAAACTTTTAATGAAAATTGTGAACACTGATAGACAGTCATTATGAACAATTGAGAATGGAAATGGTGAATTTGTCAAAGAGACGACAACCCGACTAAAGAGCAGAAAACAATCCAACTAACCAACGAGTATTCAACACAGCGAGATAATCCCGCACCGCATGCAGGCTGGATTTAGCTGGCCCCAAAACAAATATGTAATATAGTTTAAGTGAAAATTGACGTTGCACTAAACTCCGAAGAATGTTAACTATTGAATAAAACTTTAAAAAACATACTTGACTATCAAAGGCCAGAGGCTCCTGATTTGGGACAGACACAAAAATGCTCTAGTCAATGTAGAATTTATGTGTAAGGCCAACTGAAGCCCGCCGCCATGTGCGGGATTTTCTTGCAGTGTTGAAGACCCGTTGTTGACCCGAAATCCGCCGCAAGATCCGATTCCGAATTAATGAAGTTTTTACGTGAGTAGGCAAAACTAGATCCAATACCCCAGGAGTATAGTTTTACGTGGATATCAGATCCAGAGATAATCTTTTCTAAATGACATTTACGATATATAAGGAGGTGCTGTTGGGTTACAAATGAAACAACTGTCCATCATGCAGGTACTAACTGACGTGAAATTATGTACAGGTACAGTGGCCAATATCACGTTGTATTTCATAAGTAACGGTGTGTATTTTTCTGTATGCATTCTTATCTGTTTGTTTAGGCATACACCGTATGCATTGCATCAAGTGCTTCCTGGAAATTATTTCACTGTAATATTTGTCTTTTATAAATTGTTCGAAATATAAAAAGCAGAGGGCTCAATCCTCACAAAACTTATCTAGCGCCGTCACATGGCCTTTGTTAAAAACCGTGTCATTTCTCGTCGTCCCTTAACTTTTTGTCAGTTTCGGAACTTGGTGTTAATCCACAAACTGTCTAGACTTAAGGTTATTTAAAGCTTTCCATGTCAGTGGTATTTCATTTCATAAAAAAGTCCCGGGGGTGCTTTTTGGAAAGCAAATGCTTGTATAGTTACTACTGTTGATAATAATAAAAAGCCCACCTGATGAGCGGTGCAATAGTCAGACGTGACTCTTCATCAGTTTAACTTATTACTTATGTATTTAAATACACTTGTCGCTAGAGATCAATAGAACACCTGCACAATTATATAATAAAACTGTTTCTGCAATTTACCGGAATAACCCGATTTATGTTTCCGAATATTAACAACCATTTGGACTCGGTCGTGATGAAACACATTTAACGAAAAAATGAGAGCGTTTTACTATCACACTCTGAACAAAAGGGATAGTTTATTTAATGACTGTGATTACATATTTAAGAGTTGTTGTCTTCAAGTAAGATCAATGTTAGTGTTTCTTAAAATTTCTTTAAAACCTCTTTCAGTCAGAAAAACTCGTGAAAATATTCGAACAACCTGCTTGAGGTCAACATTTTAAATTTACATTTATCAAGCAAACAAACACGAGAGCGCCTTTTAAATTTCTAATATTTTTTCAATGAGTGAAATAAGGATCATATAATTTTAAATTCAGCTATTTGAAATCACCTGTCTTTCGTTATAATAACCATCCACCTGCAAATGTACACCTGCTCTCGGCTTTCGGTCTTTTTGTTGAACAATAATACTCTACAATTTTCCAGTACAATGAAATTGCAAATATTTTTAATTTAAATACAGAGGAACAAACAATAAGTTAAACTAAATTACTTTTTCCGTTTTCAACATTTAAGAAGATTTATCCATTTTATGTTGTGAAAGTCTTCCCGCTTTAATACACGGACTTGGAAGGCGGTTCAGTTTGGGCACGTGCTGTATTCACGCGGACTAATGCGCCTTTATTATTGTTAAAATTAACAAACTTAATTGTCCGCAATGTTTTCCTAGGTCGATCGCAGTTTATAATCTTCATCCATGAAACAGGTGCTGGAAAGATCGAAAGCCGTTTGATTCATCTTAATAAATAGAGAGATTGTATCTTTATACCTGTTTTAATGATCTGAAGATATTGAAATTAAAAAAAAAAACGAATCTTGTGTACATTTATCCATTTTACATTAGAACACAAATATAATACCTGTTACGCGTAAGCTAATTGTTTCCTTTCTATTAAATAAATATAATATTTGCCACTGGTCATTAAAGCTCATCAAATGACAACCAGCAATCGATAATATCGTTGCTTATATTTTTTTAAATCTTGCTTTGAAATTTACCTGAAGTGGCTGCATGTCCTTATGTTATATAAGATAAACTATAAATTTATTTTGTAATTTTTTAATTTTTTAATTTGAAATAGTGTCATGGTGAAATGTTTTTGTGGTTACGAATTTTAAGTGAATGTGTGTTTAATGTCAAAAGGTTGAAAATTCACTCTTTAAACTTGGGTTCATCCTAAAAACATATCGTGTAACATTCGTAGTGTAAAATTATCTTCTGTGAAAGCGTTATAAGACTTTTATATTTTTTCAATTCATTGAAAGGTTCCAAACATTTGAAATCTGAAATAATCACTTTCTAGAAAAACGTTCCAGAGGTTTATCAGAATGAACCCACGTTTTATTACAATTGGAACCCTTAAGCAATCTCATGAATTGAAAACAGCAAAAGATATTTATCGCTAAAGTTATACTAAGTCACTCATCTTTATAGCACATATATACAACAACATCTTAACAGTACAGGAATAAAAACATCTCGGTTCAGAATATCCACGCCAAATAGTGGAAAATAGATTAGCATTTTAGTAGTGCCTTTATTCCCTTTAAGAATAAGACGCAATGACTTAACAATACTTCCTTTGGATTTTTGAATTATCTTAGTTATATAAGTACCATTATGATCTGTATTTTTCTTCAACTGTACAAAATAAGGAGATGTAGTATGATTGACAGTGAATCAACTATCCGACAGAGTATAGATTTAAATAAACAATAGACCACTTTCGAGTTCATCTGTCACCGGAAAAAACTCGTCAATTATGCCCGCCTTTATGACGTCATTTACCAAATAAAGGGGGTCGCCTGTATCCCTGCTCTATAAACGTTCATCACGCGTCTTAGTGAACGTCATTGTGCAGGATAAACTAGAAATAATGTTGTTTCGTAAGTACGTAATTACAATTCCCTAATGACAGCAGTGCTGATTGTCAATTATTGGAATTTAATTTGCGGAATAATTCGTGCAATATAACATTATAGTTTTCTTGGCCATTCGCTCATCATTGGAACGGAAGTGACGATGCCCCTAAACGCACGAATGATGTTCACAAAAATCAGAGTTTTTGACGGAAATGCATCGAACTCGAAAGTTGACTATTATAGATCTGTTATAATTTAGTCTTCCGAGTGATGTATAAGACTCCTTTATTATAGCAAAATGTAAAACAATTCAAAAGAAAAAACACAAAATACTTGATTTATGACCAAACAATAAACGAATAACAAATATAATAGATACCAACCAACGAAACCCGCTATAATTACAGGCTCCTGAAGTGGAAAGGGCATGTAAAGAAAGTTTAACACTAATAATCTCTATGTTCTGATTAGTTAAGGAAACACAAAATAATTTGAATTTTATTTTTATTTTCAAATAAATAAATAACGGTGTTCTATATATTAACAAAAGAACAGCACTACTTTATGTCTCACAATTTTTGAAAACCGGGACTATTTCTTTGGCACATGAATATTTTTCAATGTTGCATTAATGAACAACACCCATCTTCGTGTTTCAACAATAGAGACATGCGTGAAAATGTCTTACTACATGACTTACAGCTGTATTTCTTAATATCAGAATGGGTTTGTAAATGCGCGCGCAGATTTGACCTATCTGCGAACGCTCGACCACAATGGTCGCATCGAAATGGTTTTTCCCCCGTGTGAGTCCGAATGTGACCTTGAAGCAACCAAGGTCGTGAGAAAGCTTTTCCACAAAGTTTACATTTACATGGCAGTGTATGTGTACGTATGTGCATTTTTAGTGCTCCTAACGATACGTAAGTCTTGTCACAATATTTACACGAAAATTCCTTTTTAACTTGACTAGTACAATGAAACTGTTTATGTTTTGATAACCCACTGAAAGTTGAGTAACTTTTATTGCATCCATCACATTGGTATCGTGTTGGCTCTCCTTCTCGGTTCTTTCTCTTAAAGGACAGGTCCAACTCAATAGTTTTGCTTTCTAACGAAGATGTATATTTTGCGATGACAGGATCAAATGCTGAATCCATTAATTTCCCCGATATACTTGAGTCTATGTCTTTATGTTCTGTTTTTGATAACTTTTCCCTGACAGACTGTGTAGGGAATGGTCCATTATGCATGAAGGGTGTCCTCGGGATAAACCCATTCATCATCGGATTAAAAGATGACACGGGATCTGGAAAAGACTTAAATGGCAAGTTTTCCTGCATGCTATGAAACGGGAGTCCAGGTGGAAATCCATGGAATCTCAAACCTAGTGGTAGAAAGGGAGGATACTGTGGGTGATAACCAGGGAATACGGCATTTTGCCATGGAAACAGTTCACTGATTTTCGAAATATTTGTCGGACTTTCATTCGGAGTTCTAATGAAGCCTCGATCTGATTCTTTGTAAACCGGAACTATAACTTCTGAGGATCGTTGGCACATATCGTCGACAGCTCCATCTGTCTTCACATTTCCTCGTCTGCTTAAATTAATAGGAATCTGTAGACCGGTATTACAATCTGGAAAAAAGCATTATCTATTATTAATTAATTTTTTTTTAGATATTCCAATTACTAATACATTTGCGATATTAAAATGTATATCATATTATTAAAAATGTCCAACGGCTACTTAGATGTTATCTAGCAATGGTATTGAAACTGAGGGTGTGGGGAAGAGTCATGACACAAAAAAAAAAACCCATAAAATAACAAACATAAAACCGAGCTAGATGTTTTCTAGCAATGGTATTGAAAAAAGGGTGGGAAAGCGTCAAGACACAAAAAATCCCTAAAACAACAGACATACAACCGAGCTGAACATGAAGTTCTCCATGACACATTGAAGCACACAGCAATTATTCGTTTTGTTCTCGACAATGTCTCGATCAATGAGCAAACTTTAAAGTACAACTAATACTGAACAACCTGTTCCGAAACTTGTTAATAATATTTTTACGATCCCAATCTCGGATATTATTTTTTGATTTAATATCAGTTGTCGATTATAGCCAATATTCCGTCTCATTTAACTTCCAGTATGAAATAAACGTCAGATTTAACCCGTTGTTTTAAGAGGAAATCCATTAGTTAGTGTAGTTTTATTTTTGCTGCACCTGTCGCTATGAAAGTCAAATACATATTTTATATAAATCAGTAAAGGCTTAAACGTTCTTAACGCGGTAACAGTTTGTTTACAAAGCGTTGTTTAACAGGTAGCAAACATGTATAAATGGGGCTTATACACATTGTATAGTAAGGTCAATATTCAGTCACTTTTAATAACTTTTAACGTCCAGAAGCAAATATGGTTTATTCAAGATTGATTGAATGTTGCTTGCTAAACGTCCAGTGGCAAATATAGGGTATCAAAATTGACAGAGTGTTGCTCGCTAAAACGTCCAGTAGCAAATATGGTGTATACAAATTGACTGAGTGTTGCTGGCTTAACGTCCAGTTGCAAATATTTCGTTCATATTGATCAGTCGGACGGGGGGAAATTAACGATAAATCCCAAAGGTATGTTATAAAAGGGAACTCGGTCGGTATTATAGGTGTAAAATTTAGATTGTCGGCAACTGAAAAAATAGAGTTTATAGTTCAATGTTCATAAAAATAAACCGAGGTGGTATGATTGTATGTTTTGTTTACTGTTGTTATTCATTTCGTTGTTTCTTTTTCATTGCATAGTCATTTTGTTTTTGATGTACGAGTTTTAATGTTCCTTTTGGTATCTTTCGCCTATTTGTATTAATATAGTTGTAATGTTTGCGTAGTCGATACAAGGGCGCTTTAATCGTGCAAGAGAGTCTGGGAGTCTTCCTATATGTATTCAGGGTTCGGATTTAATATTGCTATTCCGACCTGAATCGGATTTATATATTTCACATACGCCACTCATAAGCAAGTGTTTTACTACAGGAGCCGGGGAGTAGTCAAGGAATTACCATATGTTTCTATTCTCAAGTAAACCTTGGGTTATATAGTTAGGAAGCCCATGAGACTACTCTCTACTAGAGACTAAACGACGAAGAAGTTAGAAACTTTCGGTCACAGTACTGTCTTCAGCAATGAGTAAAAACCATATACAGCAAGCTATATAATACATCGAAATGATAAATGTAAAACAATTAGAATACGAAAATTAACGGCCTGCATCGAATAAGAAAGTTGACAATGACCTTGGACCGATGACCTTTAGATGTATTTTGGTTTATTCCGTTGGTTTGCTGTCTCATTGATCACAATTTTCCACAGTATTCATGTGATAATTAAAACATAATATATACATTGATGCATTTAATTTTTATTAAAATAAATAAATAATCTTTATATTTTAGTTGTGTGTAATATATTTGTGTGAACATTCTTTAGTTTGCTGTAAACAAATTGATCGATTGTGGTTTATTTCTTGTTTAGTGGCAAATATTTCACTTCTAGCTTCTGTTTGCGATCCTAACAGAAACATATAAGTTGAATTACTCGTTATCCGTTCGTGCTGTTGTGTTTATAAAAAGCTAGGATAATTACAAAACAGTTATACAAAGCTTCAAACTTTTTATTCTTTTTATATTTTACTTTACAGTGAACTATTTTTGATGCATAAATTTAGTTTTTTTTTGTGGGATATATATGCTTATGGTAGTTTCCGTCAAACTTAAGCAGTTTAAGAATAACTATAAACATGGCTGTGTGTAAAGATGTATATTTTTTTAGTTTGATGAATTTTGAATAAGGAATATATTTTTTTTGATATTTTGTAGGTCTTGTCAATCTCCATATAAATAAACATACTTGTGTTTGAGACTATTTACAACGCACAGATCTGGAATGTGAATAGCTGTCGACCTAGCCGGTATATGCTTTCAATTAAGTCCATACCCCTTAAACTTCACAAATAATTTTTGTTTAAACTAATATATGACATATTTTTATATTTGCAGCAAAATATGATTATTATTGGTGCAGTTACTTGATAATATACTTAAAAAGACGACAGGAATTACCAAAAAATATTCGATAAAACAAGAGACCTCACGCACCACCAAGATCCGTTTGTATTCGCTTTTATAACATGTAAAACTTTTATTTTATTTTCAAATGACTGCGTTTGGGTAAAAAATTTATCATCAAATATATTAAATTTAACTCACCATCCTTGCTGAGTTGGTTACAGTTGACGTCCAGCTCCACTTTTGTTTCCATCAGAAGTCTGTTCCTATCAGCATCCTTTTCTAACTGCGAGGGCAAGTCTTTAAAGTCAACCACTTGTCTTTTTGTTTCTCTTTCCACTTTAATATAAGATTGAAAATTCATTTCTGATAGTGACGGATTTCCTACATCTAATTCTCGCTTTTTCACTAGGAAAGATCTCGGCATGATATTGTATATTTAAAAGTTTATCAGAAGTTCACAAACTGTCCCATTTATGTCAAATCAAATAGTTTTTCACGGTTTTAAAACGTTTTTAACACTTGCTTTACGGTGCCTATAATTGGTTATATCTTTGATAGTAATATGACCGAAACAAGTTAATTTACAACTTCTGACCGGGTTTGAGACGATCAGCAGTTAAATAATTTTTTTAAATGTATGGAAAATCACGGCGTGAAATAAAGCTGCTTTCATAGTTAACCTATCACAAAGGAGAAGTGATTATTAAGTTATAGCCGGCGGCCAATCACTAACGACGTTTTGACTTTCGACTCCGCCCACTTTAACCGATCTTCCTTTACAAATGAAGATAAAATCACTTGTAACAGGTGTTTTACCTTAAAAGAAAATATTTATTCTGCCTTGTTAGGAAAACACGCAAGTCTTTATCGATTAAAATCTTCTTCTATAAATTATATACTAACATTAACGAAATATTTAACTATAAATTTATATTCTATATTGAATATTTAAAATCAAATTGTTTTAAATCAAATTACGGAGGCATTTAACCTTGCTAAATAATGATTTAGATGTGTTTATAATTCTTTTCTCAAAACATAATTTTTGTGATTAACTTCTCATTAGTAATAAATATGGGAATAAAAGTCAGAAAAAGGTCGGTCTATAATGTTTGCTTAAAAATCCGTATTAAATTTTTAATTGAAAAATATTTTAGAAGATATATAGAGAATATTATATGTTCTGGATATTTTACTAAAACGTTTATCATTAAAAAGGTCCTTTTGCGATACATCTGATAATTTACTTGTGCATACGATAATATTTATATTTATCATATGTTTAGTAGTAAATACAGTAGTTTTGCATATGTGATAAATAGCCTGCTGTTTAATCCATATCGCGCAACTTTGATGCGCACCCTTTATCGCATACCCTTTATCACACCCCTACCCTTTATCGCATACCCTTTATCACACCCCTACTTTTTTTTTTTTTTTTTTTTTTTTACATAAAGTCAGTTTTGGGTTTTTTTTTGCTTAAGAAAAATTTTCCTCAAAATAGGTAAATTTTTTGAATGACGTCATTGTTTGGTATGTGACGTCACGAACGTCGAGTTTTCATATTGTATGTGACGTCACGAACGTCAAGTTTTCATATTTTTTGGCACACTAAATGCAACTATGAAAAATACAAAACACACAAATTAATACAATAATAAACAAAATATTTTTAAAACAACAGCACGCAAATTGTAAGGTAACCCAGGTGCTTCGGATAAGTAATTGAGCAGTTCTTTTAAGGTCTTTTAAACAAGACAAAAGTAGAACTGAAGGTAACCCAGTGCTATGGATCAGAAAACAATTCATATAATATAATACTCTTCTGTTGAAATATATGATAAAGTGTATAATACATGGCAAAATCCGTATCACATGCCGTATCACCCTCGACCAATATCATCCCTCGGGCCTAAAGGCCCTTGGGCTGATATTGATGTCTCGGGATGATACGACATATGATACGGATTTTGCCATGTATTATTCTCTATATATAAAATTAAAAAAAAACAAACAATAATTAATTGCAAAAGTAAATTAAAAGCGAAGACTTACAAAATTTGCAAATGGAAATAAGGGGTGGCATATTTGACTACTATCTTCTTAGAAACAAGAGGGATAATACCTTAATCACAATTTCTTAAAAAAAATGGTTACGTTAGTTCAAGCCTGCCTGTAATATGAAAACAGTTCTGGAAGGTGCCTAGATCAACGATTATTTCGCTATATCGTATTTGTCAAGCCATCACCCCCATTTTTCGTAAGACTGTTTAATATTTAAACATTAAAGTGTGACTTCTCCTGTTTACACAAGTGTCATCTTCCTGTCAATTTGACCTCTCCCTGTTACTGATCCCCCATGACCTATCACCTTACCCCGGAAACTTCCGTTGTCGCAGTAGAGCGATAACTAGAACTGTACACAAACTGACATTATATACATGTTTTATACACTGTATTTATTTACAAACAAGTGTTTGTTAATAATAAGTATATTGACACAGATTATATACCTACCCAGGTTTTGTAACACATTTTAAATCTTTAGAAATCATTTTCATATCAGTCTGGTTGTAATTAATCTCTGGTAATTAATCGTGGACTGTTTACACATTTGTCTGTTTGTACTCACTGTCATTCGACTATTTCATACACAAATACATTTTTAATCACTTTTCTGTATTTTGGAAACTATATTTTTTTAATATTTAAAAAAATATATAAAATATTATATGAATATAATAAGTATAATCTGTATAAATTGTTGACTACAATAATAAACGATCTAGTTATAAATTATATATTCTTTTATATTTATAATAATTGAAAGACAGTTTAAATATTTATTTTGAGAAAGATAATTTAGATTAGTTTCATCTCTGCTCCTGGTAATACACAATGACATGATAAAATATTCCTCATCTTACCTGTATATCATAGGTATACAGACATTTGTTGTTTTTAAACATTCCATCAAAAAGGACCAAAAAGAAACGCAGTATATATAAAATTATTGACAGAATCATTTAATATTATTATCAAAGTCGTCCTGAACATTTATGAAGTATCTGCCACTGAACATTAAGCTACCACTACAACAATCAATATTAATAAGAAAACAATTACGTTCGGATCTCTAACATAAGTTAGCTTTGTTCATTTTTTAATCTAGCTGAGCAAAAGGAATAACAAATAAAAGAAAAATATTAACCCAATAAATAAATTAATTAATTAAGCATTTTTAAACACAGAAAACTGGCGAAATTTTCCAGTAAACTAATCCATTTGATTTTTTTTATCTAAATTATAATTGTTAAGTATTAGTCTGTGACTAATATATTAATTTGTATATAAGTCCCAGTTATAATTTAAATCGTATTTATGAAAACTCTGACAATGGGTTTCCACTTCAAAATGAGGGCACGTTTTCAGTACCTATCATACACAACATTTGGACATTCAGAAACAAATATTTAATTAAGAAATATATGACATGTGTAAATATATCAGCCAGCATTTCTTCTGAAAAAGCCCTCTTAAAAAGTTCGTTCTTGAGAAAACCTTTTCAAAAGTAACAATTTAATTGGGTATTTAAAATTTTGAGCCACCAATTAGCAAATCTTAAAATAATTGTTGATACGTAACAGGTAGAAACAAGTGTAAACTACATAACGTTAATTGCCCGATTAACTTTTGGTAAATACACATCTATTAATACTGGATAAGAACCGTTTGCAGGTATAGCCTATGAACTGAATGTAATCTAAATAGGTATATTGTATTGAGTGTTGGTTAAGTGATTTCTCTTTAAACAGGTGGATTTTAGTGGAATAATGATAAGTTAGAGTTACTACAAATGCCTTTTTACTCTTCAGATTAATCCAAGATTTCAATTATTGAAACCCCTATTGATCACATTTTGATGAATTAACGAGCTTTGAAATTGTTAATTTATGAGTGTCTTCAAGAAATCTACAATGTGAATAACAAAAGCTTCAAACAACATCATAATGATGTACAGTGGTGGATCCAGGATGAGATAAATTACAAATTGATGGCACCGAAACAACGAGCACGAAATGGTGACCAATAAAACTCCGAGCGATGACATAGAAACAACAAACACTAATTGATAGTAAAGAAACAACAAACACTAATTGATCACAACGAAACAACAAACACTAATTGATGGCAAATAAACTACAACAACTTATTGATCACAAAGAAACAACAAACACTTATTGATGGCAAAGAAACAACAAACACCAATTGATCACAAAGAAACAACAAACACCAATTGATCACAAAGAAACAACAAACACTTATTGATGGCAAAGAAACTACAAAAACTAATTGATCACAAAGAAACAACAAACACTTATTGATGGCAAAGAAACAACTAACAGTTATTGATAGCAAAGAAACAACAAACACTAAGTACTGGCAAAGAAACAACAAACACTAATTGATGGCAAAGAAACAACAAACACTAATTGATTGCAAAGAAACAACAAATACTAATTGATTGCAAAGAAACAACAAAAACTAATTGATTGCAAAGAAACAACAAACACTAAATGATGGCATAGAAACAACAAACACTAATTGATGGCAAGAAAACAACAAAAACTATTTGATGGCAAAGAAACAATAAACACTATTTGATGGCAAAGAAACAACAAACACTAATTGATGGCAAAGAAACTACGAAGACTAATTAATCACAAACAAACAACAAACACTTATTGATGACAAAGAAACAACAAACAGTTATTGATAGCAAAGAAACAACAAACACTTAGTACTGGCAAAGAAACAACAAATACTAAATGATGGCATAGAAATAACAAACACTAATTGATGGAAAGAAAACAACAAAAACTATTTGATGGCAAAGAAACAATAAACACTATTTGATGGCAAAGAAACAACAAACACTAATTGATGGCAAAGAAACAACAAACACCAAGTGATGACAAAGAAAAAACAAACACTTATTAAAGAAACAGCAAACACTTATTGATGGCAAAGAAACAACAAACGCTAAGTGATGACAACGAAACAACAAATACTAAGTGATGGCATAGAAATAACAAACATTAATTGATGGCAAAGAAACAACAAACACTAATTGATGGCAAAGAAACAACAAACACTCATTGATGGCAAAGAAACAACAAACACTTATCGATGGCAAAGAAACAACAAACACACTAATTTATGACAAAGAAACAAAAACACTTACTGATGTTAAAGACACAAAAAGCACTAAGTGATGACAAAGAAACAACAAACAATAATTGATGGTAAAGAAACAAAAAACACTAATTGATGACAAAGACTTAACAAACAATAATTGATGGTAAAGAAACAAAAACACTCAGTGATGGCAACGAAACAGCAAACACTAATTGATGACAAAGAAACAACAAACACTCATTGATGGCAAATAAACTACAAAAACTTATTGATCACAAAGAAACAACAAACACTTATTGATGGCAAAGAAACTACAAAAACTAATTGATCACAAAGAAACAACAAACACTTATTGATGGCAAAGAAACAACTAACAGTTATTGATAGCAAAGAAACAACAAACACTAAGTACTGACAAAGAAACAACAAACACTAAATGATGGCATAGAAACAACAAACACTAATTGATGGCAAGAAAACAACAAAAACTATTTGATGGCAAAGAAACAATAAACACTATTTGATGGCAAAGAAACAACAAACACTAATTGATGGCAAAGAAACTACGAAGACTAATTAATCACAAACAAACAACAAACACTTATTGATGACAAAGAAACAACAAACAGTTATTGATAGCAAAGAAACAACAAACACTTAGTACTGGCAAAGAAACAACAAACACTAATTGATGTCAAAGAAACAACAAATACTAAATGATGGCATAGAAATAACAAACACTATTTGATGGCAAAGAAACAACAAACACTAATTGATGGCACAGAAACAACAAACACTAATTGATGGCAAAGAAACAACAAACACTAACTGATTGCAAAGAAACAACAAACCCTAATTGATGGCAAAGAAACAACAAACACTAATTGATGGCCAAGAAACCACAAACACTAATTGATGGCAGAGAAACAAACACACTTAGTGATTGCAAAGAAACAACAAACAATAATTGACGACAAAGAAACAACAAACACCAATTGATGGCAAAGAAACAACAAACACTAATTGACGACAAAGAAACAACAAACACCAATCGATGGCAAAGAAACAACAAACAATAATTGACGGCAAAGAAACAACAAACAGTAAATGATGGCAAAGAAACAACAAACACCAATTGATGGCAAAGAAACAACAAACACTAATTGATGGCAAAGAAACAACAAACACTAACTGATGGCAAATAAACTACAAACACTAATTGACGGCAAAGAAACAACAAACACTAATTGATGGCAAAGAAACAACAAACACTAATTGATGGCCAAGAAACCACAAACACTAATTGACGGCAAAGAAACAACAAACACTAATTGATGGCAAAGAAACAACAAACACTAATTGATGGCAAAGAAACAACAAACACTAATTGATGGCCAAGAAACCACAAACACTAATTGACGGCAAAGAAACAACAAACACTAATTGATGGCCAAGAAACCACAAACACTAATTGACGGCAAAGAAACAACAAACACTTATTGATGACAAAGAAACAACAAACACTAATTGATGGCAAAGAAACAACAAACACTAATTGACGGCAAAGAAACCACAAACACTAATTGACGGCAAAGAAACAACAAACACCAATTGATGGCAAAGAAACAACAAACACTAATTGATGGCAAAGAAACAACAAACACTAATTGATGGCAAAGAAACAACAAACACTTATTGACGGCAAAGAAACAACAAACACTAACTGATTGCAAAGAAACAACAAACACCAATTGATGGCAAAGAAACCACAAACACTAATTGACGGCAAAGAAACAACAAACACTAATTGATGGCAAAGAAACCACAAACACTAATTGACGGCAAAGAAACAACAAACACTAATTGATGGCAAAGAAACAACAAACACTTATTGACGGCAAAGAAACAACAAACACTAACTGATTGCAAAGAAACAACAAACACCAATTGATGGCAAAGAAACAACAAACACTAATTGATGGCAAAGAAACAACAAACACTAATTGATGGCAAAGAAACAACAAACACTTATTGACGGCAAAGAAACAACAAACACTAACTGATTGCAAAGAAACAACAAACACCAATTGATGGCAAAGAAACCACAAACACTAATTGATGGCAAAGAAACAACAAACACTTATTGACGGCAAAGAAACAACAAACACCAATTGATGGCAAAGAAACAACAAACACTAATTGATGGCAAAGAAACCACAAACACTAATTGACGGCAAAGAAACAACAAACACCAATTGATGGCAAAGAAACAACAAACACTAATTGATGGCCAAGAAACCACAAACACTAATTGACGGCAAAGAAACAACAAACACTAACTGATGGCAAAGAAACAACAAACACTAATTGATGGCAAAGAAACAACAAACACTTATTGATGGCAAAGAAACAACAAACATAAATTGATGGCAAAGAAACAACAAACACTAACTGATGGCAAAGAAACAACAAACACTAATTGATGGCAAAGAAACAACAAACACTAACTGATTGCAAAGAAACAACAAACACTAACTGATGGCAAAGAAACAACAAACACTAATTGATGGCAAAGAAACAATAAACACTAATTGATGACAAAGAAACAACAAACACTAATTGATGGCAAAGAAACAACAAACACTAACTGATTGCAAAGAAACAACAAACACTAACTGATGGCAAAGAAACAACAAACACTTATTGATGACAAAGAAACAACAAACACTTATTGACGGCAAAGAAACAACAAACACTAACTGATTGCAAAGAAACAACAAACACCAATTGATGGCAAAGAAACAACAAACACTAATTGATGGCCAAGAAACAACAAACACTTATTGACGGCAAAGAAACAACAAACACTAACTGATTGCAAAGAAACAACAAACACCAATTGATGGCAAAGAAACAACAAACACTAATTGATGGCAAAGAAACAACAAACACTTATTGATGACAAAGAAACAACAAACACTTATTGACGGCAAAGAAACAACAAACACTAACTGATTGCAAAGAAAGAACAAACACCAATTGATGGCAAAGAAACAACAAACACTAATTGATGGCCAAGAAACCACAAACACTAATTGACGGCAAAGAAACAACAAACACTAACTGATGGCAAAGAAACAACAAACACTAACTGATTGCAAAGAAACAACAAACACTAACTGATGGCAAAGAAACAACAAACACTTATTGACGGCAAAGAAACAACAAACACTAACTGATTGCAAAGAAACAACAAACACTAACTGATGGCAAAGAAACAACAAACACTTATTGACGGCAAAGAAACAACAAACACTAACTGATTGCAAAGAAACAACAAACAATAATTGACGGCAAAGAAACCACAAACACTTATTGATGACATAGAAACAACAAACACTAATTGATGGCAAAGAAACCACAAACACTAATTGATGGCAAAGAAACAACAAACACTTATTGATGGCAAAGAAACAACAAACACTTATTGATGGCAAAGAAACAACAAACACTAATTGATGGCAAAGAAACAACAAACACTTATTGATGACAAAGAAACAACAAACACTTATTGACGGCAAAGAAACAACAAACACCAATTGATGGCAAAGAAACAACAAACACTAATTGATGGCAAAGAAACAACAAACACTAACTGATTGCAAAGAAACAACAAACACTAACTGATGGCAAAGAAACAACAAACACTAATTGATGGCAAAGAAACAATAAACACTAATTGATGACAAAGAAACAACAAACACTAATTGATGGCAAAGAAACAACAAACACTAACTGATTGCAAAGAAACAACAAACACTAACTGATGGCAAAGAAACAACAAACACTTATTGATGGCAAAGAAACAACAAACACTAACTGATTGCAAAGAAACAACAAACACTAACTGATGGCAAAGAAACAACAAACACTAATTGATGGCAAAGAAACAACAAACACTAACTGATTGCAAAGAAACAACAAACACTAATTGATGGCAAAGAAACAACAAACACTAATTGATGGCAAAGAAACAATAAACACTAATTGATGGCAAAGAAACAACAAACATTAATTGATGGCAAAGAAACAACAAACACTAACTGATGGCAAAGAAACAACAAACACTAATTGATGGCAAAGAAACAACAAACACTAACTGATTGCAAAGAAACAACAAACACTAACTGATGGCAAAGAAACAACAAACACTAATTGATGGCAAAGAAACAATAAACACTAATTGATGACAAAGAAACAACAAACACTAACTGATTGCAAAGAAACAACAAACACTAACTGATGGCAAAGAAACAACAAACACTTATTGACGGCAAAGAAACAACAAACACTAACTGATTGCAAAGAAACAACAAACAGTAAATGATGGCAAAGAAACAACAAACACCAATTGATGGCAAAGAAACAACAAACACTAATTGATGGCAAAGAAACAACAAACACTTATTGACGGCAAAGAAACAACAAACACTAACTGATTGCAAAGAAACAACAAACACTAATTGATGGCAAAAAAACAACAAACACTTATTGATGACAAAGAAACAACAAACACTTATTGATGGCAAAGAAACAACAAACACCAATTGATGACAAAGAAACAACAAACACTTATTGATGGCAAAGAAACAACAAACACCAATTGATGGCAAAGAAACAACAAACACTAATTGATGGCAAAGAAACAACAAACACTAACTGATGGCAAAGAAACAACAAACACTAACTGATGGCAAAGAAACAACAAACACCAATTGATGGCCAAGAAACAACAAACACTAATTGATGACAAAGAAACAACAAACACTAATTGATGGCAAAGAAACAACAAACACTAATTGATTGCAAAGAAACAATAAACACTAATTGATGGCAAAGAAACAACAAACACTAATTGATTGCAAAGAAACAACAAACACTAACTGATTGCAAAGAAACAACAAACACTAACTGATGGCAAAGAAACAACAAACACTTATTGATGGCCAAGAAACCACAAACACTAACTGATGGCAAAAAAACAATAAACACTAACTGATGGCAAAGAAACAACAAACACTAATTGACAGCAAAGAAACAACAAACACTTATTGACGGCAAAGAAACAACAAACACTAACTGATTGCAAAGAAACAACAAACACCAATTGATGGCAAAGAAACAACAAACACCAATTGACGGCAAAGAAACAACAAACACTAACTGATTGCAAAGAAACCACAAACACTAACTGATGGCAAAGAAACAACAAACACTAATTGATGACAAAGAAACCACAAACACTAATTGACGGCAAAGAAACAACAAACACCAATTGATGGCAAAGAAACAACAAACACTAATTGATGGCAAAGAAACAACAAACACTAATTGATGACAAAGAAACAACAAACACTTATTGACGGCAAAGAAACAACAAACACTAACTGATTGCAAAGAAACAACAAACACCAATTGATGGCAAAGAATCAACAAACACTAACTGATTGCAAAGAAACCACAAACACTTATTGATGGCAAAGAAACAAACACACTAATTGATGGCCAAGAAACCACAAACACTAATTGATGGCAAAGAAACAACAAACACTAATTGATGGCTAAGAGAAAAACACACTAATTGATGGCTAAGAGAAAAACACACTAATTGATGGCAAGGAAACAACAAACACTAATTGATGACAAAGAAACAACAAACACTAATTGATGGCTAAGAGAAAAACACACTAATTGATGGCAAGGAAACAACAAACACTAATTGATGGCAAAGAAACAACAAACACTAATTGATGACAAAGAAACAACAAACACTAATTGATGGCAAAGAAACAAACACACTAATTGATGGCCAAGAAACCACAAACACTAATTGATGGCAAGGAAACAACAAACACTAATTGATGACAAAGAAACAACAAACACTTAGTACTGGCAAAGAAACAACAAACACTAATTGATGGCCAAGAAACCACAAACACTTATTGATGGCAAAGAAACAACAAACACTTATTGATGGCAGAGAAACAAACACACTTAGTGATTGCAAAGAAACAACAAACAATAATTGACGACAAAGAAACAACAAACACCAATTGATGGCAAAGAAACAACAAACAGTAATTTATGGCAAAGAAACAACAAACACTAATTGATGGCAAAGAAACAACAAACACTAATTGATTGCAAAGAAACAACAAACAATAATTGACGACAAAGAAACAACAAACACCAATTGATGGCAAAGAAACAACAAACAGTAATTTATGGCAAAGAAACAACAAACACTAAGTGATTGCAAAGAAACAACAAACACTAATTGATGGCAAAGAAACAACAAACACTAACTGATTGCAAAGAAACAACAAACACTAATTGATGGCAAAGAAACAACAAACACTTATGATGGCAAAGAAACAATAAACACTTATTGATGGCAGAGAAACAATAAACACTTATTGATGGCAAAGAAACAACAAACAGTAAATGATGGCAAAGAAACAACAAACACTAACTGATTGCAAAGAAACAACAAACACTAATTGATTGCAAAGAAACAACAAACACTAATTGATGGCAAAGAAACAACAAACACTTATTGATGGCAGAGAAACAAACACACTTAGTGATTGCAAAGAAACAACAAACAGTAAATGATGGCAAAGAAACAACAAACACTTATGATGGCAAAGAAACAATAAACACTTATTGATGGCAGAGAAACAATAAACACTTATTGATGGCAGAGAAACAATAAACACTTATTGATGGCAAAGAAACAACAAACACTTATGATGGCAAAGAAACAATAAACACTTATTGATGGCAGAGAAACAATAAACACTTATTGATGGCAAAGAAACAACAAACAGTAAATGATGGCAAAGAAACAACAAACACTAACTGATTGCAAAGAAACAACAAACACTAATTGATTGCAAAGAAACAACAAACACTAATTGATGGCAAAGAAACAACAAACACTTATTGATGGCAGAGAAACAAACACACTTAGTGATTGCAAAGAAACAACAAACAGTAAATGATGGCAAAGAAACAACAAACACTTATGATGGCAAAGAAACAATAAACACTTATTGATGGCAGAGAAACAACAAACACTTATTGATGGCAAAGAAACAACAAACAGTAAATGATGGCAAAGAAACAACAAACACTAACTGATTGCAAAGAAACAACAAACACTAATTGATGGCAAAGAAACAACAAACACTAACTGATTGCAAAGAAACAACAAACACTAATTGATGGCAAAGAAACAACAAACACTAATTGATGGCAAAGAAACAACAAACACTAACTGATTGCAAAGAAACAACAAACACTAATTGATGGCAAAGAAACAACAAACACTAACTGATTGCAAAGAAACAACAAACACTAATTGATGGCAAAGAAACAACAAACACTAATTGATGACAAAGAAACAACAAACACTTATGATGGCAAAGAAACAACAAACACTTATTGATGGCAAAGAAACAACAAACACTTATTGATGGCAGAGAAACAAACACACTTAGTGATTGCAAAGAAACAACAAACAGTAAATGATGGCAAAGAAACAACAAACACTTATGATGGCAAAGAAACAACAAACACTTATTGATGGCAGAGAAACAAACACACTTAGTGATTGCAAAGAAACAACAAACAGTAAATGATGGCAAAGAAACAACAAACACTTATGATGGCAAAGAAACAATAAACACTTATTGATGGCAGAGAAACAATAAACACTTATTGATGGCAAAGAAACAACAAACAGTAAATGATGGCAAAGAAACAACAAACACTAACTGATTGCAAAGAAACAACAAACACTAATTGATTGCAAAGAAACAACAAACACTAATTGATGGCAAAGAAACAACAAACACTAATTGATGGCAAAGAAACAACAAACACTAACTGATTGCAAAGAAACAACAAACACTAATTGATGGCAAAGAAACAACAAACACTAATTGATGGCAAAGAAACAACAAACACTAATTGATTGCAAAGAATCAAACACACTAATTGATGGCAAAGAAACAACAAACACTAATTGATGGCAAAGAAACAACAAACACTAATTGATGGCAAAGAAACAACAAACACTAATTGATTGCAAAGAATCAAACACACTAATTGATGGCAAAGAAACAACAAACACTAACTGATTGCAAAGAAAAAACAAACACTAATTGATGGCAAAGAAACAACAAACACTAATTGATGGCAAAGAAACAACAAACACTAACTGATTGCAAAGAAACAACAAACACTAATTGATTGCAAAGAAACAACAAACACTAATTGATGGCAAAGAAACAACAAACACTAACTGATTGCAAAGAAACAACAAACACTAATTGATGGCAAAGAAACAAGAAACACTAATTGATGACAAAGAAACAACAAACACTTATTGATGGCAAAGAAACAACAAACACTTATTGATGGCAGAGAAACAAACACATTTAGTGATTGCAAAGAAACAACAAACAGTAAATGATGGCAAAGAAACAACAAACACTTATGATGGCAAAGAAACAACAAACACTTATTGATGGCAGAGAAACAAACACACTTAGTGATTGCAAAGAAACAACAAACAGTAAATGATGGCAAAGAAACAACAAACACTTATGATGGCAAAGAAACAATAAACACTTATTGATGGCAGAGAAACAACAAACACTTATTGATGGCAAAGAAACAACAAACAGTAAATGATTGCAAAGAAACAACAAACACTAGTTGATGGCAAAGAAACAACAAACACTAACTGATTGCAAAGAAACAACCAACACTAATTGATGACAAAGAAACAACAAACACCAATTGATGGCAAAGAAACAACCAACACTAATTGATGGCAAAGAAACAACAAACACTAACTGATTGCAAAGAAACAACAAACATTAATTGATGGCAAAGAAACAACAAACACTAACTGATTGCAAAGAAACAACAAACACTAATTGATGACAAAGAAACAACAAACACCAATTGATTGCAAAGAAACAACAAACACTAACTGATGGCAAAGAAACAACAAACACTAATTGATGACAAAGAAACAACAAACACCAATTGATGGCAAAGAAACAACAAACACTAATTGATGACAAAGAAACAACAAACACCAATTGATGGCAAAGAAACAACCAACACTAATTGATGGCAAAGAAACAACAAACACTAACTGATGGCAAAGAAACAACAAACACTAATTGATGGCAAAGAAACAACAAACACTAACTGATTGCAAAGAAACAACAAACACTAAAGTATTGGCAAAGAAACAACAAACACTAATTGATGTTAAATTCACAACAAGCACTAATTGATGGCAAAGAAACAACAAACACTAATTGATGGCAAAGAAACAACAAACACTTATTGATGGCAAAGAAACAAATAACACTTATTGATGGCAAAGAAAAAACAAACGCTGAGTGATGACAAAAGCACAACAAATACTAAATGATGGCATAGAAATAACAAACATTCATTGATGGCAAAGAAACAACAAACACTAATTGATATCAAATACACAACAAGCACTAATAGATGGCAAAGAAACAACAAACACTAATTGATGGCAAAGAAACAACAAACACTAATTGAGTCAAAGAAACAACAAACGCTGAGTGATGACAAAAACACAACAAATACTAAATGATGGCATAGAAATAACAAACATTCATTGATGGCAAAGAAACATCAAACACTAATTGATGGCAAAGAAACAACAAACACTTATCGATGGCAAAGTAACAACTAACACACTAATTTATGACAAAGAAACAAAAACACTAAGTGATGGCAAAGAAACAACAAACACTTATTGCTGGCAAAGAAACAATAAAAAATATTTGATGACAAAGAAACAACAAACACTATTTGATGGCAAAGAAACAACAAACACTAATTGATGGCAAAGAAACAACAAACACTAATTGATGGCAAAGAAACAACTAACACTTATTGATGGTAAAGAAACAACAAACACTAATTGATGGCAAAGAAACAACAAATACTAATTGATGGCAAAGAAACAACAAACACTTATCGATGGCAAAGTAACAACTAACACACTAATTTATGACAAAGAAACAAAAACACTAAGTGATGGCAAAGAAACAACAAACACTTATTGATGGTAAAGAAACAACAAACACTAATTGATGGCAAAGAAACAATAAACACTAATTGATGGCAAAGAAACAACAAACACTAATTGATGACCAAGAAACAACAAACACTTATTGATGACAAAGAAACAAAAACACTCAGTGATGGCAACGAAACAGCAAACACTAATTGATGACAAAGAAACAACAAACACTCATTGATGGCAAAGAAACAACATACACTAATTGATGAGAAAGAAACAAAAACACTTAGTGATGGCAAAGAAACTACAAACACTAATTGATGGCAAAGAAACAACAAACACTAATTGATGGCAAAGAAACAACAAACACTAATTGATGGCAAAGAAACAACAAACACTAATTGATGGCAAAGAAACAACAAACACTAATTGATGTCAAAGAAACAACAAACACTAATTGATGGCAAAGAAACAACAAACACTCATTGATGGCAAAGAAACAACATACACTAATTGATGACAAAGAAACAAAAACACTTAGTGATGGCAAAGAAACTACAAACACTAATTGATGGCAAAGAAACAACAAACACTAATTGATGGCAAAGAAACAACAAACACTAATTGATGGCAAAGAAACAACAAACACTAATTGATGGCAAAGAAACAACTAACACTAATTGGTGGCAAGGAAACAACAAACACTAATTGATGGCAAATAACAACGAACACTAATTGATGGCTAAGAGAAAAACACACTAATTGATTGCAAGGAAACAACAAACACTGATTGATGGCAGAGAAACAACAAACACTAATTGATGGCAAAGAAACAACAAACAATAAATGATGGCAGAGAAACAACAAACACTAATTGATGACAAAGAAACAACAAACAGTAAATGATGGCAGAGAAACAACAAACACTAATTGATGGCAAAGAAACAACAAAAACTATTTGATGGCAAAGAAACAACAAACACTAATTGATGGCAAGGAAACAACAAACACTAATTGATGGTAAAGAAACAACAAACACTAATTGACGGCAAAGAAACAACAAACACTTATTGACGGCAAAGAAACAACAAACACTTATTGACGGCAAAGAAACAACAAACACTTATTGACGGCAAAGAAACAACAAACACTAATTGATGGCAAAGAAACAAACACACTAATTAATGGCAAGGAAACAACAAACACTTATTGATGACAAAGACACAACAAACAATAATTGATGGTAAAGAAACAATAAACACTAATTGATGGCCAAGAAACAACAAACACTTATTGATGAGAAAGAAACAAAAACACTCAGTGATGGCAACGAAACAGCAAACACTAATTGATGGCAAAGAAACAAAAACACTTAGTGTTGACAAAGAAACAACAAACACTAAATGATGGCAAGGAATCAACAAACACTAATTGATGGCAAAGAAACAATAAACAGTAATTGATGGCAAAGAAATAACTAACACTAATTGATGACAAAGAAACAACAAACACTTAGTGATGGCAAGGAAACAACAAACACTAATTGACGGCAAGGAAACAACAAACACTAATTGATGGCAAAGAAACAACAAACACTCATTGATGGCAAAGAAACAACAACCTCTTATTGATGGCAAATAACAACGAACACTAATTGATGGCTAAGAGAAAAACACACTAATTGATGGCAAGGAAACAACAAACACTGATTGATGGCAGAGAAACAACAAACACTAATTGATGACAAAGAAACAACAAACAGTAAATGATGGCAGAGAAACAACAAACACTAATTGATGGCAAAGAAACAACAAAAACTATTTGATGGCAAAGAAACAACAAACACTAATTGATGGCAAGGAAACAACAAACACTAATTGATGACAAAGAAACAACAAACACTTATTGATGGCAAAGAAACAACAAACACTAATTGATGGCCAAGAAACCACAAACACTAATTGATGGCAGAGAAACAAACACACTTAGTGATTGCAAAGAAACAACAAACAATAATTGACGACAAAGAAACAACAAACACTAATTGATGGCCAAGAAACCACAAACACTTATTGATGACAGAGAAACAAACACACTTAGTGATTGCAAAGAAACAACAAACAATAATTGACGACAAAGAAACAACAAACACCAATTGATGGCAAAGAAACAACAAACACTAATTGATGGCAAAGAAACAACAAACAGTAATTTATGGCAAAGAAACAACAAACACTAATTGATGGCAGAGAAACAACAAACACTAATTGATGGCAAAGAAACAACAAACACTTATTGACGGCAAAGAAACAACAAACACTAATTGATGGCAAAGAAACAACAAACACTAATTGATGGCAAAGAAACAACAAACACTTATTGACGGCAAAGAAACAACAAACACTAACTGATTGCAAAGAAACAACAAACACTTATTGATGGCAAAGAAACAACAAACACTTATTGATGGCCAAGAAACCACAAACACTAATTGATGGCAGAGAAACAAACACACTTAGTGATTGCAAAGAAACAACAAACAATAATTGACGACAAAGAAACAACAAACACCAATTGATGGCAAAGAAACAACAAACACTAATTGATGGCAAAGAAACAACAAACACTAATTGATGGCAAAGAAACAACAAACACTAATTGATGGCAAAGAAACAGCAAACACTTATTGACGGCAAAGAAACAACAAACACTAATTGATGGCAAAGAAACAACAAACACTAATTGATGGCAAAGAAACAACAAACACTAATTGACGGCAAAGAAACAACAAACACTAATTGATGGCAAAGAAACAACAAACAGTAATTTATGGCAAAGAAACAACTAACACTAATTGATGGCAAGGAAACAACAAACACTAATTGATGGCAAAGAAACAACAAACAGTAATTTATGGCAAAGAAACAACTAACACTAATTGATGGCAAAGAAACAACAAACACTAATTGATGGCAAAGAAACAACAAACACTTATTGATGACAAAGAAACAACAAACACTAATTGATGGCCAAGAAACAACTTACACTAATTGATGGCAAAGAAACAACAAACACTTATTGACGGCAAAGAAACAACAAACACTAACTGATTGCAAAGAAACAACAAACACTTATTGATGGCAAAGAAACAACAAACACTTATTGATGGCAAAGAAACAACAAGCACTAATTGATGGCAAAGAAACAACAAACACTTATTGACGGCAAAGAAACAACAAACACTAACTGATTGCAAAGAAACAACAAACACTTATTGATGGCAAAGAAGCAACAAACACTTATTGATGGCCAAAAAACCACAAACACTAATTGATGGCAGAGAAACAAACACACTTAGTGATTGCAAAGAAACAACAAACAATAATTGACGACAAAGAAACAACAAACACCAATTGACGGCAAAGAAACAACAAACACTAATTGATGGCAAAGAAACAACAAACACTAATTGATGGCAAAGAAACAACAAACACTAATTGATGGCAAAGAAACAACAACACTAATTGATGGCAAAGAAACAACAAACACTAATTGACGGCAAAGAAACAACAAACACTAATTGATGGCAAAGAAACAACAAACAGTAATTTATGGCAAAGAAACAACAAACACTAATTGATGGCAAAGAAACAACAAACACTTATTGACGGCAAAGAAACAACAAACACTAATTGATGGCAAAGAAACAACAAACACTAATTGACGGCAAAGAAACAACAAACACTAATTGATGGCAAAGAAACAACAAACAGTAATTTATGGCAAAGAAACAACAAACACTAATTGACGGCAAAGAAACAACAAACACTAATTGATGGCAAAGAAACAACAACCTCTTATTGATGGCAAAGAAACAACAAACACTAATTGATGGCAAAGAAACAACAAACACTTATTGACGGCAAAGAAACAACAAACACTTATTGACGGCAAAGAAACAACAAACACTAATTGATGGCAAAGAAACAACAAACACTTATTGACGGCAAAGAAAGAACAAACACTAATTGATGGCAAAGAAACAACAAACACTAATTGATGGCCAAGAAACAACAAACACTTATTGACGGCAAAGAAACAACAAACACTAATTGATGGCAAAGAAACAACAAACACTAATTGATGGCAGAGAAACAACAAACACTAATTGACGACAAAGAAACAACAAACACTAATTGATGGCAAAGAAACAACAAACACTAATTGATGGCAAAGAAACAACAACCTCTTATTGATGGCAAAGAAACAACAAACACTAATTGATGGCAAAGAAACAACAAACACTAATTGATGGCAAAGAAACAACAAACACTAATTGATGGCAAAGAAACAACAAACACTAATTGATGGCAAAGAAACAACAAACACTTATTGACGGCAAAGAAACAACAAACACTAATTGATGGCAAAGAAACAACAAACACTAATTGATGGCAAAGAAACAACAACCTCTTATTGATGGCAAAGAAACAACAAACACTAATTGACGGCAAAGAAACAACAAACACTAATTGATGGCAAAGAAACAACAAACACCAATTGATGGCAAAGAAACAACAAACACTTATTGACGGCAAAGAAACAACAAACACTAATTGATGGCAAAGAAACAACAAACACTTATTGACGGCAAAGAAACAACAAACACTTATTGACGGCAAAGAAACAACAAACACTAATTGATGGCAAAGAAACAACAAACACTAATTGATGGCAAAGAAACAACAACCTCTTATTGATGGCAAAGAAACAACAAACACTAATTGACGGCAAAGAAACAACAAACACTAATTGATGGCAAAGAAACAACAAACACCAATTGATGGCAAAGAAACAACAAACACCTATTGACGGCAAAGAAACAACAAACACTAATTGATGGCAAAGAAACAACAAACACTTATTGACGGCAAAGAAACAACAAACACTTATTGACGGCAAAGAAACAACAAACACTAATTGACGGCAAAGAAACAACAAACACTAATTGATGGCAAAGAAACAACAAACAGTAATTTATGGCAAAGAAACAACAAACACTAATTGATGGCAAAGAAACAACAAACACTAATTGATGGCAGAGAAACAACAAACACTTATTGACGGCAAAGAAACAACAAACACTAATTGATGGCAAAGAAACAACAAACACTAATTGATGGCAAAGAAACAACAAACACTTATTGACGGCAAAGAAACAACAAACACTTATTGACGGCAAAGAAACAACAAACACTAATTGATGGCAAAGAAACAACAAACACTAATTGATGGCAGAGAAACAACAAACAATAATTGACGACAAAGAAACAACAAACACCAATTGATGGCAAAGAAACAACAAACACTAAATGATGGCAAAGAAACAACAAACAATAAATGGTGGCCATGAAACAAATGATGACAAAGAAAAAACAAACACTTAGTGTTGACAAAGAAACAACAACACTAAGTGATGGCAAAGAAACAACAAACACTAAGTGATGACAAAGAAACAACGAGCACTAAGGGATGATGATAAGTTTTAATGGAATAAGTAAAACAAACCAACAAAACACAACACACAATGAATAGGATCTAGAATAGTGCCCACTTCACAGGAATGAAAGATTCGACAAAGCAAGTGAACTAGATTTTAATTAGAGTAAGAACTTATGCATACTTCGAACTTGTCAATTCAAAATTCGCATGTATACCACTGTGGTATACAACATAATAAATCGACAAGCTTTTATTCAAATTCGGTATATAGCAATGTGTGCGGTGGGATTATTTCGGTATATAGCAATGTGTTCGCTGAGATTAATTCGGTATATAGCAATGTGTTTGGCGGGATTAAAAAGCGATAGGCATTGTCTTAATTTGACGTTTGCTTTATGTTTAACAATGATTTTCATTACGCTGACATGCATTTTTAATTTTATAAGAAAGTGAAAGTTAAAAGGGTGAGAAATTCGTTCATGGTTGTTTTATTGTTTTATATTTGAAATCCGTCGTTAATCATATTTAACTTTCCAAGGTTATCTACCTTCTTAACGGAGGTCTCAACACTATAACCTACAACGGAGGTCTCAACATCATAACTTAAATATGCATGAAATCTCTATCAACTTATCTGATCATAAACAAATACTAAACAACTGTATGTATCAACGGGGAGGAGACGATTTACGGTGTCTGTAAACAAATCTCAGTCATTTAATCGCATGTTTTATGTCATATAATGAGTTAACCATGGCGGTGTCACCGAGTCGTGCATTTCAGAGGCAGTCAAGGGGCAGCCACAATTCAATTTGAACTGATCAATTAAAAAACGTGCAGTCCGTTTCTTGCTCGATATTTCAATTTTGATTATAGTTCAGGTTGACCGCTTATCAACATTTATATTTAATTTTTAGGAGCAACTGTGTTCTACTGAAGCCGGTTACTGCCAGGGTGGAGTTTTTATTTTAATTCGTTATAACGACTAAGCTAACTTGTTATAACGACTAAGCTAACTTGTTATAACGACTTAGCTTATCTTACTCGTTATAGCAACTAAGCTAACTTGTTTTAACGACTCAGCTAACTCGTTCACACAACTTAGCTAACTCGTTAAAACGACTTAGCTTACTTGTTTTGAAACAACTTAGCCAACTCGTTTACACAACTTGTTAGAACGACTTAGCTAATCTAACTTGTTAAAACGACTTAAAAATAAAACTCCACCCTGACACTAACCGGCTTCCGTAGTGTTCTTTTTTTTTTTTTATTGAATTCGATTTGCTTGAAAAAAAATAAGAGTATTTCATGTATGAATAAAATGCAAGCAAGAGAGTGTCGTTTATTTGTGGTATTGCGAAAACAACCATGGCCCATGACTCTTGAACAACAAAAGTAAAAATAGTATAGCTTACTATGCGATATGGGTTTTAATCATCGTTGAAGCTGAACAATGATCTATAGTTGTTAAATTCTGTGTCATCTTGTGGAAAGTTGTTACAGTGGTAATCATTCCACATCTCATTTTTAAACTAGTCTTAACCTCCATTTTCACACGAGAGACAACTAATTGATATCTGAAAAGAACTGTATCAAACGTCCTTATTTTATAAGTTGCCACTTCCAAATCATTCAGGGATCAAAACTGCTGAATTGAAAAATTAGAAATCCTCAATATAGAACTAGACATTAATTTAATTAACGATAACAACAATATGTAATAGAAAAGAATAACAAATTACATAAAAAGAAATTGAGTGATTGGTTATTTGTGTTTTAACGCCACTTGTAAGCGCCAATTTTGGACTATTTCGAGGCGGCCAGTTTTTATTGGTGGAGGAATCCGGAGTTCCCGGAGAAAACCACTGAATTTCGATAGGGAAACTGACAACCCTAGACAATTAAGATTGAAGTCGAGTGCATCCATATGAGCGGTATTCGAACCGACACCCTCAGTGTTAACTGGCTAGTTATTACAGTAGTAAGTACTAAGACCACTCGGCCACCGAAGACTAATACACTGTAATGAACTAGTTTACATAAACACATTCATTATCACATTTTGTCCCACTTTTAGAAACGATAAAAAAGAATCATCTAATTTTCAAAGGAATACCTTTGAGTCGTCTTCGTTACTGGGCTGATCATACCGAGTGTCTTCTCTTTTTTTCAGACTCATAAACTACAGTTGCGCGTAATAATATGACATCCATAAAATGATAACATAGTAGTTATTAACTAAACCTTTTTGAACCTCATTTTCCGAATGAAACCTGTTCTCTAATACGATGTAGAAATAAAAGTATAATCTTATAATTTTACGGTTATAAATCCATTGTAGCTCACTTTGTTAGCAAGTGAAAATTAATGATGTTATTATTTAAGCCGACTAACCTGTTACTTAAAACATTTTAGTGACCTTGCATTTTACAAGATGTCTGCCGGTTGCCCGGGTAATACAATTGACAACTAAAAAAGGAAAAGAGACAACGAACCCATTAATAAGAAAATGACAGGTAAAATAAAAGGTGAATGATGATTAAATGGTTCTTTGTAAATCCTAGTTATATCCCTTTCAATGATAGTCATGAACTTGTTTGGCATGATATACCTGTTTGTTTGTAAGCATGACATTGGTCACGACACGATTGACATTGGAATTCTTGCACCAATTGCAGATGCATAAACTTTATAATCCTTGTATAGATTGTAGAAACACACATGTTTTTATTGTTTTGTTTCCAACATCTCCATAAAGAAGGAAAACACGTTATATTACACGACTTGTTATTTTTCCTATGTGATCTGACACAAACTTTTAAATTTAAACCGATAATTAATTTCTTTTACATAATATTAAGATATTCATTCAAGGTTGTCACTCCTCATTTCGTTTAGTATGACTTGTTTGCTTGACCTTGTAAAAGGAGGCCTACGACATCATAGAGACCATCAAATGTAAGAGAAGCATCCCCAGAGAGTTCAGGCAGTCGTATTTTCAATATTCTGATTGCACCATTGAGAGAAACGAATTGTCGAAATGCGCTTCTGGTGCATACACATTGTAAATAAACTCATCGCAGATACCAGGATTAATATTTGTATTTACGCCAGACGCGCGTTTCATTTACACAAAAACTCATCAGTGACGTTCAAATCCAAAACAGTTAAAAAGGCAAAATAAAGTACGAAGTTGAAGAGCATTAAGGACCAAAAATTTTTGAAAGTGTTGCCAAATACAGTAAAGGTTATCTTTTCCTGAGGTAATAAAGCCTTAGTATTTCAAAAATGCAAAAGTTTTGTAAACAGTTAATTCATAAATATGACCACATCAATGATAACTCATAACAGCACAGAAGTTCTGACTACTGGGCTGGTGATACCTTCGAGGAATTAAAACTCAACCGGCAGTGGCATCGACTCAGCGGTTGTAAATAAACTCATCATAGAAACAAGGATTAAATCTTGTACAAAAGACTCATCAGTGACGCTCAAATCCAAACTGTCTCATTGGCAATCATACCACATCTTCTTTTTTTTTTTTATATTAGTTTACATTATTATTCGGTGCAATTCCATTAAAAATTTTATTCTTGTAATTTTTACAGATGTTTAGCCACTGAAGAACAATTTTAAATGAATTTGCACTTCTACGAAGTTAAACCGTATGATATATTCTTGAAATTTAACTTTTTCCGTTAACGCCATCTTTGTGACGGCTTAAACTTTCTTTAAACCATTTCGTTTACCTTTCAGTTTTCGTTTAAAGTATGTCCATAATTTAAAAAAAAAATTATAAAAAATAATTTACCATAGTCAATATTGTCCTCCAGATATTACAATGCACTTTGTCACAGAAGTCTTCGAAATGATGCTTCAATCATATATTCTCTGAAACGTTAACACCGCAATACAAATTCCAAATGAAATTGATTTTTACCGAAAAAGTTCATCGTTTGGAGTTCAAAAGCTATTCTTTTTTGTCACTAGGATTGATGATCATCTATATTCAAGTTCAGTAACGAAAACCAGTAAGCTGAACAAAAAGCTTCCAAGTGATCCTCAGTTGTCTGTATCGGAAACTCATCTTTTATGATATTTCATTTAATTTCCGGTAATCCACACAGTGTGTCATTTTGTGGTACTAAGACTTTGAAGCGGATCATGAACTGCATGTTTTACTTTTTATCAATAGATATTCTGTCTCGAGTTCCAGAATTTGGCTCTTGAACAGTAGTATTTTTCTCGGGGGTTCTGCGATCGATGTTCCATTTCAAATTTAAAGAATGCCACTGCAACAATTTTTACCAGTTTTTAAATAGGATTTGAAAACACCTCTCGGCATTGTATTAATACCTTTAAGAATAGATCGGCTTTTTCTGGTGTCAATATCATCTTTCCACCACGGAACACCAGTCCATATAATAATATTAAAGTAACTGTGCAACAGTCCTGTATCTTTTCCCGTCAATGTGAAACCCGTCAACGTTATAAATCTTTACTTCGAAATTGTCACCATTATAGTTCATTGCATAAAACAACAAATTGGTTGCCCTAGATAATCTGACAAAAATCATTCCCATAGATGCGTTCACGTAAATGTACAAAACTTCCTGTTTTCATTTTTTCTAATGGATTATATGCTTCACAGATGGCGATGGATATGTTACAATAGTCGTTACTGAAATATCGTCCCTTTCCACTTTTTGTCAGCAGGTTGCACTTACATGAGCAACAGGACGGGTGCCACATGAGCAGCAGGAGCATCTGAAAACATACTGGTTTTTGACGGGGTCAACGTTGCTTCTGATTTCTATGGTGTGTTTTGTTTAGTCTTGGCGTTGCTAGTTTCGACTTATGAGTTTAATGTCCCATGGTTATCTATTGTCTCTCATACAACTTCTCTGAGTTGACAGAACATATAAAGTGTCTACGTCCTTTCTTGTCAGTATCGATTTTACTACTTTTTCATGTTTACAAGGTACTATAATTGTCTGAGTCAATTGGAGTAAACAGTGGGAACACTATTTTCCTGAAATGAATATATAGTCTAGTCAAACTAAGGTTTAACCTCAAACTAATTGCAACAGAAAATGTTTTAGTTCTAATCCATAGAATTATGCCATAAATATACACAGAAAAAAGTCCCATAAAATCTAACTTGAGGAAAACTCAAAATCAGCATTTTTAATTTCCTATAGAAATTAACATTTGAAGGGGAGATAACTCCACAAAAATAAGTCCTTTTTGTATTTGACTAAACTATATAATCTTCTGCTCATGAAATGTACAAAACCAAAGTGTAAAGGGTAGTTTTATTATTTTTGTGCATTTTTCATTAAAGAAATTGCAAATTTGAAGCTTTGTGACAATTTTGAAAAAAAAATAATGTGAAAATTTGGTACTATTTATATTTGTATGTTATATTTTCTCAGCATCTTAATTATCTTAAGAAACTGTAAACCAAAAAAAAAAAAAGAATAAATGCTTAACTATTTTTATTAAATTTGAGATTCTTTACCTTGACATGTTGAAAAATTCAATGAATGGTCAACTAACTAATGAATTACGAAATCTAAATGATAGCTTGCTAAAAGACATGGAAACACCTTTAGAGCTGTTTGTTATACTCTAAACGTTATAAAACCAAGAATCAATATATTCTGATGAATAGAAGCGGCAAAGTTATAATTTTAGATCAATTTCTATTGATATCTCTGCCTTTTTTGCAAGAGTTATCTCCCTTTACAATGCAAATCTCCATAGGAATTTTAAATGGTAATTTTTTTAGTCTTCCACAAGTAAGATTTATGGGACTTTTTTTGTGTATATTTGGGGTTAAATGCTAAAGATTAAAACTTAAAAATTTTCTGTTGCAATTACTTTCAGCTTATGGTCATATTTATGCTAGATTGACTGGACTAATAATTGACATTTATGTATAGAAAAGTATTCCAATCACAGTGACAACAAAAACCCTTTAAAAAGTAGGTTAACAAATTTTATTTTAACCCTCCAGCAGTTATAATGGAATTGATGCAATCCTCTCATTTATGAAGCAAATATTGGCGTTCCAAAGGTCTGCTATACGGCATTATCAACAAATGTTTACTATAACAGAACCTTTTTAATTTCATGAAATAATCATTAAAAACAAGAGTTAGTATGACCGCGTTGTCCTTTTCGAACCATCTTCTCTGCCGAGTTTGTTTTTTGTTACTCAATTAATATTAGTTTTCTGTGCTATGAAGTTAACCTTTTTTTGTCTTTTTGTCACTAATGTTGAATAATTTGTGTTGGGTTTGGATTCCCTTTGGTATTTTCTTGGTTCCGTTTATGATAGAAAATTATGCTATCTTTCTCCCTCTTAATTAATGTTTATGAACTAATTGTCATTTGTAGTTCATCATGTTCATGTCGCACTAGTTTGAGCTTTACTCTTGTCAATAAGCTGAACTAAATGAACTTTCTTAATGCCGAAGAAAAGAAATTTAGACGCAGTATAAAGTAAAATAACAAAAATACTGAACTCCGTAGAAAATTAAAACGGGAAGTCCCTAATCAAATGGAAAAATCCAAAGCTCAAACACATCAAACGAATGGACAACAACTAGAAGTCAGGTAATACATATGAATTTATTATTTTCCGATATCTGTTTATTCTTGAAAGTATTTATAGTGCAGTCAATATATTACTTCCCTGATTTATCTTATAAATATATATAATAAAATATACAAATGTATGTTTTGGATTTCACTTTTAACTTATTTAGAAACTTTCCTAGTTATTTTTAAGACGAGCAAGTCATATCTTTTTTTATTATTTTTATATTAATAAATTGATGTTGGGTGGTAGGATGTGAAGGGCTAGAACATATTTGCACCTGTAATCTTTTCAATGAAAGGGAATCGCTTCAGGTTTGGTCCCGCTAATTACAATTGATAAATTTATGGCTAATTTCCTCCCTATTCTTTGGATTAAACCGCCCGGAAAGTCAAATTTGGCTAAATCTTTAAATAAAGATGTTCAAAAAGGTGTTAGATATCATTAAAGGCTTGTGTTGGAATACCTGTCATTAACATTGCGAGGTTTGGAATTTTTTAGAAAATCCTGAAAATGAGAACTATCACTTTTCTTCTTAGCCTTATATTTAATTTGAAGCAGGGCGGACTGTAATGAAAACCAATTCTTATATGTAATTAAAACTATTTGTATTTCCATCTCCCTTCGGTGCCCCGTATTTATAAACATTCCATCAACCTAGATCACCTGTTGTTGATTTAATTACCTGCATCTTCCAGCACGCTTTATCCTTGTTATACACCTGTATGGGATGACAATCTGACAAAACCTTTAGAGGGTTTCAAATTGATGTTTAACCCAAATAACACCTGTTTTTATATAAACTGTATTTTGAAGAACGGATTCCCGCCTTCTTAAGATATTGCGTGAAATAGGTAGACGATTCTGTTTCCGTTTTAATTTCAGTGTATAATGACCCCTAATCAGGGTCAAACATATATTATCCAGAAAAGTAACACATCTTTGTCTTACATGATATACAAGAGGGAATGTATATACCTTGCATGACGTGTCAGTCAAATCGACCCTGAAACATAGTAGTCGACACGCACAGCAAATAATAAATGGAGACAGATACAATTAGCAATGGTGTTTGTTCCTGCATAGATGTAATACCCATCTATGGTTCCTGGAACCTGTTTGTCTATAATTTATCATCTTAATAAGCATGATGATTCATTGAATTAAATATTGTTTTAAAAGCACTTTGGAATCACAGGAAAGCTTTTTATACTGCACAAACTAAATAGACCTGTCGTTTAAACCACCGAGGAAAACCTAGCTAGGTGTTTGAATATATATTTTAATTACACGTCTCTTTATATATGGTAATGAACTGTGTTCTTATATAATTTCAACAGTTTTCTTCTTTATTTTCTTGAAAACATTTGATCAAAAGAACCCTTGTAGATACCAAAAACATTTTCACAAAAAAACCTAGAAGTTAATGAAAACATTTCCCGAAAGACCTCTCTTGGAAAATGAAATATAATTTTAGACTGTTCTGAAATATTCAGTTTAACTTGCAGTGCATTTTTACCGGTGAATTATATCTTGTAAAAAGGTTATTCGATACATTTGATATTTAACTATCTACATTCATAGAAGTAATAATTGTATCAGATAAAATTGAAATATTGTATACAGATTAACTGTCGACAACATATATGATTGGTTAATCCGAGATTTATCTTATTTATGATTGGTTAAACCCTTAATGTATCTCATTTGCATTTAAACTGAGGAAGATACGAGTTATCGTGGTAAATATCTTTACGACTTGTCGTGTTTCGTGGACACCATGTTGGAAAGTTATAAATCATAACGATTGCCATAAGACAATACAAATAAAGTGATAATTCTATGGAGAATTGTGATAATGGAGTGTAATTATTGGTGTAACAGCAATCTAATTTAACGACTCTTTAATACTCGTGGTTAACATTATGAATAACATTACAACGAGAAATAACGAGATTTTGATGCTCGTTTCTGTTTAATAATATTTATTTTTCAGCTTTCATTAACTTTTTGTATCATTAGATCATAGCTAAGGAACTGTTAAAAAGAAGGCAGTCTAGTAAACCCACGAGAAAGTACATGAAGAAAACATATTTTGTTTTATATTATTAATAACAATGATAGTAAAATAGACAACTATTAATTGTAATTTGATCATTTTGCGACAAAAAGATAAAAAAAAATCGTCTTTTTTTGTAATAAGTTTTCGTCATCCTTTTTATTGCAAGCATTTGTACAACAGTCAAGCACAAAAAAAAAAATCGGAGTATATAATTTATATATATTTTTCTATTTTTATTTTTTTTTAATTTGACCCATTTTACAATGATCACAAGACAGATCTTCAACCCTTGCACTTCCATAAATGGCCTTTTCTACTTTTTTAAAACTCCGAGGAAAATTCAAAGCGAAAAGTCCCTAATCAAATGGCAAAATCAAATGAGAAAACACATCAAACGAATGGACAACTGTCATTTTCCTGCCTTGGTACAGATATATTCAAATGTAGAAAATGGTGGATTGAACCTGGTTTTATAGCGCAAAACCTCTCACTTATATGACAGTCGCAATACATTCTATTTTATTTACAACAATGCGTGAACAAAACAGACAAAAAAAAACCAAAGAGACGTATCCTCGCTCTTCTGTAGGTAAATGTATGAATATTGATTAATCTTAGAAACTTTTAACTACACAGAGACGCATTAATATCATTTTCTATTTGAAACGCTATATTCCTCATTAACAAGTAAGAAAACAAAACCCTCTAACGAATGACAAGTTATAAAGCTCGTTTCATTTACGAAAAAGGAAAAACAAATATACTATGTATAAGAATTTTCTAAATAATAAATGTCTATATATGTTGACTCATTTTGGTAATGGAAATAAAATTGAGAATGGAAAAAAGTCTATAAACAGACGAGAAAAGAGTGTCCTCGCTCATATGTAATAATTTAGACGAAAGAAGTCTAGTTGACGATATTTGTATACTTCAGTATTTGACAATATTGTTATACTCCAGTATTTGACAATATTGTTATACTCCAGTTTTTATAATTTTACAATAAATTTTTATACAGTTTTACGCCTGAATCAATGTTAAAGCAATGATAGAAGTTGCTAAATGTGATATATGCTTTTGTGTAATATTTTTTTGCTTTTATTGTGATAAAGATACTTGTTGTACTTGTACATCCTGTCATTATGTTATAGTTTATAATATTCTTGTCTTGCATTTCTGCTAATGCTCTATGTCTATATGACTTTTGGTGATACTTCGATACATATAGTGCGGCTCTGTTCTTATACATTCCGTTATTTTGCTATTGTAAAACATGTTTGTATGCTTGTCGTTCATTTTTGCTGTGTACTTTGTCTATACATAGGTATAGGAAGATGTGGTGTGAGTGCCAATGAGACAAATCTCAATCCAAATAACAATTTATAAAAGTAAACCATTATAGGTCAATGTACGGCCTTATGTTTTTTTTAAATCTTTTTTTTGATACATACATGACTTGGCTATGCACTTATACATCATGTCAGTTTGTAATTGTACTATTTTTAATTTGTGTATTCTTTAATTTTTACTAATATGCTTGGTCTATATGCCAATTTGTTCTTCTTTGTTACGTATTTGGTTTTTTTTGTGTTTTGTTTTAGTGATAAAGATTATAACACAATATTGACTGCTGTACCCCTATTTTGGACATTTTTTATCTAATATGTCCGTTTGGTTTGTTCACACATCGCTGTCAGTCAATATATGGAACTTAATGCGACTGGCATACAAGAGAGGGATTTAACTAGCTATAAAAGCAGGTTTAATCCACCATTTTCTACATTAGAAAATGCCTGTACCAAGTCAGGAATATGATAGTTGATGCATCCATTGGTTTGATGTGTTTTACCTTTTGATTTCGCTATTTGATTAGGGACTTTCCGTTTTGAATTTTCCTCGGAGTTCAGTATTTTTGTGATTTGACTTTTTTTATACTCCAGTAATGTCCTGTACCAAGTCAGGAAAATGGCCATTGTTATATTATAGTTCGTTTCTGTGTGTGTTACATTTAAACGTTGTGTTTCTGTTGTGTCGTTTGTTTCGTCTTATATTTGAGTGTGAATTCACATTGCTATAAGACTTGTCACGGTACTTTTCTATCCCAAATTAATGTATTTAGTTTTGATGTTTATTTGTTATTCTCTTCGGATTTTGTCTAATGCTTAGTAAGTTTCTGTGTGTAAAAAGTAAAATCACAAAAATACTGAACTCAGAGGAAAATCAATTTGAAAAGTCCATAATCACATGGCAAAATCAAAAAACAAAACGCATCAAAAACGAATGGACAAGAACTGTCATATTCCTGACTTGGTACAGGCATTTTCAAATGTAGAAAATGGTGGATTAAACCTGGTTCTATAGCGCTAACCCTCTCACTTTAATAACAGTCTCATCAAATTCCGCTTCATTTACATGTGTGTTACATTTAAATGTTGTGTTTCTGTTGTGTCGTTGTTCTCCTCTTATATGTAATGCGTTTCCCTCAGTTTTAGTTTGTAGCCCGGATTTGTTTTTTTCTATCGATTTATGAGTTTAGAACAGCAGTATACTACTGTTGCCTTTATTTGACAATATTTTTATACTCCAGTTTTTAACATTATTTTTATATACTCCAGTATTTGACTATATTTTTATACTCCAGTTTTTAACAATATTTTTTTATACTCCAGTATTTGACAATGTTTTTTATACAACAGTATTTGACAACATTTTATAATCCAGTATTGAAAATGTTTTTATACTCCAGTTTTTGACAATATTTGCTAGTTATTTATGTCATAAAAAATCATTGATTGAGTTCTTTGTTAAATGAACATAAAATCACATCTAAATGCATGCACGTGTTCTATTTACATGATATATTTGAAATCAATTCCCATTGACACCTTTCTCGTCAATATAAGCTGTTTTATCTTAATTTAAACAATCAGTAATTTGAGTTGATTTGGTGTTGTTGCTCAATCTTTCTGTGTTGTGTCCGTTTTTTTTGTCCATGACCTTGTATATTTTCGACACCCGTGTTATACTTTATACTTGTTTATATATGTATGCCTTGTTATAACAGGATTGTGATATAAACGATTATTTTTCTGGAATGGATTACAAAATATTTAATGTTGTCTTTCGTTGTAGAACCAAACATGAACATTGTTTATATCACATCTGACTAATTCGGGTTAAAATACATTTTTTTAAAACCAGGAATATTCTTGATTTTTATCAAATCAGTAATATAATTTATGAATTCAGGCCACGTATATCCTTTATATGTGTTTTGCGTAAACTTACATTTTGAAATCTCTCATCCAGCTAGATAGAATAAAACACAATGCATTTTTTTTTTATATAAAACAAAATATGCCATACATGTATGACGCTATATTTAACTTCATTACTTTATTTTGAACTAAATGGCGATTTAGGATATCCGAAGTTCAAATGTCCCCATAACAATCTAATTTTATTTATTTATTTTTCTAAACATTTTCTGTCTGTGTCTTTTGTCTCGGGCCGTTATATAGCTACCAGTAGAGCTGATTCAGATAAAAAAAAGTTTTACTGAAGCAGACCCGAATTTTCTGAAAGCTGATATAAAAGTCAATCTAACGGTTTCCTCAAGGTGAAGATTTATAGTTTGCGTCAAAGGCCCGGTAACATCTTCCATTGATCCGGTGGGTAAACGAACTACCGTCACAGGTGCTGATATTATATTTATCCGTTCATTGTCCAAACAAGAGATAAACGAGATACACAAATTGAAAAACCATTGATTTAACTTTCTTCAACAAATCAAAATTTTTATATAAAGAGGATCTCCTTGAAGATAAACCACAACCATTCCATCTGCTGCTACTGATGAAAAATTCAACCTGCCGCCATCTTTTGTTGTCGTCAAGTGTCCAAACAACTGAAGACAGAGGCTGAATGTCATATAATATAATGTCTTTATTGACTGTAGGAAATTATTTAATACTTCACTTGAATTAATCATACAAGTTATATTTCTTTATGATTTCTATACACAAATAACTTGTATAGGTTAAATATTTTACAAATTACAAACACGCTGAGTGGAAACATCTTGTTTCATCATTTGCAGTGCAGCCTACTAAAACGTCCGATAGTCATGAACCAGACGACTTTGTATTAAGATTTATATTTCATGAAGAATGAATAATAGATGTCTATTGTTAAATTAACTTAACCTTTAAAAAGGATAATAACGAAATGTTCACTGCCAGTTTTGGTTCTATTAGTGCTGCTCAATATTTGTTTATCTGCATTTATGTATGTGTGTGGCGGTTTGTCTTTTTCGTCTATTTCAGTTAGGCTATGATATTGTCAATTTTTCTTCGATAGATGATTTTTAATTGATCATTAAGGTATTTTGTGTCTTTTCTGTTTCCCTTGAAACTCGATTTGAAATATATTTACCCTTTGCTAACCTCTTTTCCAAAAAGTTTCGCGCACTATTGTATCAATGATGGGCAATCTGTTGTAGAAGTTCCATCATCTGTTAATTTTGTATGTCTCACCACGAGTAAACTGTATTAAGTTATATTATAGTTGCTAACAACAAGTCTATTGGAATTCTGGTGGATAGTTGTCTCGTTAATGATCACACTACATTTTGTACTTTTAAATTAGTTAACATTTATAAACATGATTTTGAATTAACCGAATTTCAACACAATTGTGTGTTGTTATGGTTAGAGATAAAGTGAGACTAAACGCTTTCTCGTCAGGTCTGTTTGAATGAATTAGTTGGAACCTATGCACAACGTTTTGTTTATGATAATTGCAGTATGAATGTATATATCTGTTTAATACTGTTACAAAAAGCTTCAATTTTTTATTACAATAATGAAGTGGTTAATCCTCACGAAAGTTTTGTGTTGCATATACCCATAGTTATTTTTAGTTTGTCGTAACCATTCCCGATCTCCACTGCCTATCATAGAATGTCCCTTATCATCTTAACTGTCAATATCAACGCGACCAGTGCAAGTAGTGGAGTAGGAACATTTTACCCTGTCATAATCTTTCTTCATCTCGGTTCATCCTAATTTGTTTTTCCAGAGCAGGGGTAGTGATTCGTGAACTGTCTTCTATATTCCCACGGTTTCATTTAGGAGATAACTGTATTGTATTTTAAGCTCCGACGGCATCAATTGGGGATTTGATGGTCGCAAATGAAGTTTACTGGCGACGCGTTAGCGGAGACAGTAAACGGGTATTTGCGACCATCAAATCCCCAATTGATGCCGTCGGAGCTTAAAATACAATATTGTTATCTCCATTCTAATGAAACTGACAGAAAACAACGTTAAAACATGTATTTAAAATCTGTTATATGCCGTCTGCGCTTGCGCATACGTCCCATAGCATCAATTGTCAATTCTAATGCAACATAGTTGTGAAGTTCATTTTGATTGGATAACGTCATTTATTTACATGGCATCAATTGACAATTGATGCTATGGGACGTACGCGCAAGCGCAGACGGCATATGACAAATTTAAAAAACATGTTTTAATGTTGTTTTCTGTCAGTTTCATTAGAATGGAGATAACAATATTGTATTTTAAGCTCCGACGGCATCAATTGGGGATTTGATGGTCGCAAATACCCGTTTACTGTCTCCGCTAACGCGTCGCCAGTAAACTTAATTTGCGACCATCAAATCCCCAATTGATGCCGTCGGAGCTTAAAATACAATACAGTTATCTCCTAATTGATGCCATGTAAGAAAGTGACGTTATCCAATCAAAATGAACGTTACAAACGTTGTTGCATTAGAATATGTGATGGTTTTTGTTTATATTTCGTTGACTTGGAAGATTTTGATTGAAACTTTGGTTCAATCTATATAAAGGCACTGTGACATAAGGTGTAGTATATATAGATAGGAATAATATATTGGCTAAGTAAATCCAAGAGTATAAAAAAGAAATATCATGAAACGAAATATAAAATGAATAACCCTTTTAACAAAATTTGCATAAGTTAATGAACACTACGTCATATTTGTGCATCCTTTCTTTCATCTTTTACGCATTTAAAAAGTGCCTTCTAGTTACTTATTTTGTCTAAAAATTTTAAACTTTCAATTTTTCATTTCCAGAAATTAATGGAGTGACAATGAGAATGATATAGGGATGAAAATAGAAACTAACTGCCATGAACTCTTTCATAAATCATCATTTATTCAGAAAAATCTAACTTTAGGAAAATTATATTTGGATACAGTCGTTCTATGGGACAATGCTTCAATGACTTTATAAATATAAAGAAATTTCCACCTGTCGCGTCAATACACCTGTTTATTTTACACGCTTGTTGGCCACAATTATTCTGAATTAAAAGAGAGACACGTGTCTTGGTCATAAAGCTGCACGTTAAGGGAAACATTCAAAATTGTTTAAATAAATGCGTGATTAACATAAACGTCACCCCGAACTAAAGCACGTGCCGAGAAAACGACACTCCAATCTAAAGCACGCGTCATGAAAACGACAAAATCAAAAGACATTTACAGAATTAAAAGGTGCAATGTAATTTGATTTTCGCCAACTTTACAGCCATTTTAAAATCTTGAATTCTAAACGCAAGAAGATCTTCGAAACAATTATAAATTTTCTTTTATTTAACACCTTTAATTGAATTTATTTTTGTATTCAAAATATCGATTATAATAAAAAGTATTTTAACATCGCATACTTTAATATTACAAATTTCCTAAGAGCTTTACACCAATTTACATATAAAGTATTTACAATAAAATAGGAAGCCCATTAAGAAATTTAGCATTTTAAAAACAATCACTTATAACATTTAAAAGATGAAATCGGATTTTAAGTATCTAATAAAACTATACCATTATATTGACTGATAGACAACTAAATGAAAAAAAAAGATAAATGAAAAAGGGGCATGGTAAAATAAATAGACAATGAAACGGTACAAATTGAAATTAGTTAAAAATTTAAAATTACAATGAGGTAGATATACTTTAAGAACTATTAAAAAGCATGTCGGAGTAGTTCGTAGGCATTTTAAGATCTAAGTTCTCGCATCAGTTTGTAGAAATTAACAAGTTTTGAAGTAAGGCGTGTGCCTCCTCGTAAAATCCCTTGCTCACATACTAAAGAAGTTTATATTGACATCAACGAGGTACAGGCAACCAATGAAGTGACTTAATCATTGGTGTAATGTGATCGTACTTCTTCCTCCTTGCATGGGAGTATCATATTGTATATAATAATTCCCTGCTCATTTTTGGTAGTTTTGGATATTTTGTATTTGACTCGCTGTATTCTTTTAATAATAGTAGCTGGGAGTAAAACAAAAGGTCATTTGATTTCCCTTCGATCTATTAAGAGAACAGTACTACAATTTCAAATGAATAAATGAAATGTGTAAACCGAGTTCGGGTAAATAAATTCACTAAAGATGTCATGCCTATAAGTATGTACGGTAGTCAGACTCTTAATCTACAAAAATGTACATAAGACTCATTAAGGACGCTCGAATCACAGAGGTTAAGAAGGCAAAAATAAAATACGAAGCTGAATAGCATTGAGGACCCAAAATTTCAGAAAGATTTTACATGAGAGATCTCTAGACTTGGTTGGACACTGTAATAACCACAATTCACCTTCTTTATTTCAAATAATTAAATGTAACAATTTCACATTCACTTGTGTAAAACTGATGTCTATCGATTTCTGTTATTACGGGAATCCAATATAGTGGACGGAAAATCATTTAAAAGTTGGACGACACAAATCAAGGGTTAGAAATCAGAATTATTCTTCTATATTTTTGGTATTTATAAAGGCAACAGTAGTTTACCGCTGTTCAATAGGCATAGATCGGTTAAGCAAAAACAAATCCGGGTCAAAATTCAAAACCATCAACTTTATGAGGAAATGAACGGAACAAAAAAACAATGATTTGCTACAAAACTAAAGCTAAAACACATATAAACGGACTTTTGGATAACAAATGCAATATTGGCGTATATAAAATGGGACATATATCGTGCAAAGGTTGTCGTTAAAGTGAAGATGACAACAATGTAAACAAAATCTGGAAGACATCGGTAGCTGTAAAACATTATGACCATATCTGAGATAAATTGAATATTTTTCATGTCCGTTGACAAAATACACGTATGCATTTCAATTTCGTAACTGAGATTACATTTATGTACGCCATGCCTGTCACTGCTTATAATTTCAGAGAAGAGTTGACATTTGACTATTGAAATTGGCAAAATGTTTTTCCTACTAACAAATTTTTTGTTAAAGTCTTTGACAAAAGTACCTAGTATGCCTCCTTTTTCCCCCCAAAAGCAGCTGAAATCTTGCATGTTTTCTCACAGACTTAAAGAAATGTGCTTTTATAATTTGACATTATGCCTTCTATCAATATAAAATTGAGAATGGAAATGGGGAATGTGCCAAAAAGACAACAACCCGACCATAGAGCAGACAACAGTAGAAGGTCACCAACAGGTCTTCAATGCAACGAAAAATTCCCGCACCCGGAGGCATCCTTCAGATAGGTTAATAAAGTTATTTGTTCACAAAAATGGTCATATTATATATCAACAGTGTAAGTATCCAGTGAAAGAAATAAAAATATACGAAAGCTTCGCATGGGTTGTTCACAAAAGATCAATTTTTAAAAATGAACAATTGAAATACATGTATGTCACAGGCAACCATTTCTTAAAAATGTAGAATAAGAATGTTTTTTTTCTAGTAAGATGAAAAAATTATACAAAATACCAGTAATGCGATTTTTACCGTTGCGAAGTTGAGCGTAAATGTAAATCAACTCCACAATACAAATCTTGGTTCGTTTTGAGGTCGGCTCAAACCCATTTTTCTCAGCAATGGTCTCCATAATTGTCTTTAGATAAGGGATCTGGTATTTTGTTTCCTGTAATAATTTAGTATTGATCGTTCAGTACAAATATTGAGAGCATCGGGACTAATAACTAGTTAATTTATTTAGTACAATGTAACCGTTAATTTATTTAGTACAATTTAACCGATGTTATCTTTAAGATGAACATCACTGATAATGATTTGGAGTCATGTGTTTATTTAATGTTAACTACTAATTCATTCAAAATGATTTTTTTTATGTATATTGAGTGATTAATCTTTAATTTATTGTGGTTTTCTACGTACAGTTCTATGGACTTCGTAGATCATTGGAGACCATACATATATATTTAGTTGTCTGTCCAAGCTTTGACGTATTTTCCGTCTTCATGGTTTTATATTAGGTCAGAGTTTATAAAACGCTCGAACTGTAGTAGTAATAAAACCTTTGATTATGTCTTAGAAAATTTATAACCACTTTAATAATGGAAAATGTTGCAATATATTAAATTGTCACAGGCAAATTGTTTTAGGAATTTTGGTCCTCAATACTCTTCAACTTTGTATTCTATTTGGCCTTTGTAACTTTTTTGGATTCGAGCGTCACTGATGAGTCTTTTGTAGACGAAACGCGCGTCTGGCGTAAATACAAAATTTAATCCTGGTATCTATGATGAGACTATATATATACTAAGAATAAACACATCCGTCCACAATGCTATATGTAATTCTAAAGAAATATAAGTTCTTCTAACCTGCTTTCATATAAAGATAGTTAACACATGAACCTTCTTAATGGTAATCCATCAGAATGCATAAAAAGAACATTACGAAGATAAGCTCGCAGGTTTAAATGGCGGTTCCAAGATTTATCCTCATATTTGTATTACTGTCCCAAGATTGTTCTAATGTTTGTGTGGCTGTTTCAAGACCTACTCTCATGCTTGTTTCACTTTAAGGTAGCACAATACAAAGATTTGTTTTTTACTTCCAACCACTAAACTTTGAAATGCTGTAACTTTCTCATGAATGCATAGAAAATAATAAAAGAGGTATATATAGATAGATAAAAGATTTATCTTTTAAATGAATGCAATATTTTTATTATGCAATCATTATGTAATCAATTATTATGAAATTAGTGGCAAAATCTGGGTAAGTTTACTTGAATGAATTTAGCTCTATCATCTCTTTAACTTTACAGAAAATTTTAACGAAATCTTAATCAACACATCATTGGCTTCAAAAGGGTATCTCAGATTGTCTCTATGGTATTCCATTCTCTCATAAATCTCTAATTAGTGTAAACATCCTAACCTCGTAAAAGAAGATAATGTTTAATTAGGTGTAAAATTTGTTCTATACATTCTATCTGAAATCTGAGACACCCTTTTGTAGATAATGGCCATAGGAACAACATATAATAAAATCAACCCTCTAGGGATACCTATGCAGAAGCTAATTTCATTTGAAAGTAGAAATTTGGTGAAAAATATCTTAGACACAGTTAACATTATAATTGGTTACATAATTGTTGCATAATACTAACATTGCATTAATTTGAAAGAGTAATCTGTTATAAATTTTCAAGTATTATTAAGGAAGTTACAGCATTTTAAAACTTGGGAGTTGGAGTTATAAAATCTTTGTATTGTGCTACCTTAACAAGATATATTCTTATATATGTTTGTGAGGCTGCCCAACGATCTATACTCGTGTTTGTGGGGGTTTTGAACGATCTATTTTCAAGTTTAAAATTTAACCAAAAATTAAAAAAAATAAAACATGCTCACCGGAATATAACTGATCAGGATGGTGCACTTTCTCCTTAACAATTAAAATCAAAAGTAGTATGCCATTGTTCAATAACTATGATTCGACTAAGAAAAACAATTAACAACCGTTTGTCATTGGAAGAAATTGATATACACCTAGACTAGAGATCCAAGAAACCATAATTAATACAGTTTCCTCTTCCTCTTCTTTCTGTAGACATTTACATCGTATTTTACAACATAGGTCATCTCAGTATCCGATTCGTTAATGAACAAAACAATTTGTGTCTTATATTTTCAGCAATTTACCAATTTCACCCGCGTATGGAGTAAACATTTCTCAACTAATGCGAGTTTACAACTGCTACGTAGACTTTGTAAACGCCACCAGTGTCTGAGCAGAAAATGATGAGGCAGGCTTTTTGTCATTTTTCTAAAAAAATACAAATATACTGATCATAGATGCCAAGCTTGAAATTTTGTACACCTCAGTTTAACCCTAACCCTAACCCTAACATTTTGTCTTAAAAACTCATCACTGGCGTTCGAATAATAAAAAGTTAAATTCAGAAAGATCTTACCAAATACAGCTAAGGTAATCTATTCCTGGGTAAGCAATTTATTATTGTTTTGACAAAATTAAAGTCTGTTTTATACTAATCTATAATTATAACCATATCAATGATCATTCATATCAACATATAAGTGCTATTGAGCTGGTGTGACATAATAGATAAATATTCAGTGTCCACTTCACAAGCTTCTAGGTGGTGAAATTGTGTGAATTATAATTTACTTTAAAGTGTGTTCTTTTTTGTATTGATGTTATAATGTTTCTTTTTGTTGTACGCATGTCTTTTGATGTGACTCCGTATTTATGCATCCTGTTGTTGTGTTTTTTACTTGGGTGTTTCAAATGAGGTGGTTCCTGATGTGTGACACGGACGCAAGATGGTTTTTTTCAGTTTTGTTTCCATTTCGTTTTCTCTTGTGGTTTTTATTATCAATATGGGACTTTCACCTTCCTTTTCCGTCTGTTTGAGGTGTTATACCTTTTGAACACTTCTCTCTCGATTCTATAGGTGTTGGTTGTTGCCCTCAGAGGTAGTTGACTCTACTATTATTATGCTCGTTACACGGATTTTTGTTTATAGAAACCTTGTTTGTTATTACATAAATTATTACAGCAATGGCGTAATTCTAAAATAAAATTGTTAATATGAAGACACTCTATGAGAAAAAAGATGTTTAATATTAAAAAAATACGACTATCAATACATTTCAAATCTGATTGACCTAACTTGAAAACAGAAAGAATTTTAAGTGTTTTATTAACTATAAATCAATAGAGTCTGAAAACGATTATTTCCTGCCTGTCGTTTAAAGGAAAATAATCAAGTACATCAACTTTAAACGACAAACAATGATAGATTTATTTATGGATATATAAAATTTCAAGATTTTGTTTAAATCGAAACCAGATCTAAGTCTTGAAAAAGTATATTCAAATATAGCAAAAAAATCAAACTCCAAGGAAAATTCAAAACGGAAAGTCCCTAATCAAATGGCACAATCAAAAGCTCAAACACATCAAACAAATGTATAACAACTGTCATGTTACGGACTTTGTACAGGCATTTTCTTATTTAGAAAACGGCGCATGAAATCTGGTTTTATAGCTAGCTAAACCTCTCACTTGCATGACAGTCGCATCAAATTCCACTATATTGACACATGATTTGCAAACAAAACAAACAGAAATTACAGGTGAACATGTTAAAATTAGGGGTACAGCAGTCAACATTGTGTTATAAATACAAATCGGTATCGCTAATTCACATAGTAAACGGTGTTCTCGATTAGCACTGCAATACATGCTTCTTTCCCTGCATAAACATAGTGTTATGTTGACTTCTATTAATTTTCGTAAATAGATAGACATACAGAATGGAATTCATTAAAAAAATAAGGTTGATTAGTTTAATTTTAGTCCAAAAAAGGCAACAGTAGTATACCGCTGTTCAAAATTCATAAATCCATGGACAAAAAACAAAAATCGGGGTAACAAACTAAAACCGAGGGAAACGCATTAAATATAAGAGGAGAACAACGACATAACACTTAAATGTAACACACATAGACAAAATCCCACGAGAATAACAAATATAACATATATATATATAACATCAAAACCAAATACATGAATTTGGGATAGACAAGTACCGTGACACGTCTTATCCAAATAAGTCATGCATTTGAGTCAGATTTAAAATCAAATTACAAAGTACCTGTTAACTCTTCTACCATTGATCTAAAAAAAAAAGTTATTATGACTGACGTGAAGTCAACACGTAAAGAATACCATAAATCTTTGTAAATCTCAGATTTCCGGCAAAACGTGTTGTCATTTAATTGAATGTATTCATAGAAAAATCTATCAACCATCTTAATTTACAAATCAGGTAGATGGAAGTGATTAGATAGTTGTTGTTCACCTTGTCACATGGTCACAGATGTTACCGCCATTTATACATCATGTGACCGACATTGTAAAGTGAACATAGATAAAAAAAACGCTTTGCATTATTTATTTAGACGTCCACGTGGAATAGAATTTTGCTGATAAAAAGCAAAAATATAACTGAAACAGGTTGCCGAGGTTTACTTGTTGTACTTGTCGTAACGATAACTTGACAAGTTGAATGCTTTCTTATTTTGAAGGCATTGAAGAAAAATGTAACGTATTTGAGTTTATCTAATAACGTTAACGCTACAAATGTTTTCTGGGCACCCTCACGAATTGGTTGATCTTTACGATGTGAGTGTGTCCAAATTTACTAACCACATGTTTACCACATCTAGGTGGTTTAACATCTATGTCGTCGGTCCGCTAAGTAATGAATGTAACCTATTCCCGAATATGATTGTTGTGTCGAGTGTGAATTTGCATTGCTATACGGCGTGTCTCGGTTATTATACATCCAACATTCATGTATTTAGTAGCGTTTCTTTTGGGGATTCATTTGGATATTGTGTTATGTCTTATTGTTTGTTGTTTAAATCTGTATTTTCGGTACATTTCACATATGTCTTGTTTGTCAGTATAGTCAATTTGATATTAATTTTCCGTAGATTGTTTTAGGCCATAATCGTGATAATTATTTGGACTAGTGTTGGGAAAATAATTGTAAATATTTGGATCTCGTTTCATATAATTGTATGAATTTCAAGATTATATATACTGTTTGTGGTTTGTGGTGTGCTGTGCTGTTGTTAAAGGAAGATGTCCGTTTTTATTCTGTGGTTTAAATGTTTAAATGTACTATTTAATTATTAATTTATTGTACTGCTGTCATGTAGAATTGTCCTTTTAGTGATATGTTTTAACATTGCCATATGAGCAGGAGGTTTGGCTAGCAATTACATCAGGTTTAACCCACCAATGTTCTGTACCTAGTCAGGCATTTGGCGTTGTTATCAAATAGTCAGTTTATATGTAAGTTGCCGTTTGTTTTTGTTGCACTTCAGTGTTTCTGTTGTTACGTTGTTTTCTCTTATAATTGATGTGTTTCAATCAGTTTTAGTGTGTAACCCCGATTTTCAAAGCGGTATAATATTGTTGCTTTTATTCTGCACCAAATCCACATTTCGACAATTTACATCTCTTCAGTGATGCTCGCTAAATTAAAATCCAAAACCCACTAGAAATATTAAGAGCTGATAATTCTTATATGATCTAAAAATACCTGAATCGGATTGGTCCATTTGATTCCCCCTTGGTTTACACTTGGATGGACCATGTTGCCAAAACTACTTTCGTAATCATCAGTGTGATCTATTCATGCGTGATACACGGATCTGCATGAGATCCAGGGTTTCCAGGCACATTGTAAAATAAATACATGTCACTGTTATTTCAATTCTAATTAATAACAAATGGAAATTATGCATTACAGCTTGGAATATATATAATATTTCTCGAAATTTAACGAATGATCTTAAGCGCATAAACGTTTTGACATAAAGGTTGAACAACGGCTTGATTTTGAATATATATTTCCTTTCTAAATCAAAATTAATAATTTATCACAAATTTTAAATAAATAATGTGAAACGGTAAAATATCAGATTCAAGCAGTTAAAAAGAATTATATTTTTATCAGTATCTTGTGTAAGTAAGGGATTACAATTTGGTACAGCTGTGTAATTATATCAAAGTGGATGCCTATACTATAAAATACTGCTGTTTAATTTTCTGCCAAACCAACGGTGTATCAGATTTTTAAAACCACAAAATCTTTACATGATTCCGAACACGAAATTACGTTGAAGACCTATAAGTGGCCTTGTAGTGTTTTTCTGCTCTTTAGTCGGATTGTTGACACATTCCCCGTTTCCCGTATCTATATACTGAATCAAAGAGTTCCAAATTCTTTTAATGTGTCTGCAAAAATATCTACAGAAGGTGTTCAATTATACAAATGCTGAATTAATTAGCTGAAGAAAACGAACCATTTGATTCCGTAATATTCTCTCATTTCGTATGAAAGCAAAGAATTAGCATATAATTAATATGTACATCTACAATTTTCGTATACTTCGTTCAACGGTCTAAACAAAAAAAAGAGAATTTATTGTTGTAGAAATATTATTGACAGTATATCTTGAAATAGAAATTATTGATATGAAAAGATATCAATTCATTATTATTATTGTACAAACAAATACAATATTGAATGAATTTTAAAATGTTGTATGTGCTTTCTACATTTATATTGAAATTGACATCAACTGATGTTATGTTTATAAAATTTTTGTTTTCAGTGGATAAAAAGTAAAATCACAAAAATACAAAACTCCGAGGAAAATTCAAAACGGAAATTCCCTAATCAAATGGCAAAATCAAAATATCCAACACTTCAAGCGAATGGATAACAACTGAAATGTTCCTGACTTGATTAAGGCATTTTTACATGTAGAAAATGTTGTATGGAACCTGATTGTATAGCTAGCTAAACATCTCACTTGTATGACAGTCGCATTATTTCTTTTTCTCGAAAACATAAGAATTGAATGCTGGTTTTTTGAAAAATTATACATGTGGTAGTGATATGCTTACCCTGTTTATGAATTAAGAAAGTATGAAGAAAATAAGTTTGTAACTCCCTCAGGCAGATTTGATGAATTCAGCTTTTGTTTTTTTAATATCTTTTTTCAAATATTTCGGTTTGGGGGTTCCTGTTGACGGTCAATCCTATTGAGCGCTTCACAAACAGTACATAACGAAAGTGTTAATACCATTTCTTTTCCATGAATACAATTTTGCGATTTTTACTGTGTTTGTCCTGTACATCTAAATACTACAAAACTACTACAAACAGCTTAAGGTTACAATACATCATTAGATTTTATGGGCGCAGCCATTTTATGAGCATAACATGGTATTCCGAATTAAAAGTTAGCTAATCCTGATTGGTCGATATGTGCGCACGTTATTTTTTTTATTATTAGAGATTTCGTTATTATACCAAAGGCCAAATAAATTATTTTCCTTAGCCCTAACGGAACTGAAACGTCTTTTAAACGCTTGGATGAGACACGTAGTTTTAAGTGCAAAATTGATAGGCATGGTAGATAAGTACAAATTACGCCAAGAAAAGCAACGCGAACCTATATTTTTTTACCCAAAAAATACTGTCCTAATAACTTTTCTTTAATTCTTGCAAGGTTTCGATGAAAAAATCAACCTTTCTAAAGTCTGTATCTCGAAAAAGGATATCATTGTCGACTATGGGGAAATAAATTGTTTATTTCAATCTTAACAAAAATTGATAAAAAAGAAAATCCCCAGTAACTGCTAACGCCATTTTTTGTTTAAATGTAAATAGTTTCATAGTCATAATATCTTGCATAGCATCTTCAAATTCGTGTAAATTGTACTTGCGAAAATAACAGATATAGATCGACAAATCCTTTGCGGCAAAGGGGAGATAATTCAAATGAGAATCAAGTTTTATTATAACGAAGTTTCACACCTTTTACAAATGTGAACAAAGCCCAATCACCATTTACCAATGAAAGTTTCAATGTCCTTTTATTGAGAACTAAAAGTAGTAACTGCAAGTCCTCTCAGATCAGTACGTTGTGTCTTTTGTCTTTACATTCCTTGATATGATATGTCAAGTAATTTCCAACTGATGTTAGCTATTTTTCTTATGTTGTGTTGTAGCATCACTGTCAAATTAAAAAAAAAGCTAAACGCTTACAAATAGGTTAAACTACGCTATTCCATATAAGCCTGTCCCAAGACATGAAATTGTTGTAAATAATTCCTATCCGTTATAGTTGTTTTTCGTTTATTGTTTTATCATTAATAAAACAAATGTTTAATTTTTTTCGTTTGAATAGTTTTATATATATTTTTTTCAAATCAGAGTCTTTTACACAAAAAAATAATAAAAGGAAACAATACAACAGACGACAACACCAACCTATATTCTACTTTTGTCAGAGAAAAAAAAGAAATACGAACAAAACAAGTCAAAAAAAATACTAGATACCCTATAGTATCTACTAAGTGGATTTGTTTTATACAAGTTTACGAGGACGGTCTTTAAACTGTTTTGATTCGAGTGACACTGATATGTCTTATGTAGATGACACGCGCATAGTTAGCAGATTGGTAGATATTTAATGACCCTTTTCAGGAACTGAGAACTTTCTTGAAGTTATGATATTATTTTCAATGTTATACTTTAGGTTGCCTATATTGCCGATATTATAACCCAATATCTGTTTTCCAAAGTAGTGAATTGATCATACGTCAATGTTGCAATTAAAATTACTTTCAAAATTAAAGTGAATAGAACCCGTTAATCCCATCCCATTTTATTGGGACTCTCAGAATTCACAACCCTGTCAAGTTGTTGTATTTTATCATATCTTATGAATAGTTGTTTTTGTCGTTGTCACTGAGTAGCTGTCTAATTGGCTACTAAGTTTATATTGGTTAAGTTCAAACATGTTAGTTTTCGATCATTTGTGTATTCCAAAAAGATTATTGTTAAGGTAGTTTTGTGTATAACTGATTTTCTTTTCGTCCTTTTACTTTTGACAAGGATCCTTTCTGTATTTTTATTGCACCGTTTTTGTTTCCAGTTATTTCCATAAAAACAACTATGACTAACTATTTTTACTAATTTATACCAAACATTCTCGAAATGGTGATCAGCGTATATGAAATAATGAGATGGGGTATGGATGCCAGTGAGATATGCTTAAAATAAACCACTTCATATTTTGATGCAGAATATTTTTCCATATCGGAGCAGAACTTCGGAGGTCATACCTCATCAAGTTGGGAATGCTTGATGCTGAATCGATAGTTTTCCTAAAATGTGTTTAACGTGCCACTGCTGGTGGACGTTTCGTCCCCGATGTTATCACCAGTCCAGTAGTCAGCACTGCGGTGTTGACATGAATATCAATTATATATTGACATGAATATCAATTATATATTGACATGAATATCAATTATATGGTCATTTTTATAAATTTCCTGTTACAAAATTGAGAATGTTTCGAAAAACTAAGGATTTTCTTATCCCAGGAATAGATTACCTTAGCCTTATTTGACACATCTTTTTGGAATTTTGAGTCCTCAATGCTCTTCAACTTTGTACTTGTTTGGCTTTATAACTATATTGATCTGAGCATCACTGATGAGTCTTATGTAGACGAAACGCACTTCTGGCGTATTAAATTATAATCCTGGTACCTTTGATAACTACTAAAGTCGTTGGGTTATATCGCTTATTCTGTCATGGTTAATCGCCTCATATGATGGTCGGCCGCATGCATGAGCCGTTTTGTAAAATGAAACAAAGTTTGAGTTCATAGTGCTTTGATTAGAAAAGAAACCAAGATGAGTTGAACACATATAATTGTATTTGGATTTTTAAATATTTTTTTTCATTTTCCCATCTTACATTCAGTTAAGACATATCGGGTATAAAAATTTCGTTGTCAAAGAAGCTAATGCTTGAAAGTTGCATTCAATCAATCCAATTTAAGTTAATATAGATGTTTCTTTAAAACGATATACAATTTGTAAAGGGCGCAATTTCAGTCCTTGCATGATTATTCGGTATCTATATAACACTATATAGAAAGGCATCTCCATTTGCATTACACAACAACAGTAATTTCTTGTCTCTATTGTAATGAACGGGAACAGTATTTTTCAGACCGTCGGATTCAGTAAGTAATGTCTTACTGACCTTCCCATCATGTTGTATCATCATCAGGTTGTTAGAAGATGTACCCACAACAAACACGTTCTCGTCGCCATCAGCTGATATTCCTCGCGCATTAACAAGAGATTGGCCAGTGAATGTCCAGATATCTTCACTCGTCATACTACAGCAGTATACTGAGTTTTTGGCATGGTTGGTACAATATATTCTATTGTTTGTTGTAGTGATATGATAAATACCTAATGCAGCAAATTTCCCATCAATTGTACGTAATCGTTTCCCTGACATGTCCATCACCACAATACCTTCAATAACTAATAATGTATAAATGTTTCCATTCTGGTATGGAATTCCATAACAACCCCATTCAAAAGTTACTTTCATGTGAACCATTTTGTTATTAATGTTCCGTATTTCCATAATTTTTTTAGTATATGTAACTGCTATGCGATCACCGTCTATAATGGCTAAATCAAACGGTGTGTCAGAGACTGTTATGTCACGGATGTGTGTTCCATCGTCACTATACTCCATTATTGCTTTATCTTCATTGTAATTGGCAATCAATAAATTATTGTTAGGTAAAATCCCACATCCGCGGACATTCATTTTATTGTTTTTGTCCTTGATTTTGAATTTTTTCGCAATTGTAGCCTAGTTCGATCATACGATTGACCGTTTGGTGTATGTGCTATTTGAGCTTGGTCAACCTTTGCATCTTTGAATGGTAAACTGATCGTGTTTCCATCAACTCTTACCTTGCCGAAATTATCAACATTTTCTAGTAATGAAATGATTCCTTGGTGAATCTGAACCCCTATCGTGTAATCCTGTAATGTGATCGTCATTGATTTAATGCTTTGAATCTCGTAATGGATTAATTTGTTGATCTGGCGAGTTCCAAGAAAAACTTGTAAGTCGGATCCGACATGTTTTAGTTGTGATGTTTGTTCTTGTAGTAATTTGATTTCTTTTTCTGCTATATTCAGACACTTTTTAATTTTTCCATATTTTGATTTGCAGTTTTCATACTGAAGGGATAACTCATGTAACATTTTGTTTTTAAGTTCGTCCAAATGTTTGTTAACGTTTGCTCGCAGTTCACTAATTGATGTCCTGACGCTTTGTTCTTCACTTTCAAGATTTTTATGGCAACGTTGCGATTATTAATCAAATGTTTCATGTTTTCTAATGCGACTTTTATTGAATATTCTAAGTCATACAGGGCTGTCGATCTCTTTGCATTTTGTGCCGCTTCGTCGAGGGAAATTACGACATCAGCACAATGTTTGTGTAGAAATGGAAAGCAGGCTACGCAAATAGCTACGTCGTGTGATTTGCAGTATAGATCGAACTTCTTGCCATGGGTATTACATTTCAGGTTGACGTGAACATTTTTAATTTTACGACAGTCGTCGGTTGATATCAGTACGTGGTCTCTTGTAACCTTCATGGATCTATGAATCTGTTCACATTCAGCACAAAATCCTTCCTCGCAATTAGTACACCATGTCTGTACATTTTTCTGTGTGTTGACATGGCTACAGGGTCCACAGAGAATTTTGGACGACATACTTTAATACCTAAAACAACGTATTTGTAATTATTACAAGTTCAAGTTTGACATTCCATAAGGACGAACATGAATGCAAAGATTTTTATTCTAACCTAAATAGAACCGCTATCCCTACACAATCATTACAAATTGTACCAAATGATAATATATTGTAGGTGATGGTCTCACATTAAACACTATTTGATGATTTTTGTATGTCTTATAGGTTTTTGCCTCTTTGTTTGTGTATTAACTGTATATCTGGTAAGGACACGAATTTTATTTTATAATAAATTTATGTTAATTTGCACATGAACATTTTGTGCATAATATAATTCAAAAAAAGAGAATACATAACATAATAAACATACACAGTTGAAATAGTTTAGTTACATTCTAGAATATGATTGCGAGACAGACTGCTGGGACAGGAAATATATATTTGTATTTCGTCGACATTGATTACAGGTATATGGAGGGTTGAGATACCACCATCCACGTTTAACCCCATCGCTTTTTTTGCGCCTGTCCCAAGGCAGGAGCTTCTGGCCTTTGTTAACCCTGTAAGTGTTCTATTTTTATCTTATCAAATATCTAGGAGTTAAGGTCTTACCATAATTTTGATATATACGGACACTCCTGAATATATGTTCTATTGTTTCGACACCCTTGCACCCAAAACACTACACTTACTTGTATCTTTAACTTTATTTAGAAATAAAAGACAGAGACAAGAGAAGTTCATTTGTGCCAAAAACTCGAAGAACTATTCTGTATTGATAGTTATCAAAGGTACCAGGATTATAATTTAGTACGCCAGACGCGCGTTTCGTCTACATAAGACTCATCAGTGACGCTCATATCAAAATATTTATAAAGCCAAACAAGTACAAAGTTGAAGAGCAATGAGGATCCAAAGTTCCAAAAAGTTGTGCCAAATACGGCTAAGGTAATGTCGATAATATTGAATATATCAGAATATTGAAACCACTGCAATTTTGAATTTTTTGTAAGATAAAAGTCAAATATGGATATTTTTCCTTTGTAGTTTTTTTAAGAACTAAGGACCATTTTTCAATACATTTCTCTAACGATTTGAATTTTTTCTTTAACAAAAATTAGAAATGTTTTTTAAACCTCTGTGGGATTAAAAAAAAACTAAACTTGGATGTTTTCTCTCATTTAGTAATTGGGACTAATCCGGGTTACAAACTAAAACTGAGAGAAACACATTAAGTATAAGAGGTGATCAACGACACAACATTAAAATGTAATACACACAGAAACGACTTAGCATTAGACAAAATCCGATGAGAATAACAAATATAACATGTATTATATTCTTATAAATATTCTTTTATTGCAGAAACAGGCCTTGATATGTAAGGAAATAAGTTATGATAATGTATACTTTTTGGAATCAATATTTCATGTTTCTCTATACATTACATGTTTTGAATTGAGGATTATCTTTAATATGCTGAAGATCATTCAAAATATTAAATACTTATTTTCAAAATGATTTTTCAACTTTTTATAAGGGCAAAAATTTGCATTTTCCCGCGCCCTGCTCGTACGAATTTAAAGTATTTAATCTCTAAATTCAATAGTCTATAAACAAGACAAACACAGATATAGGATTAGTTGCTCGCATTAACACATCATTTTCTCTTGCGATACATTGTTCCTCTTTCACATCATTTCTTTTTCCTCGACTTACCTCCAACGCCTATACGTACAATAAACATAGCAGCAACTGTAAATATACCAATGTGACCAACTTCATTTCGACGTAACTGCGAGCACCTTCGATACTAATACATGTAAATGCCAAACTTTATATAGTACCATTAAACCCCACCGTAGAAACCACCATAACTTTCCTCTTGCCATATGTACCTAACATCACACTTTATAAATAGTACATATTGTTGCAGAACCAGTATCAGAACTAGTTATACTAGTTCCCATCTATAAATGATTACTACAAATAGCAAACGGGAAAACCCCAATTTCAAACGAAATAAAATATACTTGGAGAGTAGTTGGATTGTCCAAGCTGTTCGATTTCTTTCAAACATAGGTCATAGTTTATATTTTCAATTTCATTAAGATCCATGGAAAAATTTATCCGAAGAAGTGTAAATCTGCTGTAACCCCACTCTAATCCTCACTTAACACACATAGTTTCTTGGCTCAACTTGTTCTTCCAAATTCAAACAACCCTGGTCTTTTTTTAAATTTATCTTAAGACCTGATAAATCTGCATATTTATTATGAGTACGATCGGAGATACCCATCCAAAGATTCTGGTGATTCATTTTTAATGACTCTCCTTGTATAACATGATAAATAACCACATAGAATAATATTTTTATTATCAAATAGTTATTCTACGGAATTGTCATTATGTGCCAATAACTTCCCAGATGGAGACTTATTGATGGCTGTGACAGAACTTTTGATTGAAGATAAAAGACAAAACTAATGTAATATTTCTAATTAAGAGATCAAGAATACAAAATTAAAAAAAAAAAACTACCTTTCAATGTATATTTTTCATATTTTGTATAATTTTCCGTCGAATAGTTTATACGTACAAATAATGATCGATCCTTTCAAAACAAGGAAGTACAATGGTAAAACGAAATTTTTGTTAATTATTGGCATAATTGTAAAAGTAAAACAGTACGTTAACAATGTAAAATAAAACAAAACATTACATCTTGTAAAACCGATTCAAATTAGCAATAAATACCTGATACTTGACAAATATTGTCATAGGTACACACACCAAGGCACTCGGCTTAATACCAAGACCGTCATGAGTAGTCAATATCGTTAAAAAATACCCTCTCGTCATACGACATTTCAATAGATACTGTCATGTGATTTCAAGATAAAGTTTTCACAAGGGAAATAATTTTGTTTACTTCAATGTCAATAATAAAAAAAAACTATCTGAATCGGTAAGACAATAACTTGACGGGACGTATAATGGTATACAAATGTCCGGCGTCCGTCTGTCTGTCTGTTTGTCTGTCCGGCGTCCATATGTCGCACCGTAACTTGAGAACCACTTTTCTAAATTTTCTGAAACTTTTCATAGCTGTTTCTTATGATGGTCAAACGATCTGTATACCTTTTAGTAAAAATAAGATTTAAACTTTTTGAGTAAGGGGACTTCATAACTAAAACAGGGGTTTGCTTTTATCACATGTCGCGCCATATCTCAAATTCGATTTATGATTATTGCTTAAAACTTTGCACACTTCGTATGAACATTAAATTTAAGGTCTGTATACTTTTTGGTGATGATTCAAAATTTTATTTAGAGGAAGCGAGGTTTTAGGAAACTAGAGGCTCTTAAGAGCCTGTGTCGCTCACCTTGGTCTATGTGCATATTTAACAAATTACACAGATGGATTCATGACAAGATTGTGTTTTGATGATGGCGATGTGTTTGTAGATCTTTATGTACTGAAATTCTTGCTCCTTACAATTTTCTCTATCTATAATAAACTTGGCCCTTTCATTACAGAGAAAAATATTATGTAAAATTTTATAAAAAATTATCAAATTAATGAAAATTGTTAAAAATTTACTATAAAGGGCAATAACTCCTTAAGGAGTCAACTGACCATTTTGGTCATGTTGAATTATTTATAGATCATACTTTGCTTAACATTATTGCTGTTTACAGTTTATTTCTATCTATAATAGTATTCAAGATAATAACCAAAAATGTCATTTTAAAAAAAAAATTACTTATTGGGGGACCGCAACCCAACAACCAGTTTTCCAATTCATCTGAAAATTTCAGGTCAGATAGATATTAACTTGATAAACAATTTAAATGCTTGTCAGATTTGCTTTAAATGCTTTGGTTTCAAAGTTATAAGCCAAAAACTACATTTTATTTTGTTCTATTTTCAGCCATGGCGGCCATCTTGGTTGGTTGGCCGGGTTATCGCACACATTTTTTGAAGCAGATACCCTTATTATGATTGTAGCTAACTTTGGTCAAATTTGGCCTAGTAGTTTCAGAGGAGAAGATTTTTGTAGAAGATTACAAAAATTTACGAAAAATTGGTAAAAAAAGACTATAAAGAGCAATAACTCCTTAAGGGGTTAACTGACCATTTTGGTCATGTTTACTTATTTGTAGATCTTACTTTGCTGAACATCACAGTTTATCTCTATCTACAATAACTCAGAAACTATTTAAGATCATTGCATAAATTTTCAAACACTAGACGACGGGCGAACCATGCGCTCGTGGCGCAGCTGTTTATTAGCAATGGCGTTCTCATTTTCTTTTCGATCTCTGAGTTTGAATGTTCCTCTGGTATCTTTCGCCCCCCTTTTATGCACATTTCAATTTTCGGCAGTAACGAGCCCTCTCCCCTGTCGTAAGGTGTTTACATATCTCAATGAATGCGATGCGGTCATGATTATATAATAATTATTATGATATTGCACACCCATTCTATGGAATACTGTCGCTAAGCATCCAATCCTTTTACAAAAGCTTTAAAAAGCAAAAAATATATGCAAGACACGATCTTCGAATAAGTAAATAACATTAACGGCACCAATTTTCCCGCACCAGATGCGCATTTCGACAAAACATGTCTGTTCAGTGATGCTCGTGGCCAATATATTTGAAATCAACAGCTTATATAAAAGATGAAGAGCTATAATCCAAAAGGTCCAAAATGTATAGCCAAATCCGTGAACGGAATCAGAGCTTTGCATGAGGGAGATACATTCCTTAATTTATAATAATTTCTAACATTTTGTAACAGCAAATTTAAATAACACAAAAATCCGTATTTTCATGCCAGTACCGAAGTACTGGCTACTGGGCTGGTGATACCCTCGGGGACTAACAGTCCACCAGCAGCGGCATCGACCCAGTGGTAGCAATAACATTAACGGCACCAATGTTCCTGCACCAGATGCGCATTTCGGCAAAACATGTCTCTTCAGTGATGCTCGTGGCCAAAATATTTGAAATCAAAAGCTTATATAAAAGATGAAGAGCTATAATCCAAACGGTCCAAAAAGTATAGCCACATCCGTGAAAGGAATCAGAGCTTTGCATGAGGGAGATACATTCCTTTATTTTTAATAATTTCTGACATATCGTAATAGCAAATTTAAATAACACAAAAATCCGTATTTTCAACCAGTACCGAAGTACTGGCTACTGGGCTGGTGATACCCTCGGGGACTAACAGTCCACCAGCAGAGGAATCGGTCCAGTTGTAGTAATAATTGGCGCAAATAAACAGTTGAATTTTTACTGGAACCTTTATGACGTTTTACCTTTTTAGTGTTTTTTCTATTGCTTTGACAACTATATAAAAAAAATCACAAAAATACTGAACTCCGAGGAATATTCAAAACGGAAAGTCCCTTATCAAATGGCAAAATCAAAAGCTAAAACACATCAAACGAATGGATAACAATGGATAACAGAAAGACAGTTTTAACATTGAAGACATTGAAAATTATCAGGATCCACAACCTTTTAATTGACAAAATTATCATGCGATACCTATTGAAGGTAACTTTAACATTTATGTGTGTTATGTCTATATAATTACATTGAATATAATAATAGATAGATAGAAGGATAAGATATCAAAAAGGATCAGTAAGACAAGATCTACAAAATTTACAAATAATTCCAATTGCGCGAACAGTAAAAAAAGATGCAGAGAAACCTTAAACGGAAAAAATAAATCAGCAATACAAATTGGTGGCCTTCCGCTGTTTTCTGGTCTTTACTTGAGTTGTTGCCTCTTTGACACATTCCCGATTTCACACATAGGCAACAGAACTTTGCCGCAGTTCAAATTTAAATCAATATAACTGAAACAAATCCGGGTCACAACCCAAAATCAAGCAAAAAAAATCATTTATAAGAGGAAAATGGAACAATACAAACACTTATCTACTACAAAACCTAACGCAAGCAAACATAGAAACGAACTACAAATGTATTTGAAAACATCTGTCGTATTCCTTATTTGGTACCTGAAATTTTGAGTAAAAATGGCGTGGTGATCTTGGTTTCATGGCTAAATATAGTACAAGACAATAAGACAATAACAATAAAAACCACGGAGTATACAAAGACTCAGTAAACCAAAGGACATTTACATCAACAGTTATAAATAATAATTAAGAAACAACACGAACACTAAAAACCGGTAGTGAAATCAGGTGCTCCGGAAGGGTAAGCATTTCCTGCACCGTATACGACACCCGTCGTGTTATTTCGTTGTTCAGTTCGGTAATGATGGAAGGTTATTATGACTGAGGAAGAATATCAGATATGATTTCTGACACACTTTTGTCATAATGGCAAATCAGGTCATGATGGCGACCTTGAAAGGAGTAGGTCCGGTAAGAGCCGATTTTGGCCTCAAATTTCAGGTTCATCGAAGGAAAGTTTTTGGACACTTTTTAAACACTTAAGTGTCTAATTCAATTGATTCGATTAGTTTATGATAAAGATTTTAACTGATTTTGTCATTAAAAACACTCTGATTCAAGCTTAAATATGATAAATCTATCAAATATGCCAAAAACGTCACTTTTCAGATGGTTTATGTCAAAAATAAAAGTGGCCGCATCCGTGTTCATCCTCAACCTTTATATATGTTTTGTATTATCATCAAATACAACTTACATTTCAATATTATGAATGAACACGAATGCGGCCACTTTTATTTTAGACGGAAACCGTCTAAAAATTAACCAAAATGCTTAAATTTTGAAGATTTCAGTAATTTAGCATGCCTTAATGATGCTGGTACGCGAAATTTGTGCATTGTATTGTAAAAAAAACAGCTCATATTTATGTAGCAGAAGCATTTTACTTTCCAAAATAAAGCTTACAGATTACATTTTCACAATTTCCTAAAACTGCTATATTTTGGGGCCAAAAAGGGGTCTTACTTAACCTATTCCTTTCTTGAGTGATGACCTTAATTTGATTGATTCATAACCGTGTATTAGCAACTTTTGAGAAAACAGTATTCCTCGTTCAATAAAATCAACATACTTTGAGATCTAGAGTAACGTATCAATTGAGACCCATATACTCCATATGCTGGTGGCGTTGGGATGTTGCTACACAGAAATTGAAAGTTGACTATAGGAAATTAAAATCATCGCGTTTGTCATAAATTTTGATATTCAACCTACCATAAGAAGTAATTTCGAGGAAAAGGTCTGAATATGAAGAAGATTTATCTGTGTCGGTAATACCTTTAATTTCAAGTTCACTTGGATATATTAAATGTAAGTGATCACTGAATCTATTATTATTAAGATCAGTACATCATCAATATACCGAAAGGTGAAATTAAAAGACTGGGCTAATTTCTTTTCTCCTTTCTGTACAAGTCCTTGGATAAATTCTGCTTCATAGGAATATAAAAACAAATCTGCAAGTAGAGGAGCGCAATTGGTACCCATTTGGATTCCAAAAGTCTGTTGGAAGACCAAACCTCCAAATTCAACAAATATGGTGTCAATTATAAAGTCCAGCATGACAGTATTATCCTCGTCGGTATATTTTCTCCTTAACTCTGTATGATTTTTCACAAAGTAAGCTGAATTCGAACCCAAAACTAAATATTTAAAACGTCTAGTGCCCTTTTTGTTAAAGAAAAATAAGCTGACGAGTTCTTTCAGACGAGCTTTAAGTTTAGTATGGGGAATAGTGGTAGAAAGAGTTTAAAATTTAAAAGTTTTAATGTTGGTACAATGTTTTAATGATTGAGATTGTAAGTTCACCAATAACTCTTTTGAATTTTCCAGTATCCACATCTGATTAACACCACTTCTTGAATATGCCGTTTCGAAATATTTCTGAAGTCCTTCTTTGACTGCAGTGAGTATAGCAGTAAGAACTTTACAAAAGGGTTTAGTGGAACACTTGAAAGAACCTGCAATAAACCTTTCCTTATAGTGATTCTTGTGAAGCTTAGGAATCCAATATAAGGATGGAAGATCCTTGTCTTCATACTTCGGATTAACAGCAAAGGAGATTAGAACCGATTTGTGGTTTTCCAGGATCTCCTGTTTAGTAAGCGTACTTAGTGTGTATGTAGGATTGCCAAGTGTGTTATTTATCCCGAGTTCCCTAATCAGGCAGACAATGTAGTGTTTCTTGCAAACAAAAACAATATTGTTTGAGGCTTTGTCAGCTGGAACGACAACATATATGTCATGAAGACAAGACAATCCTCTATGACCTGAGGGTCTTTAAAGATGGAAGGATCTTTGGTGCTCATTGATCCTTTAAGCGTACTTACTCTTATCTGAATCAATGACCTCACTAATTTTACCCACTCCGAAAGAGTGTCAACCTCAACCTTTTCTCTTTTTACCCAGTCCCTCAACAGCATCCATTAGTAGTTTGAAGTTCTGCTTCCAATTGATTGGCTGTGGCTCTCTGTATTTCTGACCCTTGGACAAAAGTTGTCTCAACTTGTAGTTGTTGACTATATAAAAAAGAAGATGTAGTATGATTGCCAATGAGACAACTATCCACAAAAGACCAAAATGACACAGACATAAACAACTATAGGTCACCGTACGGCCTTCAACAATGAGCAAAGCCCATACCGCATAGTCAGCTATAAAAGGCCCCGATAAGACAATGTAAAACAATTCAAACGAGAAAAACTAACGGCCTTATTTATGTAAAAAAATGAAAGAAAAAAAAAATATGTAACACATAAACAAACGAAAACCACTGAATTACAGGCTAGGTCTCCAGAAATTACTTGGCCAGCAGGATTATACACGAAAGGGGAATTTGAAAAGGCAAAATCAGGTGTTTTAGCTTTGAGGTAATCAATATTTAGATTCAGCAACACTTTTTAGTGATTAAAATTTTTAGATGCAACAGGTTGTAAGAATACGATACGTAGTAGACTAGCTTAACCCATTTCTAGTAAAACGACTATCTGCTTCATGATCTGAAAATGAATCAACGGAATTTCATGAAAATAATTTCGTATTTTGTCTATTTTATTCTGTAATAGCTGGAAATGATTAGATCCACACGGTTCACATAGGCGGATCCAGGGGGGGGGGGGCTGGGGCCCGCCCCCCCTTTCGTTGGAAAAATTTGGTTGATTATATAGGGAATCATTGAAGCATGACTGGAGCGGACACCCCCCACCTTTAGGTCAGTCAGCGGATCCCCCCTCCCCCCTTAGGAAAAGTTCTGGATCCGTCACTGGTTCACATTTATATTTAACTTAATATAAGTTCAAATTAGCTTAAATGTGTTTTTGTCTTCCCTTTTTAATACCAGATTTTATATTTGTAAATAATTATTTCATTCAATGTTTAATCATTACAACTTATTTATATTGATTAGATTTTAGTATTTATGATTTATTCAAAAAGATATATAATTTATATATAAATTTATTTTAATCTTTTTTGAAAAGCCAAAATAAAAATAATTTCTAAAAATTAGAAACTTTTAATATTTACATATATTTTTAGTAACCAAATGTGAAACTCTATGTTGTTAATATTTCCCATTTGATTGAGTTTACATCACACCTATAAAATTAATTAAAACATTTTAATTCCGAATGAAGTGTAAATGTCACAATAACACCACTTCACTAGACACCAGTTGATGATAATATAGATGCAATGGTTATTTTTAATTCAAAAATTATATATAATTTAGTGCTAACAGCTGGTTCCATTTCATTATGTTTTGATTATTTGAACGTTACTAAATTTGGCATCCATTGTCAATCAGTTAATCAATGAACTAGTAATAAAATTAACGGTATCAATTTTCTTGCACCAGATGCGCATTTCGACAATACATGTCTCTTCAGTGATGCTCGTGGCCAAAATATTTGAAATCCAAAGCTTATATAAAAGATGAAGAGCTATAATCCAAACGGTCCAAAAAGTATATCCAAATCCGTGAAAGGAATCAGAGCTTTGCATGAGGGAGATACATTCCTTAATTTATAACAATTTCTATCATTTTGTAACAGCAAATTTTAATAACACAAAAAAAAATCCGTATTTTCATGCCAGTACCGAAGTACTGGCTACTGGGCTGGTGATACCCTCGGGGACTAATAGTCCACCAGCAGAGGCATCGACCCAGTGATAGTAATAAAATTAACGGTATCAATTTTCTTGCACCAGATGCGCATTTCGACAATACATGTCTCTTCAGTGATGCTCGTGGCCAAAATATTTGAAATCCAAAGCTTATATAAAAGACGAAGAGCTATAATCCAAACGGTCCAAAAAGTATATCCAAATCCGTGAAAGGAATCAGAGCTTTGCATGAGGGAGATACATTCCTTAATCTATAACAATTTCTATCATTTTGTAACAGCAAATTTTAATAACACAAAAAAAAAAATCCTTATTTTCATGCCAGTACCGAAGTACTGGCTACTGGGCTGGTGATACCCTCGGGGACTAATAGTCCACCAGCAGAGGCATCGACCCAGTGATAGTAATAAAATTAACGGTATCAATTTTCTTGCACCAGATGCGCATTTCGACAATACATGTCTCTTCAGTGATGCTCGTGGCCAAAATATTTGAAATCCAAAGCTTATATCAAAGATGAAGAGCTATAATCCAAACGGTCCAAAAAGTATATCCAAATCCGTGAAAGGAATCAGAGCTTTGCATGAGGGAGATACATTCCTTAATTTATAACAATTTCTATCATTTTGTAACAGCAAATTTTAATAACACAAAAAAAAATCCGTATTTTCATGCCAGTACCGAAGTACTGGCTACTGGGCTGGTGATACCCTCGGGGACTAATAGTCCACCAGCAGAGGCATCGACCCAGTGATAGTAATAAAATTAACGGTATCAATTTTCTTGCACCAGATGCGCATTTCGACAATACATGTCTCTTCAGTGATGCTCGTGGCCAAAATATTTGAAATCAAAAGCTTATATAAAAGATGAAGAGCTATAATCCAAACGGTCCAAAAAGTATATCCAAATCCGTGAAAGGAATCAGAGCTTTGCATGAGGGAGATACATTCCTTAATTTATAACAATTTCTATCATTTTGTAACAGCAAATTTTAATAAAACAAAAAAAAATCCGTATTTTCATGCCAGTACCGAAGTACTGGCTACTGGGCTGGTGATACCCTCGGGGACTAATAGTCCACCAGCAGAGGCATCGACCCAGTGATAGTAATAAAATTAACGGTATCAATTTTCTTGCACCAGATGCGCATTTCGACAATACATGTCTCTTCAGTGATGCTCGTGGCCAAAATATTTGAAATCAAAAGCTTATATAAAAGATGAAGAGCTATAATCCAAACGGTCCAAAAAGTATATCCAAATCCGTGAAAGGAATCAGAGCTTTGCATGAGGGAGATACATTCCTTAATTTATAACAATTTCTATCATTTTGTAACAGCAAATTTTAATAACACAAAAAAAAATCCGTATTTTCATGCCAGTACCGAAGTACTGGCTACTGGGCTGGTGATACCCTCGGGGACTAATAGTCCACCAGCAGAGGCATCGACCCAGTGATAGTAATAAAATTAACGGTATCAATTTTCTTGCACCAGATGCGCATTTCGACAATACATGTCTCTTCAGTGATGCTCGTGGCCAAAATATTTGAAATCCAAAGCTTATATAAAAGATGAAGAGCAATAATCCAAACGGTCCAAAAAGTATATCCAAATCCGTGAAAGGAATCAGAGCTTTGCATGAGGGAGATACATTCCTTAATTTATAACAATTTCTATCATTTTGTAACAGCAAATTTTAATAACACAAAAAAAAATCCGTATTTTCATGCCAGTACCGAAGTACTGGCTACTGGGCTGGTGATACCCTCGGGGACTAATAGTCCACCAGCAGAGGCATCGACCCAGTGATAGTAATAAAATTAACGGTATCAATTTTCTTGCACCAGATGCGCATTTCGACAATACATGTCTCTTCAGTGATGCTCGTGGCCAAAATATTTGAAATCCAAAGCTTATATAAAAGATGAAGAGCTATAATCCAAACGGTCCAAAAAGTATATCCAAATCCGTGAAAGGAATCAGAGCTTTGCATGAGGGAGATACATTCCTTAATTTATAACAATTTCTATCATTTTGTAACAGCAAATTTTAATAACACAAAAAAAATCCGTATTTTCATGCCAGTACCGAAGTACTGGCTACTGGGCTGGTGATACCCTCGGGGACTAATAGTCCACCAGCAGAGGCATCGACCCAGTGATAGAAATAAAATTAACGGTATCAATTTTCTTGCACCAGATGCGCATTTCGACAATACATGTCTCTTCAGTGATGCTCGTGGCCAAAATATTTGAAATCCAAAGCTTATATAAAAGATGAAGAGCAATAATCCAAACGGTCCAAAAAGTATATCCAAATCCGTGAAAGGAATCAGAGCTTTGCATGAGGGAGATACATTCCTTAATTTATAACAATTTCTATCATTTTGTAACAGCAAATTTTAATAACACAAAAAAAAATCCGTATTTTCATGCCAGTACCGAAGTACTGGCTACTGGGCTGGTGATACCCTCGGGGACTAATAGTCCACCAGCAGAGGCATCGACCCAGTGATAGTAATAAAATTAACGGTATCAATTTTCTTGCACCAGATGCGCATTTCGACAATACATGTCTCTTCAGTGATGCTCGTGGCCAAAATATTTGAAATCCAAAGCTTATATAAAAGATGAAGAGCTATAATCCAAACGGTCCAAAAAGTATATCCAAATCCGTGAAAGGAATCAGAGCTTTGCATGAGGGAGATACATTCCTTAATTTATAACAATTTCTATCATTTTGTAACAGCAAATTTTAATAACACAAAAAAAAATCCGTATTTTCATGCCAGTACCGAAGTACTGGCTACTGGGCTGGTGATACCCTCGGGGACTAATAGTCCACCAGCAGAGGCATCGACCCAGTGATAGAAATAAAATTAACGGTATCAATTTTCTTGCACCAGATGCGCATTTCGACAATACATGTCTCTTCAGTGATGCTCGTGGCCAAAATATTTGAAATCCAAAGCTTATATAAAAGATGAAGAGCTATAATCCAAACGGTCCAAAAAGTATATCCAAATCCGTGAAAGGAATCAGAGCTTTGCATGAGGGAGATACATTCCTTAATTTATAACAATTTCTATCATTTTGTAACAGCAAATTTTAATAACACAAAAAAAAAAATCCGTATTTTCATGCCAGTACCGAAGTACTGGCTACTGGGCTGGTGATACCCTCGGGGACTAATAGTCCACCAGCAGAGGCATCGACCCAGTGATAGTAATAAAATTAACGGTATCAATTTTCTTGCACCAGATGCGCATTTCGACAATACATGTCTCTTCAGTGATGCTCGTGGCCAAAATATTTGAAATCCAAAGCTTATATAAAAGATGAAGAGCTATAATCCAAACGGTCCAAAAAGTATATCCAAATCCGTGAAAGGAATCAGAGCTTTGCATGAGGGAGATACATTCCTTAATTTATAACAATTTCTATCATTTTGTAACAGCAAATTTTAATAACACAAAAAAAATCCGTATTTTCATGCCAGTACCGAAGTACTGGCTACTGGGCTGGTGATACCCTCGGGGACTAATAGTCCACCAGCAGAGGCATCGACCCAGTGATAGTAATAAAATTAACGGTATCAATTTTCTTGCACCAGATGCGCATTTCGACAATACATGTCTCTTCAGTGATGCTCGTGGCCAAAATATTTGAAATCCAAAGCTTATATAAAAGATGAAGAGCTATAATCCAAACGGTCCAAAAAGTATATCCAAATCCGTGAAAGGAATCAGAGCTTTGCATGAGGGAGATACATTCCTTAATTTATAACAATTTCTATCATTTTGTAACAGCAAATTTTAATAACACAAAAAAAATCCGTATTTTCATGCCAGTACCGAAGTACTGGCTACTGGGCTGGTGATACCCTCGGGGACTAATAGTCCACCAGCAGAGGCATCGACCCAGTGATAGTAATAAAATTAACGGTATCAATTTTCTTGCACCAGATGCGCATTTCGACAATACATGTCTCTTCAGTGATGCTCGTGGCCAAAATATTTGAAATCCAAAGCTTATATAAAAGATGAAGAGCTATAATCCAAACGGTCCAAAAAGTATATCCAAATCCGTGAAAGGAATCAGAGCTTTGCATGAGGGAGATACATTCCTTAATTTATAACAATTTCTAGTAATATATGGGGCTCGCATTCTAAAACCCAAGCATAATTGCTCTTGCTACACATGTACAAGATATAATTATGTCAATTTTGCAATGAAACATGGAAGCTGTTCATAGATAGCCGTGATCGTTTAGTCGTTGGCACCGAAAGAAGTAACTGTGTAATTAACAGTGCTAAGTTGATGCCTAGTACCCGGAATTTTTTGTTTATTGTAATGTCATTTTCTACCAAAAATATTGTTTTTAATCTTAGAGGTATCTGTTTTACAGTCGTAAATAAAATTGAGAATGGAAATGGGGAATATGTCAAAGAGACAACAACCCGACCAAATAAAAAACAACAGCAGAAGGTCACCAACAGGTCTTCAATGTAGCGAGAAGTTCCCGCACCCGGAAGCGCCCCCCAGCCGGTCCCAAACAAACATATACCAGTCCAGTGACAATGAACGCCACACCAACCCCCAAACTGTACACAAGAAACCAAAACCAAAATAATACAAGACCAACAAAGGCCAGAGGCTCCTGACCCGGGACAGACGCAAAAACGCGGCGGGGCCAAACATGTCTGCGAGATCCCAACCCTCCCCCCACACCTCTAACCAATGAAGAAAAGCAAACGCAGAACAATACGCACATTAAAATTCAGTTCAAGAGAAGTCCGAGTCTGATGTCAGAAGATGTAACCAAAGAAAATAAACAAAATGACAATAATACATAAATAACAACAGACTACTAGCAGTTAACTGACATGCCAGCTCCAGACTTCAATTAAACTGACTGAAAGATTATGATTTCATCATATGCACAATCCTTCCCGTTAGGGGTTTAGTATCATACCATCTCAACATATATGAGAAGAACATAACCCGTGTCATGCCAACAACTGTTTTTAGAATAAATGTGTTTAGTTCCGATGCAAAGACCTTATCAGTGACTCAATATTAACGCCAAAATATGCAATCTTTAATGACTTGACAACAGTATCGTAATTATATCCCTTCTTAATAAGTCTATTCAAAGGTTTTGTAAGTTTCTGAGGTGAATACTGACACCTTTGTGCTTTATAAAGAATATTTCCATAAAAAAATGGATGTGAAATACCTGAACGTATTAGAAGTCTGCATGTTGAGCTATATTTACGAATGATGTCTTTATACCGATGATAAAATTTATAAAATTTAGTAAATGTTTTGACTAGTTTGTGATATCGAAAACCCTGGTGTAATAATTTTTCAGAAATACATAAATTTCTCTCGTTAAAATCTAAAACATTGTTACATACACGAGCGAATCGTACAAGTTGAGATATATAAATACCGTAAGATGGTGACAAGGGAACGTCACCATCTGAAAACGGATAATTAACGATAGGAAATGAAAAATCATCCCTTTTATCATAAATTTTAGTATTCAGCTTTCCATTAGTGATATAGATATCAAGATCGAGAAAAGGGCAGTGGTCATTGTTAGTATTAGCTTTATTTAAAGTAAGTTCAACAGGATAAATTTCATTAATATACATACAGAAGTCGTCATTATTGAGAGCCAAAATATCATCCAAATATCTAAAAGTATTATTAAATTTGTTTATCAGATGATGTTTCGATGGGTCTTTGCTTATTTTTGTCATAAATTGTTACTCATAACAATACAAAAACAGGTCCGCAATAAGTGGTGCACAGTTAGTCCCCATTGGAATTCCGATAATCTGACGATATACGGAATCCCCAAAGCGAACAAAAATGTTATCTAGTAAAAATTCAAGGGCATATATAGTATCAAAGCATGTCCAATTAACATAGTTTTTTTGTTTATTGCTACTAAAAAATGACCTAAAAGAGTTTGAACATATATATTCACATTCTGATTTTTTGAATTCCCATTTAATTAGGTGTGTGAATTTTTTCTTAATGAGAATGTGGGGCAATGTGGTATACAGGGTAGACAAATCAAAACTTTGAACAGATTCAAAATCACTAATATAAGCATGCAATTTATCAAGTACTTCCAACGAGTTCTTGACACTCCAAAAGTAATTTATTCCACTATTTTCGAAGGCCTTATTTGAACAATTTATTATCAGGTTTTTAATTGTGCCAAGTGTGCTGGTAAGAAGAATAGACAATTTAGTAGTTGACCAATGGCTTAAAGACGAAATAAATATATATTTGTCAGGGGTTTTGTGTAGCTTCGGAAGCCAATACATAGTTGGGACTTTCATTGTATTTGGCTCTGCTTGTAAAGCGGTGGCTAAAAGTTTATGTTTGTTACAGATTTCGTTTTCTGAAAATGGAGTAAATTGGAATGTTGGTAAATTGGTGATTTCCTTTTTGAAAACCTCAATTTAAAATTTACGTCAAACAATAATAATATTATTAGCAGCTTTATCGGCCGGGACAAAAACAAATTCCTTGGCTAGTTCTTTCAGTTTATGTTTGATACGAGAAATAGGTTTATTGTGGTTATTATTAATAGTAAAATGTTCTTTAAAATGTTGAATACGTATATCAACTATCTGCATTACTGAATTAAAAAAAGAGTCCAAAGATTTTGTCAGCTTTTTTTCATTTCATACAGTAAGTATGGATGATATTACGACACTCATTCCAATTAATAATTGACGGGGGACGATATTTAGGTCGCTTATCACACTTTATTCACAATCGAGTCAGTTAAATGTTGATGTATATTTGGACCATTTATAATCTAAAAAAGAAAAAACTAAGTGATACTACTGAAAACAAAAGTAAGCATTTGTTATGATAATAAAGGAAAAGGCTTTGTACGTTAAAAGTGATAAGTGAAAGGTGTACATGGATTTTTTTTATCCTGAAATTTTATTAATAAAAATATTTACAATTACTTCATTCTATACTAAAATTTAGAATGGAAATGGGGAATGTGCCAAAGAGACAACAACCCGACCATAGAACAGACAACAGCAGAAGGTCATTAACAGGTCTTCAATGCAACGAGAAATTCCCACACCCGGAGGAGTCCTTCAACTGGCCCCTAAACAAATAAAAACTAGTTCAGTGATAATGAACGCCATACTAAACTAAAAAAGTGTACACAAGAAACTAAAAGTTACAAGACTAACAAAGGCCAGAGGCTCCTATACTGTTTATATATTTTATTAAATAACAAAAAGACAGAAATACAGTTTATTGGCATGTATTGACAGATATACGCTATAAGAGTGATATTTAAATAATAATATTTATCAGCACTCTTCATTAATTTTTCAGTTTAACAAACACCTATTTGTGGTTTAATTGCATTATGCAATGTCTTTGTTGTTTTCAATGCTATATTCATAGTATAATTTATGATAATGCCATGCCTGTAATTGTATGTGAATCAACAAAATAAAACATGAAACTGTTGCTTTTGATCATATTATAAAGACAACATATGTTAAATGCCTCTATTAAGTATACTATTATTTACAATACATTGGAAAAGTAGGATAGGACACCAACTATTTTATTACTAAGTTGGCATAGGACATATTTCAGTCAGAAAGCCATAGGGTTGTAACTTTTTTTAAATGTTTTTATTTTTTGCACCGGTCCTATGTGACGATAAATTTTGACCGGTCCCTATAGGGTTTCCGCTGGCGGTCCCATTTTCGCAATTTGTGAAAAAATAATAATTGTGGCGATTAAAATTTGTCATTGGCGAAAGAATTTGGCGACAGAAATATATATAACGATTTATTTTCCTCCATCTTGTTTATTTACTTTTTTTTGGGTTTCTAGGACTTTACCCGATCAGACAGTACTCGGAATTCACCTTGACCTCATTAAGATTTGGACAGAAAATCAATAATCAGCTGGTTGCATTTTATACCTATTGACAACAAAGGACTAATTAATAAAGGTGTTGATTGAATTGTTTGACGAAATGATATGGGTAAATAGCTTCCGCTAAATGTCACATACATAATTTATTTACCACTTTGCGACGCACGTGTTTGAAGCAAACTTTTGACGTCTCCTCTCCTTTTAAAGATAGTTTAGAAAAGAAAGCTGTTGTTGTGACGAAAAATGTTCAAAAGCAAGAAAAATCTCTGATTTTAAACTTAAATTATCCTTTGAATTTAATATAGGTTATTGATTAGGGAGACTACTTTAAAGTCGTTTTAGTGACACACGTGTTTCAAGCATAGTTTTACGTCTCAACTTTTTCATTTACGATGGTCAAGAAAAGAAAACTGTCGTTATGAAGATATCTATCCAAAAGGTTAAGAACAACCCTTCGAATGAGAGTTACCCTTCAATGTAATGACTACACATGAAATGAGGGATCAATTTCATGTGATAGAAGCTTTTGTTTTGTTGTAAAAACCACTTCTTAGTACAAAAGGGCACATCAGTATTTTTCTTTTAAAGAAACTTTCCCTACTACGAACTATACTGGTCAAAATATGCCCATTAATTGTGTTATATCCCAGGACTTATATCTTCTTTATTATTAAAAGTATAGTGGCCCCCTCATTTAGAAAAGTTGTTTAAAATACAATGAATATTTTTCCCTTTTACAAAGTTAAAAAAAAATCTGTTGTTTTAAAGTAAATGTTTAGTGTTTATTCATTAAAATATAGACTCTAAAATAAGTTTGAGAGAATAATCATAGACACAATTGGGCAAAATCATCTTATTTAAGGGAATTTGGGGGGGGGGGGGGGGGGAGGGTAGAAAAAAAGGTAAATTTTTTAAACGAAAAATATATTTATGTTACTTGGCGAAAAAAATAATAAAGTGGCGAAAAATATATTGTTTTGGCGAAAGAGGTGGCGAAAAAAATAATTGACCCAGGGGAAACCCTGTTAAAATTATGTACAACAAATGTTATCGACAGATTGTATATATTCCTATGTACCCTAATTTCGCCACTTAAATTGTAAACTTGTTTTGTCCTGTTTTAAATCACAGTTTATGACCAAACTCGTAAAGGTCGACCTGTCTTAATTGTATTTAATAATTATAGTATAACTAATCGCCGTATTTGAATATAAAAAATAAGACAACGCGTGACCGAACGACGCATGAATTAAACGAGTGCGCAGCACGAGTTTAATCCATAGGTGCGTTCGGTCACAAGTTGTCTTATTTTTGATATTTAAATACGGCGATTAGTTATTCTTTTTATTACATCAATGGCAAATGGCTTTTTTTTATGAAATTAATGTAGAAAATGTAAGGAACTATATCTTTTTCCTACGCATTGACAATTTGTTTTCATCCGACATTATCGACGTCTTGACAACGCCTATTGTTGTATGACGTCAGAGAGTGAAATAACCACGTTTATTTCACATGTGAAATTATCGGTTTTTATCTAACTGGGAAATCAATGTAATTCATTGCAACCAATGTAATAAATAAATTTAACAACAGTTACCGTTATGTTGATGATTATTTTTCGTTAAATTATTAGGATTTTTTTTTAAATACACGACAACAAATTTACCTAAAGGAAATTTATTTTATCATATCAAATGTAAACGTTTATGAATGTCCTTGTAGATTAAGACATCTAAGTTTTACACAAGAAACTCCACACTAGAATTAACGACAAAAGGGATGACTTTTCGTTCCCTATTGTTAATTTCCTTTTTTGGATGGTGATTTTCTTTACCATGTTTATATTTCATAACTCGTCCGATATGGCCTTGTCTGTTGTGACGTTTTTGATTTTGATGAACATAATTTATGTATTACTGGTGAATTATCAAGTCATGGATTTCGTTTCCATAAATTAAAGATGTGAAATCCTAACCTCCGGATTGCTCATGTACATCGTCAAAATACGCTTATAGTTCAGCTGATCATCTTATTACTTGCGACTTGTGCATCATAACCAACAAATAACTAAGCCAAAGGACTAAAATACAGAACTGATGCATGCAGTTGAGGCCTATGCTAGAAAATGGATAAAACACGAAACAGACGAACCAGAACTGTACTCTTTGTCTGAATGGATCAAAGCTATTCGATAATGCATTCAGAAACAACGATGTACTATTAGTAAAAACCCGGAGGTTGTGGATGAATTATCCTATTTGCATGACAAATATGTCGTTGTTCCAGCAGATAATGCTTCCAAATATATTGTCTTCGTTTGTAAAAATAATTATTTACAATGTCTCACACGTACATGAGCTTGAAATAAATACCACAACTGGTAATCCTACTTATTCTTTGACATCATTCACAAAGGATGAAATTTTACAAAATCATAAATCTATCCTTCTTTCATTTGGTTTTAACATAAAAAAAAAACGAAAATAAATCTATCGTCGTTATACTCGAAACAAAAACTTCACAAAACTTTGTATGGGCTTAAATGGAAATTACGAACAAAATAAACATCGAACTATAATCATTATAGGCCTTTCTATGCAGTTTGCTTTGATGCAACGTGAACGTCGTCAACAATGTCATTACAACAGTTATTATGGTAAGACGTCAGACGAGTTTATTTCATATATGGAGTTCTCGTGATTTTGTTTTTACTGGGAAATCACTGTTATTAAGTGCAGCCAATGTAATAATTTTGATTATCACTATTTTGTGCATTTTTTCTTTGATCTTTTTTTGTGATAATTTGTCATATCACGCTACTCGCTTGAGATGAAAATTATCGCTAGAAAGTAAGGAGGCACGTGGCGTTGCTAATGAAGTTGACATGAAACTGACAACGTCGTCATAGGTAACATAGTGATTAACAGATTATCATTGGTCATCTCAACTCGGTTGCATTTATCCAATTCGCCGTCCCGGCTCAAGCGAGAAAATCAATCTCGTTGAGATGATTAACGTTTATCTATAATTATGCAGTAAAAACCAAACGACATGGCGAATCTATTCATGACACAAAATCAATACAAGCACTGCCAAAAAAACCAACATCACATAAAGCAAAGGAACAGCGCTTTTCTCGTTGTCTTCATCTCTTTGTAGTCCTGAATTTAAATATAGTCTATATTTACATATATACCCATTGTTTTTTTTAATTAACTTATTATTAAAGGATATTAATCTAAGACCTAATCGCTATCGGAATTGATGTTGCTTATGATTTATTAAGATATAACTTAATACGTTTTACATTACGGTGACCTGTAAATGTCTAACTAGTTTGAACTTTGATGGATATATATATTGTATTGGTAATTATATCACATGTCCTATCTTATCTACACAAAGTCCACTTTTATATATTTTTAAATATATGTACACTATTGCTGTCATCTCAATAACGACAGTATAACAATTAACATTATGATCACAAAATACAGGAGAGTAATGATCAAAGGTGATGCCTAAACATAATTACGCAACAGTTAAGATGAAATTGAGAATGGAAATGGGGAATGTGTCAAAGAGAAAACAACCCGACCATAGAACATACAACAGCAAAAGGTCACTAGTAGGTCTGCAATGCAACGAGAAATTCCCGAAGCCGGAGGCGTCCTTCAGATGGCCCCTAAATAAATATATATACTAGTTCAGTGATAACGAACGCCATACTAAATAAGGGAAACAGTAGTATACCGCTGTTCGAAATTCATAAATCGATAGAGAAAAAACAAATCCGGGTTTCAAACTAAAACTGAGGAAACGTATTAAATATAAGAGAACTACGACACAACAGAAACACAACACCAAAATGAAACACAAACAGAAACGAACTACAATGTAACAATGGCCATTTTCCTGACTTGGTACAGGGCATTCTATGAAAAATAGTGGATTGAATATGGTTTTGTGGCATGCCAAACCTCCCGCTTTAATGGCAATGTTAATTATAACATTTAAATGACAACACTACACGACAGGGTTACAATAAATGAATGGGAGAAAATATAGGACAGAGAAACAAACGAATAATAGACATCAAAAGGTACCAGGTTAAAGAATTTTTATACGCCAGACGTGCGTTACGTCCACACAAAACTAGGGTCATATTTGTTTCATAAGTTTGAAAGCTAAAACAAGTACAAAGTTAAAGATCGCCGAGGACCAAAAGTTCCAAAAAGTTGTGACCAATACGGCCAGGGTAATTCCGCCTGGGACACAACATCCTTATTATCAAAAATAATGCAGAGTTTTGCAAACAGTAAATTTTATCAAAATGACTATATAATAGATATACATGATTAAACTGAAGTGGTGACTAGCTATAGAATAAAAACGAATACATTACAAAATCACAGCCGTGTTAGCCAAAGCCATTACAAAACCCATAGTGACGTTACATTTGAATTTTTAAAACGTGTTCCGAAAATTAAGAAAGAATTTGGATGAAATTCAAGATTAGATTTGTATGATTTATCTAACTTATATTAATAACAGTGAAACTAAACACAATAAACTAAAATTGAAAATAATACAAGACTAACAAAGACCAGAGGCTCCTGACTTGGGACAGGCGCAAAAATGCGGCGGGGTTAAACATGTTTATGAGATCTCAACCCTCCCCTATACCTCTAGCCAATGTAGCAAAGTAAACGCATAACAATACGGGCATTTAAATCCAGTTCAAGAGAATGGTATTTCCTTCAGATTTCTCCTTTATTAGGAACCATTTGTTTTATGAAAGTACAAAAAAAATGTTTTTTATAACAATTGTAATCAAACATTGTACCTGATGATAGTTAACTACAGCAGAATTTATATGATTATCTTTGAATTTCAAAAAAAAATAAGCAAACCATCTCAACATCAAAGTTCCCTAATTGCACTTAATTACTAAAATAGATTGATTTTGAGACCAAACAATTTTCATTTTTATGATTTGACATCGTGTACGTCTTTCAAAAGCTATTCATATGTAGATATGCACACATCTTCCACAATATATATAAACAGACGAAGTCAACTTGAAAAAGTAAAATGTATTCAGAAGTAATGTTCTTTTTTCATAATAGCATTTTTATGGACCAACTTTTTCACACGCTAAAATCTGTTATCAAATGCACACATATTGAAATAACCTACAGTTCAAACGTTTCCTTTTTGGATGACGTCACTTTGATGTGTCAAAATAATTCCTGAAATTTTATTTCGAATTGATACCTTGTATTAGCATTTTTCTTTCTTTACGTAAGCAAAAGATTATTTAAGTTTAGTATAGAAATCTATTTTACGTATTAATTTTATGCTTTCAAATGCATCAAGAAACCATGTTTTCTGTTTGTTTACATATCTGATATTGTATGCTGCTATGTAACAAAGTATCGTCCAATCACGTTAAAATATCCTTGGCAAAAGTTTGCCCTACATGTTCCGCTGTACCGGTTGTTTGAGTGTAATACAATCGGATTCCAGTTTATACTAATTGCTTAGCATCACGAATCCCACAAAAATATGGGTTTTATTGCAGGTACACCAGAAGGGAAGGGAAATCCTAATTCACAAGTATCATACTTCGTGTTGCTCCTGTTAGCCAAAAGTCAGAATTTAGGACAACAGGAACATTTTCGTTGTCATCTATGAAAAATTTCCATAATATCAACCAACTCGTTACGGCGTCCAAATATGTTTTGAAGGGGTGACTTCTGTTTTTAGAAAAACTGTTTAATAAGTCATTGGTCGATGGGATAGATGTGTTAGATATAGTAACCCACAACATTGAAGATGTGGTATAATTACCAGTGAGACTTCTTTCCGGAAAAAACTGATTTAGTAATTAGTGTTCCCAACATTTATATAATCATCTCCTTATCAGCTCTCTACGATGGAAGTTTTTAACGACCTTGGCTGGCTATACGGTCGGTGATATTGTACAGACGATTTTCAATTGCTGAAGACCGTATATCGACCTATTTATATATAATTCGTGTAAAGATCAGTCCAACAATGTTATATCTGTAAATATATTATGTATATATATATAACTTTGCTTTGGCTATTTAACTATTTCGATCTGAGCGTCACTGATGAGTCCTATGTAGACGATTAAATTCTAATTCTAATACATCTGATAACTATTTGAATGGCAATGGGAAATATGCCAAAGAGCGCATAATTTCTGTAGGCCATTAATGATTCAACTCAGCGAGAAAATCCTGCACACGGCAGTTGGCATCAAATGACCCCTGCATAAAAATGCGTACTAGTTCAATTAGAACGGACGTTATACTAAACTCCAAAACATAAAAATGAACTTAAATGTAAAAACCTATGCTTACATAAAAAGATATGCCATATGGTTGTATTAAGTTGAGCGCAGTATCGTTAATGAATACACTTACATCTGGGTTTATTTATATGACATAATGGTCATAAAGATCGATTAATTGAGTCTGTTTGATAATTATCTAATTATTTTTTTTATCTTCAATCCCTTCATTATTAAGGATATTCGTGAAAAAAAGAACTGTATAACAAAAGAATGTTCGTTTATATTTCTTATTCTAATGAAGGAAATAGTTTCGGACACTCGATATCTAAAATCATTATTTCATTCTGAAATTGTCAATCCAATTATATGAATGTCTTTCACAGAATTCTGAAATTCAGACAATATTTCCCGTATTTATTTCAGAGCAAAAATTGCCCTAAATAGATATGAATATATCCAGATGAAACCAAGCATAACACACAACCCTGTAAGCATCTATATAACACTATATACGAAAGAATTTCCACCTGCGTTACAAATCAACAAAAGTTTTGTATCTTGATTGTAGTGCACAATAACTGGATTGTTCAGACCATCAGCTGCAGTAAGTAATGTCTTACTAAGTTTTCTTTTACGTTGTATCACCATCAAATTACTTGAATCTGTCCCTACAACAAACACGTTTTCATTGCCATCAACTGATATTCCCATGGGCTGGACAAGACTTTCATCAGTGAATGTCCAGATGTCTGCACCTGTTATACTTCTGCAGTATATAGTTTTATTCACTAAGTCGGTACAATAAATTCTGTTTTTTGTTGTAGCTATATATATAATACTGGGACCACCGTATTGCTCACCAAATGTGCGCAACCTTTTACTCGATACATCAAATTCTACTATTCCTTCATTCAATACTTTGATATAAACTTTTCCATTTTGACATGCTATTCCATAACAGGGCCATTTGAAAGCTACTTTCGCGTTTACTTCATTGTCTTTAATGTTCAATATTTCCATATAACGATCATTATATGAAACTGCAATGCGATCAATGTCTATAACTGTCAAATCGAACGGTTTGCCAGAGACTGGTATGTCACGGATATGTCTTCCATCTTCATTATACTCCTTTATCACTCTTTGCAATCCTTTATCTACAATCAGTAAATGATTATTTGTTAAAATTACACCTCCGCAAACATTTTTTATTTTATTTACCCCTTTGATTGTGAACTTTTGTCGCAATAGTAGCCTTATACTATCCAGAGACTGAACGGCTAGCATGTGTACTATTTGAGCTTGATCATTTTTTTCCTCTTTATAAGGTAAACTTATAGTGATTTCTTCGACTTTGATCTTTCCGAAATAATCGAGGTCTTGTAGAAATGAAATAATTCTTGGATGCTTGTCAAACCCAATCTTATAATCTTGCACTGAGCTGGTCACAGATTTGACGGATTGTACATCTTCAAGGACTTTTTTGTTGATCTGACGAGTTCCTAGAAATATCTCTAAGTCGGTTCCAAAGCACTTCAGTTGTAATGTGTGTTCTTTTAGCAACTGAATTTCCTTCTCTGTTCCATTCAATTGACGCAAGACGTTTTCAGATTTTGATATGCAATTTCCGCACCGTTCTGATAATTCATTTAACATTTTTTTTTCAAGTTCATCCAACAGATTATTTACGTTTTCTCGTATTTCACTGATTGATTTTCTTACGCCCTCTTCTTCTATTCTTAGATTTGTAATTGCAACATTGCGATTGTCGATGAAATTTTTAATGTTAACTAAAGTGCCATTAATCGAATCAATCAAGTCACCAAGAGCTATTGATCTTTTTGCATTTTCCGCTGCTTCGCCCAGTGTAATAATAGAATCAAAACAATGTTTGTGTTGTAAGGAGAAGCAGGTTCCGCAAATGGCTTCATCGTGTGTTTTACAGTAGAAATTAAACTCCTTTCCATGAAAGTGACACTTTAAATTTACGCGAACATTGTCATCAAATGAAATCAGTTTGTGATCTCTTCCTAACTTCTTGGATTTGTGAACCTGTTCGCATTTAACACATAAACCTTCCTCGCAATTTGTACACCATTTATGTGCATTGTTTTTAGTGTTGACATGGCTACAGGGTCCACATTGAATATTGGATGACATTCCTAATTACCTGAAGTAGATTTATATAAACATATGTAAAGGTATAAATTTAAGATGAAACGGAACATAAGGACGTTACCATGACCTTAACCTTGACCTCATCCATCGCAAATGGTGAACATTCCACCGAGTGATACATATTGAAAATAGTTTTCTTATATTGAATACCATGTGATGATCTGAGCATATAAACTCATTATAGATACAAGGATTATAAGAGTGTACGGCAGATACGCGTTTCGTATACAAAAGTCTTTTCAGTGACGAATCTTATAAAGATTTTTGAGTCATTATATAGCTATTATACATAAACGACAATGCAACATACATAAAAACTAACTATTAGATAACAACTGCCATATTTCTGACTTGGTACATGAAATTTTCAAGCCAAATGCCATGAACGCATATAGGAAATTTTACACATTACTATTTTAGTATAAAATAGAAATATAGTTTGAAGAATTTTTCTTAGTCTCATTTTGGTGAAAGGGGATACGTGATGGTTGTAGTAAAAATAATCTATCTAGTTGTCGAACGCATATAACATTTGAGTGAGTAGATTCAATATGCATGTGGTTGAAAAATGATAAGGACCGCATCTCAAATTGATGAGAATTTATCACTATCAAAAAGTTCTTAACAATAAAAATAAATATAAAAACTTTCAATAACACAATGACGGGATGTATAAGATCAGAGCCACGTCATATCAATCAAAGAAACACATAAAGACATATAAGGACGCCTCCAGGTGTGGACGTTTCTCGCTGCATTGAAGACCCATTGGTGGCCTTCGGCTGTTGTCTCTTTGACACATTCCCCATTTCCATTCTCAATTTTATATAGACAAACAAGCACATAGGCAAAAGTGAAAGACAAGAATACAGATATTATCCTAAGAACAATAACACAACGCAATTGGTCGTTGAACACAGTGATCGTCCTTTTATTCTCGTTGTTATAAGTATATTCACCATTGTGGACAGTGCAAAATTTTCAGACACTTTCTACAACATTTCTACACACTTTCAACGTATGGTGATAACTAGGGGTTGTGATGGGGTGTTAGTGGGAAGGGCAGGTTACCTTGAAACTATTCGGTCATGAATTTCAGGGTAAAGTACTGAATTTATCAAGTTGAAAAACCAAAAATGAGTGTGCCTGAAGATGTTAAATTGTACTAAAAGCCCCTTTTGCATTCAAATGTTCATATTTGGAGTAAGAGCTTGTAAATTTTTCTTTGTGTTTTTACGTAATTTGCCCCAAAAATGGGTCACAACGCTGTACAATACTAATTCAGAAAACACAGGTTGGTTGTTTAACATAAGTGAGGGATGGATTCGTGAAAACTAACTGAAGAATGGTAAAAGGTGTAGCGACACCTGATGTCTCGCTTGCGATCGCTGATTCTAGTGTAAAGGTGTAGTGTTGATTGACAAACTTATTTTATTTCTTTATACTGAAGAAGCCTATTTCACATATCAAATTTACCACGAATTACATAAATTGACCCAATTTTATTGCAACATGGCCTGTTTTCAATTTCTAGAATTAATATCTCTCAGGTGTGCTCGAGATCAAGTATTATAAATCCACAAGATTTAACAAAAAGGAAAATGAAAAAAATACCGAACTCCGGGGAAAATTCAATACGGCAAAATCAAAAGCTCAAACACTTCGAACTAATGGATAACAATAGTCATATTTATAACTAGGCACATAAATGTTTTTGTGTATAAAATAGAAAATTGAAGCTAGTTTTAAAGCTATCTAAACCTCTTACTTGAATAAAATATCAATATATGGACAACAAAGTGTGAAAAAAACAAACAGACAAAACAGGCAAAAATGACGAAAACAGGGGCTAAGTAGTCAATATTGCGCCATGATCAACATCACTATAAAAAGAATATCAACTAAGAAACACAAAATGACATACAGACAAAGAACATAAGCGCAAACACTTCGACAAGGATACATTTTGTTTATAACACAATGACAGTACACATACGCATCGAGCAAAGATGGACCAAACAGCAAAAGCAATAATTTACGACCACGTATATGCAAATATCGACTTCAAATGATACGAAAGCAAATATCGTATAAAAAGCAAACAATTAATACCTCTATTAAGGATCATACAATAATTTTATTTGAATCAGTGAAAAAAAAACACCAAACAAAACCCCAATAGTTCTAAAACGGAAACTGTTCATTGATGCATTACAACTGTAGTATAAAATTAACAAATCATTTGAGGAACGATTGTCAATCTGTGTATGCAAGACTGCAGTACAAAACATTTAAATCATGTGATTGCACGATTGAAGAAAAAGGTCCAGTGTCAATTATTTTAGTTAAGTGAAGAAAAAAAAGAAAAATAAGAGATGTACACGAAGTTGTTCCTATAATGCTACCATGACATGTTTTATACATGATAAAAGACCAAAGTGATTCCTGAAAATAACAAAATGAAAATACCAAGTAAAGAATTAAAAACTTCTATTCATTTTAATCATTTGCATAACTTGAGAAAAAATTAAACCACATACTATAGTTTATCTCTATCAAAGCAAGGATTTACAATGGCAAAATAAAAATGTTTCTAGGGTAAAACTATCACCGTACTTGAGTTAAAAAAGTTTACAATGCAGAATGTACACAAAAAATTCAATTAAACCGCAAAAATTTAACCTAAGCAATAAATACCTGCAGGTTGACAAAAAACAATCTGTCATAGATGTAGATAATACGGATGTCGGGTGATTAACTTTTATCATTTCAGTCAATGTTATCATAAAATTTAAGTTCAAGGTGTATACATGTTGATAATTTATGTAAACATCAACGTAAAGAAAAATGAACGAAACAGAAGAATACAAAAGAAATGACATGTATATCAGTTATATGGTCATTTTTGTAAATTTACTGATTGCAAAAGTATGATTTTTTCAAAATACTAAGGATTTTCTGACGTATAATATTATAAGCCTGGTACCTTTAATAACTATTAGCATGTCGTAATGTTCTATTGTATTATAATGTGTGTATTTTCCTGTCATGAACGTTCTTCCATTTATTTGTATTGTAGTCCTGTCATGTAATGTTGTCATGTTAGTGTTATATCTAACATTGCCATAAAACCGGGAGGTTTGACTAGCAACAAAACCAGGTTCAACCCACCATTTTTTTCTTAAAATGTCCTGCACCAAGTAAGGTAAATGGCAATTGTTATCGTATAGTTCGTTTCTGTGTGTGTTGCATTGTCGTTTGGTTTTTGTTGCACTTCAGTGCTTCTGATTTTTAGTTGTTTTCCTCTTATATTTGGTGCGTTTCTCCCAGTTTATAACCCGAATTTGTTTTCTCTCAATCGATTATAACTTTTGAAAAGTGGTATACTACTGTTGCCTTTATATGTAGTCATGTTCTTTTCTGTGTACTAGATGCTAGACAATAACCTGTTTCGAAATGGCAAAGGTATTTTGACTTTGATCCCCTGTTTAACTCCCACTTCTAAAGGTTAACTTTGCAATTTGTCAATTGAATGATTTCCGTCTGAAACTGTGCTAAATAAAGGCAACGGTGTCAATAGTCATAAATCGATTGAGAAAAAAAAATCTAGGTCACAAACCATAACCGAGGGAAACTCATCAACGATAAGATTAAGATAACGAAACAACAGAAACACTAAACTACATAAAAACCAAACGACAACATCAATAGAAACGGACTGTTACATTACAACTGCCACATTCCGTAATTGGTACAGGATATTTAGGTGGATTGAACCTGGTTTAATGACTAGCTAAACCTCCCGCTCATATGGCAATTTTAAAAATGCTGCTAAAATGACAACATTACGTGACAGAAATACAGTACAAATAAGTGACGTATTCTTTTTGTGCGGAATCCGTGCTTTTTGGCGTGTTTGTGACGTTTAATTATGGGGTGTTTGTTACGAACATACCCACATACGTTTTAGTTGATAACGGCATCACACATTGGCGTATAGACCGGCGTGCAACAAACGTACAGAGAAAATTGACACGTTAGTTGCATGCCAGAGGAACGCTAAGCAATCGTTAAACGCGCGCTGCATAAGTTTGAAGTACGTCGAAATACAAAGATATACGTTTGGTGAATTCTACAACTCTTGGGAGTTTTTATGCAGCATAAAAATTTTCATCCAGCTCAAGCGTGTGTCTAGCGTATATCTGTACACTATACGCCTGTTATACATACGCTACAAGCGCGTTAAACACGCTACAGATAAGTTTGTGAAACGTTTAAGGCACGTTGTGTACGCTTCAAGATTTAACTAAAACGTATGCGGGTGTGTTTGTAACATACACCCCATAATAGAACTCCAAGACACGACCGGGGTGCGTCTCAAATAGTTTCAAGAAACTTTTTTCCTCCATGGCGTGCATTCCATCTACTTTAGACAAACGCCTAGCATACGCCAACATACGTTTCTTGAACGCCCGATAAACGCTTAGGTACGCTTCTTGTACGCCTGATACACGCTTAAAGCTCATTTTGCTCACGAAACAGATATGATGGACAGGATGAATGCATCCAAAATTACTAGCGTATTGGCAGCGTACATGACTTTTTAACACGCCCGGCGTACGTCGGAGCTATACGCTGATGTGTGACGCCGGTATAAAGTCAAACGATCTTGAAGAGTGTATAACGTGCCCTAAACGTGTTTCAAACTTATCATTCGCGTTTGCAACACGCTTGTAGCGTATGTATTACGTGCGTGTAGCGTACATGTATACGCTTGGCAAACGCTTGAGCTGGATGAAATGTTTTATGCTACATAAAAATTTCTTGGAATTATAGCGTACACCAAGCATATATCTTTGCATTTCGACGAACCTCAAACTTATGCATCGCGCGCTTAGCGTTCCTCTGGCGTGCAACTAACGTATACGGACTTTGTCAATTTTCTCTGTACGTCTGGTGCAAGCCGGTCTATACGCCAATGTGTGACGCCGGCATTACTTTTCACAGATTTAAACAGACCTAGATGTAACCTGATTTGGCCGGTCCTGGGTGTGACAAGTGACCCAGTATTAACATCCACGGATTTTGTCAAACTTTGATATGAGATGTGACCCAATATCATTCATTCACGACTTCGACTAGACCTGGTGCGACATGTGACCCAGTATTGACTGTTCGCGGATGGAACCGATACTGAATTTGACAAGAGCGAAATGTTGTCTATCCACGAAGTTAATCAATCTTGGATGTTCCTTGCGAACCAGATGAACCAGATTTTATTCTATTCGTAAATGCTCTGTTGACAATTAAAAATATTCTTAAGAAACAAAGGTTCCAGCTTCCTTCGGTAAAATTGACCTTAGATGAATTAAAAAATCTAGGACTTTGGTTAAATCCAGATAAGTGCTGCGAACGCACAAAATGCAGTGTAATTTCATTTCCTCTTCGAATCCTATACATACATGATCACGAGTGTCAAATAAATCAAACGTTGACAGTGAAATAAAACTGCGTCAGTCTTTGGATAGAATAGATCTAATCGTCCTATAAATACTTGTGAATGTTATATTTATCTGTGTACAAATATGATAGCATGGAGTGTACAAATCTATTACATCTATGTAATATAAACAGCTGATAATTATCTGTACGTGGGCGAGACAAGATTTGCAGAAATCGTGCAGAAAAACATATTTATATTGCAGCACAGGGTGATTGTCTGACATACTGTCATTTATATGGGCTCTACATCTGCTAGTGGACTCACGGAAGCAAAATGTGTTCCTGTCAAGTAAAGCATAGGTTGTACAGTACATATTTCCCGACTGACACTACATTGTGTATCATATATTGACTTATACTAGAGTGTTCTTTGTGTATTCTTCAAATTAAAGGTTCATGCATATAACTCAATAAATATACGTTTGTTGATAACATGCACACATTTAAGTTTCCTTCTAACTTTCACATCAATTTTATAAAGGACCACCTTTCATTTCTTAGTATTAGCTTTGTTGTTGTTATACTAGACTTTCACATGAAGAGTAGAAAAATCCCATAAAAGACCAACACCTCATTGTATTGCTTTCGATTTTGCGTTTCTAGGATAGCTTAATAAGCGAGTAGGGAATCAGTATAACTGTGACATTATTCGAGAATATGATTCACAAGGTCTGGAAGCTCTGTTACCTCAAGGGGATATTTCGGAGGCTCTGTTACCTCAAGGGGACATTGTGCAAGCTCTGTTACCTCAAGGGGATATTTCGGAGGCTCTGTTACCTCAAGGGGACATTGTGCAAGCTCTGTTACCTCAAGGGGACAATGTGCAAGCTCTGTTACCTTAATAAGACATTTCGGAAGCTCTTATAATTCGAAGGGACATTTTAGAAGCTCTGTTACCTCAAAGTGGATATTTCCGAACCTCTGTATCCTTAAACGGACACTTCGCAAGCTCTGTAACCTTAAGGGTACATTTCGAAAGCTATGTTGCCTCAAGGGAAAATTTCAGAAGCTCTGTTACCTAAAGCGCTGTTACTTCGTTACCACAAGGGGACAATTCGGAAGCTCTGTTATATCAAAAAGGACCTTTATGAAGCTTGTAGTCTATTACATCTTTATGATCAACATTATTGAAGTAACAATTAATGCGTAAAACTGATTGCATTAGTATAAATTCTTTTGGAAGTTTTTTTTAATAGATCTTCGCGAAATGAGGTAAATGATTATATTTTTGCAAATGATTTCAGGTCTCCTAAAAACAAAATAACGTCATCAAATGTTAATCAAACGGTTCGAAAATTATTCTTAGCATTTAGTCTTAGATGCATGATTTGTTTTTATTAGTTGTTAGTGACATTGCGATAGCTGTCAGTAACTGCGAATACTCTTAGATCTGCGCATAGTATATTTTATCATTCACATTCACTTTGTTGTTGACTTGTCACAAGTATCCAGCCACGTCCACTTGTACTTGTAGTATTTGTATGCGGTATGGGCTTTCCTCATTGTTGAAGGCCGTACGGTGACCTATAGTTCTTAATTTCTTTGTCATTTTGGTATCTTGTCGAGACTTGTTTCATTGGCAATCATACCACATCTTCATTTTTATATTTTCTTAATTTCTTGAATTCACTTGAATTAATTTTTTCTTCAGTATAAATTCTTTCCGTTATTTAATTCATGACGTCATCTTTAGGGAGTAATAAAAGTATTCTTACCCTTCAGTTTTTATTTTGCTATAAATCATGACTTTTTTAGTAACTGTACATTCTACTTTCGTGTTATGGTCGTATTTTATTTTACTATTTGATTAGTTATCATGCATTGATGATTTTGAAATTTGATTGAATCATTGTATAAAAGTAAAATAAATAGTACCGTTATGATTACTGCTTAGTCAGCTTTTTTTTTCAAACGAAAGGTCACAGAAAAGAAAAGGGTTAAATATGATTAAAAAAATACGTATAGTAATGAAAATGAAGTTTTGTATTTCCACAGTTGTTAATAAATAAAAATGTGGCAAAATGTTTCTAAACTTTTATAAGACATCGCCATACCTTCAAATAAACGTTTAAATAGACAAATATCAGGTAGACCACTCACTATCTTTAAGACATAGACATTCCTTATAAATCACGTTGTGGTCGAATTCTAGGTCTATTTATACTGGAGAGAAATAGAGATCAATAAACAAATTGATATAACAAAATTAATGTAATACAGTACAGAAATATAGATATTTTCAAAAATTGATGAATAATTTGATTATATACACCAACTCAGTTAGAAATTAAAGTGAAGAAGATCACATTGAGTTCATTAAGCCGGAAAGGACAACAACACACAAAAAACTAAATGTTCAGCTTTACATACAATACAGAAAACCGGTGATTTGCCCGTGTGCCTTCAGTAACATTTATTGCAAATTAAAAAAGTAACAATATTTATTGTGTATCAACATGCAATAGTAGGCCCGTCATTGTATTACACCTCCATCAGATATTATAAGTAATAGGCCAATGACATTGGTAAAAGCGTGACATTTCGTGGGCAGACCACTATACATGCATTAATATTGATAATATCGTTACAAACTAACTATTACATTTCATTTACTAATCTATATCTATAAGTGTGGATTAGATACATTCCTCGAAATATAATGTCTCTTACATCAGATCCATATTAAAGTTTGCGACATATTATATAGTAGAAACTAATGTTTTTTTTTAAATTATTGTTTATGCTCGAAATTTGATTTTGTGTACATTTTATTACCGTTGTTTTGTTTTAAGATATCATTGTATATGATTGTATCAGATATTTAACATTGACTTATGAAATTTTAGGTTTTTGGATAATACAGACTACACTTGTGTATCCCACGGTGTTTTCTAAATTTAAAGCACCAGTGTATCCCACGGTGCATCTTTACATTTTCATATATATCTATCTTCACATCTATCTATCTACCTGGTTGCCATATTATCTTCGGGTAACCGACCATAGATCTATCTACATATACATGGTCTATGGTCTATCTATCTATATATATATATTATATATTTTATGAATCTATCATATTATGAATAAAAGCTGTGGCCAGATCTCGCCAAACCATATATGTATTTTGTTTTAATGGCACCATCTGAGATAATAAGTGTTGTTTATTTACTTCTATAGTGTCAAGTATTTTATGCATACTTAAATTGAAATCAGATTTACATTAAAAAAGTGAACTGTAAGCTGACTATGCGGTATGAACTTTGCTCATTGTTGAAGGCCGTACGGTGACCTATAGTTGTTAATGTCTGTGTCATTTTGGTCTTTTGTGGATAGTTGTCTCATTGGCAATCATAACACATCCTCTTTTTTATATGTAAAATTGCCGGATTTCTCGTATAAATGGCGGGAATATTTGAATGACAAAAGAACGAAATTAGTGTGTTATTGGTTAGCATTGCAATAATGTTATAGTCCGTATAACATACAGAGATCATGAAACTCCCCCCATTGCAAAGAAATTTGGATGTTACCCATTCCAATGTGACGTGGTACTGTAAATATATGTCCTGTACATGAACACTCAAAGAATATATGTCCTGTACATGAATACTCAAAGAATGTATGTCCTGTACATGAATACTCAAAGAATATATGTCCTGTACATGAACACTCAAAGAATATATGTCCTGTACATGAACACTCAAAGAATATATGTCCTGTACATGAACACTCAAAGAATATATGTCCTGTACATGAACACTCAAATAATATATGTCCTGTACATGAACACTCAAAGAAAAGGACAAAAGGGTATATGGGAGAAATCTGAGCCTTATTTCCATAACTTTGAATATGAATAATATGTGATAATTGTGTTAATTCTTAATAATTCAAAATACTTTTACTAGGTTTCAGTAAATTGTTACTGATATAACAATCATGAGAGTTGAATATTTTATAAATTTTCCTCATTAAGTTTTCAATAAATGATGTAAATTTAAAACAAATTAAAATAAAATACTCAGATTAAATGCTAGTTTTAAAACCATTTGCGAATGCTGTCAAATATTCTGAATATACTAGTAATTAAAGACCATATAAGATTAATTTCTGGCCCTACTTTCCTGTCTAAGTTTAAGCATCCATTTGTCATGAACCGAGCAAACATATTTGATACAAATGTGATACACATGTATATAATAAGAGGTTTGTTAATGTGTTTCATGACTGAAACAGTTATCAGTGGACTAAACAACACCTTAAGTAATGTTTGTATTTAACTTTTGGGTTGCACTATAAGCCAATGGAGTGTTGATCATATTGACCTCGGTAGAGAGATAATGTTCCATATAAAGGCCTGGTGATCATGCACTCACTTGGCACATTCTCTTTCTTCATAAAGACATCGACGTGTGCACATCATAATGAAATATTTAGTGATCTTATTGGCTGTAGGACTGGCTGCGGCTATTAATCTTAAAGGAGTTAAACAGACGAGACATATATACAAACGTCAAGCAGGTCAGTCTTTTATTCATAGCGTTCCAGGCATTTTATTTTTTACGTTTTATAAAGGGAAATGCATAGAATGTTTTGATGAGGCACCATCGAATAGCTGGTTTCATTCTATACATTCAATATTTGCAACCATGGTGGAAAAAAGTTCACCAAAATGCATATTCATTTTTTTTTATTAGAGTTCCTCTCATTTCAGATGGTTTTTTTCTCGATAGCAACATTACTGAATGTTAAACCATAATACTAATTGACGGAAGAAGAAATCAGATCAAATAGTCATTTTTTTTTTAACTTATTATTGAAAAAACTGATAATACGAGAACAATATAATAGTAACATTTAAAGCGATTAAGTATATGTCCATACCGGTACCAAGGTATGGTACCCGAAATATTACCTTGGCTAGTCATAGGCTGGGAGATTTACAGTCCAGCACGATAAGTATATAACCAGCGGTAAGAAACATATAGATCAGTATTATAATTTGTAATTTCGCAATTACCCTGAAGCATAATCAAGCTTACAGGATTTGACTATTCTGTATAAGTCCGTTTGATAGTAAAGCTCTCGAATTATAATATAAAGCTTCCAAGAAAATCGAAAATATGAGGTTTCCTCGAACACGTGTTGACTGCACGGGATCACACCTTGCATTTATCATTTTCGTCTTTAGATATCTAGAAATAAACGACGTTTCCACATCCCTTTTCTTACCTATGAATACATGGATCTATAAGTCAAAATTATATGTTCTTAGCTACCATATTCGTGCTACGGTTATAACCTTAGACCACGTTTAAACTTTTATTTCATATTATTCAAGTGCTTCTAGTATGTCCTACATTCCATTAAATCAGACAGTTTTCATAAAAAGGTTTTTGTAATTAAATACCCCACCATATCTACCTTAACTCTATTTATCCAAAATCAGGGACATTGTCAGAAGTAACACCAAAAGTTTCATGTCCTTAAGGAATGACTGTAATATTTTTTCTGTCTATGAAGAAATAACATAAAAAATTTGGTGCACACTGAGTAACGCGCGTAGCGGGTTATTAAACAGTGTGCACCACATTTTTTATGTTATTTCGAATAGACAGAAAAAAAGATTACAGTCATTTCTTATAATTTAATTCCAAATTTCAATTTAAACCCTAGAAAACCATAAAAAAACGTTGATGACGTCACGGTCACATGACTAAATTATGTCTATGGGATCATAACAACATAACGTAAGCCAATCAGAAGACGCGTTACATCTAAAATTAAATTATATAGAAGATAATATTTGTAATTGACATGTATTTGACCCGTCTTTGTTGGATTTCTAATCTTCTCTGTTGTCAGGACGATTCAAAAATTGAAAATAAGACATTGATAAAATGTATATCAGGAATCTGTATAGTTACCTGTAGATATCTATTTATTTTGGAATTTTCTATTGTAACTAACATTACTAATACTGCTGTCTCATTATATAAATAACACACAGCTGAGAGGGTGATAGAGCAGATTATCGATTTTTGATTGGTCTGGACGAGAGGAGAACATTAAAAATAATTGTCACCCGCTCAGCCATGTGATAGAGTAAATTAACACTCTCGTATTAGCCAATCAAAATATGGCATTTTAACGTGAAGTATAATTATGACGAATATCATACTTCTGTTATTGATATTTCAGTGTTATTACAAAATTAAAAGAACTACATAGAGAATAGAGTAAAATTATGTGAAAACAAAACAACAAACGAAAAAAAAATAATTTGATTAAACAGTAACAAACAACAACAACTGCATTACAGGATCCTGACTTTTGGCCAATCAATTACCAATGGTGGGAGGGTTAAACATTTGTGAGGGCGTCCAATCCCCCTTAACCTAGCTTGGTCAATATATGAACAAATTATAATAATCAGTTGAAAAGGGATTTACTCATCAGATCGATACAAAGAAAAGCAAACAACAACAACAACAAAAACCCCACTAAAGCACAATGTACCGATATGAGAGTACTCCCAGTTACCGAAAGCTAGTTCCAAGAAATATCATCTTATATAAAAGAAATCATGTATCCAAGACATAATCCATTAATCATCTACTGGATTTAGTGTGAAAAACATGTCATTGTGTAACAGCAAAATATAACTATTGATGGGATGAAGAAATGTAAGCGCTAATAACTGTATAGGAATACATAGTTAGGTTTGTTTTAATTGATTGATTTGAATTAAAATATTATTGCCGATGAAAACAATAATCATTGAACTACAAGTTAAAATTGATAAACTTTTTTAAAGGATCGATATTCGATAAGCCAACATAGAAAGTATCAAATTTACGGTATGTCCCGCTTCAGGTTAAAGTTTTTGGTCGAGGTAGTTTTTGATGAAGTTGAAGTCCTATCAACTTGAAACTTAGTGCAACACATGTTGCCTATGATATGATTTTTCTAATTTTAATTGCAAATTATAGTTTTTATCCCATTTTCACGGTCCACTGAACACTGAAAATGATAGTGCGGATGGGACATCGGTGTAGTACGGACACATTCTTGCTGGTACATAAATTAGGCTGTTAGTTTTCTCGTTTGAATTGTTTTACATTGTCATTTCGGGACCTTTTGTAGCTGACCATGCGTTATGGGCTATGCTCATTGTTGAAGGCCGTACGGTCATCTATTCTTGTTAATGTCTGTGTCATTTGGTCTCTTGTGGAGAGTTGTCTCATTGGCAATCATATCACACCTTTTTTATAGAGACATTTCCTGACTCCATTATATGTAAATATATATAATATTCTATGCATCTATGGTACACATAATGGATACGTAGTATCTAAAATTGAGGCTCTTTACACTTATCTGCATAATTCTGTTATTCTATTCGATACTTTTTCGAGAGCAATACGACAGTTCTATTCCGTTTAGTGTATATATATATTTATTAGGAAACTACCCCTTTACAACGGAGCACTTGCAGGCAGGATACCTACGAATGTGTCTAAGAGCATATACAATGAATAATGTATAATTAAATAAAATACACATAGGACAATATCAAAGTTAAAAATTAATTGTCTTTTAAAACAAGTAAAAATTCATGTAAAACATAACAACATTATATATTAATATAAAATCTCAACATTTAGAGATCACAACAATTAAGATTTCTTCACTGGTACAGCTATTTCAGTAAAGATCCCTGTTTGTTAGTACCTTAAGACCAGGGTATCTTCAGGTAGTATTTTTATAATTTTGTTAGTTTATATATTATTTGTCATTTATACATTGTTTATCATTAATATATATATATAAAGTTCATATTCAGAGTTATAATTGTAAAATTATAGAGAATTAATGTATTTAATGATAAACACGTAAATCACAGTTAGCTTAATCTTCTAAAATTGAAGATCTGTAAGTGTACATTTCACTCAGCATCTTTTTACTTAAAGTGTCAACATATTTACACATTTTTAAAAACATTAGGATTAACCTTATCAAAATATTCACCCAGCAGTATGTATTTTTTTTTCGGAGGACGGTAACTATCTGTGCAGCAAAAGTCGGGGAAATTATGACTTAGGTACTCATTTATATCTGCAAAATACTTATTTCGTATAGGAGAATATTCAGAACATTCGAGAACGAAATGTTCCACGGACTCCTCAGATTTGCATGAACACATTTGACAAATGTGCACAATGACTATCCACACTCTGATTTTATTTATTTCTAGGAGGCTTTAACTTACCAAATCACTGTTATTGATTGTTTATTGTTTAATTAAAAATTGAATGCTTCTTTTTGTAATTTTATTGGGGTTTACAAGTGTTGCAGAAGCGCTTCATGCTTAAAATGTTCGCACGGTCAACGCCTTTACAACCAATTTAAATTTAATACTTATAATTACATTTTTTTGCTAGGATCATGAAAACACGATTTCTATCAAGTTCTTCTTTTACTTTCCCGTGCACTTTATTGTGTCATCATGAACGTATCATTTCATTTTGATTTCAGAATGACGCGATATTCCTGTTAGCCAATCATTCTAACGTATTATAATGAAATGTAATGTAATGTAATTATTTTCCTTGTTCATTTTCAAAGACAGGCAAAGGGAAGGGAAAACGTTACAACAGACAAAGACAAGTGCTTTGAATACATTTTATAAATTACTCTATTTGATTTTAGGAGGATGTCTTTATGAAGGTCAGACGTATCAGCAGGGACAATCATGGACTGTTCCTTGTAAATACAACTGTCAATGTACCGACGCATCAACAGGTCACTACGTCTGCAAGGATGTGTAAGTTTGCCACATATTTTATTCATATAAACCATACGTGGGCAAAGTTGTGTAAGTTTGCCACATTATTTATTAACGTAACCTGCACGTGGGCAAAGTTGTGTAAATACTCATCTATTATACCAGATTTATAACTTTGTTCGCCAGATACGCGTTTTGTCTACACAAGTCTGGTCAGTGGTGCTCGACTACAGGTTGTATCACATATGATATACATTGAGGTAACACGAGAAAGTATCCTTATGACAGCATAAATAAATAAGCTTCCTTTGCAAAGGGGATTTAAATAAAGGCAACAGCAGTATACCACTGTTCAATATTAATAGTTTCATAAATATTGATGAATATGATAAGACTTGAGTGAGTGAGTCTTCGAGTGTAAGTTGTATTTTCTGGATCTGTAGGTTTTTCTGGTAAATAAGTGTACATGAGTCGAACACATAAGCTTAGCAAATAAATTAAGATCTTGTTAGATCATTTTAGTATACCAGTAATAGAGATTTTATTTTATGATGTGTATATTTTGTCGCTAGGTGCCCTTCATACGGTACCTTACCACAAGGTTGTCAATTAGTTAAAGAAGCAAGCGGATGTTGTAGTAAACCAAAGTGTTCTTTTACTCCCTCTGGCGGAGGTATGTATACACTTTCAATTTAACATGGATACTTTTTTTCTCTATTATGTGTAAAACAGATTTCGGTGATAGTTGTATATTTTTGAATTGTTTCTTGGTATGTCTAAAAAATATTATCGTCTGCAGAAGCTTATGTTAGGTTTGCTGCTTTGAACATCGAAATAAAAAAGGTTTTTACATGGGATAAATGTTAAGGAAGCATATACAAAACATAGTAACAAAACAGACCCCTCCATGATCATAAGAAAATAGACGCACAGGTAGTCCATATAAAACTACACAGAAACACTAAAAATCAGGTAACTCGAAATCTGACCAAAAAAAACAAACAACGCGGGTGAACATAGTTGTCTGAAAGGCAGTTCTCTGATTCTCGAGGTTACATATTCGCACTTGAGCAGACTATAGTCTTCATCATAATATTCATAGGCGGATCCAGGGGGTGGGGCCCTGGGGCCCCCCTTTCGTGGGGAAAATTTGGTTGATTATATAGGGAATCATTGAAGCATGACTGGAGCGGGCCCCCCTTTAGGTCAGTCAGCGGCCCCCCTTAGGAAAAGTTCTGGATCCTTCACTGTACAATTGTCTGTACACTACGACAAGCAAAAATTCAACCGGAATCAAGAGAATACGTGAATTATCAGTTTATCCTCAAACCGAAAAGACAACACAAAGAACGTTTTAGTTAAAGTGGAATTTGGTTCCTGCTTTGAGAAAGGTACATTGTACCTTTACATTTGGCATGGTCAAACTAATGGTGTATTACAAATATGCAAGAAATAATAACGCAAAAATTCAACAAGTTAATCGGATAACCTATAAACATTTCATACATTGACATAACTACGATAAGCCTATAGCAATACAATCTAAATTATTCGAGTGTTTCAGCTAATATTGGTGATTATAAAGTTAAAAGAAATGAACATAAAATTGTTGCTGTGGATAAAAAGTGTGTTAATAGTTAAATAGTGAAATAGTATTTACGACATTCCTGGTAAAATAACATGATATTGTTTTGTAGGAACCGACGGCACTGCCACCAACACTGGCGATGGCGGTAAGTGAAGTATATTAGTTTGAAGTTTTTACAAATATATCTTCATAGTTAATTTACTTTATTTCGTAAAGTACCATTTTCAACAACTAAAAATAGCTACACTTAAACAAAACTTCATTCGACGATTTAAAGATTAGAACAAATCTGAACCAAGTCAGGAATATGTCAGTTTTTACACATTAAATTATTCGTTTGATGTGTTCGAGCTTTTAGTTAGATTTTGACATTTGATCCACTTTTCTGTTTTGAATTTTTCATGGAAGTTCGGGTTTTCTGTTCTATTACTTTTCGCGTGCAACTTTCTTCGGGTAATTGTTATGTACAAATACCAGCATTAAGTATTAGATAAAGAAAAACAAAAGTCACTTTTATATACAGTTTCCTTCTAAAAATGTACTGTTATGTACAATAACCAGCATGTACGTATAAAATACAGTTCCCTACTTGAAGTTCAGTCGTATGTATAGACCCCAGCTTAGATATTAAAAGATGCGAAGCAAGCATACCTTTGAGTACCTTTTTTGTTATCAATAAACATAACTATTTGTAATGTTTATCTACTGTCATTAAAACAAATATTAAGTGTCAAAATTTAAAAAAAACACCTTATAATTGTTTTATCTTTAAGAGTAATACTATTTACGTTTAAAAACAACTTACACACGCAGAATTAAGAGAAGATCAAAGTTCTATCAATGACTTGACATCACTTGATCCTATGATATTTACTCACTCAATCATTACAGGATTCCATCTTGGATTTGGCACTCAAGCTCCAGTCATGTCAGGTGGATCAGGAGGTAAGGTCAATAGGAATAGGTCAAATTCCTGTAGACAAAAGTCTTATAGAAATGATATCATATACAAAATCCTAGTAGGTATGAGACTATGTTAAAGACCGATATAGGAATAGGTCAAAGTCCAATAGACAAAAGTCTCATAGGATCTCATATACAATCCAAGTAGATATGACACTATGATAAAGGCCAATAGAAACTTTTGTTCTTGTCTGGCGTAAGTACAAAATTTAATCCTGGTATCTATGATGGGTTTATTCACTAAACAGAATGATTTAAAATATATCCATAATATAATCTGTACAAAAACCTGTGCTGCGATTAAAATAGTCTTTTTCTAAATATAATATAAAAAGCATCTTAAAATCACATAATTTAATGTTAACAAGTTTGCTTTTAAAGTTGAGAATTTACTTTTATTAGTGTTCTCTGTACTTTCCGTTCATTCTGCACAGTAAGATGACTTAAAAGAACATGATTAATGCACTTCGAAGTATAGAAAGATTGCAATCGTTGTTGTTCTTGGAATCAAACTATAAATGCTTAATAGCATTTTTGTTTTGATTAAACATTTGAATTTGTTTTTATACCTTTTCCTTTCAAATTATTATAAAACATCTAAAAGAATAAATGTACTACACAGGTTGTGTGGATAAGATGGCGACTTGTAAGGACTATGGAGATGCTGTATGTACAGACCCTACATACACCTCATGGGTCACTGAAAACTGTGCATTGTTCTGTGGAAAATGTGGTAGGTTATATATCTACAAAGTATAGTGTGATATAATTTTAAAATATGGTATGCTGTTTAGAAAATGTGGTTTAAAATATCAAGAGAATATGGTATTCGATATCTAGAACATATGGTAAGGGACATATGTAAAATGTGAGTTGTGTTATCTACAAAATGTGGCACAGATACTTAGAAAATAAAATATGATATCTAGACATTTATATGGTATATCTAGAAAATATCGTATGCGATATCTTGTAAATGATGTATCAAGAAGAAACATTCTTTCGGTTTGAATTGTTTTACATTGTCTTATCGGGGCCTTTTACAGCTGACTATGCGGTATGGGCTATGCTCATTGTTGAAGGCCGTACGGTGACCTATAGTTGTTAATGTCTGTGTCATTTTGGTCTTTTGTGGATAGTTGTCTCATTGGCATTAATACCAAATCTTCTTTTTTATATTTTCGGAGTAATCTAACACATGGACAATTATAACACAAGTTAATGTTCAACTCAGCACACTTTAGTCAATTATACTTGTTATTAAGAGTATTTGATGTCAAATTCACTATCAGTAAACTGTTTCGTTCATCTCCTTTGTTGTCTAATCAACATCCATAATAAAATGTTTTATGTCTCGAACTAACCACCTTATAATTAGATATCTACCTAACACATTTCATAGACACTTGGTCATGCCAGTTAAATGTCATACACTATTGGGTAAGCAGACATTTCTATTTTATAGTCAGTAAAGATATTTACACTACACTCCTACTATTATAGAAGGCAGATAAAAGTATATATGTTTTGTCTTTGAAGTACATACTTGTTGGTATGCCACATTCATTGATACATCGTTACTTTTAGGTGACATTAATGTACCCTGTTATATTACGATTAACAATACCTTGATATGATAGAAGAAGAACATCAAATGAATTTAACTTGAAAGTTATATATCTTAAAACATAAAGTACCATCAACCAATCATCTGACATTGTTTCCTCTATATTTTTTTTACTATAGGTACCTCTGGAGGCGGTATGGTGTCCGGAGGTGGTATGGTTTCCGGAGGCGGTGGTATGGTTTCTGGAGGAAGTGGTGGTTAGTGTTTAGATTTATTTAACATAATTCTACATAAAATGCTATAATCTTTTAAAAAAATACATTCAGACACAATGCACTCATCATCAAAATAGAAATTCTATACATATGATAAATTAAGGCGACAGTATTTTACTGATGTTGAAATCATCTTAAATGAATCCAAAAAGAGAATTCAAATTTACAAACAAAATCTGAGTGAAACATATGAACTCCAAAAGGAGTGAGTGGGGATGTGACATTTACTATAAATGAAGGGAGAACCGGTGCGTTGCATAAACTCAAAATGGAGCGAAACTGGATTAAAAGCATAAACCCAAAACGAAGCGAAACCGGCTGCAAAGCATTAACTCAAAATGGGGCGACACCGGATGCAAATCAAGGTGGATCTCGAAGGGGTGGATCGAAAGGTAATCGTTTCCTTTAACCGATACATTCATCTTTCGAAAGTCCAATCAAAAGTCTGGCGTATATACAAAATTTAGTCCTGGTATCTATGATGAGTTTATCAAACTTAAATATTCAATTCTTTCATCAATATCAGTGAAATATAATGAATTGTACGTGAAAATTCCCCAATACCTTGATTGTTATGTGGAATATAATTAATTGTACGTGGAATTTACCCTATAGCTTGATTCTTATTTGGAATTTAATGAAGTGTACGTGGAATTTCCCCTATAGCTTGATTGTTATGTGGAATATAATGAATTGAACGTGGAATTTTCCCTTTACATTGATTGTCATGTGGAATATAATGAATTGTACGTGGAAGTTCCACAAACCTTGATTGTCATGTGGAATATAATGCAGGATAAACTAGAAATAATGGTTGTTCTGTAGGTACTTCATGACAATTCCCTAATGACAGCAGTGCTGATTGTCAATTTTGAGAATTCAATTTGCCGAATAATTGGTACAATATAGAATTATAGTTTTCCAACCACTCGCTCAACATTAGAATGGAAATGACGACGTCCCTAAACGCACAAATGACGTTCACTAAAACCCGAGTTTTTGACGGAAATGCATCGAACTCGAAAGTTGTCTATATGTTGCTGTCTAACTATCTGCTACAGATTTGAATAATACTGTTACATTTTTGTTATTTATCATGACATTTTTTCAGTAACGTGTGTTGACAAGCAATCTAACTGTGCTGATTATGCACGAGGTGGAACATGTACAGATCCCAAATTTTCAGGATGGGTCAAGGACAACTGTGCAAGAACCTGTTTATGTTGTAAGTATGGTCAAGGACAATTGTGCAAGAACCTGTTTATGGTGTAAGTATGGGTTAAGGACGACTGTACAAGAACCTGTTAACCTGTTAATGTTGTAAGTATGGGTGAAGGACAATTGTGTAAGAACCTGTGTATGTTGTAAGTATGGGTCAAGGACAATTGTGTAAGAACTTGTTTATGTTGCAAGTATGGGTTAAGGACAATTGTGCAAGAACCTGTTTATGTTGTAAGTATGAAGAAGGAGATAAGTTCAAAATAGATTACCATCTTGTTTCAAGTTGGAAAATAGTATATGAGCTGCATGGAATTGAAATCGAACTTATACCCTGAACATCAATACATATAATAACTTATTTCGGGTTGAACATATGTATGAAAACTCTGTAAACTGTTTTAAAATTGAATTTAAGAACCTTATAAAACATACCAAAAATTTTCTTTTATTTAGTAATCGAATACTAAAATCAATCAAAGTTTTATACATATACATGCACTTGTTTTATGTCGAGTTCTATGTGATGTAGCTTATATCTTAATTGTGAGTTTAAAGTCATGTTTGACTCTGAAGGAGATTAGTTATATAGATTCTACCACTGCATCGAGTGTAATACGATTTTATCCCCTCGAGACAGTTAAATTTTCAAATTTAAAACGCGAGGCTCGCCGAGCGTTTTTAATATTTAAAATTTAACTGTCGAGAGTGGATAAATATCGTATTACACGAGGTCTAATGGTGGAATCTGTTTCTCTAATGGTTTTTAAACAATACGCAGGCAAACTTTTTCCTTCTTTGCGACTGATCTGCAAAAAGACGTGTTCTTTCTATGCGAGTCATCAGGCATGGTCGCCTTTTTTCATGCCGTCACAATAGGAAATTCAGAGGAAAACAAGAAAATTCGACGTCATAATCGGATTTTAACCAATGAAGAACTGAGATCAAACGAACTACACGTTGATTAAATTTTTTATACAATGGGTGCAGAAAGGGATAAATTGACGACGAATTAGGGAAAAGCTTTTATCTTACTTTACAGTATGAGAAAAAAGGACAAAATTACATAAAAATAGAATTTGGATGTTTACTAATTCATAGTTTAGTCTATACGGTACAGGGGTTTCCTTTGTGGATATTGTCTCATAGGCAAACTCATTTATCCAACTTTTTTTGCACGATCTGTGTGATTCAAATTTACTAAAAAAAAGATGTGTTAGACACCCTATTTTTATTTGCTCATTTTGTAAATTAATGTCAATAGTTTCAGGAATATATTACTGAAAGAAAAGGAATTGTAGTTCTTACTTACATGATTATTGTTATTGTTTTCTTATTCATATGGAAGTTGTTTTAGTATTCTTACTGACATGGATTTTTGTATGTTATTCTTACTTATATGGATGTTGTTATTGTTATTCTTTTTTGCACAGACTTTGTTTGTTATTCAAACTTACACGCATGTTGTTATTTATGTTTTTACTTGTATAAATGTTGTAAGAATTATTGAAGAATCGCTTAAACCAAATAAGAAAAACTTATCATACAATTTATACATTTAAGCTGGTGGATCTTATTACACCGGAAGGTATGTTGGACAGACTGGAATGGGGACTGGTACTGGAATGGGAACTGGTACTGGTACTGGAACAATGACAGGAACCGGAACCGGACATGGAACCATGACAGGAACTGGAACTGGTACTGGAATGGGAACTGGTACTGGAACTGGTACTGGTACTGGAACAATGACTGGAACTGGTACTGGTACTGGTACTGGTACTGGAACAATGACTGGAACTGGAACCGGTACATACAGTTGCTTTTTGATTCCCTTTTGATGAAACGTTACTTTTAATAAATATGTAACAAATTAAATGATAAGACCAGATTTAAAAATTTAGTTGTTTATAACTGTAATTTCATCAAAGAATATGTATTACAATCATGTAATTTACTGAATTGAACTGGAATGTATATATTGGATTTTTGGTTGTTTGAATTGTTATACATCTTTTCATAACGTGGCCTTTATTATAATTATGGGTACGAGTTATGCCCATTCTTGAATGTAGACACCACCTGATTTTTAAATCAAATATAAATTGAAAATACCAAAATTATAAACATTTATTTGTAATAGATCAATCTAATGGAACAACAGTTGATATCCATTTAATCACAACAGACCATAAAAAAAGAAAATTTATGAAATATATTCCTTCCTTATCATTAAAAGCTTTCAAAATGATTTCATGTCATGAATTGAAAAACAAAAATCACATCAATTTTCTTTTTATCACATTGAGAAACATTCTTTCGTATTACAGTAACTTGTGTTGACAACAAACCAAACTGTGCCGATTATGCACGAGGTGGAGCATGTACAGATCCCAAATATGCAGGATGGGTCAAGGACAATTGCGCAAGAACCTGTTTATGTTGTAAGTATAGGTCAAGGACAATTGTGCTAGAACCTGTTTATGTTGTAAGTATTTGAACTAGTAGAATACAGATGATTTTAATATTAATATGTCAGATATAAATAAAAGCAACAGTAGTATACAGCTATTCAAATGTCATGAATCTATTAAGAGAAAACACAAATCTGGGATACAAACTAGAACTGAAGGAAACACATCAACTATAAGAGGAAAACAACGGAACAACAGAAACATTTAACTGCAACAAAAACAAACGCCAACATACATAGAAACAGACATTTTGATAACAACGGGTATATTTCTAAATTGGTTGAAGCTTGGTTTATAGCTAGCCAAACTTCCCGCTTATATGACAAGGTTAAAGAATATCGCTAAAATGACAACGCTAAGTGACTGGAATACAGCACAACAACAAAAATGCAAGAACACTTCGCAAAGAGAAATGCATAAGAATTTTTTTTATAGTGCATTAAAACATGTAAACTTCAGAATAACAACGGACATCTTCCATTAACCATAAAACATCAAAATGAACCGCTCACAAAAGGAACAGATTGCGATCCGATACGTCGAGAGGATTGGTGTTTTCTCTCTGGACAGTGCATTGTTTAAAAACAGTTTAATGTTTGAATTAATTTAGCATTATTTATGCTCCATCGATGTTAATGAGTTCACACAAGCTCAATCTTTATCTGTCGAATATTTCCTTGTCTTTCCTTTTCTAGTTATGTGTTTATCTCCTGTTCTTTGAGTGAAGAATTGGATTTACTCATTCGGTCACCTTCCTTTATTTACTGTAAATTCTAATATCATATTCATCATCTAATTTAATGTGCGTTTTCTTATTTTCATGTGAAAGACGGTAAACTAAGGAATTCATCAATTGCAACCTAAAATTAAATTGAAAAAGTAAAATGTATGAAAACAAAGAACAGTAGTAATTCTTCTAATACCGAAACTAAATCGATTACCACGATAACACGACATATCAAGTACATTATTATAATAAATGTTAATTGTCCACCAGTGGCACTTCAATGTGGGGATAAAGTCTCATTCGTCTAATTGCACCATGTGACCATGTCCTTATAGACAGATCACTGCGCTGATGTGCTAGATTTACAACAATAAGATAGCATCAGTTTGTATATGCATAATTTAGCGTTCTACAATTTTAAACATTGCTGTTGGTATGAGGTCGTGCATCAGCAATATATATAAACACCATCAATTATGCGTTTATGTGCCATATTAATCCCACCTAACAAAAAAGTGATGGGTCCGTGTGCTTGTTTTCTAGATATAAGCCTTTAAAATTGTGGCGCGAAATTGTTCTTGCTAGACTTTCCATACCTATATCATTTGCACCTTTTTTCATTAGAAAAGATATGAAGAAATAACAAGAATTTTATAGCACTTTTTAAACTATTTGTAATAGAATAATGAAAAGAAAAGTATGGGTTAGTGGGGGAATTTTTGTAACGGCATTACATGGATAAAATCAGAGGGTTCCGAATATCTGGGAAAAAATCAAACACACGAGGAGCGAACATCCTTAAAACTTTATGATTGAAATAGTCAATTAATTATTGTAGAAGACACACAATCTGGACAGTACAAATAGTAACTATATTATTTCTGACTAATTTAGCAGGAGGATCAATGTATACAGGACAACCAATGACAGGAACTGGTACCGGTGGTACCATGACAGGAACCGGAACTGGGGGAACTATGACCGGAACCGGAACTGGCGGAACCATGACCGGAACCGGAACCGGAACACCAGGTACGGGAACCGGAACAGGTGGTACAATGACAGGGACAGGTACAGGTACAGGAGGTACCATGACAGGGACAGGAACAGGTAGGGAAATATAAACAAATCTACTGTTTATATATGACCGTTGAAATATCCTTCCATAATGACATGATTCGTAGTAAGATAAACTTTAAATAAACAAAATTTAATCTAATTTGAAAAATAAGAAACACAATTCAATGTTATCAAAAATTAAGGCAAACAAAAGAAAAACTTACTGAAAATCCGAAATTGATAAGATTTTTACTTTTACATAATTTTAAGTTGACCTTTGAAATCTCTTTTCCTATTATTATTTTTCTGAATCTTAATGTTTCTTATACTTATTGGTTATTGTTTCGCTGGATTTGTGTCTCACTGAAGTAAACCCTATATCTCCATTTATTTAAAAAGAATATTTTCATTAGTTCTGACATACTAATTTATAAGCTTAGTATCTTTAATGGCGATTTAGTTGACTAAACCTAATGGAAACAATTTTGTTTAACAAAAGGCCGTTTTACTTTCGATGCGATGGATCAGTAGAATTTATCATCATTTGAATATAAGCGAATTCTTTTGGCTGACATAATTGTGCATATTAACAGGAGGCACTGTCGTTTCTGGATCGTACACAGGTAAGTTCTTGTTTATTCGCTTATGCTTCAGGGAACAGTAAGTAAAGCTTCATGTTTTCCACATGGCTTATGCGTCAAGTCACAGTAAGAAAGCTTCATGTTTTCAACATGGCTTATGCTATTATACTTTTATGGTAAGATGTCGTGTCTAATGTATAACGGTATTAAATCAAGGAGTATACGACAAATGATATTATCTAATCAAATGCCTTGGTATTATCATGTATGGCATATTCAATACATTTCGGTTATTTGTATCATAAAAAGTGATAAAAAGTAAAATCACAAAAATACTGAACTTAGTGGAAAATCTAATTGGAAAGTCCATAATCACATGGCAAAATCAAATAACAAAACACATAAAAAACGAATGGAGAAAGAACGTTCTTTCTATATTTTATATCTTTGATGAGTTTTTCTCTCTAATTACCTTCATCTAAGAAATCTACCCATCAGTATTTTTGTTTGTTTTGAAAACGACACATTTTGATATATATAATTAGCAATGCAACTTATTTCAATTAATTTGGTAAAATATATTATTTCATCGTATAGTTATAATGTTCTTACATAATACACAAATACTTTCGATCTGTTCACAAATAATTGAAAAAAAAAGTATTATTAGTGGAACACCTAAGTTGTTTTTCTAAATAATTGTTCTTTTCATTTGTCTTTTTCTGTGATGTAGTGAAATAAAACAGGGAGATAACTCTGTAAAGTCAGCTAAACGTTTTAATTACGTTGTGTTGTAAAAGGAATATTAAGCTTCTCAATGATCAAAATTGGTGTAGTGAAGTAAAACAGTATTAAGACCACCAATTATTTCTTCCTTTCATTTTCCTAAGATCATTTCTTAAGACACTTGTTTTGTATCTTATTTCAAAATTCAATGATTGCAAGTTTTCTTCAAAATATAACCCGTTCGACATGTTCAAAATATAATCCATTCAACATGTTCAAAATATAATCCGTTCAACATGTTTAAAATATAATCCGTATACAATGGGAGTAATTTACATGCAGCTTACGCACAAGTTCTGTTACATTTATTTTTTTATTGATTTAAAAAATATGTCATATAAATTAAATTTTGCATCACACAATTAAAAAGTAAAGAAATCTGAACAATTCTGTTAAGAGCGTTTATACTAGTCAACAAAAGAAACGATACACGACTTTGGAATAAAATGTATCAAAAAGTATTAAATATTTAAACTAATGAGATACACTATTTTAAAAAGCTTTCATTGCAATATATGCACATATGATAATGTAAATCAAAACCTGTCGGAAAGTAACTAAATTCCGTGTAAACGATTATAGGGTGCCAATTTTTTTTGCGAAAAGTTTTGATTAAAAATCAACACACAATTTTCGAAGTACTGAATGAATTTTCAAATTGGTTTATAATATTCAATATGCTAAGTTATGTTTATGTTGTAACTAATGGGTTGAAATATTAAATTTTTTTTTTAATTTTTGGTAAAAAATGTTTTTTGAAACCTCAAAAATGCAAAAAAAAATTCTTTTCGTCTAAAATCAATGCTTTAGATATGAAAACAACACACTGTTAATTTGGAACCTTTCTGATTGGTTTTAATATCGTTACCGATTATTTGAATTTTACTTTACGCATTGTAAATTGATTGATAATGTATATGTTTCGGACCATATGAATATTTATACCATACGCGTATGGTCATGACCATATGAGTATAATACTCGTTCGGTTATTAACGGGCCGGACCATATGAGTATTTAGACCATTTAGGTATTTTTTTCAAATTACATTATAAACGTTTCAATAATACAAAAACTTGATCTAAAAAAACAAATGATGGTTACATTACAGTTTGTTAATTTTATAATTCAAAAGTTACGTAAAAATTCTATATTGATGCCGTAGTTAGTTTTCGTGGCTAGTTAAATTCTTGCATGTACGCTTGGGTGATATTTACCACCACACGGTATCCTGGCTTTTTTGACTTGCGAGTCTTGGAAGTGCACGATCCTTTTCAGTTACACCTTTTGTTTGCGAGTGAAAAGCTAGCCTTTTTGCAGCTGCGTACAGTGATACCGAGGTCTTTGACCATTCTGATCTCTACGGTGTTTTGGACTATTTTAGATCTCGGTCTATTTCTGAAATTTATTCTTACATACTTTTGACTTTTTAACCCTGTATGCTAACATTGCCTAGGTAAATTTTAAAATTATTTGTATGCACATTGAACGACAAATATATGTGACGTATAAAATTTTCTGACGTCAAACAAACAAATCAATGAATGTGTATGTAGATAGATGTTTTTGTGTTCTGTTAAATTGTTCCTTTTAAAATTGTTATACGAGAATGACTGATGTACCCATATTTTGACTATTTTATTTATTTTGTCTGTTTAGTTAACGCATCAATGTAAATATAACAGAATTTGATGAGACTGTCATCAAAGTGAGAGGGTTAGCGCTATAAAACCAGGTTAAACCATCATTTTCTACATTTGAAAATGCCTGTACCAAGTCAGGAATATGACCGTTCTTGTCCATTCGTTTTTGATGCGTTTTGTTTTTATTATGCCATGTGATTATGGACTTTCCAAAATGATTTTCCTCTAAGTTAAGTATTTTTGAGATTTTACTTTTTTTTTTAAGAAGCTCTTACTAGACCTCAAATATCTCAAAATGACTGCAATACACCATATTCACAAGACATTTTAAATAAACTATGTTACTTTTTAGTAACTTCTTGTGTAACAGTTCATTAAGAAATTTTTTGGAATTTAATTATTCAAGTCGACATATTGCCATTCGCCCGTAATAACAAATCGACAATGGCCATCAGTATAAAATGTGTTTATTATAGTTTTGACAAGTAAGTAAAATAAACTTTCTGAAACTTCTAATCTTTATTTAGTTAATCTTTTTATCATAATATAATAATAAATTTACCTATATGATAGCGTCTTTTTAATGAACGGTCATACCATAAGAAGAGTTAAGAAGTAATAAAAGTAAGCTTAAACAGAATGTTAATTACCCAGACCATACGCGTTCAGTCGGACCATATGAATATATACCCATATGGTCATGACCATACGCGTATGGTCCAAAAACTCATATGGTCTGGAACATATTCATTTTAGCGATTTCTTGTGGGGCTCAACTTTGCTTTACAAATAAACGAAGAAACTATGATTTAAAAAAAAGAATTGATGGCAAACATGGTCTTTACCTTTAAATGAGATGTTATCATCATTAGTTGGAACTTCTGTTTTTGAAATTGTCGTTTTATGTAAATTTTGTCAAAAAAAATATATTTCGTTAAATGACGTCACGAAAGCAAAAACAATTTTTTAAAAGGATTTATATTTCCATGGTCATTATATATATTACTATCTTCAATATTGGTCTTATAAACGGAAAACTTCATCTTTAATTTGAAAAAAGTCGTGTATCGTTTCTGTTGTTGACTAGTATATATTGCTTATTCTTAAGAGTACCCTGCTGGCATGATGTTTTATTCAAAGTTTGCTTTGCATCTGCAATTTTACCTTAATGTTGTCGAATATCAGCTTTGGCTTACTCTTCGAGTTTTTATTCTTTATGCATACTGATTTATCAGTGTTTACAAAGTGAAATCATGACTATCTTAAGGGCGAAAAAGTATCAATAAAAAGTGAGGGACCGCATATCACAGTACCGAATTTAAGTCCGCATTAAATATCTATGTCAAGGATTATTCAATAAATTAAATAATGTATATTATAGATTGCAAATGGTATTCCACACTTAGTTGATTTAGCCTTTTCAACGCTTTTTTATCCGAACATCACTGATGAATATTTCGAAGACGAAACCCGTGTCTGGCATACACAATTGTAATTCTGGTATCTGTGATGAATTCATTCATATGAAACATTATTTGAACAATTAAATTTATTGGAAATTAAATGAGTTTAATATGAACTAATACTTATGTAAAGGAGTATGTTATGTTCATCAAGAAATTGTTTAATTGTAATGTTGTTTGTAATGTGCGTCATTCACAAAATTATCTATTAGTAATGTGTTGCGTCATATGATTAATTCACAATATTATCCGATTACAGTGCTTTGTGTCGATCACGTGAAGAACTGTGCAGACTATGGACAACAAACATGTAATGATCCAACATACGCTGGATGGGTAAAGGACAACTGTGCCAAAACATGCAACAAATGTGCATGTAAGTATTGTCTGAACCAGAGAATCATATCATCAAATATACTTACATATTTATTTGATGACATGTGGAATTATACACATTTAAAAAACTCAAAGATTATATAGGATCCGTAACTTAGACAACATGATCGCTCAACTGATCAGTTGTAAGTTTAGGGCCTCAAGGTAGATTAGTGAATGCTATTTGAGTCACCCTCTTTTAATAAAGTTATTACTTACTTTCTTATTTACTTATCAGAACCAATGTATACGAATCTTGTTATGACGTCGACAAATTAAGCAAACGAAGGTACAAAATTGTCGTTATGACTCGACAAGATGCACCAAAACTAAATGATAAAAGAACAGAGCCTTTAATTTTAATGGCATCGGAAAACTGAAAAGAACAACCGTACCAAAGTTTCTGTTCAATTTTGATTTAGTCAGTACACTACATTATTTTACATTCTTGCCTTTGAATTGAGCAAATGACCATCATTTACAGGTTATGTTATTATTCAACATAAATGAATCTCACATTGCATTTCATCATTGATAAAGCAAATAAAAAAGAAATTAGATTTTTTATACATCTCGTAGCTAGTGCCCCTTTAAAGGTAATGATAGCAGGCATTTGAAAATTTTTTTAATATCACAGACTGATAAATGAAATGTTTTTCGTGAAGAACAAATGTTTGCTGACTGTCATTGAAATGTGCTTTTAATAAATAATGAAAAATAAATTCTTAACTTGCATTGAAAAAAGACATTTATTAATGATTAGTACGCTTTAATAGATTTATCAGGATCAAGTAACGGTGGTACCGGATTTATTCCGGTCTACACTCCAGATGGACACGGTTGGTTTTACAACTTTATTTGTTTGCTTCGCTTAATGCTGTCATCAAATGTACTTTACAGCTTCAATGGCAACCGCAGTTTGAATATAGAACGCAACCTATTATTAATTCTACAGAAGTGTGATGTTTACGATTGATATTATTCAATGATATCAAAATAAGCAACAAACAACATTCTTATGAAAAGATCATATGCCACACGTCTGAGCCTTAGCCAAGGAAAGGCATGCTTTACTTTTAACTGCTTTTCTTCGAAGACAGCAAATGCTTCTTTGTGAAATTTTAGTTTGTGTAACAGTATTGACCAAATCACATTTTGTATGAAGTGCAGAAGTGATTCATACTAAAAATGAGCACAAGATCTACTCTATTACAAGCTTATAAATTTAGATAAAAAGAAGAATACTATTCTATTCATATACAAATGAGCAGATTTGGTATTATTGTCAAATATACACTTTCTACCACAGTGAAACAAATTTAATGCTTCAGCCATGGAATAACAGTTTCGTTTGCTTTCATTTGCATTGTTGTGACATCGTCATGGGAAGGACGTGCAGCATGAATGTTGCATTTTATTGTAAAAAAAAGTTTAATTTTTTATTTGCTTCTTATCATTCTATGCCAATCAAAAGTACATGTTTTATGAATCATTCATCGGATGCAATTATATGATATTTTATGTTAAATAATTATGAGAAATCAAATTCATAGCAAACTTTAAGATGGATGAATCATGAGTAAAAAGATATATAATTATAAATGATGATTTCATATCTAGAATTGGCTTCCTTTTAAATTTGATGCTTTGATCATGGGTGTTAGTTTGTAACCCGGATCCTCTAATTGATTTATAACAGGGGTATACTACTGTTATTGCCATTATTGAATATTTTGAAATACAGCTGTTTGTTCCGTTATTTGATTGTATGAATTTCATGAAAAATTTGTATCTGCTGTATATATACTAACACATTTTATTTTGACGATGATATAAAATTAACTTTTATCACTTTTGCAGTATACACTGGAACAAAATACACAAACACTGGAACACACTATCCAGGTAATTACAGACTAAAAATCCTTGCCAATACCCATAATTACTAGGATATCATATTCCTATAGTCTAAGTTTGGAAAATAATGGAAAATAAGGTTCAACCTTCTCCAACGTAGTGACTATAGGTTATAGGCCGTTCTGTTTAGCATTGTTGGTTTTAAAAATATCATATCCACCTTATGTTATTTTGTGTCGTAGAGCATAACTGAAAAAAAAAGATATTATTAAAGCAATACATTTTGACTTTTGACATTTGATTCAGTGATACGGTTACTTGTTTTAATAAACATTTATGAAATATATCATGATGAAGAATGAAAAAAAATGTGAATTCTGTAATAGAAAATGAATACAGTACTTTATTAATGTTATGCACCCGAAACTCTTTTTCTGGATTAACCTTAATCTGGAAAACACAAAAAACGAATGTTGTACTGCACTCTTAGGTATTTTTAGTTTGCCTTAAATCAAATGATAGCGTTTTCGTTATTCACAATATATATTGGACACTTGCTTTTTACAATTAAATTATTTAATGTCATTAAACAAAACACAAAAGATAATTTTGATCAAGATAATTAAATCTAACAGATAAGAAAAAAGTCTTGATGTGATGACATACTTTTATATTTTAGGTGGAACCATGACAGGTAATTATAAAGTAGTATGCTTTTAATAGGCATCTTGTTAAATTAAAGTTTCGGCTTTTTTCATAATTGCTCTTTATTACGAAATACCCTTTCATTTGTTTTCTTGCAAATGGTGACTGTGTGGATTAGGGGTACACTTTTTGTAATTCTATTTACCAAAAATTCGTTTTTTTCGTCTCTATAAAATATTTAATGACGATTTAAGCTACAGGCAATTAACGGACTAATCCAATTTGAGTGGTTTCATCATGATAAGGGGACAAAGTCCCCTATAACAGTAGAAAAATCAATTAAAATATATATATATATAAAAAAAAATCGGGAAAATGTCCCGTACTTTTCATTATACTAATGAACTCAAAATCGTTAACTTTTTTTTGGGTCACTTTTCTTAATTCCCGTATCTGCGCATAAATCTACTCCCCTTTTCCGGTCTTTGCATGAAACTTTGAGTAAAATATATATGTATCAGTCTAGTATGATATAGGAAGGAAAGCAATACCAATTTCATTTTTAATAATTCCTTGATATGAAAATACGTTAACTGATGATAGCGTTTCTTTGTTTACATGACGTCATAACTTAAATAACGTCAAACTAAAATCCCTAACAACAGAACCGAAATCGGAAATGGTACGGTGTTTTACGTTTTGAAATTAAAATATGTTTGAATTAAAAAAAAAAATCATACATACTTCGTCCCCTTTCACAGTTAATGCCTGCCTCATATTATATGTTACTGCAATACCTGTATTAATTGATAGGTACTGGAGGAACAGGAACAGGAACATTTACAGGTAAGTCTGTGTATAGATGTTCGTAATCAGCTTTGGGATTTTTGTTCTTTAAAATTGTAAATGTCATGTGTCCGAAGCGCTTTTCTTGGTTAACCTTCATCAGGAGCTCTCAAGGCCAAATATTCCAAAGCCAAGGATATATAAGAACTCAAACAGTTGAAGAGCTATATGAACGAAAAGGACAAAGAAATAATAGCCAAATCCAAATTTAAAAACATAAGTAATTAATGACAATTATTTGGCCATTAGTTTAAGAGTTTGGGTCTATCAAGAATAAATTAATTTGAAACTAAAGACCTTTTAAAACAAGTCTTCGAATCTTTGCTTGAATAATCAGTCTCCCAGCTTCATGCGAGTACTTTGGGGGTCTTAACAACATTTCACCTTACTTCGGAACATTAATATAAATTATGAATAACGAAAGATGGCTTAAAAGTGCAATGTAGTAGGTTTTGGCAATATATAATTATTTACCGTACACGAAATGTTATTTGAGGCAAAGATTTGATTTAAATTAAAAAAAATAATTGAACATTATTGCCCTCTAATCAAGTCTGCAAACTCTAAAATTGGCAGCACAGGTGTATATTTATGTAGGGTCTCAATCTCATTTTCTTAAATGGCACATCTTAATCTTCATTAATCATTCGTCACTTCCTTTTTGAAAACGTTCCTACCGCGTTTTGGTGAGAGAATATAAGTCTGTTATTAGCATTGCTTCTATCTCAATTTGTCATCCATTCCATCAACATTATCTTTAGATTGTTTTCAACTGTTGCTCTTGTGTCTGTTTGTATCCGGTGTATTATCTCTGTGTCCTCATCATGAATTTGACAGCTCTTTTGTCTATGTGTCTTCATGTTGTGATTACAGCTATAGCTATAGCTACTGTCTTTTTCTATTTTTATATTCTGTTACACCTTTTTCATGTATCTCTGTGTCCTATACCCATGTTTGGAAATGACACTGTGTCTATGTGTCCTCGTGCTGTTTTCTGTCTAGCTCTTGTCTATATGTGTCTGTATGTTGTTTACACTTTGCTCTTGTCTCTATGTGTCCTCGTGTGTGTTTCCAACCTTGATCCTGACTCTGTGTCTTCGTGTTGTTTTCTGTCTTAATGATTGCTCTTGTATGTGTGTTGCCTTATGTTGTTGTCAACTTTTATAATGTCTTTGTGTCGTCATTTCGCGTCAAACTTTGCTCCTGTCTCTTTTTCATCTTTGCTTCCTCGTGTTATTTACAATCATAAACCTGTCTATGTGTCCTTTTTTGTTTTCAACCTTGTTTCTGTCTCTTTGCTTCCTCGTGTTATTTACAATCATAATCCTGTCTATGTGTCCTTTTTTGTTTTCAACCTTGCTCCTGTCTCTTTGCTTCCTCGTGTTATTTACAATCATAATTCTGTCTATGTGTCCTTTTTTGTTTTCAACCTTGCTCCTGTCTCTTTGCTTCTTCGTGTTATTTACAATCATGCTCCTGTATATATGTCCTTTTTGTTTTCAACCTTGCTCCTGTATAGTATCCTAGTCCTGTTTTCCATTATGTTCACATCTTTCATATTGTGTTAGAACGGAGATCGTTATTAAAATAGTAAGTTATTTACCATAATCTAACACGACTTATAATGGTTTACTTTTACAAATTAGGATTTGGCTGGAGAGTTGTCTCATTGGCACTCATACCATATTTCTTATATCTAATAATAGATTTCAAACTTTTAATTCGGATAGGCACAGGAACAGGTACTGGCGGTACTATGACCGGAACCGGAACCGGAACTGGAGGTACAATGACCGGAACAGGAACTGGGGGTACTATGACAGGAACTGGTACCGGAGGTACTATGACAGGAACCGGAACCGGAGGTACTATGACAGGAACCGGAACCGGCACCATGACAGGGGGTAAATTTGTACCATTAATCTAAAGGGGTGTTATTTCATGACAGGGGGTAAATATGTACCATTAATCTAAAGGGATGTCATTTCATGACAAGGAGTAAATATGTACCATTAATCTAAAGTCATGTTATTTCATGACAAGGGGTAAATATGTACCATTAATCTAAAGGGATGTCATTTCATGACAAGGAGTAAATATGTACCATTAATCTAAAGTGATGTTATTTCATGACAAGGGGTAAATATGTACCATTAATCTAAAGGGATGTCATTTCATGACAAGGAGTAAATATGTACCATTAATCTAAAGTGATGTTATTTCATGACAAGGGGTAAATATGTACCATTAATCTAAAGGGATGTCATTTCATGACAAGGAGTAAATATGTACCATTAATCTAAAGTGATGTTATTTTATGACAAGGGGTAAATATGTACCATTAATCTAAAGGGATGTTATTTCATGACAGGGAGTAAATATATACCATTAATCTAAAGGGATGTTATTTCATGACAGGGGGTAAATATGTACCATTAATCTAAAGGGATGTTATTTCATGACAGGGAGTAAATATGTACCATTAATCTAAAGGGATGTTATTTCAAAACAGGGAGTAAATATGTACCATTAATCTAAAGGGATGTTATTTCCTAATTTGTTTCTAACAAGTAAGCAATCTACAGTAAGTAGTTTTGAATGCAGCGACCACGTTTCGGCTTGTGATGTTTAAACAATAAAAATTCACTCAACAAAAACAACAAAAAGCATTGATAAATTAATTGGAATAACAATTTTTAAAGATCTATTTAAAAAAAGGTATCATTTCTTCTTATGTATTATCTATTCAATTAGCTGGTTTTTTTCAGGATCATGTGTCGACAAACCAGGCACAAACTGTGCTTCCTATGGAAAGACCGTATGTACTGACAGTAAATACACCGGATGGGTACAAGACAATTGTTGTGCATATTGTGGTATATATTAACCTACATTTTTATTTGTCGTTTTATGCTGTGAAACATTTTGTGTTTTAATATTCTTTTTTTTTGAGAATTTGAGGCAGGAAAAAAATTACAATAGTATCATTGTAAAACAAATACAAATTACATTTTTCACAGACTTTTTTATATATAGTTGATAGTCATATGTTGACGAGATACATATACAATATTATGTCAATTTCAGAAAGAAAAAAAACCTTTTTTTGTATGAGGTTGAGAAACTGGGGAAGAGCGCAGGTTGTACCGAGTCCTTCCCCAGTTTTGCGCAGAGTACAAAAAAGTTTATATTTTTATGACAGTGACCTTATATTGGTTTTATACTGCAACTAAAATTAATACATTAATAGCTCTCTAAATCGTAACACAAATGTCAAACCTATTTTCATCCCTTAATGGATCCCTGATTGTGGAGAAAGTGTTCCATGATGAAATTGACATTATACAAAATATAGCTATGCTAATATATTTAGGAAATAAACACAGGTAGATGCAGTATTAACATAAAATATTGCTTGCTGTCTTCATGATATTTACCCGGATCTCTTATAGCTGACTTTATTGTATGTATTTTGGCTCATGGTTAAAAACCGTACAGAGACCTTGATGTGCTAACATCAATTAAACTATGGTTGAAAGTTCTCTTGTTTTACATTACTATGAAAAACGATAACAATAAACTGTACCTCAGTTATTCAGGCTCACATAAATGTAAGGCGGAGGATGATTTATGATGCAATAATTTAGTATCAATGGATCTGATTGGAAGACAGCAAGTTTTAAATTTTCTATCTTCATTTGTCTTCTTGTATGTAGCTCCGGGAAGCCGAAATTTTATTCCTGGAATGTGCTTTTGTTTTATTTCTTTAATTGAAAATATAAAAACTTACCTTTTTTTTACCATATTTGGTTGTGTTCTGAGTCAAACAAGATACCTGAAATCGACCTATGTTTACATCATTTGACACCGGAAGCGTTGATGTTATCGCTGAATTTTCGTTTTTTGAAATAGTCCTCCGAAATAATGACTAAAATGGACTGATATTAGAATAGAGATAGATAACTGTATTGTATTTAAAGCTAGGCCAAGGTAAAAAGACAAAGACATTATCGCTATTTGAGATTATTCGACATCTGATCGAATACTAAAGTACTAGTAACTTGCATCAATTAAAGTTTTGACATCATACAGCAATAACTCTTTCTTTGTGGCGTAAGATGTTTTCTCTTGTGACGTCAAAATTAACGGAAACATCTGTGATGACCATTAATAGCTGACAAATAGCTATAAGGTGTATATAATTGTGGAAAAAAATACAACGCAATGGCACCAAAAGCGAAAAACGACCAAATATACAATCAACATTGTAATTAACATTACATAGAAAACTAATGACGGCACAACACGAACCCCTTAGGTAATCTGATCGGAATGAAGGGCGGAAAGCTTAGACTGATCGAGAGAGATTTCATTTCGGATAGAGAAACATGTTATTTGAATATCCCTTATGAGACAGCTGATTTAACAAGCCCATTATACATAGACTTTCGATACTGATACATTTACAATATTTCCATCATAGACTTGACAATATTAAGAATTCATAATTGATGTATTCATTTTAGCAACAAGTGGAATGACCAGCGGTGGTACTATGGTAAACACAGGAACTGGATCTGGTCATGTTGGACAATCTACAGGTATGGTTATAGTCATACATACATGTATATAGGTAGCTTTAGACTGTCATGTTGGACAATCTACATGTATGGTTATAGACATACATATATTTATAGGTAGCTTTAGACAGTCATGTTGGACAATCTACAGGTATGGTTATAGTCATACATATATATATATATAGGTAGCTTTAGACAGTAATGTTGGACAATCTACAGGTATGGTTATAGACATACATATATATATATATATAGGTAGCTTTAGACAGTCATGTTGGACAATCTACAGGTATGGTTATAGACATACATATATATATAGGTAGCTTTAGACAGTCATGTTGGACAATCTACAGGTATGGTTATAGTCATACATATATATATATATCTTTAGACAGTCATGTTGGACAATCTACAGGTATGGTTATAGACATACATTTATAAATAGGTAGCTTTAGACAGTCATGTTGGAAATTGTTAAAGTCATACATATATTTATAGTTAGTTTTAGACAGTCATGTCTCACCTATAGTAGACATGGTCAATACTTCTGACAAACATTGTGATACATTATAAGTTAGTTAGAATATCAGACTTAAGATGTTAACAAATTGTTTAAGCTTATTTTTAATTTTTATGGTTTTACAAGCTGTGTTAATTGTTTTTTTAGATTGGTGTTTATAACCTTGATTGCCAATCTGTTAGTTATCTATTTTAGTTTGTGTGTAAAATAAAGGCAACATATCATTGTTCGTTAGTCATAAATCGATTCATTGAAAGAAAATTCGGTCACAAACCAAAACTGAGAAAAAGCATCAACTATAAGAGTTATCTATTTTAGGTTGTGTGTATAATAATCAAGTATATCAGCAAGGACAGAAATGGAAGGATGGTTGTAAATACCAGTGCACATGTACCAACGCCTCATCAGGAATGTACAACTGCCAATCTTTGTAAGTTAATGGACGTGTTCAAATGCAAAAAGATGGGCTATACTAAATACCAGTCGTTGTTATTGTTTGGTTTTCATATCAATATACATCTGCACTAAACGGGACTGCATAATGACAATCATTGTTATTTATTGTAACTTTGAGCTATAGTAGTTTTACGTTAGCAGGGGTATGAAGTAAAAATTGTTGAAAATAATAAAGTGACCTTTAACCATCAGAAGTCCAAGTAACAGAACCAATTGCAAAATAAACATCAAGTAGGAATTCACAATCATTTAAAAAAATAGTACAAACCTTTTAAAGAATCACATATCGCGTCAAGGTTTTTGTCTGAACTAGTTTTAAGGGTTTTAATAAGTTAAGACGCATTTATTACTTTGATTGACATAAGTTGGAAAAAAAGAGAGTATCACTGTTTAAATTTCTACATTAAAAATAATCACTATTTTAAAAGTGTTTTCGTATGATTAATATTTCCAAACTTCCTAGGAAAACATTGTGCTGAAAACGGTAACTCTTATTAATCATTAACAAATCATTATGATAGGATCAAGTTTAATGCATCACTTTTTTCGAAGCATGTCATCAGATTTCTTCAACTCAAATATATAAAGTAGCACAAGTATTAAAACTAAGTAAATAATCGTATGAAAACTTCATTATGACTTTTATTTATATCTTTTTCCTTTTATTTATTGCAGATGTGTTCAGTTTAACTTACCTAGTGTATGTACAATGCAGCAACCAGCAGCAGGAATGTGTTGTCAAACCCCCAGTTGTCCTCCAACCGTACAGATTCAATATCCACCAGGATATACCCCACAATAACAAGGACATATAATAGATCATTAAATAGTGGATTTTTAAAACTTACTTTTTATTCAATCCCCCCCCCCCAAAAAAAAACCTAGCTGAGAATTAAAAAAAAAAATAAGGGCAACAGTAGTATACCGCTGTTCGAAATTCATAAATCGATAGAGAAAAATCAAATCTGGGTTACAAACTAAAACTGAGGGAAACGTATCAAATTTTTGAGAACTACGACACAACAGAAAAACAACCCCAAAATGTAATACACACAGAAACGAACTATAATGTAACAATTGCCATTTTCCTGACTTTGTACAGGGCATTTTATGAAAAAATGGTGGGTTGAACCTGATTTTGTGGCATGCCAAACCTCTCGCTTTAATGGCAATGTTAATTTTAACATTAAAATGACAACATTACACGACAGGGCTACAATAAATAAATGGGAGAAAATATAGGACAAAGAAACAAACGAATAATAGCCATCAAAAGGTACCAGGTTTAAAATTGTGTACGCCAGACGTGCGCTACCTCCACACAAAACTATGCTCAGATGAAAAAAGTTTGAAAGCCAAAACAAGTACAAAGTTGAAGATCGCCGAGGTTCCAAAAAGTTGTGACCAAACGGCCAGGGTTATCCGTCTGAGACAAAAAAACATCATTATTATCAAGAATAATACATAGTTTTGCAAACAGTAAATTTAATAAAATGACTATATAGTAGATATACATGATTAAACTGGAGTCGGGACTAGCTATAGAATAAAAACGAATACATTACAAAATCACAGCCGTGTTAGTCAAAGCCATTGCAACTCCCAAAGTGACGTCACATTTGAATTTTTAAAACGTGTTCCGAAAATTAAGAAAGAATTTGGATGAAAATCAAGAATAGATTTGTATGACTTATCTAACTTATATTAATAACAGTGAAAATTATAATACTAATAACTAACTGTAGTAGTAATTAGATAATTAATTGTATTATTTAGCGTTGTCGGCGTTTCTTCCGATCAAACTGCAAACCAAATATATCGTGTAAATTTCGTTGATCCAAAATAAAATCTACCAAATGAACTGAATGATTAGTTATTCCCAACATAACACACGAATACAACAGAAAAAAAAAATACGATTTACAACTACAAACGTTAAGACATTTGACAAAATCCGATGACAACATCAAACACAATTTCAAAACCCAACAAATGAATTTGGGATGGAAACTACCGTGCCACCTCTTAAAGCAATACGAATTCACACTCAACAAAACATTCACACTCGAGAATAAGTCACGTTTGATAATAAAAAGATCAGACGACGTAATGGCAAACCACAATCTAACATGTGGTAAAAATGTCCTTGGTTAGTTTGGACAAAGATACATCGTATGGTTCAACCTATTCGTAATGATGTCCGTAAAATTTACGAAGTGTCATTTTTAATCTGTCCTCCTCATAACTTTGTCGGAGCAGTTTCTGCGCTAGGAACACACTCCTGTATATGAAGTCCGTAATACTTTTGTTTGGATACAACAGTGAACGTTAGACCTATCAGTGATGCTTATATCAAAACATCGTTAAGGTTAAATTATTTACGACGTGTAAAACATTGAAACAACAAGTATAAATAGTGCTACCGAATCTGACTAAGGTGCCCATGGAAAGAAAGTCATTTTAGTGTTTTGAAATGCATGTCTCACATGCCAAGTTATCTGCCTTGTATATTTGATGAGTTTTAATAATGGTAACACATATTCCGCAGACAAAGCCTTTTATAATATACATGTAATTAGGTGAGGCACGTTTCGCTATATAGATGATGTTCTCTCACTAAATAATACAAAATTTGGTGACTATGTTGAACGAATCTATCCTATCGAACTAGACTTACATCTAGACATTGACAATGAGGGTCGGTTTAAAACAAAACTTTTGAAGTATTAAACTTTGAATACTGGATAAATCACATGGTATGACGTATTTGATAAATCACATGGTATGACGTATTTGATAAATCACATGGTATGACGTATTTGGTGAGAAAAAAAAACCAACACTTGATCATTAAGAAAGGAGTAGGTCCAGTAAGACCCCTTTTTGGCCCAAAAATATAGCAGTTTTACAAAATTGTTAAAATGAAAACTTTTAGTTATTTATTGGACAGTAGAATGCTTCTGCTGCATAAATATGGGCTGTTTTTGACAATACAATGCACAAATATCGGGTACTAGCACCAATAAGTCATGCTAAATTACTGAAATCTTCATAATTCTAGCATTTTAGTTAAATTTTAGACGGTTTCCGAGTAAAACGAAAGTGGCCGCATTCGTGTTCATCCAAAATATTGAAATATAAGTTGTATTTGATGATAATGCATAACATATATAAAGGTTGACGATGAACACGGATGCGGCCACTTTCATTTTTGACAAAAATCATCTGAAAAGTGACATTTTTCGGCATATTTGGTAGATTTTTAAAATTTAAGCTTGAATCGTGTCGTTTTTAATGACTAAATTAGTTAAAATCTTTCACATAAATTAATTGAATCAAATGAAATAGACACTTAAATGTTTAAAAAGTGCTCAAAATCTTTCGTCAGATGAATCTGAAATTTGAGGCCAAAATCGGTCCTTATCGGACCTACTCCTTTGAAATCAATCATATTCTCCAATATATTACTTACTTGATCTTAAGTCTCCGAAAAAGACGTTTCTCGTTTTATATAGATTATACCGTTTGTTTTCCTGTTTGAATGGTTTTACACCAGTAATTTCTGGGGCCCTTTATTGCTTGTTATTCGGTTTGAGCCAAGGCTCCGTGTTGAAGGCCGTACATTGATCAATAATGTTTACTTTTATAAATTGCTATTTAGATGGAGAGTTGTCTCGTTGGCACTCATATCACATCTTCCTATATCTATGTGACAATGTGTATGGTCATCCGTTATTATCTCAATTCATAGATCAGCGCCTGTAATAAACAATGTTACTTTTCTTTTCCAAATTCATGTATTTAGTTTTGTTGTTATATTTTTTATTCTCATCATCGTATTTTGTCTAATGCTTAGTTCGTTTCTGTGTGTGTTACATTTTAATGTTGTGTCGTCATTCTCTTATATTTTATGCGTTTCCCTCGGTTTTGGTTTGTGACCCGGATTTGGTTTTTTTTCTATCGATTTATGTGTTTTGAACAGCGGTATACTACTATTGCCTTTATTTACATCGATCATGCAAATTGAAGGGTTTTATCCACCGTTTTCGTACCAAGTCAGGAATATGACAATTATTTTCCATTCGATCGATATGCATAAACTTTTAATTTTGTCATTTGATACGGGAGTTTTAGTGTTGAATTTTCGTTGGAGCTCGGTATTTTTGTTATTTTACTGTTTAAAAGGTCTTACATTTTTTTTAACTACTAACATTAATAATGGATTCTTTCATTTTTTATAAAACAATGTTCAAGTATGAAATCATTCAAACCACATACGACGTTTTGCCAATTTTTGGTTTTTGATAGTTGTTCTTATCCGGTTACATTTCAAAATGTTTTAAATCGAGCACAACTGATGGGACTTATGTAAAGAACGCCCGTCAATCATACTAAAGTTTGTCTTCTTTAATCAGTTTTGATGTTTTGTTCTCGGGTTATTTACAGTAATCGGCATACCTCTGCTTACATTTGATATGATCAATACGATCATTTATTGTAAATGTTCTGTTGTACAGGCAAGTCATTTACCGATATAATTCTAGGTAATAGAAAACGAGGGAAATATATGCTATCATAGAGGAGCAAAACCGTGTGTTTGAGAGTTAGTTATAAATGGATGTATGTGATTTTAATAAATAAACTACTGTACGTCTGTTGCCTTTTATTTGTCATAGATTCTTGTTTCAAGTGATCATCTTTTTCAATATCAACGCAAATTGTTTAACAAAATTACCGAACTCCAATGAAAATCCAAAATTTGACAAAATCAAACATTATCAACAATCGAAACTAGTGGTGAAAAGATGATGAGTAAAAGTTTGAAGTTAAAATTATTCACTTAAATGTCTATATCCCCCCATGCATACAATATGTAACAGTAGTGTATCAGTGTTTAAAACTAAATAAAATCGCATTGGCCGGAATTAGGACAACTTTTTGGAATGTTTGGTTAATAATGTCTTTACTTTCGTTGTACATTTGTTTGTTCTATAGCTTAAGTTCGGGCGAGTCTGACGTGATAAATCATTAGCCTGTTATTTTAACTTTGTACTTGTTTGGCTTTATAAATATTTTGGTATGAGCGTCTCTGATGAGTCTTATGTAGACGAAACGCGCGTATGGCGTACTAAATTATAATCCTGGTACCTTTGATAACTATCATTAGCCTGTGATATTTGATAAGTTTATATAAACAATCAGTTTCCCAAACCACTTTTTCTAACTAGCATCATTGTCAAACAGAGGTCTATAATAGAAGGTTTATTAATATCTTAGTGTACATACAGTCTAAGAAGATGATCTCATGTCCTGTTGGTTCGGTTTTTTCTTCGTGTGTACCGATTTTTGAGGCTGAAAGAAAACTAGCAGTTTCGGTGATATTTGAATTCGTGGTTTAACCATTCCTATTGAAGATTTTAATTCACTGTGATACTTCTTTTTTAAATGATCTGCAAAATTCTCTAGTTTAAACACTCAAACAATACCATTGCTCAAATGCAACATCACGAAAAGACAACAACCGACATAGAAACGAACTATTAGACATTTTAAGAAAAACTGTTGGGTTGAACCTGGTTTTGTGGCTAATCAAACCTCCGCGCTTTATCACGAAGTTAATATACAGCTAAAATGACAACATTACATGACGGGAATACAGTACAAATAAATGCAAGAGCATCAAAGACAGAGAAATGCATAATTAAAAAATATGTAATAGTTTTTTTTAATAGTACATTTCGACTTGTGCATTTTGAAAAATTATGTCTTTCAAAATTGACGTCTCAATTTTTTATGGGAATCTAAAAAGAAAAAAAAAAGCTAACACACTTCAGCATTCAAACTATAGTTTTGGAGAATTCTTAATTGACATTGCGTCATCATTCTATTTTCAATAACACACGTGTGCTATCCTACTTTTGGCAAATTTTTAGAAATTTGTGCGTTTATCAATTTGTCTAACACGGCTGTGAATTTTTATATGCTGGTTTAGGTGATTTATCTATCAGTTTTTATTTTGTAGTAAGTCACCGGTTTTATCATTTATATCTAGTATGTAGTCATTTTATAAAATTCACTCTTTGCAAAAGTAAGAATTATTCTAAAAAATAGGAATGTTCTTATCCCAGGCAAAAACCATATCCGTATTGGGCACAAAGTAAAATCACAAAAATTCTGAACTCAGAGGAAAACCTAATCGGAAAGTCCATAGTCACATGACAAAATCAAATGACAAAACACATAAAAAACGAATGGATAAGAACTGTCATGTTCCTGACTTGGTACAGGCATTTTTGGAACTTTTGGTCCTCAATGCTCTTCATTTTTGTACCTTTTTTTTGTGGCTTTCGAACTTTTTTCATCAGAGTGTCACTGGTTAGTATTGTGTGGACGAAACGCGCGTCTGGCGTATTAAATTTTAAACCTGGCACCTTTTGTAACCTATTATTCGTGTGTCTTATATGTTCTCCGATTCATTTGTATTGTATTCCTATCATGTAATGTTGTCATTTCCATGTTATATTTAACATTGCCATAAAAATGGGAGGTTTGGTAGGCCACAAAACCAGGTTCAACCCACCATTTAAAAAAAAATTAAAATGTCCTCTACCAAGTCAGGAAAATGGTCATTGTTATATTATCATTTTGTTCTGTGTGTGTTACATTTTAATGTTGTATTTTGCATTTTCTGCTTGGACTATATGCAATTTTGTGTTTAACTGCTTAAGATAATACCCAATATTGACTGCTGTTTCACTACTTTTTACAGGTTTACCTATTATATAAATAATAAATGTGATATGAGTTCCAATGAGACCCTCCAACCAAGTCACAATGTATTAAAAGTTAATAAACATTGATCACAGTACAGCCTTCAACACGAAGTATTGGCTTACAGCTAACAACAAGATATAAAAAGCCCTGAAGAGACTTGTGTAAAACAATTCAATTTTTTTTTCAAACCAGAAAAACAACAGTCCAATCTATATACAAAACGAGAAACGCTTATGAACCACACCAACAAACGACAACCCCTGAAAAATAGTCTCCTAACTTAAGATAATCATGGTACCTTTGATAACTATTAACACATGTGGATACAACTGCAGAGGGCTTTGACATTTTAACAGGCTTCGACCTTTGTATGCTTGTTTTATTAACACATTGTTTCATTTAATGGAATTAAATGCGACTGCCATACAAGTAGGAGGTTTAGGTAGCTATAAACCCAGGTTCACCATTTTTACATCAGTCAAGGCCAGTATCAAGACAGAAATATGGCTGTTGTTTTCTGTTCGTTTGATGTGTTTCAGTTCTTGATTTTGTCATTTGATAAGGGACTTCTCGATTTGAATTTTCCTTGCAGTTCAGTATTTTTGTTTTTTTACTTTTTACTTTATGATGGGCTGAAAAATGTGTATGTGACAGGTCAACGTCACGGAACAAATATGTATTAAACAAAACACACCATTGCCACACACCACGGTTTAAGAATTTATAAAGAATGTATTGTAACAATTAATTATCGTAAATGAGTTTTGAGGCTTGCCTCTGTGAGATAAAAAAAAACACAAAAACTTTACTCCTTATAACATTAAAACGTATTCTGTTGATAAATAACCAAAGGCAGCGATAAAACTGGATCCAATAAAAACTAATAAAAGCATGTTGAAGAACTATGATTTAATTGAAAAGATAAAAAAAAACTTAACAAGAGCAAAGAAATCACAGAATAAACAAATATCAACATAATAAATATATAATAAGAAATAAATAGAAATAAAGTGTCATGATTATATTGTATGTACTGAATATTAGGAAACTTCATATTTGTATCTTTTAATGTTGTTATTGAAAGGTTTATGTTGTAACTCAAATGATCTCCATATTTAAGAATGATTTGTATGAGCTATTATAAGATTAAAATAGTCTTTTCATAACTAATTTCAATGAATACTGTGTTTGGTATACGTCAATGAGACAGCAGCCTCACGGCGAAACAATAAAAGACATCAACAGGGTAACATATAGTATTCAAAACCAAAGTTCTATATATAATAAAACTGTACATAATGTTTGGAACATTAGAATTTCTACAATGAAGATTGACGTTTAATTTGACACTATGATTACTCTAGTACTTAATGTAATAAATATTCCTCGAGTGACGTAAATTTGCAAACAAGTTAAGAGATCGTTTTAAGCCGATCAAGTTATGGCATCCTGCCAAGTCTGCCGTCATCGTCATTTAAGCATCTAGTCGAAACACTTATATTTCAATGGTAGAGATATGAATTTTAGAAATTGTTAAGGAGATCTCGGTGAAGAAGTAGAGGGGAAATAAAAAATATTACAAATAGGTAAAATATGTCTTTGAGTCCCAATTATTGATTACTGGTTGTAGGGTCAGGAAACCCAAGAAAACTCAAACATTAATTTGAATGTTGTCGTCATAAGGTTAACGAATATTGAAGCTGATTACAAAATACAAAATGCGTATGGCTTTATATTTAGTTATGAAACACGATTTTGGCGTAGGTGATGTGCATTGATAAAATCTTGATTCATACAACTAGTTACGTTTGATTATACTATATCAAATATAATACTCAATATTATACTATTGGTTTTCACAAAGACGATTATCTGTTAGTCTACATTTACATTAGAATTGTTCTGTTAAAACATTCTCATTAAAATAAATTGGCAAAGCCCCGAATGTTCAATCAGAAAGGTGTACAGATTCTACAGTTTAAAAGGAGCTTGGTTTTTTCCCCAAGTTTACTCTAAAGTGAGATGCATGATAAAAACGTTAAACATTTATAATTAAGAAGGATAAACTCCTACTAGATATAAAAGGAATACAGCACGCCATAAGCGCAGAATTTTGTGGGAACATGGTTTTAACAGTGTGCAAATACAGAAAATACAAAATCATTATTAGTAAAATACCAATTTATCTCGGATATTGTTGAATATACCATCTCTTTCGAAAATATTTCATTTCAGGTAAACATATGATTACATGATTTTCTAAAAATCAACATCATCATCAAATCCGTTATTTTGTTGTCCGACTCCGGTCATTTTGGTATGTTTAGGGTCATTCTGTGACATTAAATCCTTTGATGATCCGTGTGGTGCGACGGTCAGTTGATTTGGTTTACCATCGTCATCATCAAAGAAATCTCCATCTTCATCGTCCCCTTGGATCTCAATATCGTTGTCATTTGCTGGTTTCTTTTCGGGTAGTTCTAAACCATACTCAGGGTCAGAGTCGGGATCGACTTTGCTCTTGCCACATGTTCTACCCTTACAACAAGGCCAGAAACAACAACACGTGGTGCAACAGAAACCACAACATTTCTTACAGACTGTGAAAACACAGACTAAAGTCCAGATACCCACACATCCTCCTATAAAGGCGATACCTACACCGACCATGCCTCCCATTCCAAGGGCGATAATACTTCCAATCAATTCTTCAAAAACTGAAAAACAAATATAGAAACTTTGAGTTTAGAGTGCATAGTACATAGATGTAGAAAAAAACACTCTGTATTACCCGAGGATGTATGTCCACTTCATGAAGACTTTGAAAGTTATGTTAAAAGACTTAGTGGTGGTACAAACTGAGGGTCACAAACAGCCTTCGGCTCTTGTTATCTGCTCTTTTTCGGGTTGTTGTTTCTTTGACATATTCCCCATTTCCATTCTCAATTTTACCAGTATTGTGTAAATAGGGATGTGAAAGATATAAATATATAATATGTAGCCGTTGATTCTTATATATAAGTAAATGGTGCCTTGTTTCGTTATTATATAAGTAATATAACGTACATGAGCAGTCACTTTCATCTTAATCATTAAGTAATAAAACATACATGAGCAGTCACTTTCATCCAAATCATTAAGTAATATAACATACATGAGCAGTCACTTTCATCCAAGTCATCATTACAGTGTCTAGTACCATCACATTTCAGTCTCTCGTCAATACACACATCTTCTGTGGTACAATGGAACTCGTCATCTTGGCAAGGACCTACAAATCATTACATTATATAAATAAATGGAACTCATCATCTTGCCAAGGACTTGCAAATCATTACATTATATAAATAAGTGGAACTCATCATCTTAGCATGGACCTGTTAATTATTACATTATATAAATAAATGAAACTCATCATCTGAGCATGGACCTGCAAATTATTACATTATATAAATAAGTGGAACTCATCATCATGTCAAGGACCTGCAAATCATTACATTATATAAGTAAGTGGAACTCATCATCTTAGCAAGGACCTCCAAATTATTACAATATATAGAATGAAATTCAAAACAGTGTGGCTGTGGCCATTGATTGACACATTAAATTCATTCACTGGGACAATTTAGGTTAACGTTTGTATGTAACGACCACTGCTCACTATGAGGTCACCAAAGGTTCTCAACACCTTAATAAAGTAATTCGAAAAATTAATCAGAAATAACAAGAAGTTTTGATTTGTATCAATTATATAAATCAAAACATAAAGGTTATTCCTGATTAATTTTTCGAATTATTTTATATTTAAAGGCGTTAAGAAACCTTTGGTGACCCCACAGTTTAAATATCTATCGTAGGTACGTCGTGAACAGTGGTTGTTATCGTGACGCCATCACGAGTTGGTTGACCGTTATGGAATAACCATTTCACAAATGATATCGGATATGTTCCTCACGTCGTAACTACGATCCCCTTCCCTTTCATGAATTTGACCTACCGAATTAGACTATTTACCGGATTTGTAATCACATAAGCAACACGACGGGTGCCGCATGTGGAGCAGGATCTGCTTACCCTTCCGGAGCACCTGAGATCACCCCTAGTTTTTGGTGGGGTTCGTGTTGTTTATTCTTTAGTTTTCTATGTTGTGTCATGTGTACTATTGTTTTTCTGTTTGTCTTTTTCATTTTTAGCCATGGCGTTGTCAGTTTGTTTTAGATTTATGAGTTTGACTGTCCCTTTGGTATCGTTCGTCCCTCTTTTGTTACAGACAAACGTGTACGTAAATTGTCCCAGTCAATGGATGAATTTAATGTGTCAATCAATGGTTACAGCCACACTGTTTTGAATTTCATTCTAAGTAAGTGGAACTCATCATCTTGGCTAGGACATGCAAATTATTACATTATATGAATAAGTGGAACTTATCTACTTGCCAGGAGCCATTACTTTTTTTTCGTTATATAAATAAATTATTTAATTTTGGATGTAACGCGTCTTCTGATTGGCTGACGTTGTTTAGTTTATCAGCCCATAGACATAATTTAGTATGTGACTGTGACGTCGTCAACGTTTTTTCATGGTTTTCACCCGTTTAAAATGGAATTTAGATTAAATTATAAGAAATAACTGTAATATTTTATCTGTCTATTCGAAAAAACATTAAAAACAAATGCTTGGCAAATCCTTGACAAGGCGATGAGTGAGTGCTATTTATATATTTAAGGAATTACTGTCTCTGAAGAGATAACAGACAGTCATTCCTTAAATATATAAATGGCACTCATCACCTTGTCAAGGATTTGCCAAGCATGGGCCTTTTTTTACACTTATACTTATACTTTACATGTATTGTTGTTACAACTCTATAAGCCATGTCAGATCAGGTCGTTCATTAATTTGATCAATATGTACATCTCCATTGTTTGGTCATTATAGCTTATATTTATATAACTTGAAACCCATGTAATTGTGGTATTATAAAAGAGAGGTGACAATCGGTGAATGACCACTTCAACATGATTTATTAGAATTAGTGGTATATTTGGCTACAGTAAGTTAGATCGTGTTATTATATCTATAAATCATACCACGTTTACTTTATTTCTGGATTAATATGTGATTAGTCTGATATGTATTTAAACTTAACAAATATAAATCAATGTGTAATGTAGAATGATTTGAAGTCACTAATCAATAATAGCTGAGCATGCTCTCTTTCTTTGGTCGAACAATTAAAAGATTGTTTGAATTATTAGAAACTGTTTTCAGGACTCATGATTTGTATTACCACTACTTGAAATGAGGTCTCATAAAAATGCTGAAATTGCATGTTGACATTTTTCCTCTCTGGGTATATGAGTGTGTTCTTGGTCTTTGATGATTTTAGGTTACGAGTACTTTAAAATGCCTAATTTCTTTTATTCATATTGTTCTGTTGACTGGTGTTTTTCGTTCTTTTCTTTCTTTACTTCTTCTAATAAAATCAAAGATAAGTGGTATGATGATTGCCAATGAGACAACTATCCACTATATTTTCACATATTTTTCTCAATAATTTATTTATTTATTCATTTTTTATTTATTTTTTTCTTCTTTTTTCACCTTTTTCATATTCATATATTTATTACAGAGCATGCCAGTATTTATATTTATGTATTGTTCAATAAGTGTATTATTTTTGTAAAAGGAGACAGATTTGTAAAGGCAAATTGCTTGTTTCTGAATCCTAAATATTATTTCATTGTATAATATGTTTAATGGTGATTTACCTGAATAAATATTGTTTAAAGCAACTATCCACTAGAGTTCAAATGAAGAGTTAGTGAGCAATTATTGGCAACCGTCTATACGGCCTGCAACAATGAAAAACCCATAGAGTATAGTTAGTTTTAAAAAGTAAAATCACAAAAATACTGAGCTCCGAGGAAAATTCAAAAAAGGACAAGAACAATATAAACAATTTAATCGAAAAAATTGAAATGACTTACTTGGTTCTGTTCGTGTTCCTCTAAACCTGAATCCGTCACCAGATCCTGACGAATCAGCGTGAAACTCTAACGTTAAATAACGCTGTGTTCCAAACCTAACGGTTGGTGTAGTGCTTCCACAGAAAGTTCCTAACAGGGTACCAGGAGCCATGCCAGCTATATCAGAATCGTAAATCTTTAAATAGTCTTTTGTGCAACCTGCTGAGTTTTCCAAATCGAAATACATCCAGTCTATCTTAAATCTGAAAATTAAATTACATTATATTGTTTAACATAAATAAAAGGAGATAATCAACATCAATCAGACAAAAACAAAACAACACAAAAGACATGGTATTATGCAAACCCCTCTCTCCCTTTCCAACAAAGAAGACACTTTTAGTGAAATTCTCTGAAACTGACATTATCAAGATGCTTGATTTCTTGATTGACAACATATTAGTTACGTTCGGAGGACGTGTTTTTCAACAGACTATCGGCATTCAAATGGGAACGAATTGTGCCCCTCTTCTTGCCGACTTGTTTCTTTATTATTATGAGGCTGACTTCATACAGGAACTTCTTAGGAAGAAAGATAAGAAGTTAGCAATATCCTTTAACTTTACTTTCCGCTATATAGATGATGTTCTTTCACTAAATAATTCAAAATTTGGTGACTATGTCGAACGCATCTATCCCATTGAACTAGAGATAAAGTATACAACAGATACAGTTAAGTCGGCCTCATATCTTGACTTACATCTAGAAATTGACAATGAGGGTCGATTAAAAACAAAACTTTACGACAAAAGAGATGATTTCAGCTTTCCAATTGTGAACTGTCCATTTCTAAGTAGCCACATTCCAGCAGCACCTGCATACGGTGTATATATCTCCCAATTGATACGATATTCCCGTGCTTGCATTTCCTAGCATGATTTCCATGATAGAGGGTTGTTGCTCACAAGGAAGCTATTAAATCAAGAGTTCCAAATGGTGAAGTTGAAATCATCTCTTCGGAAATTTTACGTACGCCATCATGAGTTGGTTGACCGTTATGGAATAACCGTTTTACAAATGATATAGGATGTTTTTCCTTACATCGTAACTACAATCCCCTTCCCTTTCATAAATGTGACCTACCGAAGTAGACTACTTACCGGATTTTTTTTTATCTCATAAGCAACACGACGGGTGCCACATGTGGAGCAGGATCTGCTTACCCCTCTGGAGCACCCGAGATCACCCCTTGTTTTTTTAGTGGGGTTCGTGTTGTTCATTCTTTAGTTTTCTATGTTGTGTCATGTGTACTATAATTGTTTGTCTGTTTGTCCTTTTAATTTTTAGCCATGGCGTTCTCTGTTTATTTTCGATTTATGAGTTTGACTGTCCCTCTGGTATCTTTCGTCCCTCTTTTAGTATAGGTTCAGACCATAAATCAGCGAATAGATATTACCCCACCCCCCAAAAAAAAATTATATATATACGAGGTACAGTTATTGACTAAGTTTATAAACCCATGAGAAAGATTTGAAGGACAATTCAAAATTGGTTAGGCTGTAAATACTGAATGTGAAATAACATCTTTTATTAAGTTCCTGAATGCTGAATCATATTCTGCTAAAAAAAAATGAAAAAAAAAACACTTTATAAATTTAATGCGTCCGAAGTTCGAAGCGCTTAATCAATATCAATATTTGTGATAATATGTAGATTGAAGATGTATATTTTATATTCCTGTTAGAAATAGCTTATTTTCAAACTGTTTCCCACTACAAACCAGCACCCAAATAAATATATATACATTAGAATTAGATAACTTTTTTTTAGATGCGAGGATACGGCAATGTGGAAGTCTGCCAAATGCAATAATGCTAGCATAAGAACACCTTGAGGTCATTTGAAATCGACAAATACTTACAAAGCTCCTCCCATGCTTCCGGCATCCAGGGTCATGACACAGTCTTTGTCCCCGCCATAATTGAACCATTTGAGAGGATTTATATGGCTGTTGATGTACAGACTGGCATCCTCTACTACCTCATCACAAGAACCACCAAAAGCATCGCTTGTGTTAGGATTCATATAATCTAAGAAAATAAAATATATATGAGACAGTTTCATGAACAGTAACCACTAAAAGCATCACTTGTATTAGGATTCATATAGTCTGGAAAAAATATATAAGATGTATAAGACCGCTTTCATTACAATAACCACCAAACACATCGTGTGTATAATCTTTTAAACGTCAAGCAGTTTGTAAAACTGTTATAAAGATCAAATAAAGCAAGCCGAATTGATGTCATGAGATGTTTATCGAATTTTGGAATTCCATATTTTGGAAGTTTTAAAACGAAACAACTAACAAGTGCAGAATTAGTGAAATTATATTACAATAAAACTATATTAATGCAGTGTTTGGGTCTGTAACTCAGTACAACAAAATGTCTCTTGCTTCGAATAGTCTTTAACAAACCAGATTTTGTGCTTATCAATAATAAGTCAACATCAATTTTATATACATTCTATAATCTCAGAAATAAGTTACTTTTACATCGGGTTTTCCGTATTTTGAAGGTAGCCATTGGCGAAAAGGGAAGTTAATAAAAAAGAAATAGAAGTATTCTCGTGTATGGCGCTCTTGACTAATTTGACCTGTCGCATAATCTCGGCCTATTTTCACCAATCGTTAATTTTCCATTTCTATGTATAAACATTCCAGCAGCGCCTGAATATGGAATATATATCTCCCAGATGATACGATATTCCAGAATTTGCATTTCCAATCAATTATATTTAGTTGACCGTTATGTATTATGGAATATCTGTTAAACAGATGACGACCGACGGTTCTAATTGTCGTAATAACCATGTTTACCCCACTGAGCACCTTAGATCAGCCGGGTCTTTGGTGTGGTTCGTATTGATCAATCTTTAGTTTTCTATGTTGTGTTATACTGTTGTGTATCTTTTTGTTGTATTTCATTTTTGCCATTACATTGTAACTTTGTTTTCGACATATGAGTTACAATCCTTTTGGTATCTTTTGCAACTCTTTTATAAAACTGTAATCACATGAGCTTTTATATCATTGAGTTCATCTTACTTAATTGTATTAATGTGTTTCTACTTGAAATACAATTTATTTGGTAAATGTCTGCACGAACGTTCAAAAGGGGCGTTCCGAATCAAATGATTGGAAATATTTCATGCAAAGTAACTGATGATTATGACTAATGATATAGATAATTACTAATAATATTTCTTCTATAGGTTGTTCACCAACGAGGACACATTATTGTTTATAATATTATTTATGTTAAATTCTCACCAATTCTTATCTAGACTGAAGTATGTAACTATATATCATTCTAATTTAGAAATGTTCATTTAAATCGGAAAGGGTGGATTCGAAATAAACATATCAAGAGATATTTAAATCAATCTGAATAACTTAGGGAAATTTGGATAACATTTTTGTCTTGCTAAACTATGGTCTAATCAAAAATTGCAATCAACTTAGTTAAGAATGTGTGTTAACTTTATGTATTTAACGAGATATTGGCACTTACGGAGTGTTAACAGGTTTTTTTTCACATTCAGGAAAGAACATGTATTGAAGTGCCATCTAGCATAAGCTTAGTACGGGTTAGCAAATAAGTTAAAATTGAGAATGGAAATGGGGAATGTGTCAAAGAGACAACAACCCGCCCAAATAAAAAACAACAGCAGAGGGTCACCAACAGGTCTTCAATGTAGCGAGAAATTCCCGCACCCGGAGGCGTCCTTCAGCTGGCCCCTAAACAAATATATACTAGTCCAGTGATAATGAACGCCATACTAATTTCCAAATTGTACACAAGAAACTAAAATTAAAATAATACAAGACTAACAAAGGCCAGAGGCTCCTGACTTGGGACAGGCGCAAAAATGCGGCGGGTTTAAACATGTTTGTGAGATCTCAACCCTCCCCCTATACCTCTAACCAATGTAGTAAAGTAAACGCATAACAATACGCACATTAAAATTCAGTTCAAGAGAAATCCGAGTCTGATGTCAGAAGATGTAACCAAAGAAAATAAACAAAATGACAATAATACATAAATAACAACAGACTACTAGCAGTTAACTGACATGCCAGCTCCAGACTTCAACTAAACTGACTGAAAGATTATGATTTCATCATATGAACATCAGGCACAATCCTTCCCGTTAGGGGTTTAGTATCATACCATCATAACATATATGAGAAGAACATAACCCGTGTCATGCCAACAACTGTTTTTATAAATGTGTTCTTTAGTTTTATACGGCATACGATGAATTGCGTTAAGATAAAAAGATTTAAAAAATTCCCTTTCAAGATTGATGATTTTCTTAAATGTCGTTTCCAGTGACTAATCCAGAGGACATAGAGGGCGTAGGTCCCCCTTTTTCATCGGCACAGATTTATTATATCATGATTTTTATAATTTAAATGATTTTAAGCTTGATGCATAGAATCGTTCAAAATATACATCATGTAAGTTGTATTTTATGATGATACATAACATATATAAAGGTTGAGGATGAACACGGATGCGGTCTGTTGTTATTTATGTATTATTGTCATTTTATTTATTTTCTTTTGTTACATCTTTTGACATCAGACTCGGACTTCTCTTGAACTGAATTTTAATGTGCGTATTGTTATTGTTTTACTTTTCTACATTGGCTAGAGGTATAGGGGGAGGGTTGAGATCTCATAAACATGTTTAACCCCGCCGCAATTTTGCGCCTGTCCCAAGTCAGGAGCCTCTGGCCTTTGTTAGTCTTGTATGATTTTAAATTTTAGTTTCTTGTGTATAATTCGGAGTTTAGTATGACGTCCATTATCACTGTACTATTATGCATATTTTAGGGGCCAGCTGAAGGACACCTACGGGTGCGGGAATTCTCGCTACATTGAAGACCCATTGGTTGCCTTCGGCTGTTGTTTGCTCTATGGTCGGGTGGTTGTCGCTTTGACATATTCACCATTTCCTTTCTCAATTTTACATTTCAATATTAAGGATGAACACGAATGCGGTCACTTTCGTTTTACACGAAAACCGTCTAAAATTTAACTAAAATGCTAGAATTATGAGGATTTCAGTAATTTAGCATGACTTAATGGTGCTAGTACCGGATATATGTGCATTGCATTGTCAAAAACAGCCCATATTTATGTAACAGAAGCATTCTACTGTCCAATTAATAACTAAAGGTTTACATTTTAACAATTTTGTAAAACTGCTATATTTTGGGGCCAAAAAGGGGTCTTACTGAACCTACTCCTTTTGCGGCATTTTTGAATATGCATAAAAGCTGGGAAATACTAAATGCAGCTAAATCGTTAGACAGAACAATAAACAAAATTAGACATGAAGCTTTAAACATAACATAAAAATCTATGAATTACGCTTTTTCAATTTCAGCAATGTTTTACTAGTTTCAGATATATATATGAACAGGAAGGCATGTCTTTTTTAACTTTTGGACAAATGTCTGACAAATGTCTGACGAACTTATTCTGCATATAACTGAGCTTGGTTAATTGTAAAAAGAGACCACAATAAGACAATTCAACAGGACAATCTATATTAACTAACAATTGACCTGTTAGAGACCACAATAAGACAATTCAACAGGACAATCTATATTAACTAACAATTGACCTGTTAGAGACCACAATAAGACAATTCAACAGGACAATCTATATTAACTAACAATTGACCTGTTAGAGACCACAATAAGACAATTCAACAGGACAATCTATATTAACTAACAATTGACCTGTTAGAAACCACAATAAGACAATTCAACAGGACAATCTATATTAACTAACAATTGACCTGTTTTATTGTTGTTTGGTTGCTGTCTCATCAATAATCCTCCGTATCTTCTATTTCAGGGTGTGTAATAAAATTATAAAATATAATTGAAATAGGAATAAAGAATAAAGTCAGGTACAATAACATTTAATTAAAACCTGACGGGGAAGCAAGAGATGAAAGAGTTAATACTTACAATCGGCAATTAAATAAAATCCAAATACGGTTGTTATAGAGATAAGAAGTATACATATTTGTAAATTTCTAGCTTTTACTTCCATTGTGCTCCTGTCTTGTCGCCTGCAAATGATATAACAATTACACTGCTCCTTCCGCCTTCGTCTCGGGGTAACTCTAGAATTGTACTCTTCACTTAGACTCTGTAAGTATAATCCCTTTAAAGGGATCACTGATCACATAAAATTATTTTAATTTTTATTAATATTATTTTATATTATTCTTAATCATAATTTGAAATATTAAGCTATTTAAATAATGACCTAAATCTATTGAATTGTAGTGCTAATATTGTTGTACTATTGCCTTCTGTTAAAACAACTATAAGAGGATTATACTGCTGCAGTGTCCTAACTTAGTATAACTGGGTGTGCTAAGTTTAATAGATCACGGTTAGTCATGGTAAATTTCATAACAAACAAACCGAGCACGTAATTCCACATTTTATTTATGTATTGTAACTGATACCTATAATTTCATTGTCATTTACGGTATTCAGCTTATTTAAAATACCTCTTCTGAATTTTATCAAATGAAAAAAGGCTGGATTTAAATTATTTTGTCTATGAGAATTCTCGTGCAGGAAAAGTGTCAAGCCACCTGTATGTCAAACTTAAGATGCCAATTAGCCCTTGCAGCAACTCGACGAAAGAATCGTAAATTTTCCTCTGCAATGCAAAAGATTTACCCCAATGCAATATATATCCTCTTTGTTTTTCCGGTGGCTGTTTACATTTTGAAATCTTCATTCCAATCCACTTTGTGTCCTGGGGCCTGTTTATCGAAGTTAGTCCTAAGACCGCTTCGATAAACAGGCCCCTGGTCTTCACATTTTTTATAACACACCTATTTGATTTATTGCATGTTAATTAATGTTGTTCTCGTTTTAAATATTCATGAATATTTGCCGCTATTAATGAACCACACATATATAATCTATCTAAATCCAAGTCTATTATAATCATGATTTATCTCACATAAGACTCTTTGGTAGCAAGAAAAAAAAACAAGCCTTAAATATCACTCCAAATTAAAAGTTTTAAATGAATATTCGATATATATATTATAGATAAACGATTTAAAAAAAGGAAAATTTCTTGACGATGAAAGCAGTCAGTTTGGCCTACATTTGTCACATAATACCAAACACATTGCTGATTATAATTTATTTGCAAGTGAATACTTAACCTCATTCAATACGTATTCGTGTGGCCTTCAGTAAAACCCATTTACTGACAAGTGAAACAAGGGTGATCCATTTCGTTGACCGATTCGATTCACAAAACAAACGCTTCTTATACAGGTAAAAACGATGCTTAACATATTGTGTAACCTATAACTAGAAATCAAACACACCTAGCAAAACCAAATTACACGTGCTTGCTAATCATTTATATAAATCTTTATCAAAAATTGTTTATGCTTAATTCGGATTATATAACCGTCGGCAGTCTTCGGAGGTCATCTCGATGGTTATTCAAATGGCATATAGACTAAAATACACACTAATTTAACGTTTATATATATTATCGAGTCCATGTATTGTTAATTGTTGTGGTTTTATTAATAATTTGGATATACAGTTTAGTTTGTTGTATTTGGGGACAGGACTTTTTTTAACCCTTCCCTTTTTTTTCCAAAATCCATTATTTTTCATTTTCTATTAATTTCAATTATTTTCGCGTTTTCGGTATACTATGAACATACTATATATATCATATAACAGTGACCGCCGTGAATAGTACAAAATAACGGGTTTTTGAAAAAGGAGAGGGTTAAAAGAAAGTTCTGTCCCCAAGTACCTATGTGTGATATATCAAACCTGATAATTTGAGTCCAATTGGTGAATATGGATTTGACACCTTATGCCCCTTTTAATAATCATCTCCAATCTTGAATCTTAGGTTTATTTCATTTTGACATTGGAATAGAAAACATTTAAGTGAGCAAATGGAGAAATACTAGTTTATTTAACAGTTTAACTTAATTCTCACATAATTGCCACTGTATGTGAGATATTTTATATCCAGATCGTATTTCTATCTGGGCTGTACTTTCAGCTTATTTGACCACAGCTATGTTTATCCGGTCATCATCAATTTTATTTTGAAATTTTTTAAAGTGCAATATTTGCCACTGGCAATAATATTATCAGTCGTTTATTTTAGATTTATTTTAAAATAAAGCTAGGACTAATATATTTGTTAGTGTTCCAATACTAAATTATAGGATTTTTAATACTAGTCACAAAAGTTAAATTTTTTAAAATCTTCAGCAAGAGTTTTCTTGTCCCTTTTGATTTTTTCATCTCTTTTATAGATATAGGTGACTGGTCTAAAGCCATTTTAGCGATGATTTGAGAAAATGTGTGTTTTTTCAATTAAAATGAAATAATTAAAGCAATGGAATTTTGAACAGAGTGGTTTGATTGGAGAACATAAAGGATAAAATTGAGAATGGAAATGGGGAATGTGCCAAAGAGACAACAACCCGACCATAGAAAAAAACAACAGCAGAAGGTCACCAACAGGTCTTCAATGTAGCGAGAAATTCCCGCACCCGGAGGCGTCCTTCAACTGGCCTCTAAACAAATATATACTAGTTCAGTGATAATGAACGCCATACTAATTTCCAAATTGTACACAAGAAACTTAAATTAAAATAATACAAGACTAACAAAGGCCAGAGGCTCCTGACTTGGGACAGGCGCAAAAGTGCGGCGGGGTTAAACATGTTTGTGAGATCTCAACCCTCCCCCTATACCTCTAGCCAATGTAGAAAAGTAAACGCATAACAATACGCACATTAAAATTCAGTTCAAGAGAATTCCGAGTCTGATGTCAGAAGATGTAACCAAAGAAAATAAACAAAATGACAATAATACATAAATAACAACAGACTACTAGCAGTTAACTGACATGCCAGCTCCAGACTTCAATTAAACTGACTGAAAGATTATGATTTCATCATATGAACATCAGGCACAATCCTTCCCGTTAGGGGTTTAGTATCATACCATTATAACATATATGAGAAGAACATAACCCGTGTCATGCCAACAACTGGTTTTTGAATAAATGTGTTTAGTTCCGATGTAAAGACCCTATAAGTGAATCAATATTAACGCCAAAATATGCAATCTTTAATGACCTGACAACAGTATCTTAACTATATCCCTTCTTAATAAGTCTATTCAAAGGTTTTGTTAGTTTTTGAGGTGAATACTGACACCTTTGTGCTTTATAAAGAATATTTCCATAAAAAATTGGATGTGAAATACCTGAACGTATAAGAAGTATGCATGTTGAGCTATATTTACGAATGATGTCCTTATACCGATGATAAAATTTAGTAAATGTTTTGACTAGTTTGTGATATCGAAAACCCTGTTGTAATAATTTTTCAGTAATACACAAATTTCTCTCGTTAAAATCTAAAACATTGTTACATACACGAGCGAATCGTACAAGTTGAGATATATAAACACCGTAAGATGGTGACAAGGGAACGTCACCATCTAAAAATGAATATTTGATTTGATTTGAAAAAAAATTAACGATAGGAAATGAAAAATCATCTCTTTTATCATAAAGTATTTAATATTTGTATACACTATTAGTACATTTTGAATTTCTAATTTGGGCTTAATAATAATGTCATCTTGAGATCTATCTTACGTATATTTAGGGTCCTCTATGTGGAGGCCATTATTGGTTCTCGTTTCAGGGAATCTTGAGGTCAGTCCGTTTTATGGTCCTAAGTCTCGTGTTATCCTAGGGTCACTGTATAGTTCCAATCTCAGGACATTTTGAGGTCATGTTTAATTTCATGGTACCTTGAGCACTACACTTGTTGAATCCTTTTTCATCGGTAAAATTACCTTTGTAGGAACTGAACTCACAGGCACTTGTCTCAGAAAAAAAATCCCGGCTATAGAACGTGTTATATCAAAGTATATATAGGAAAATTTTTCTGCGACAAAAGAAATTTTGAAAGAAAATTACCATTCATTTATTTGAATTTGAATTTTGATTGTTTCTATGTTTGTTCATTTTTGTAAGTGGGCTGAGAGACATATTTACATTTACGGCTTCAAAAGTAACTTTTTCATATATACTTTCTTCTTCTTCAGGAAACGATAAATCTTTACTTGATAAACAATTTAATTCTTTCTTGCTCTTATCCATGTTAGATCATAATTACAATGGTAGTAGTTATGCAACCGCCTCTATTCTTATTTTCAAAATGACTCAGGGATGCTGAGGATGCAGGTGGTATCATCGTGTTATTTGATGCTGGAAACAGTATATCTTAATATATATGTTCCTGCGTGACTCGTGCTGATACTGAGACTGGTTTCGTAGAGGAACTTTTGACAGATTCTTGTATAATTATTTTTAGATTATAAAAAAAAAGTTTGAGACGTTCAAAGTTATCATCTTAGTTTACGCAGTTTACCATAAATTATAAAACTATTATTAAAAACAGATTTAAAAGAAACTCAGAAAGAAACTGCAGGAAATATCCGGAAAAGCAAACTCGACTCTAAAACTAGTATTTGAAGTAAACTTCCTTTTCTGAAAATAAAGTGAAACCAAAAGTCAAAAGAAAAAGTTTGAAGTGTCGGACACTAAAATCAAAACAAATGTTTGTAAAGTTGGTAAGTTTTAAAGATGGTTCAAATACCACTAATACAAAACTTTATGTAGTGATCTGATTTTTTATGATCATATGCAGTGTACATTTAAAAATGTTGTATGATTGATAGAGATATTAGTCATAATTAGAGGATTGATACGTAGTAATCTCACATATTATGTAAACTGCATGTGCAGATATACCAGCTCCTAACCACGGGCAGAAAAACTTGAGAAAAATAAATTTAACAAAGTACTGGTCATGATCACAGGTGTTTGGGGCATTGATCCCCCTTTTTTGGACCCACTAAAATTTTTTTTTTTAAATTTTTCTATATTTACAATTTTTTGGAATCGGGACCGTTCGCCCTAATTACATGTTCGCCCTGGGTACGTTCGCCCTGAGTTCATTCGCCCAGAGAGTCCGTCGCCCTACTAAAAAATATTGTTATTCAGGGCATTAAAGTTGAAAACACTTATTCAGATATTTCTTATCTATGGTACATGTATATATATTCTTGAAAGGAGTAGGTCCGGTAAGGGCCGATTTTGGCCTCAAATTTCAGGTTCATCTAACGAACGTTTTTGGACACTTTTTAAACACTTAAGTGTCTATTTCAATTGATTCGATTAGTTTATGTGAAAGATTTTAACTGATTTAGTCATTAAAAACGCTCTGATTTACGCTTAAATATGAAAAATCTATCAAATATGCCAAAAAACGTAACTTTTTAGATGGTTTTTGTCAAAAATGAATGTGGCCGCATCTGTGTTCATCCTCAACCTTTATATATGTTTTGTATTATCATCAAATACAACTTACATTTCAATATTATGAATGAACACGTATGCGGCCACTTTCATTTTAGACGGAAACCGTCTAAAAATTGACCAAAATGCTAACATTTTGAAGATTTCAGTAATTTAGCATGACTTAATGATGCTAGAACGCGATATTTGTGCATTTTATCGTCAAAAACAGCTCATATTTATGTAACAGAAGCATTTTACTTTCCAAAATATAGCTTAAAGATTACATTTTCACAATTTTCTAAAACTGCTATATTTTGGGGCCAAAAAGGGGTCTTAGTGAAACTTCTCCTTTATGGAAACAGGGAAATATTTAAATATTATGGCTTGTTTAGGATCGTTAATGATCGTTATTGTTCAATGACAAAATAATTTGGATCACTGATTATTGTGATACTTGTCTTTTGATGGATTATTAATGAAAATCAAACGTTTTGTTTTCATAAAACATCCAGCTTGAAATTAATAAACACAATGATGTACGAACTGTAAATCATGAAACGGATTTACAAGTTCATTATTAATATACTCTGAGACTAGTCTCAGTTATACTGCATACATCCATGATTGACTGCATACAATTATTTTGTTAACAAATGAAAGAGAAATACATTGTATACCAGTATTCTGCTCTGTAAATCAAGGGGAAAATGATAAAATGATTGCGGCAATATAAATATTCTGCTATTTGTTAACAAATTTTAACATATTTTGTTCAAATACTTAAAATTATGGGACTGGACAACAAAGAGAAAAAAATAAAAATCTGGGCGAATGGACCCTGGGCGAACACGTAGTATGGCGAACGTGAATCAGGGCGAATGGACCCGGATTCCAATTTTTTACAATGTATAGCATATATATAAGTCTCAACAATCCATTACTAGTCGATTGCAATGCCCTATTTACTATCCATATGAGCCCCAAGTGAAAAAAAAAACCTTTTTTGTTGACGATCCATGCCCCAAATAAATACCTGTGATTTATAGTATATTACACAACATAACAAAATGAAATTAAAAAATAACAACAAGATATTCGTGATCTTGTATTATATTTTCGAACTGCAGATATAGTGTGCCTATATTTATTGTTCAAACATATATGACAGATGGTCGGGGATGAGTTTATCCTGAATAAGAATAAGAATATTTTATTTCTAATTAAAGAGCTTTCATGACATTGCATACAAGTACGTAAGATTAGACATAAATTAGAAGACATATAATATATATTTCTTATACTCACAGAGCAGTAATTAAATGCAGTGTTGATTTGTGAGTGCACACCTTGCTTAACATCTTACATTTGTAGTGCTGATATTGAATGCAAATAGCTATTTATGCTATTAAAAGATACTAAATAGACATGATTGTTATAATGTAGGCGGAGCAGGCATCGAGACACAGAAGATATGCACTGTGCTCTTTAAAGTTAAACTTTGCCTTGTTGTTGTATTTAAATTTATATCTGACATTGTCTGAACATCAGGTCAATCTTCAGAGTACACTCATTTTGTGACACAAAAGTCCACATTCATGTTACCATGGTCACCATGTACATTAGAAAATCTGAGACATGTTGCATAAGAACAGTTTTATTTTGCAAATGACTATACTATTTTCTATTTTTACATGTTTTTTGTTTTCAGCTTTCCTTTGTGGTTGGAATTTATGTAGGAATTTATATTGACCAGCATTATCAGGTAATAATTTAGTATTTATAGGTAGGTTGTAATGGATGTTGAATGGGGGTCTCATTGGGGGGTTCCGATCTCGTTTTTGTTTTGTCAGATGCCCGTATCAAGCTAAAACTATGTACGTAAGCAATTCTCTTTTTTTGTTATTTCCCAGGTCCGGCTAGACCCAATTTCCTGTTTTCACGACACAATAATTTGACTTTCATGTGTCACGCTTACAAAAAAATCGGAAATCCAGCGTCATGCTTAGACCCCAATGAGACCCACTGGAATTGTCAGGATAATTTTTGATGATGTTACTTTATAACAAATTGACAATGCATATAAACAGATATAGTTCCTTGTATTTTCTACTTATTTCTATACAAAAAGGTTTGTGATAATGCAATAAAAAATAATAAAACAAAGAACAACTTATTAAAAAATTCAAACAACTGGTGACCAACCATGCTCCGACTATTTGTGAAAAAATAAATATGTTGCTCAATTAATAAATGAATATTTTTTTCTATATTTGAATTCTTTAATTAGTTATTTAAAAATTATAATATGGAGATATATATTGTGTTGCTTTTATTTCTAATGAGACAGTCATGACTGTTACCATGGTTACCCAGCTAAGATATTGGGAGAGAACATGTAATTTAACAGATCTGTGACTGATAGTCTTACTGTACTTGTGCATACATTCATTTAACAGATCTGTGACTGATAGTCTTACTGTACTTGTGCATACATTCATTTAACAGATCTGTGACTGATCATAAGTCTTACTGTACTTGTGCATACATTCACTTTGACAATAACACACATCATATGAACAGATCTGTGACTGATAGTCTTACTGTACTTGTGCATACATTCATTTAACAGATCTGTGACTGATAGTCTTACTGTACTTGTGCATACATTCATTTAACAGATCTGTGACTGATAGTCTTACTGTACTTGTGCATACATTCATTTAACAGATCTGTGACTGATAGTCTTACTGTACTTGTGCATACATTCACTTTAACAAATCTGTGACTGATAGTCTTACTGTACTTGTGCATACATTCACTTTGACAATAACACACATCATATGAATAGTATGCTTACACCTGACATTTCCTAAAAGAAAAGGTTAACAGTTCATAGTATTTATCCACTGGTTATTGCTTAATTCATTACTTTTACCACATGCTTACATAAATGCAATTTAGTGGTTTGAATTTCCATACGTTTGATTACAAAATCAAAGTTTCCTTATAAATGCATACCTTTAAATCTCTTTGGAAGTGCTTTAGTTGATACCAAAGTATTCCTTTATCATGCTTCTTCACTGACAATATGTGAATGGATATTTATTTTCACAGTGATAAATTTGTATGCGTGTTACAATATCAGCAATGCTTTTACAATCCAATAAAATTACAATCGATTAATTCAAATTCTGAGTAATTGTGGATACATGTTTATTATAAACAATTTCTTACATTTTGTCAGGTACCAAGGGTGGATGATCCTAGCTCTGTATGAGAAGTAATTGTGGATACATGTATATTATATACAATGTCTTGCATTTTGTCAGGTACCAAGGATGGATGATCCTAGCTCTGTATGATAAGTAATTGTGGATACATTGTTTTTTATTTGGTCGGGTTGTTGTCTCTTTGACACATTCCCCATTTCCATTCTCAATTTTATGTATATTATATACAATGTCTTATATTTTGTCAGGTACCAAGGGTAGATGATCCTAGCTCTGTATGGACACAGGTCAGAGAATATGCCAAGCAATTTGAGAAAGACAAGAAGGACAAGTGAAATTGACTTTATGGTTCATCCTTTGACCAGATGCCACATGACATTCCATGAGTTCATTCTGACTTACTATAGACAATCAACCTTTCAGTCCTACAACCATGATGATCAAGATGATTACAGTTATCATATATGAGTGATTAGTAATGTTAGGGGTTAAACAGAAATTCAGTTTTACAAAATGATCAATCTATTGTATTTTTGTTTGTTCTATAACTAATAACATTACCGGGCATTATTTGTTATTATGTGTATTGATTAATTGTTGTTTACATCAAATTGAAAATAAAAATGTTATCCATAGATTGTTTTCTTATCTGAGTATTTATATCACACAACATCTACATGTTTTTACCCAAACTAATAATTCAATAAAGTATTATAATCCTTTAAAAAGTAATTGAGGAGTTTTACAAAATAGGAAACTTGATAAAATTGAGAACGGGAATGTGGAATGTGTCAAAGAGACATCAACCTGACCACAGAGCAGAAAACAGCCAGAAAATCATGTAACCAGAGGCATAATTTAGCTGGCTCTAAACAAAAATGTGTACTAGCTCAGACTTGAGAGTTGAAACAGGTGGGAAAATGCAGCAAGGTTAAACATGTTTTATGAGATCTCAACTCTCCCCTATACCTCTAGCCAATGCAGAAAAAACAAATAGCAATACACACAGTAAAACTTAGTTTAAAAGAAGCTGAGTCTGATGTCAGAATAGGTAACAAAAGAGACTAAACAAACTGACAATGATGCATAAATCAACAAAGGACTACTAGCAGTTACTGACATGCTAGCTGTAGACCTCAATTAAACTGATGGAAAGATTATGCCTTCATCATATGATTCATTTATAACCGGATTTTTGTGACAAAAATGTCGGTTATTGATTTGGGGATGTACAGCGGTCAGGCGGGCGGCAATCAAATGTTGTCCGTGCATGAACTCATGAACCTTTCAACCAAAGCTTTTAAAATTTTAATATGTTGTTACTGACAACTAAATGAAGGTCAAGTTCAATAATGGCAATTTCAGGAGTTATGGTTCTTGAAAGATTGAAAAATGGAGTTTCCAGTCGTGTCCGTGCATTAACTCATGAACCGTTCAACCAAAGCTTTTAAAATTTTAATATGTTATTACTGACAACTAAATGAAGGTCAAGTTAAATAATGACGATTTTGACTTTTACCGTTCAGGAGTTATGGTTCTTGAAAGATTGAAAAATGGAGTTTCCAGTCGTGTCCATGCATTAACTCAGGAACCGTTCAACCAAAGCTTTTTAATATGTTGTTACTGACAACTAAATGAAGGTCAAGTTCAATTATGGCGAGTTTGACTTTTACCGTTGAGGAGTTATGGTTCTTGAAAGATTGAAAAATGGAGTTTCTAGTCGTGTCCGTGCATTTACGCATGAACTGTTCTACCAATGCTTCCCAAATTTTAATATGTTGTTACTGATGACAAAATGGAGGTCAAGTTCAATAATGACGATTTTGACTTTTACCGTTCAGGAGTTATGGTTCTTGAAAGATTGAAAAATGGTGTTTCCAGTCGTGTCCGTGCATTTTCTCATGAACCATTCAACCAAAGCTTTTGAAATTTTTATATGTTGTTACTGATGACAAAATAGAGGTCAAGTTCAATAATGACGATTTTGACTTTTACCGTTTAGGAGTTATGGTTCTTGAAAGATTGAAAAATGGAGTTTCCAGTCGTGTCCATGCATTAACTCAGGAACCGTTCAACCAAAGCTTTTTAATATGTTGTTACTGACAACTAAATGAAGGTCAAGTTCAATTATGGCGAGTTTGACTTTTACCGTTGAGGAGTTATGGTTCTTGAAAGATTGAAAAATGGAGTTTCTAGTCGTGTCCGTGCATTTACGCATGAACTGTTCTACCAATGCTTCCCAAATTTTAATATGTTGTTACTGATGACAAAATGGAGGTCAAGTTCAATAATGACGATTTTGACTTTTACCGTTCAGGAGTTATGGTTCTTGAAAGATTGAAAAATGGTGTTTCCAGTCGTGTCCGTGCATTTTCTCATGAACCATTCAACCAAAGCTTTTGAAATTTTTATATGTTGTTACTGATGACAAAATAGAGGTCAAGTTCAATAATGACGATTTTGACTTTTACCGTTTAGGAGTTATGGTTCTTGAAAGATTGAAAAATGGAGTTTCCAGTCGTGTCCATGCATTAACTCAGGAACCGTTCAACCAAAGCTTTTTAATATGTTGTTACTGACAACTAAATGAAGGTCAAGTCCAATTATGGCGAGTTTGACTTTTACCGTTGAGGAGTTATGGTTCTTGAAAGATTGAAAAATGGAGTTTCTAGTCGTGTCCGTGCATTTACGCATGAACTGTTCTACCAATGCTTCCCAAATTTTAATATGTTGTTACTGATGACAAAATGGAGGTCAAGTTCAATAATGACGATTTTGACTTTTACCGTTCAGGAGTTATGGTTCTTGAAAGATTGAAAAATGGTGTTTCCAGTCGTGTCCGTGCATTTTCTCATGAACCATTCAACCAAAGCTTTTGAAATTTTTATATGTTGTTACTGATGACAAAATAGAGGTCAAGTTCAATAATGACGATTTTGACTTTTACTGTTTAGGAGTTATGGTTCTTGAGAGATCGTAAAATGGCGTTTCCATTCACGTTGTTGCATTAACTTATGAACCATTCAATCTAAGCTTTTCAAATTTTAATATGTTGAAAATGATGACAAAATGGAGGTCAAATTTGATATTGACGATTTTCACTTTCACATTCATCAGTAATAGTTCTTGTGATATTGCCAGGACACAAATAAATGTTAATAAATCCGGTTTGCTGTCGTTGTGACAGCCTCTTGTTGTGTGTTGAATTATGTATTTGTTAAATGACTAAAAAAATGTTCTTATATAAAAAAAGAATTTTCAGTCGTCCACTTAAACAAACGGATGAACAAGAGAAATGAAAATATGGATTGGAATTATGTTTTACGTTCTATGCTTCTGTCTGAAGAATCTTCTTTTTCATATCAGGTGAAGTTCTGCTTTTTAAAACAGTACAATGAAGTTGGTGTCATATAAACTTGAAACTTAGTATACATGTTTATAAGCCAAGTTTGACGAAGATTTAGGCTCTAGTTTAACATAATGTTACATTAGCCCTGCACTATACTATCTTCTTACCATTGTTCTGCTATTACCACTTTCTTTGATATTTGTAAAATCGTAACCAGTCATATGAAAACAGGGAGATGTGGAATAACCATCAATATGACAGCAACCCAAAACTTAAGATAACCAAAAGTATACGTCTAGATAGATGTATGTGACTGATACCAAATAAATGACAATGCCACTATAGTCCAGCAAAGAATATTTTTAAAATTGAGAATGGAAATTGTGAATGTGCCAAATAGACAACAACCTGGCCAAAGAGCAGAAAACAGCATGTATGAGTCTGTTGTTCATAACTATACATAAATGCCAAGATCTCATGAGGGTATACATTATCATACATGCAGGTTTTAGTCCTAGAGAGACATTCAAAGATACAAATACTGATTTCTTACAAACATGTACCTGTAATGACTTATGAAGATCTGAAGTGTATCAAAGATAGAATAAAAGGGGAGATTAGTTTGATGTATATTAATAATGTATTCAGGATGATGCACTATAGGTCAACAAAGCAAACTAAAGTATTTTAAATTTCAAAAGAAAAGACATGTTACCCTCTCTAAAATAGCTATTCTGACTCAACTCTTCCTTGATGCAGCAATCTTTTCCATGCCTTGCTTGTAAATCATACTGCATACTTATTGGAGAAAAATATCATCTCAAGTTATAAAAGTTATTTTATATGATGGGTCTGGAAATTCAAACCACAACTTCTAGTTCTATGGCAGTGGCGGATCCAAGGGGAGGGTCCAGGGGTTGGAACTTGGAACACCCCTTTTTTTGGGACGATCAATGCAGTTGAATGGGGACATGTGGTTGGAACCCCCCTTTTGTCCAGGGTTGGGAACCCCCCCTTTTTAAATTGTCTGGATCCGCCCCTGGATGGAACATCTCAATATCATCACCAAACACTTATAAAGGTTTTCGTACACAAGTGTATAGGATACACAGAAGTACACAAGTGTATAGGATACACAGAAGTACACAAGTGTATAGGATACACAGAAGTACACAAGTGTATAGGATACACAGAAGTACACAAGTGTATAGGATACACAGAAGTTCGTACACAAGTGTATAGGATACACAGAAGGTTTTCGTACACAAGTGTATAGGATACACAGAAGGTTTTCGTACACAAGTGTATAGGATACACAGAAGCTCACAAAACAAGTACACAAGTGTATAGGATACACAGAAGCTTACAAAACAAGTACACAAGTGTATAGGATACACAGAAGCTAACACTTATGGAGGTTTTCGTACACAAGTGTATAGGATACACAGAAGGTTTTCGTACACAAGTGTATAGGATACACAGAAGGTTTTCGTACACAAGTGTATAGGATACACAGAAGCTAACAAGTGTATAGGATACACAGAAGCTAACAAGTGTATAGGATACACAGAAGTACACAAGTGTATAGGATACACAGAAGTATAGGATACACAGAAGTATAGGATACACAGAAGCTCACAAAAATATCTGAATATTCAATGAGTGGCCATATCATGATTGTGTGTTTTATCTCAACAAAGTAGAAATACAAGGAACCTAAACAGTTTCTGTGTTTGGTGCAACTTTTGTTGACAATGACTTGACACCACCTGTTGTTTGATGGCTTAGAAATGAAATTACATTCATACAACATGCTGTACAATTCCATTGTCACCATGCTTATGTATAACATATCAACAAGGGGCTATTGTTTAATGGAATCAATCAGTACAGTTCATTTATATAAATGAACATAAAATAAGTCTATCTTTCTGGGAAATCATCATATTTCAATGCAACCAAATAATAAACTTTTAACTTGCGTGTCAAACATTTTGATATATTGGACATTATTTTTCTTTTAACAACTTCAAAACAAAAAATATTTATATTTCTTTTATTTTCTGATTTCTTGGACGATATTTAACAACTTTTTTTTCATTACAAATTCATTTCATCAATAGTACAAAATGATGAAATATACATTATTAAAATATTGCACAATTTTATAATCATCACAAAAAATCACATCACAATCATATTTCATAATCAATATTAATATACAAAGTTTGTACAAATGCATTAAATATGTCAATTTTCAGATATCGTAAAATATTTTTTTCAAGACATAATCCTGTTCTACAAGTAATGTATATGTCTGAATTGTGATTCAATTCCCCCATAAAGCCTCAAATAAGTACTAAGATCAGAATGCCAAAGTATGTTTTTATAAGAATATATAGGGTATATGTCAAGTAGACAACAACCTAACTACAAAACAATCCGAAGTCATCTAGAGGTCAAAATTTAGTCTAAAACAAGAATGTGTCCATAGTACACGGATGCCCCACTCACACTATCATTTTCTATGTTCAGTTGACCGTGAAATTGGGGTCAAAACTTTAATTTGGAATTATAATTACTAATTTAGAAAGATCATATCATGGGGAACATGTGTACTAAGTTTCAAGTTGATTGGACTTCAACTTCTTCAAAAACTACCTTGACCCAAAACTTTAACCTGAAGCGAACGGACGCACAGATGGACGAACGAACGGAGGATCGGAGGCACAGACCAGAAAACATAATGCCCCTCTACTATCGTAGGTGGGGCATAAAAAATCATTATCCTTCAATTTATAAAGATTACTATTCCCATTTTTAAAGCACCTTTTTGGAATAGCTAATAACGGTAATAACAGGCAGAAAATGACCTATACAGAAAAATTGATGTCAAAAAGTTACTACACCCTTTGGAAAAAAGTCTGAAACTTTTCTTGAGACATAAAGACTTTATGATAAAGTGATCTCTAAATATAGATGTACAACAACTTTCTATACCTGTTGCACAAGTCTCATATTTCATTTTTGTTCAATCTTAATTTCTTTGTAAAGTTTTACAATTTTTTTACTGATATATGCCCTGTAAAAATGAAGGCACTTATACAATATATTCTTAAAAAAATTTGGTGAAAGAGGTATTATCTAACCTGATTACTAAATATGGCCATGGTGAGATCTTATTCAAATCTTCCACTATTAAATGTCTTATAGCACATAAAGGGTTAGAATATATCTAAATGCCAAGTGAGAAAAAATGCTACAAAATAAACATTTTTAAAGAATTTAAAACAACCTGTCAGTTTTGTAGTTATCTCCCCTTGTATAAATATATAATTTTCCAATAAAACAATTGATGCAGTCAAAAATACCATGACATTAAATTTTGCTTAATATTATATATTATAACATGTGCTTAATATTGTATAAATGATATTGCTTAATATTGAATAACATAAAATGTGCTTTATATTTTATAATGACATGTGCTTATAATATTTGTTATTAAAGAGATTCAAAGCATATTTAAATGTTTTAATGATTAAAATTTCATACTGTTTAATCAGACACGTAATTGTGACAGTTTATAAACAACCATGGGTAAAACCTCAACCAACACACCTTATAATTTACAATTAAAGATGTCTGTTTATAACATAAGTGACAACCCATTATCATTGTTTAATATGTTGGATAGTATGGACTGTATACAATAGGAGAAAGGGAGACAACTCCCTAAGCCAATTCATTGAAAAATATATAATTATTTCTGGAGAAAAAAATGTGGGATAAAAACATAATAATTACAAGTTGTTTAGCACCATCTTTATAGTTAAACAAATCTTCTTCCATTGCTTCCATAGTAAGAAAAAAAAATAATTATAAACTTGATGCCAAAATGTAAATATTTACTATATACTGTGGATTCATTTATTTTCGTGGGTACCAATTTTCGTGGATAGAGTAAAACCAGCATTTTCGTGGATATATGATTTCGTGGTTTTGCCAATTTCTGCATTCAAAACCTATAGAAAATGTGTTATTCGTTGAACATTTGAATTCGTGGTTCACCTGTACCCACGAAAACCACGAAAATTGGTATCCAACGAATAATAATGAATCCACAGTAAGCAATTTAGTGTTCAGTATAAACATATAGTATGAATATTTTATAAGGATGTGACAACTGAAAGAAAACAAGTCATTTCATTATCTGTCTTCATATAAACTGTTATGTTTAGATAATTAAAGATGAAACTACTTACTTTTAAAACCTTGGCTACCAGTCTGACAACAACTTTTAACATTAAATATGAATGTAATTTTCAGCTATATTTATAGAAATAATGTGAGAAATGACAGATACTAAAAATGTGACTTGACTAGACCTAGTATAATGTAGGAGTTTGTTCCCTTGTATTCACAACCATTACACTTACGCTGCCCTTGACTGGACTGAAAAATTCTAAGGCAAGTTTTAATGTAGTTTTGGAGATTCTGAAAGCCTCGATCACTTAAGTTTTACATTATCGGATTAGTTAATATTTATTTTCGATGTAAAGGTTTTAATTATAAATTTTAAACATTTTGTAACAACAATTTATAATGGATGTATCACCTGTGAGTGATGTTGTTATACAGTTGACTGCCAAAACATTTAGGTCCACTTTAATATCAGTGAAATACAAATAAATATAATTTGCTCAGGGTGCTATCTCTTGAATTTGAAGAAGCATTGTTTTCAAATTTGTTAAATTCCATGAAGCTTTCATGAGGATGTTCAAGTTTTTAAAATCTGTTACAACAGACTGTACCCATATGATAGTAAATTACTGCTATTGGCAGAAAAATCAAACTTTTTTCTTGATTATAAAAAGGAATGTTATATGCTTCTAAAATCCAAGAAGGAATGAAAGGTGAGTGACAATTTCAAAACTAAATCCCTAACCTGTTGACAAAACTAAAAAAAACCTATTAAAGTCAATTAATTTGTAAAATACAGAATGAACAAACAAAAAATGTTCTCCAAAATATTTTGCAAGATGCAAATTCTTTATCATTGATCAGGAAGAAAGTTTTCTCCAAGTTTCCAAAATTTCCATTAATGTTTGTTAAAATTATTGATGTCTAAAAAAAAACTTTAAACACATATTGAACCTAAATACTGACAACACAATAACACAATCTTGTCTTCTCAATATTTGCAAGAGAGACAAAGCGGCTATAATCTTCTCCAAACTTTTTACTGTTAAACACTTTAATATAAAATTTATGGCTTACATTGTTATTCAAAATATTATTTAGTTTAGAGGGGAACTAATAGCTATTCATCTTGGCCTTTTTACCCAGATTTTGAGTTTATGTGACCAAACTATGTCAATTCCTAAATTCTCATCTAGCTTTCAATTTGGGCAGGCTGGGTAGCTTTTTATTTTTTTTCACTTCTTGTGATATAAACATTATTTCTTCATAAAATAGGACAGACCATGATTCTATTATAAGCACATTGAAAAAAATAAATAAAAATCTGTATAAATAATGACTTCCCTTTGGTATTAAGAAAATCTAGAAATAAGTTTGTCTTGCCTTATAAGAAAGCTAACAGCTTATTAATATGCATTGTTTGTTTTAAAGCATTGTAAACGTGTAGATTTTAAAAAGCGCTAAAAGTAAACCATTCAATTAGCACTAATAAAAGCTCTGATTAATTAATGATCTTATGGTACATAAATAACACAATCTGATTAATGACAATATACAATATTTATATAAAAATAATTTGTCTATCATAAAAAGCTTGTCATACATCTGAGAGTAATGTTTACAAAGCATAGAATTGAGCAAGAACAATGGATGGTACAAGATCAATGAATGGACATATACTCTACATAGTATACTTTAACAATAATGACATTATTTATGGAAAATCTAGACATAACAAAAAGTTGAAAAATATGTATAGAAATACAAAAAAAGAAGATTTGGTATGGTTGACAATAAGACACCTATTTACCATACGTCAAAATTTGCCTACACACTAAATAAATTAAAAATACAAAGGTCAGTGAAGATTTGGTGGTCTTTCGTGGCACTTAGGTCGGGGTGTTGTCTCTTTGACATATTCCCTATTTCTATTCACTATTCTATTGTTATGTAAAATAGTAAGAAAATTGTAAATTTAGGGGTCTAGGGATCATTTTTGAAAATCCTGGAACAGTCAGAATGAAGAGTTAATTGGAGTTAATTGTCCTTTGATGAAATAATGTATTTTCCCCAAATTTTGACGCTGAATTTATACTTCTTAAATTATGGAATCATTTTAAAGATGAATAAAACAAAACATATCTGTCAATTGCATTAAATTTGTACTTATAAATAAACACATAACTTTCAGACTTTACAAACAAATCACATTAACATAACATTTATATTATGCATCAATAAAGCACTAATGATATTGTTCAACAACATAATATTACCTTGTTATAAGTCATAAACCAAAAGAAAATTATGACAACTCAGTTATCTTCTAAAGAGTTACAATTTATTTTAAATAACTACAAGTTTCACATTCTTTCTATCATACTGATTCTATTTCTTTGACCTATAGCTGTATACTAACCCTTTGGTATACTTTTCAGTACTTTTTAACTAAGAAACTGACCTAAGCAAAAAACTATATGATGCTCCCTGTCAGATAGACATATGCACCTGATGAATTAAAATCTGTATCATACATTGATATTTATAGAACACGTATAGTTGACATGAAAAATCGATAGCAGATAATTTGACCAAAGCAAGAAACCTGATGGACGTATACACTTACAATTCATTAGATCAAATAAAGGCCAAATTTGACCTTGACTTTACTAACAAGAAAATATACACAAATTGTATCTTAGCACTAAATGTTAAATGTAGCTTGGTCTATAGAGAAGCAATAATATTTAGCTACTGGCAGTGAAAATCTTTACATAGAGAAGATGAGAACATATCTAGTAATAATTTGATTGGTGTTTAACACCACTGTCAGCACAATTGTACTATTGTGTGGTGGTCAGTCTTAATGGGTGGAGGAAGCCACAGTCCCCAGAGAGGACTACCAACCTTCTGTAGGAAAATCTATCAATAAAACTCTGGTGTACTATTGCTTTATATTAAAACATAACTTTGGCTTATGACCTTGGGCTAAATCACAAGGACACAAGGATAACACATTCTTACTTCCTATGTTCATAATAATATTACTTTGTTAATTAGATACTCATTAAATTTGGATATAATTGGTTTAAAAAAAACATTTCCATACGCCAACTCTTGATTCAATTTAGCAAAAACAATAATCACAACCAAGTTGTGAAACTGTCAACCTCACCTTAAAACTTTAGTCCTTCACATAAAATGGCAGTGATTGTAACAACTATGACAGATCAGTATTCACAAGCTATGTAATTAAAATCTTGACAAACTGTTTCTTGTTTTGAAACATAAAGACAAATGTATAAAGTATTTAGTGAACATTTCTTTGGTAAATAGCACCATACTTAAGAGGTAAACTTGAACTTTGATCTTATATATAAGCAGTCCTTAAGATTTTCCTATCATTTCCTTAATAATAATTAATTATCTAAAATTATTTCCTTCTTTCAATACTTCCTGTTCAATTTAATTTGACAATTAATCTAATCAACATGTTTCAGTCTATTTCCCCATCCTACTTTACAAGTTTAGTTCATCCAAAGTTATTTTTCACCAATCTAGGTAAGGGTTTTCCAAGAGATAAATAATTGGAATATCTTTACTCCCTTATCTTTTTAAACAACTAGAGGATATTTCACCAGTTCTCCTGATTTTCATGCATAATAGAAAACAATTAAAATGCTGTTGGTACATTTACAAAAGTAAAGAATATTTCCAACTCAGAAAAAAAAATTAATGAATCTATTCACAATTACTATAATGCCTATGGTTTAATGACTGCTATTGTACTATCGAGGTTTCAGAATCTCCTATTGCGTTAATGCCTAACTTTTTCATGAATGGGATAGTCTACAATTTACTACTAAGATTTTCTTGGCCTTATAAACATTTTATAAAATTGATAATGACATCTGAAAATATTTTTTTAAAGTTTTTACCTTTTTTCAGATCAATAAGATTCTGCTTTTAGCATATCTATAAGAAACAGACTTCATTCAAATTAATTCATCTTAACTTTAGTTGATTCCTAGTTAATCTATGTTGATGTTACAGAGGCATAGCATATTAACTGATTAAATCTGTGAATTCTGATGTAAAACAGTTAATGAACTTGCATAGTTAAACTGCACCCTATGCTTAAAGAAACTGCTGAAAATATTAATATGTGTATAAATTAAGTATATGCCAAGACTTATAAATAACCAGGTGCTCCACAGGGCGCAGCTTTAAATGACCGCAGATCTGAATTTGGTTTGTGATCAAATTCTTGACATAATATGAGTTTCTTACACAAAGCAAATATCAAGATCTTACAAATCTATTGTGCAATTAAAGATTTCTTCTTAAAAAAAACTACTACCACCCCCTTTTTTTTGCAATAAGTCCAAAACCTGACATTTCTTTATACATTATTTACAAGTAGTGTAAGGGAGGTAAATCAGAACATACCAAACATTGTATGTTAACTGTTTTTGATTTACCTCCCCTGCTTTTTAATTGTCTTTATTGTCCATTGACCAGAAAAAACTAGTTTCCCCCCTTTTTTGCCCCTAATTCCGAGACATTTTGAGCCATAACCCCCCCCCCCAAAGTCATTACTAACCATCCCTTAATGGTATGGGAACTTGTGGTATAGTTTCAGAGATATTCATCTACTTAAACACAAGTTATTGTTTGAAAACTACAAATATGCTTATTTTGGGCCCTCTTTTTGGTCCCGATTGGAACCATAACCCCCAAAATCAATCCCAACCTTCCTTTAAAAGTATTGAACCTTCTGGTAAAAATTTATAGAGATCCATTCACTAATTCTAAAGTTATTTGTCGGAAAACCTAGTTTTCCCGCTTTTTTGCCCCTAATTCTAAAACATTTTGAGCCATTACCCCAAAGTCATAACTAACCATCCCTTCGTGGTATGAAAACTTGTGGTATAATTTCAGAGAGATTCATACACTTAAACACAAGTAACCGTTATTGTTTGAAAACGACAAAAATGCTTATTTTGGACCCCTTTTGGGCCCCTAATTCCTTAACTATTGGGACCATACCCCCCTAAATCAATCCCAACCTTCCTTTAGTGGTATTGAACCTTCTGGTAAAAATTTATAGAGATCCATTCACTAAATCTAAAGTTATTGTCTGGAAACTAAATGGGTTTTCTGGAGACACAGACTACGACGACAACATGATAGCATTATACGACGCAATTTTTTTTTTGAGGTTCTATAAAAATCTTAAATTTTAGATTATTGAAAATGCACATATCCTTCAATCAAATTATGCATGTGACCTTCAGACTACTTGAGAAGTACTATGCACTACCGGGAAATGATAAAAATCTATACAAAAATGTACAATATCACAAAGATCTCAAAAATATAAATAAATGTTCACATAATCTCATGACAATATTTTGAACGGACAAGACACAGAGATTCTATTTATCAGCTGATGATTTGTAGCGTCAGATCACTGTTCCTAGAGTTGTCTCCCCTACCCTCAGGTTTATCCTGATTAGAGTTGTCTCCCCTACCCTCAGGTTTATCCTGATTATTTGTCTCTGTCAATGGCACTAAAGTGTTTGTTGTTACAGTCTGATTATTGAGCAAATCAAATGAAAAGCTACGTCTAAATGACGATGTTGTTGATGACTGCCGTCGTAATAATGGAGGCTTGCCTAAAACTGATTCATGGCTTCTTGCAAGAATTTGTAAAGCTGTGTCATAATTTGGAGGTGGTGTCATTGGTGGTTGGTCCTCTGATGGGGGTCTTAATGCTCGATCCTAAAAACAAATAGGAAGAAAAATTACATTAATCTATTCTGATGGGGGTCTTAATGCTTGGTCCTAAAATAATATACAGAAAAATTACAATATGTCTGATTCTTTCCATCTACAACTTATTGAAGGTATAACTTTTGTGAAAATTATAAATATAATCAATATATTGTCCTGCAATCTATCAGAAGAGTTGTAAAAAATGTATTCTGATGCAATTTGTTTGTAACAAATATTTTCATTGGACGTTGACACATATTTTGAAGGTTTTTTTGGGGGGTACCTGTATGTAATTTCTCAAAAAATAAGCAAGAAAGTCATTTGTGCCTCAAAAGCTTCATTTCGTCAACATTAGAACTATTCAGAAGCATTCAAAAAATTATAACTTTGTCTAGTGTTCATGTTTGGCGTTGGGAGTATACATATAACTTTGTCTAGTGTTTATGTTTGGCGTTGGGAGTATACATATAACTTTGTCTAGTGTTTATGTTTGGCGTTGGGAGTATACATATAACTTTGTCTAGTGTTTATGTTTGGCATTGGGAGTATACATATAACTTTGTCTAGTGTTTATGTTTGGTGTTGGGAGTATACATATGACTTCACATTGTTTATGTTTGGTGTTGGGAGTATACATATAACTTTGTCTAGTGTTTATGTTTGGTGTTGGGAGTATACATATAATTTTGTCTAGTGTTTATGTTTGGTGTTGGGAGTATACATATAATTTTGTCTAGTGTTTATGTTTGGCGTTGGGAGTATACATATGACTTTGTCTAGTGTTCATGTTTGGTGTTGGGAGTATACATATAATTTTGTCCAGTGTTTATGTTTGGTGTTGGGAGTATACATATAATTTTGTCTAGTGTTTATGTTTGGCGTTGGGAGTATACATATGACTTTGTCTAGTGTTCATGTTTGGTGTTGGGAGTATACATATAACTTTGTCTAGTGTTTATGTTTGGTGTTGGGAGTATACATATAATTTTGTCTAGTGTTTATGTTTGGCATTGGGAGTATACATTTGACTTTGTCTAGTGTTTATGTTTGGTGTTGGGAGTATACATATGACTTTGTCTAGTGTTTATGTTTGGCGTTGGGAGTATACATATGACTTTGTCTAGTGTTTATGTTGGTGTTGGGAGTATACATATAATTTTGTCTAGTGTTTATGTTTAGTGTTGGGAGTATACATATAACTTTGTCTAGTGTTTATGTTTGGCGTTGAGAGTATACATATAACTTTGTCTAGTGTTTATGTTTGGCGTTGGGAGTATACATATAACTTTGTCTAGTGTTTATATTTGGCGTTGGGAGTATACATATAACTTTGTCTAATGTTTATGTTTGGCTTTGGGAGTATACATATGACTTTGTCTAGTGTTTATGTTTGGCGTTGGGAGTATACATATAACTTTGTCTAGTGTTTATGTTTGGTGTTGGGAGTATACATATAACTTTGTCTAGTGTTTATGTTTGGCTTTGGGAGTATACATATGACTTTGTCTAGTGTTTATGTTTAGCGTTGGGAGTATACATATAACTTTGTCTAGTGTTTATGTTTGGCGTTGGGAGTATACATATAACTTTGTCTAGTGTTTATGTTTGGCGTTGGGAGTATACATATGACTTTGTCTAGTGTTTATGTTTGGTGTTGGGAGTATACATATAATTTTGTCTAGTGTTTATGTTTAGCATTGGGAGTATACATATAACTTTGTCTAGTGTTTATGTTTGGTGTTGGGAGTATACATATAATTTTGTCTAGTGTTTATGTTTGGTGTTGGGAGTATACATATAACTTTGTCTAGTGTTTATGTTTGGTGTTGGGAGTATACATATAACTTTGTCTAGTGTTTATGTTTGGCGTTGGGAGTATACATATGACTTCACATTGTTTATGTTTGGTGTTGGGAGTATACATATGACTTTGTCTAGTGTTTATGTTTGGTGTTGGGAGTATACACATGACTTTGTCTAGTGTTTATGTTTGGCGTTGGGAGTATACATATGACTTCACATTGTTTATGTTTGGTGTTGGGAGTATACATATGACTTTGTCTAGTGTTTATGTTTGGCGTTGGGAGTATACATATGACTTTGTCTAGTGTTTATGTTTGGCGTTGGGAGTATACATATAACTTTGTCTAGTGTTTATGTTTGGCGTTGGGAGTATACATATGACTTCACATTGTTTATGTTTGGTGTTGGGAGTATACATATGACTTTGTCTAGTGTTTATGTTTGGCGTTGGGAGTATACATATGACTTTGTCTAGTGTTTATGTTTGGCGTTGGGAGTTTACATATAACTTTGTCTAGTGTTTATGTTTGGCGTTGGGAGTATACATATGACTTTGTCTAGTGTTTATGTTTGGCGTTGGTAGTATACATATGACTTCACATTGTTTACCCTACCAAAGACAATGCAACAGTTTCACCAACTTTTTCATTTATGGCATTTTATGCTAAAATATTTATTAAATCGAATTTATTCTTATATGTGGCATTAGAATGGAGATTACAGTATTGTATTTCAAGCTTGGATTTCATAATACTTGTTTTTACTGTTGCAAATATCCTTTTACCTTGCTCCGCTACATATCCCTAGGTAAACTCAATTTGAGACAGTCAAATCTACATTTTTGGACGGCCAAGCTTAAAATACAATACAGCTATCTCCTAATTCATATACAGTACTGTATCAATAAGGAGACCAAAATGTCATAATGGTAAGCAACTATAGCTCGTCATTTAGCCTTCAACAATGTAACCCCATACTGTACAGTCAATAATAAAAGGCCCAGGAATAGTTTACCAATGTATAGGTTTTGAATACCTAAACATTAGCCTTTTTCTTTTAAAGCTCTCTAACCATTATGCCAACATAAAAATACAGCAGAATTTTAATGAATTCTTTTATCAGATGTTTAATATCGTATAATGTGATGTCAGTCTTGTGGAGAACTAAATAACTAGAAACACATCAATATAGGACTCCTTTTATAGGCTCATGGAGTATGAGAAATTGAATCTCAAATGTTATGAATGTATAGCAGGACATTTCTACTTTATTAACTCACTCTGAGCATCTGTGGTGTGGGAGGGTACAACCTTGTGTCTATGGCCTCATTATAGGCTGGAGGAGGCTCAAATAAAGATGATCTTTCTGGATCCATGTCGTTATCTATTGATGCTGCAAGATAAATATAGCTTAACATGAACATTGCTGGTCTATTGAAAAGTGTGACAAGGAAACAAACATTCCTTTCAACATATTTCATAAAACTGAAACTAAAACAAAGTAAATTAGGTGAATGAGACAACAATGTCAGGAAGGATAACAATATGCACAAATGTATGCAACATTCAAGTGTTCACTTCTAAAATATGTTAATGTACTGGTATGTATCATAACGATTAAGACTCTTTACATTTTCATGATTTTGAATGTATTTCACAAATGATTAGCATCAACAGCTACTGTTTACTGTTTTAGATACATACATTATAGATAAATACTCAAATAAATAACAGACTTTTATAAGGGTTCAAATAGAGCCCCTACATATAACAAGACTTATATGAGGGTTAAGATAGTATCCTTTAATTTTGAAGCTGGAAAAGGCAAATGAAAAACTTATCCACATTTATTTATGTATATAGCATCAATGACATGTGCTACAGTATTTACTCTTGTTTGTGAGAATCAATGGTGCTACAGTACTTACTTTGATGTCTTGACCTTGACCTTGTTTGTGAGAATCAATGGTGCTACAGTACTTACTTTGATGTCTTGACCTTTACCTTGTTTGTGAGAATCAATTGTACTACCATACTTACTTTGATTTCTGAACCTTGACCTTGTTTGTGAGAATCAATGGTACTACCATACTTACTCTGATGTCTTGACCTTGACCTTGTTTTTGAGAATCAATGGTGCTACAGTACTTACTTTGATGTATTGACCTTGACCTTGTTTGTGAGATTCAATGGTGCTACAGTACTTACTTTGATGTCTTGAGACCTTTACCTTGTTTGTGAGAAACAATTGTACTACCATACTAACTCTGATTTCTTGACCTTGACCTTGTTTGTGATATTCAATGGTACTGCAGTACATACTCTGATTTATTAACCTTGACCTTGTTGAGAATCAAAGCTACTACCATATTTATTCTAGTGTCTTGACCTTGACCTTGTTGGTGAGAATCAATGGTTCTACAGTTCTTACTTTGATTTCTGAACCTTGACCTTGTTTGTGAGAAACAATTGTACTACCATACTTACTCTGATGTCTTGACCTTGACCTTATTTTTGAGAATCAATGGTACTACAGAACTTACTCTGATTTATTAACCTTAACCTTGTTTTTGAGAATCAATGGTACTGCCATACTTACTATGATGTCCTGACCTTGAGCATGTTTTTGAGAATCAATGGTACTGCCATACTTACTCTGATTTATTAACCTTAACTTTGTTTTTGAGAATCAATGGTACTACAGAACTTACTATGTGGTATGATGTCTTGACCTTAACCTTGTTTTTGAGAATCAATTGTACTGCCATACTTACTATGATGTCTTGACCTTGACCATGTTTGTGAGAATCAATGGTACTACAGTACTAACTCTGAGTTCCTAACCTTGACCTTGATTTTGTGAACCAATTGTACATTACTACAGTTATTACTCTGATTTATTAACCTTGACCTTGTTGAGAATCAAAGCTACTACCTTACTTACTCTGATGTCTTGACCTTGACCTTATTTGTGAGAATCAATGGTACTACAGTACTTACTCTGATTTCTTAATCTTGACCTTGTTTTTGAGAATCAATGGTACATTACTACAGTACTTACTCTGATTTCTTAACCTTGACCTTGTTTGTGTGAACCAACAGCACTTTACTACAGTACTTACTCTGATTTCTTAACCTTGACCTTGAAGCATTTCTTTGTCTTTGTTGAAAACAGTATAACACAATAAGGAAAATCACCACAGCTATTCCCACTACGATCATAATTAGTATCGTGTTCTGATTCATCAACTGTTCCTCAGCTGAAATCACATCAAATTTACAACAAAACTCTTAATAATTTCCACTTAGTATTTCGAAAGAGGTCAGTTGTATTTTAGTTATAACTAGAGGCTAAGAGCTATTTAACACTATTATGTCCTAATATCATCAATGCTCAGATGAGACAGCTTGCTGATCATTCTTTGTTAATTCTCAAAATTAGGGTCAGAAGGGAAACTTTAAACACATAATACATCATTTCCCTTTTTTTTCAATTCTTTTGTGTAAACATGGTAAATAGTCAATTTAATCTGGGGATTAACAGTGAATGATATGTCAATAAAGATGATAAATATTGAATGGAATTTTCTGTTTTCAATCTAAGAAGAACTTACGACACAGATCTATCTTTGAAATACATCTTCCATCATTACAAGTTTTCTCCCCTGAAAGCTCACATGATCGGTACTCAGGTTCTTTTGGCACAGTTATGGTGGTCATGTTTTTAAATCTAAAATGTTTTCCCAACCTGAAAAATAGTTTAAAAAAACTAATTACGAATTGAACATTTTTCCTTAATGTTCTATCAATGTTTTAAAAACAAAAGTAATAAGTAATTATTTCTGTATATATGCAATAAAGATTTTTTATAAAGATAAGTATAAAGGGTTAACGAAGAATATGGAAAATGTCACAGTCGAGATTTCAGAGATTGTTACATTTGACTATGCAGTATTAGATGTTGTAGCAACATGAGTAATGAGGTCGAAGATGAAACACATTTTCTTTTCAACTGTGATAGTTTATCAGACCAAAGGAAAGACATGATAACAATGATAAATAATTGCTGCAAAAATTTTAAAAATCTTGACCTTAACCAAAAACTGATATGGTTAATGAATAATGAAGATGAGAATTTATTATCAGAATTATGCATGTTCATTAAGAAATATGAAAAGTGTTAATGGGATTTATCTCCCTCTACTACTTGTAATTTGAACTTTATATTTTCTCTATAGTGAGTTCTAGAGCACCGTCCCTTGATGAATATTGCCCAGTAGCAATGTCAACCCTTGCTGCTGTGCATTAATCATGAGGAGAATCACTATTGGAGTAATCTCATGTATCTGTAGCTAGTTCTGAAGGATCTCCCCTTGATGACCTTTGCATTGTTGTGATGTAAAAGTCCCTCACTGCTGTGCACTGGTCATGAGGAGAACTACTGCATGTAAACATAAAATTGTAAATTTTACCCACGCATGCACGGCACATAGTCATCAATATTATGATGGAGTGCGGAAACTAAAAGAAGAAGAAGAAGAATGAGATACTATATTCCTGGTTCTATTTTTACTTTTTATTTCCGTATTAATAAACTTTATATCATATTCTTTTAATATTAAATCGACCTCATTGCACTCAATGCCTCTTACCTTAATTATATCCTACATTGCTCATATTATCAATTTATTATTTGTGTATTACTTATAATATTGTGTATTTCACTAATGTTTATATAATTATTGTATGATGTTTTTGTATCTTGCCCCACAAGGGCCCATGATTGGTTTAATAAAATAATGTCTAAAATGTCTAATTAGTCCATGAGATTCCAATCCTTCTTACTATACAAATCCTTGGTTTTTCTCATTGTTGACGGCTGTACTAACAAACTTTCAAATACTACTTATTTTCAAAAGTTATAAAAGGCAAAAATGAAAGGTCAATAAATAAAATTAAAAGTAATATATGTAACAAAATTTCCATTAATTTAAATAAAGGTATGATGCGGTAAATACTTTTAGTACATGGCCGAAACTACCAAAGCCGAACTGCCTATATGACCGAAACGTCTTGTTCCCCACTCCTCATCGTTCTCAAAGTCATTTAAAAACAAATGAGAAATAAACAACGTGGGTGTACACGATAAAAAATGATTGACACTTACATTTATTACGTTAATACATATCAGTATTATTTATCGTAACTTCAAAGTATTTTCTAGATTAATTTTAGTCCATACTGAAGCTTTACTTTGCTTGTACAAGTTCCTTTTTTGAGCACTCCACTCTCTTGTTTCTTTTTATTTTGTTAATAATCTAGTAAATAACCAAACCAACTTCGGTCAATTTCTCCGGAACGATTCTTTTGGGGAATATTATCACCTTTCTATTGTCTTTTGTTAGAATTAACAGAGATATGTTGGCTTGGCTGTTTTATACATATCAAATCTTCCTTTAAATATCACAGTTCGAAATTGCTGTAAAAAAATTAACACAAAAACATCCGAACTTGTTTATTTTATTACAATCTAAACACGATTTCCGGTTTACTAAATTATTTCCCCTGGACCTTGTTTTCAACATAATTTGCAGCCTCTAATCCACAAAGTTCGTCTACCTAACGATATAACCATCATAGAAAAGGTATATTTGTGTTATTCAAGTGATAATAAGACATTGTTGCTGTTTATTGACAGAAACCTACATATTTAAATTGAAAAATTAATATGTTTAAAAAAATACCAATTTGCCATTATATTTTTTTTTGGTAGACATTATTTTTTAAATCTATATATTAAAATCCAAACAATAGAAATATACTTTGGTTTGATGATTGTAACTTGATTTGGCAAAATATCCTTATCCTGATTCGTCAGAGGTCTGAAATATTTCTTCTTCTTCTATAATATTTATTTGCTACTGGCAACTGTTATTTTTGGAAAAATATTTTAAAACATGATTTGTTTAAAAGAAAGTGAACATTTTATCGTCATATACTTAAAATTCATTCACCAAGAATTTTACAGTTGTTAGTCAAAAAGGTTCCTCTATAACCACTTATCGCAGGTTACAGTAGACAGAAATATACAAATGTGCCTCTATTTCTTCTTTAATGTTTTTTTTTTTATTTGTTTGTGCAAAATATTTCCAAAAACGTTCAAAAGTAATGATAAAATTAGTGACAAATCCATCCGAGGTATATAGATGACCTATTGGATATTTTTTAAATGGTTGCCCAGATTTCACAAGATTCTTCTCCATTCTTCATATATCAAGAATATTAAATGAATTTTGCACCGAACTCTGTTAAATTTGAAGGACCAGAATTTCAGGAGCATTTGGTTTATATTATCTGGAATTTAAATTATCTGGAAATTCTTGTGTTCATCAAAATTTGCATCGTTTGGTGCGATGAATGTATATCATGTATATTATACAATCCAGGAGTAGAAATATGTTTGAAATTTTCTCTGAGAGTCCAACTGAAAAAAATAAATTTGGCAATATTGTGTCTGAGGAAGGCATCACAGCAAATGATTAAAAAAGCCTTTCAAGTTGTCACAACTATTAGAACATTTGTACTAGGAAATTTTATGCTCCCTTGGATGTGATCAGATTCAAATTTGAAGAATGGTGTGCTTCTTTATCATGTTTATGATGAAAAATTAAAAAAAATCCATAAAAAAATAAAAACTAGAATGGAGTAGAAAGCTTATTTTGATAATGCTACCAGTGTAGACTAAAAGCAACTAAAATCTACCATCTATATGTATATTGATATCATCAACACACTTTTGAAAAACAATATCATGATTAAAGTGCAGAGTTTTATTTTGTCTAAACCCAAAATATCAAATTAACAGGACCAACAAACACATTAAATTCCATGGGAAAACCAAGATTTTAGCCATATGATTTAGTTGGATCAAGTACATGTACATTGTCACGTTTGGCCTTACATTTATTTTTAATTTGTCCTATATAGATAAAGATAGTCTGCGTTTTTCCAGTTGAGTGATGTTACAGAAGTTGTGGTCATAGGACAAAGAGCTGAAAATAATAGTTTGCTGACAAGAATACCTTGGATCTGCAAGTAAGCCATACCAAAGTGGTTGTAATTTCCCTAAACCCCTCTTTTTTTTCTTTTTTTTTTGTGTACATGTAAATCATGTACATGATGTATGAAAAAAAAAGCTTGCTCTGATTTCTTGTATCAATTATTAATTTCAATCTGTTTTAAATTGTCTAATTTAATATCACTATAAAGTGTGTCAACATTGCTCAATAAATGTTTATTTAGTTTCACAGTATAGAATGTAAAACAAGATTATACTCTCAGGTTAACAACAACATTTTCTGTAAAAATTGATATTTGCACTAAAAAAAAATTCTGACAGGTGGGCCTGAATAATTTACACGTGCATGGGGAAACCAGCATTCATATTTCCATGGCCTATCATGTTTGGTTAGACTGGAAGTTGTGAAAGTGTTCACAGGATTGGATTAATAATGAGATAAAATATTAAACAACTTGTTTTCAATTAGCTCCTTTTGATTGCAATTTAATACTTGTCTCCCAAACATCCCATAAACAGGTAGGTGCCCTTCATTGCTTTTCTGTGTTGATGGCCCTTCTTTGACCAATAATGGTTTACTCTTCCATTTGTGACTTGGATGGATAATTGTCTCATTGGCACTCATACCACATATTCTTGTATTTATGTAGCCTCTTAAAGTGACTTTGTATTGAAATATCCTAATATATTATTTTTTTTATAAAGATATGACTGAAGTACCAAAGGCATTAGAATTAATGTCTGATCTGAGAAGTAAAACACAAGATGTTATTAACCATACAGACAACATTCTAAAGAAGGCGAAGGAAGGACAGTTTGATACGTCAAAGGTAAATAGAGCTTATTACCAGATATCATTAATTAGACAGTATTTCAATGAAGGTTCTAATGCCACATCTTAATTATCTCCCTTGAATTATACAAATATTATCTTCTCTGTTCATGATCAAATAATTTTGTAATTCTTTTGTATTTTTATGAAAGAATAATTCATGGAATCATATGTCATGTATGTTTATAAAAGAAAATACAAGTCAATGGTCAGTTTTATTAAAAATTTTACAAATGTTATAAAAGATGACAGCCAAATAGATATTCATCTAAAGAGTATAATTTCTGTTTTAGGGAATCAGTTTTCTAGAGACTAAGTACCAGTTGTTACTAAGTTATTTGATTGACTCTACATTCCTATTCCACAAGAAGACCAGTAGCCAGTCCATCAGTGGGGATCCTTCTATAGAACGACTTGTAGAGATTCGTACTGTATGTTAAATCAATATAGATAGCCACTTGATTTAAAGCAAGCACTTAATATCACTTTAATATCATATCAATTAATGTAGCATGTATTTTAAGACAATATATTTATTTACAAAGGAGATGTACATTATTTTCATTGATATAAAAATGAAGAGATATGGTATGATTGCTAATGGGACACCTATCAACCATAGTTAAAGGGAAGTAAATGTCTACCGTTATAGGCCCCTGTACAGCATTCAATAATATGAAAAACCCATACTGTTGCATGGTATATAGTCGGCTATAAAATGCTCAGACATGAAAAATGGGAAATATTTCAAATAATAAAACTAATTGATAAAACGTTTTACTATAAACAAATATGACTTACATGAACATCAACCACTGGGCTACATGCTTGAGAAAGGCACATACAGAATGTGTCAGGATTATACATGTTCGTGAGTGCTCAACCCCTCTCTAAACTGTTACAAAATCATGTGCCCACTCCCAAAGAACAATGGCAACGTTGTGAAGAAATTATTAAATGATAATCAAAAGATCTTCCATTAACATAACATGGTGTTCTAATTTTTCGTACAAATGCTGCTACATTTTTTCAAAACTTAAATTACTTGGTTTATTCTTGATTGTTTCAGGTATTGGAGAAGATGAGACCAATAGATCAGAAACTCAAATATCAGATAGATAAAGTGATTAAAACAGCTACCACTGGAGGAACAGGTTTGAAACAAGCTTCCTTTGGAGTGATAATTTTGAAATATTTTTTTTTAATGGACATTTTACAAATAAATAATTTTCTGCTGTAATTGTCAGGTACGTCTCATTATGTTCAAACATCCAGACTGACCATGACAATGTAAGACATTTTCTTTTTTATTTTCCGTATCGTAATTATAGATCTATATAAATCATCATACCGGTATATCTTTGATTATTACCAGGGTTAATCACTATGTAAATCCCAATGTACCATTAAAGATGAATCTAAATCCATTATTGTTTTATTTTTAGATGAGGCAGATCCACTCAGATTTAAAGCAAATCCAAATAATTTCACTAACAAGGTAATCTTTATTCTCATATGATTTGTATGCAACATTTTTTTTCCTTTTTTTTTGATGGTCAAATCCACAAATTAAATGTTATGAAAATTAGGAGATGTGGTATGATTGTCAATGAGACAACCAACCAGACTTCAAAAGATGTGGCTTTAGGCAATATGTATTAATGACTTACTGTATGGCCTTCAACAATGAGAAACACCCTTACCGTTTTGAAAGCTCATTGTAAAGTTGTAATGATTTGAAGAGTTGGTTCTGTCGTTCGTTTTTTTTACTTTGGCATCTTATTTCAAATATAAGACTGATATTTCCAATTATAACTCTCTATTACATAGTTGCTATGGACTTCTAATACTATCACATAGTGGCTAGAAACAGATATTTTAGTGATTTTGTATATTAACTTGTGATATGTTTGATATTTTAAAATATAAACAAGCCATCAATCAAAAATGATTGACAGCCAAAACTATGCAAATTAAAATAGCTGTAATGATAACTTATTATTTTGTAGTTAGAGGATGAAGATGAATCAGGAACAGATGAGGACAACGAAACAAAATCTATCAACAAATCAAAAGTTTATGTCCCCCCAAGACTAACACCTGTACATTACGGTAATTCTATAATAAGTTAAATACCCTTTTCAGCTCACATTGTCCAACAGGATTGATGAGTTTTTATCATCACTTGGCTTCAGTATTCTGTTATCCTTGTCTGTGGTCATTTATTAACTTTTACAAAAAATCTTCTCTGAAACCAAACTACATGTAAACCAAAATCATTCTTCGGGTCAAGAAGCAAGTACTGTCCATTTTCTTTTATTTTTTTTTATAGAAAGTTAACATTTGACAAGAAAGAAATGTTTACAATGTAAAGATTTAACAAATTGTGTTGTCCTAGAATTTCAGACACTTTTTTTGAAGGAGTCATTGCCATAAAATGATGATATTTTAATGAATTTTCATAATATTGCAAGTGAGTAAGTGTATATGGGGAAAAGGATCAGCAAGACAATATCTACAAAAGAAAACCTTTCTTGTATAAATTGTTAGTCAACTTTTTACAGAGTTATTGCCCTTGAAAGACATAATTTTGATAATTACTTCAAAAACTTTAGTAGATATGTATAAACTGTAAAGATGATCATCAAATACAAGATCTACAATATGCAAATAAATAGGAGTTACAAATAAGGAAAACATAAATATCAGAATGGAATATATTTATTTGTTGAGCAATTCAGCTTTTTTATTTGTAGGAACTTTTACCATACAGATTTGGATGAGACAGTAAACGATAAAGATAATCTTATGTTTTACAAGAGTTACGACCCTTTGTGTTTATCTATTAGAACAGATTTGGATGAGACAGTAAAAGATAAAAATTACCTTATGTTTTACAAGAGTTATGTCCCTTTGTGTTTATTTATTTGAATAGTTTGGATGAACAGATTTGGATGAGACAGTAAAAGATAAAGATTGCCTTATATTTTACAAGAGTTATGACCCTTTGTGTTTATTTATTTGAACAGATTTGGATGAGACAGTGAAAGATAAAGAAAGTAAAGCAATAGAGAGAGCCAAGAAGAGAGCTTTAAGTAGTAGTATACTAAAAGAACTGAGAGATGAATATTATGAAGGACCAGAAGAAGTCAAGGTTAAACTTTTTATGATTAACATGTTATTTGCTCTTTTGTGCTTAACCCTCATTCCCTTTATTCCTAAAAATGGATGTCCAATAAAATCTGAAAGAAATCCTAGACATGTAAAAATATTTATTTGATTTTACTAAAAAAATGTGTATGTTTAATTGTTAAAAATAATCAATTAAGATTTTGCAAAATTCAACCACTTAAATTGACGACCAGTTCAAGATTTAAAACAGACACTACTTTAAGCAAGATAAAATCTATCAGTCATAGAAAATATGGATATCCATGCTATTTTGAAATCTTTATTTATTTTGTGGCTCTCCATTTTTCATTATTTTCCCTTTTGTTTTGAAAGTCTCCACTATGAAATCTTAGTATGATAAGAAAAAAATGATGTGGGTTTACACCAATTCAATAAAACAGCAATTTTATAGCAGAAATATAAATAAAACATCTAAGAGCAGATAACTACACATCTGAATTACATTAATATGATCATGTGAGATTTTAACAACCTTGACTGGCTATAAAGCCCTCGCATGGTCATTATATTTCGAACATTTATACCAAATATTTGACACCTTTTTAAGGACAGGAAACATGAAGATATAAACAGCCTGTAATATCCTGTCTTTGGAAACCATACCTCATCTTCTTATTTCTATGTATACATTGTGTGGTATAAAAGAGTGAGTTTTAAATGATTAAATACCCTGTATTAATGTCTAATGTTATTTATATTTTTAGGAAAGTATTGACCTACACAGATTTAAAGCCAACAAGAAAGCTAAAGAAAGAACAGAGTATGTATTTAATTGAAGTAGTAAACAATCAGTATGACAATCCATTTTTGTTCAAACAAATTTATACCAGAAAAAATCTCAAAGGAAAATTCATTATTAAACTCAAAGAAAATTTTATGAGTTTCATTCAATAAAGATACAACATTAAGAATTTAGAATGATGTGATTAGGAAAACTTTATTATTATTTGTCAAAAATCCAAAAAGATATCATTTAATTTCTATTTTTGTATAAAAATGTTTCCAAACAAGAATGAATCGTTTTCACAGTAAAATGAATGGTCCATGAATATTTTGATTATCTTCTGTATTTGATGAGCAACACAACAGGCATCACATGTGGAAGAGGATCAAATTACCCTTCATGAACACCTGAGACCCCCCCTCCTTTCCAGTTATTGGTGATGTTTGTGTTTTCTATGTTGTGTCTGGTGTACTATTGTTTGTCTGTCTTTTTTTTAGTCATGTTGTTGTCAGTTTGTTTTCGATCTATGAGTTTGAGTGTCCCTCACTATAGTATCTTTCGCCCATCTTTTATGATTTTAACATTTGATTTCAGATATGAAGAAGAAAGAATGATGAGAATGTCAATATCAAAGAAAGATAAGGTAAGATTATCTAGCTGTGTCATATAACAAATTATAAACACATGTTATAATGAGTTATTAAAGCAAATCTTTTTATAGGTATGGCTTGTACTTTGTTCAACTTTGAAGTATAAATTAAAGCCACCATAATATACGGAAACAAAATAAGATTACATATTATTACAGGCAATCATTATATGCACTTATATTTGTTTTATGTGTGAAGAAATTAATTTAGCCTTAAGTGTTGAAAGTAGTTTTAAACATCAAGAGTTATTCAGTACAACAGACCATACTTACCACCAATAAATTGATGCTAAAAAAAATAAAGATAGAAAACAACAAAGAATGACAAATGATCCAAATAGCCTGACTTGGTTCAGTTAATTTATAAATGCTTTAATATGTGATTGTTTATAGAATGAAATGTCGTTTCTAATTATATAATGATATTAAAAAATATTTCTATTTTTAGAATGCTATGAGAAAATTGGGAACTTTATCATCTTTGAATAACCTGACCCAGTTTGATGATATTAGTATTTTAGATGATGAAAGACAAGGAGAATTTGTATGTATTCAGTGTACTGTACATTTATTGTTAGTCTTTCTGTTTATTTTTAAAACCTCACATGGTCTATACATAATTAAAACCAGGACATAAGTGTTTAAGATACAGATCATTGTTATATGATATGACCCTGCATTTCTACTGCATTCAGTTTGACAGTCACCCCTTCTGTGATACCTTATTATGATTTTAAGATTTTGTAAAATATATGAAAAAAATATTCTTGTACTAATGTTTAGGCCTTTATGGTTGGTTTGGTTTAAGCTTAAGGGTAAGAGCTAGTGTTATGATTATGTATAAGTTAGGATTAGGTTTTGGAAGATGATTTAAAATCTATAAGGTTTTGGACCCCTCAAGTAGATAAAAAACCTTTGATAAAATGTCTTATAGCTTAAGAAAAATAAGTTTAGAAAAATTAATATATGTTTTCTTTGGAAGCTTTCAACAGCACAAAAAGTTATATAGATGTGTTTCAACTGCATGGCAATTTACGATGAGATATTAATGTCAAACATGGCAGAAAACATTAAAAAATGGTATACCACTTATTATCTCCCCTTAGTGTTGTTTTGTAAAACAATTTTAATATTCCAAATGGGCATAAAGACATGAGTTATGAGTATTTATGCAATTTTACAAGATGTATGTGCATTTTTAAAAACATAGAAGTATAAATAAAATTTCAATAAATTGTCTTTCTATTTGTAGTCTATGGAAAAAGGGAAGAAAAGAAAATTCAACAGCAAGGTAAGACTCATTTCTGTACTGATATATATGTCATGGGAATCTATGTTTAACCAAGAGATATAATATTAGTCTAGTCAAAAGTCCTGTGCACTTTTCAGATATTACTGGAATTTTTCAGAGTTATGCCATCCAGAGAAATCACGTTTAGAGAAAACAGGGGAGATAATTACATATAGTCAGATAATAGAGATAGTGATAAACCTTGGTAAATATTAAGGGCTATTGAATTAAAATAAATGTGGAGAGGGAATGAAGAGAAGATTTATTTTACCGGACATTGATCATTCATTATTTTTATCCACTAGCTGTATGTAAAATTACTCCAATAATGTTGGTTATGAGGGGAGTCACTTCCTTCCCATCAAAATATATTTTAATGAATAATGATTACATATTTTTGCATTTGTAAGTTTTACATTTTAACAAAAAGAAAGGACTTATAAAATCTAAATGTTATATATATGGTGCTAATGGTTAACAAAATACACATTATTAAATTGACTATAATTTTAAATATATTTTGTAATAATATATAATGTTTCTTTTACAGGGCAAGAAAGGAAAGAAAGGAGGTAATTAGTTTTTACATCTCAAACAAAACAACAATTCTAAGAGACATGTTTCAATGTAAAATTAAGTTCCACTTGATCCTTAAAGAACTTTCAACAAAAATTTATTAAAACTCAGCCAGAAATACTCCATCAAAAATAAGAATTTCGTATTATAATCTTTTTAAACTCTGACTGCTGTTTAGGATAATTCTCTTTATGTATTTAGAAATTACTTATTTAAAAATTGTCCCTTTATAACTAAAGGAAATGTGATATGATTGCAAATGAGACAAGTATATGGTAGATGACAAATGACAAAGATAAAACCCCTTATAGGTCATTAAAAACAAATATACACTGCTCTGCCTTCAATAATGAAGAAAATCCATACTGTCTCATCAGCTATGTAAGGCCCCAACATGACATACTGTCTCATCAGCTATATAAGGCCCCAACATGACATACTGTCACATCAGCTATATAAGGCCCCAACATGACATACTGTCTCATCAGCTATATAAGGCCCCAACATGACATACTGTCTCATCAGCTATATAAGGCCCCAACATGACATACTGTCTCATCAGCTATATAAGGCCCCAACATGACATACTGTCACATCAGCTATATAAGGCCCCAACATGACATACTGTCTCATCAGCTATATAAGGCCCCAACATGACATACTGTCTCATCAGCTATATAAGGCCCCAACATGACATACTGTCTCATCAGCTATATAAGGCCCCAACATGACATACTGTCTCATCAGCTATATAAGGCCCCAACATGACATACTGTCACATCAGCTATATAAGGCCCCAACATGACATACTGTCTCATCAGCTATATAAGGCCCCAACATGACATACTGTCTCATCAGCTATATAAGGCCCCAACATGACATACTGTCTCATCAGCTATATAAGGCCCCAACATGACATACTGTCTCATCAGCTATATAAGGCCCCAACATGACATACTGTCTCATTAGCTATATAAAGCCCCAACATGACATACTGTCACATCAGCTATATAAGGCCCCAACATGACATACTGTCTCATCAGCTATATAAGGCCCCAACATGACATACTGTCTCATCAGCTATATAAGGCCCCAACATGACATACTGTCACATCAGCTATATAAGGCCCCAACATGACATACTGTCTCATCAGCTATATAAGGCCCCAACATGACATACTGTCTCATCAGCTATTTAAGGCCCCAACATGACATACTGTCTCATCAGCTATATAAGGCCCCAACATGACAAAACGTCTCATCAGCTATATAAGGCCCCAACATGACATACTGTCTCATCAGCTATATAAGGCCCCAACATGACATACTGTCTCATCAGCTATATAAGGCTCCAACATGACATACTGTCTCATCAGCTATATAAGCCCCCAACATGACATACTGTCTCATTAGCTATATAAAGCCCCAACATGACATACTGTCACATCAGCTATATAAGCCCCCAACATGACATACTGTCTCATTAGCTATATAAAGCCCCAACATGACATACTGTCACATCAGCTATATAAGGCCCCAACATGACAAAACGTGAAACAATTCAAACAAAACCAACAGTCTTGTTTATGACAAACGATTGGACTTAAAACCAACAGTCTTGTTTATGACAAACGATTGGACTTAAAACCAACAGTCTTGTTTATGACAAACGATTGGACTTAAAACCAACAGTCTTGTTTATGACAAACGATTGGACTTAAAACCAACAGTCTTGTTTATGACAAACGATTGGACTTAAAACCAACAGTCTTGTTTATGACAAACGATTGGACTTAAAACCAACAGTCTTGTTTATGACAAACGATTGGACTTAAAACCAACAGTCTTGTTTATGACAAACGATTGGACTTAAAACCAACAGTCTTGTTTATGACAAACGATTGGACTTAAAACCAACAGTCTTGTTTATGACAAACGATTGGACTTAAAACCAACAGTCTTGTTTATGACAAATGATTGGACTTAAAACTAATATAACACACAACCACTGAATTACAGGTTCATCAATGCTACAGTGTTAAACATTATTTTGGTGTAACAGCACAAAATTAGAAAAATGTAAAATTCAGTTGTCTTGACTTATTTATTGGCAAGAAGTACAAAAGCATCTGATGTAGAAAAACAATGAACAAAGTACACATCTTAGAAAACTCACAATTACTGAACATTGCTTCAAAGCCAATAACTACTAAGAAATGAATCCTGTACTCCCAGACTAAATCAGATTTCGAATATGAAGTAGTTTTATGATATGTACACTGTTCTAGAATAGGGGAGATAATTTTATACAATTGTCTCCCTTTAGCAATGTATTTATAATATCAGACAAATATAATTCTATGATATCCTCATTAGGTTGATTTTGCAGTGTTTTTTTTTTAATTGCAGGATTTAAGAAGAAGAGGAGATGATTTATACAATAAAATTATGAAAAGAAATTTATGTTTAATTATTTAATACAAAGATTAAAAACCATACACAGGACAGAAAATATTATAATATTATTGATTTGAAGATTATTTGTCATGTAAATATATATCTACCTGTTATACATGACAAAGTACTTTAAAGTTAAAATGAACATTCTGATGGAATTCATTTATGAGTTGAAATATCAGCTACAGGCTTCTTATGAAAGTACAATCAAAATAAAGTGTATTTTATTGTTTATGTGGGAATATATTTATTACTTTGTCCTTCAATCTGCCTATTTATCTAAACCTAGTCATTTCCAGATGATTAGTTGTATTCCTTTGACAAATATCCATCAACTTTGAAATGGGTACTAGTGATAATAAATATACAGTCATAATTGAATTTCACCAGATAGCTTCTACAGTTCATGAGTTGTTCCCCTTAGAATTTAATTACCAAAAAAATCAAGATGCTTTAATTAACTCTGAATACAAGCCTTGATGCTTCATAACTTATTGAAAAAAGAATGGGACTTCAGAATGTTTTCTCTGAAATAAAATTGGGCAAAGAGAAAATTGTTTCATTCATTTATACAGTCATTATATATAATATCTAAATATGATACAAAGAACTGCAATCAATGGACTGGTTAATTGATTTGGATTCTGTAAATAATGTGTAGGAATGTTGGATCATGCATAATGATATCCCTTATCTTTTGAAACCATGTTCTAGAATTACCGATAAGTCTTTTATTAGTAGAAGTAACAACAATAAGCAATACTTATGCAGTATTGTTGGCTAAAAAAGGACATTACATGAAAAATATGCAACAATTCAATTTAGAAAACTAATGGCCTAATTTATAACAAAACAAAACAAAACAATACTATGAACATAAACAACAAGCACTTAACTACAAGCTCCTGACTTGGGACAGAAACATCAAGAATGTGGCAGGGTCAAGCATGTTTTAACCCCCAAACCTTGAGAAGTGGTGTAACCGTACAACATAAGAATAAACTATAAAAATCAGGTGAAAAAGGCCCAACGCATTAGATGGATACAAATAGAAATACATCTAGGCATGGATGGATACTTATACATCCAAAAAACAAAAAGACACAAGTATTTGTTTTTGTAACAATATTCTGTCCATTTTTGTGTGGTTACAGAAAGGCACTTCATTTGTTAACAATCCCTTGCATTAACATCAATAAAAAGTTGAAGGATACTGTATTTTCTAATTTTATATAAATCAGGGTTTTTTTAATTGTCACATTGTCTCTGACATCTGGAATGAATGGAATTATAAGGAATCAAACGTACTGTTGAAATGTTCGAAGATTATTTAAGTTTATTGAGAACAGACGACACATGTAATTGGTGTGTCCTGTTTGTATGGAGGACAGTATAGTGAACCACATTTAGCCAGGGTTGTGTAAAACAAGTAGCCATCTTGATTTGAGGTTCCACCTGGTAGATATTCTGGACTGTTGTCCATACAAACATACATAGAAGCTGCAGCATGATCTGGTCGTCCTCCAGCAAGAAAACCATGATATTCCATTTTCCATCCAGGATAGCAAGTATTTCTGCCTGGTATCATGATACTGGCTGTGGTTTGTTTGGCTCTGCACACACTGCATGGTACATTTTTGTTGTGTTCGTCCTTGAAATATCCTTCATACTCTGCTCCATAGATGTTAGCATAATTCGAGTCATTGGTTCGTTGTAAGGTTGCAATGTTTGGATCCTCTGGTAGACATACAGGGTTTGCCGCTGACCCACTGTGAGCATACCAGGCTCCAGCAGCATAACCTATTAATAAATTAATTTTCTGAAATCTTTGACAAAATGAGATGCTGAATAATGTCTAAAACTTTGAAGAACAATGTATTTGTCTTTGAATAATAGTCTTTAAAAATCATAATTGTCCAGCAAATAAACATTCATTATTCAATTTTGCTTTGATGATTATGCCAGTCTGTTCTAATTTTGACCCCCCAAGGGTGAATGAGGAAATGAAATATGGTCACTTGGTCTTCTCCTGACTGGCAGTAAATGCCTGCCGATGTGGGGCATCTGTTTGGCTGTGTGTAATGTTTCAAGTTCGCAGTCTCGTCCGGTCAGAATGGGGACATTAAATCAGATGCCTGGTGTAAAGAGAAAAAATTTTCTATCCCTATCCAATATACCCTCGTTTTCCAGTGGCAGTTCAAATTTCCCCGACCATCATCCAAAATAGCCTCTATTATGACAAGACCTACCTATTGTAGTTATTGTTAACTTGTTCTCGACCTGAACATGCATGAAATATTTGCCACTGGACGTTAAACAACCAACAATCTAATTTTGACCTGTACACCATTTTGATTGTTAATTGACCTTTAAAAAAATCATATATTGCATTACTTGGAGTGATATACTAGTATATTATTGTGTTATTTCTTTCATTTTTGTTTAGCCTTCGACTTTAGTCGAAAAAGCGAGACATAGCGATCCTACATGCCGTCGGTGTTGTCATCGGCAGCGTCCACAAATATTCACTCTGTGGTTAAAGATTTTGAAATTTTAATAACTTTCTTGAAATATCCTGGATTTCTACCAAACTTGGAAAGAAGCTTGTTTATGTTCATAAGATAGTATCCAGGAGAAAATTTTGTAAAAATAAAATTCCATTTTTCAGCAATTCTGTATTTTATTGTCGAGCCTGCAACTTTTGTTGCAGAAAGCTCGACATAGGGATAGTGATCCGGCGGACTTCTTAAAAGCTTTATATTTTAGAAGGTAGAAGACCTGGATGCTTCATACTTTTTATATGGATGCCTCATGTTACGAACTTTCCGTCAGTCACATGTCCAATGTCCTTGACCTCCTTTTCATGGTTCAGTGACTACTGAAAAAAAAGTTAAGATTTTTTGTAATGTTAAATTCTCTCTTATTATAAGTAATTGGATAACTATATTTGGTATGTGCGTACCTTGCAAGGTACTCATGCCCGTCAGACAGTTTTCACTTGACCTCGACCTCATTTCATGGATCAGTGAACAAGGTTAAGTTTTGGTGGTCAAGTCCATATCTCAGATGCTATAAGCAATAGGTTTAGTATATTGGGTGTATGGAAGGACTATAAGGTGTACATGTCCAACTGGCATGTGTCATCTGACCTTGACCTCATTTTCATGGTTCAGTGGTTATAGTTCAGTTTTTGTGTTTTGGTCTTTTTTTCTTATACTATATGCAATAGGTCTACTATATTTGGTGTATGGAATGATTGTAAGGTGTACATGTCTAGCTGACAGGTGTCATCTGACCTTGACCTCATTTTCATGGTTCAGTGGTCAAAGTTAAGTTTTTGAGTTTTGGTCTATATTTCTAATACTTTATGCATTAGTCAACTATATTTGGTGTATGGAAATATTTTATGATTTATATGTCTGTTACACAGGTTTTATTTGACCTTGACCTCATTTTCACGATCCATTGCTTAGTGTTAAGTGTTTGTGTTTTGGTCTGTTTTTCTTCATTTTTAAGCAATAAGTCAACTATATTTGTTGTATTGAAGAATTGTTAGCTGTACATGTCTGCCTGGCATGGTTCATCTGACCTTTACCTCATTTCATGGTTCATTGATAAATGTTTTGTTTTCTTTGGTTATTGTTGAGTTTATGTGACAGTTGTAATAAAGCTTTATATTTAGGTCTATCAACATAATATCAATGATTAGTAAAGAAGGCGAGACATTTCAGCGTGTGCACTCTTGTTTATAAATGGACTTAGTTTTTCTGCCAGGAACCATTACATTCACTCTGTGGATAAAGTTTTTTTTCCGTATTTTACTTTTAAATGGACTTAGTTTTTCTTCCAGTTAACATTACATACAGTCTGCAGTTAAAGTTTTTAAAACATTTTTAAGATTCTTAAACTAGCCTGGATTTTTACATAACTTGGACAGAAGCTTTTGACAATCAAAAGATAGTATCAAGAGGAATAATGTTATTGATTTTTTTCATCATTTTTGTTGAGTGTGTGATTAACGGCAAAAGTAGGCGAGACACTGGGTTCTGCGGAACCCTTACAAATTTTTTATTAGTTTATTTTGGCCAATTTTGTGACATTTATTAGAATTTTCTACCCTTATTTTTTTAACAGATGTACCCGGTAAAGTTATTCAAATATAAAGCATGCACTTGTTCATTGGGTGTCACAAAAACAAGGTAACTTTGTACCTTAACCCTCTCAATTGTATGATAGATGATAAGAAAGACCAGTTAAAGCAGGCACGGATCCAGAGGGGGGGTTCCGGGGGTTGGAACCCCCCCTTTTTTTTGGACGATCAATGCATTTGAATGGGGACATATAATTGGAACCCCCCCTTTGTCCTGGGTTAGGAACCCCCCTTTTTTAAAATGGCTGGATCCGCCCCTGTAAAGGCTATGTAATGGATTATGATTTATGGTATTGTGAGTGATATATAGGATGCCAGATTATTCAGAATGTAACTGACATATCTTACCTCTGTACACTATTTCTGTGTTATTATGACTACATTGTTTTCGTCCCCACCTGACATATGAGGAACCAAAATCTAAAATTCAAAAATAGAAATGTAAGTGATATTGCTGCAATAATTTCTATGCAACCATAATTTTTAGCTCACCTGGCCCATAGGGAATTCAACTTTATGTATTTTCACATAGGGTCCAAAATTAAACTTCAATTGATTTCATCAAAATTTGAATGCTTGGGTTTCTTGAATTTGCTGAATCTAACCGTGTATTTAGATTTTGGATATTGGACCATAATAGCCAAAAAGTCCAATTTCAATTTGTAAAGTACATCCATTCTGCACCAGAAACCAATAATGTATCAAATATTTAATCACAATGCAAATTCAGAGCTGTATCAAGCTTTAATGTAGTGTCCATACTGTCTCTAAATGTTCTGGGTTCGACCTCTTCGGTCGTATCAAGCTGCGCACAGCAGAGTATTTTATCTATTATACAACACGATGCAACCGAATATGAACATCGATTAATATTTCGAAAGGGTATCTACGTCATATGGATTTATGAAATTTGGTTTCAGGGTTATATATAAGCAAACTGTACAATGTGATGTGATTTCAGATTTATCACCCAACAACTTCTTGTTAACTGAACACTTTTTACACATTTGACTTATATAATAGTTCTTGAAAAACTGGTCATTATCGTGATATATAGACTGCCCACAGGACAGTGGTATTGACTAAGATAGTGATAATGACTGAGCCGAAGGCGAGGTCATTATCGCTGTCGCAGTCAATACCAATGCCCTACAGGCAGTCCATGTATCATGATAATGACCAGTTTTTCAAGAACTATTATGTTTATTTCATTGAGAAACCATGTTTTGAAAATTGTCATAAATTCAAAATGCCTACAGCGAACTCGAGTAGTTGTACGATTTCTATGGCAAAGAGTGAGGACCAGTCGTAGTAATACTGCCATTCATTTTAGTGCAATTTTTCAGTATATAAATACTTATTAATCAAGTTATCTTCAATTTTATAATTAACGAAAACATATAATAAACAATTCAACAACTTAAATATAATCATATATTAAAAACAGGAACATGTTTTATAAACGTTACATCTCTCTAAAAAGAGAAACCACGCCCCACTGGTCATTAACAGAGAAACGACGCCCCAACAGTCATTATCAGACAGAAACCACACCCCAACGGTCATTATCAGACGGAAACCATGCCCCACCAGTCATTATCATGTAAAAGTTGTTAACGACCGGTTTTCTGGTCCATTTTTTTCTGTTAATGACCGATGGAATTTATTACTGAAGAATAATGAATGTCATGTGACCCCTTTTAATCCAATAAGAGAATCTTATTCTCAACCGATATGAAATAAACTACGATACAAGTAGATTTCTGAAATTTGGTTTCTTCAGGGTTTATATAAGCCATCTATACCATGTCATAGGCTAATCAAGGAGGGGGCTGGGGTCTGGGTCCCCCCTTTCGTGGGAAAAAATTGGTTGATTATATACAGAATCACAGAAGAATGACTGGAGCGGGCCCCCTTATGAAAAGTTCTGGATCTGCTACTGTTTGTGATCTGTTTTCAGATTCACCAAGCAACAAGTCACTATTTATTAAAGTATTTGGGCGGCAGTGTACTCAACATGCATTCATTGATACATTTCTAACACGATCAGCTTCTAAATATTTAGAAAAACACCTTGTCAAAATGTCAAACTTTGTCAAACTGTACATGCCAAAACACCCAACAAACAAAATTGTTTTCCATTAATCTGCTAAACTTCCAAATATCATAAGTACACTTTCAATCCTTTATTACGCTTATCAACGAATCATCCATCACTAGCTACAAGACTTACTTTGATCAGACTGTAGCCACCACTAGCTATAAGACTTACTTTGAGCAGACTGTAGCCACTACTAGCCATAAAACTTACTTTGAGAAGACTGTAGCCACCACTAGCTATAAAACTTACTTTTAGCAGACTGTAGCCATCACTAGCCATAAAACTTACTTTGAGCAGACTGTAGCCACTACTAGCCATAAAACTTACTTTGAGAAGACTGTAGCAGCTGTACCGATGTTGTTAATGTTTGTATTTGTTGAGATGTTGTGGTCGTTATCGCGTCAAGACGAGCAGACAAGTCTTGAATCTTTTTTTCAAGTTGATTAACAACATCTCCATCATTCAGAAGCAAGCGTTTATCCTTCAGAGTACACTCTGAATTAGAAAGAAATCCAAGGTGAAAAAGATAAACCCAAAGTAGAAACATCGTATATAAACAAAATTTGATAAGAGCAGATAAGAAATGGTTGAAATCTTTATTTTATAGATCAGTCAGGATTCTACTTCGTCAAAATTATCTCCCCATTATGCCAGTTGATTTTCACAATCGTAGAAATGGAAGCCATTGTAGGGATGACGCGCTGCAAATTTTGCTCTCGAAAACCGACAAATATATCCCTATTGCACCATTACGATCCTTATATGTCAGTTGTATTTTAAAAGACAAATGTATCAACTAGCTAATGAGCATCAGTTAATGATTTTGTCTGCATTGATTCAACTTAAAACTATTGTATGATCGGTTGTCAGGTGGAATTTTCAAAAAATCATTAACATTTAAAAAAAAATTCTAATTAAATATTTCGTGGAAGGGCAGACTAGATGTGTTCATTGGTTGAAGACTATAAACCCTGTTTTTCACGCACAAAAAAATATAATTTACGAAGATATGCATTCAGTGGCGGATCCAGAAATTTTCATAAGTGGGGGCCCACTGACTGACCTAAGAGGGGGCCCGCTCCAGTCACGCTTCAGTGATTCCCTATATAAGCAACCAATTTTTCCCCCCAAAAGCCCCCCCCCCCCCCCTAAATCCGCCTATGGCATTTTCATCATCCAACTTGAAAGACTGTATTCAAGTACTTTCAGTTAAAAAACAGCTATTCGAACACACCAACTCTGTTTTTGTGATTCATCAGATAGGTATTCACTTGACCCATATATTTCATCTTTTAGTACTGTGATTGTTTTTATGTTATAAAGCCAACCTGTAGCTTTTATATATAAAAATGATAGAATCTGAAGCGAGACGATGTATGAAATATTACTGCTTTGTACGATATCAAGACAAAATATTCAACTCAAACATGCCCTAACATAAAAAGGTGCACTCGTTTTCTCTTTTCGACAGAATTGTTTATACCCAGTTTTTTGGAATTTTTTTTCTTGAGTCATATAATGGAAGGGCAGGCACAAAAATTACTAAACTAATAGATTGATATGTTTTCCGTCTTCTAGTTTTGGTAAAAAAAAAATCAAATCGGAGGTTATGCATTTTCTACACTCAACTTGAAAGATACCCATGTCGTTGACTTGATATCTAATTGTTCTGCTTAACTATGCACTAGATAAATTGAAAACTTATGCAAATGGTGTTTTTGAAATAAAACATTTCGTTTTTTAGAAGAAAATTGTAATTTTGTTTGTTTCAATTAACTTTTATTTTTTTTGTCACCGAAGTAAACATTACAGTAAGCAATTATCTCCTTCTCTAACAAAGAGCTTTGATTCTTTTGTTCTATTTCAACCGGGTTTCCGACCGAGACATGTAACAAAATCTGCACCAAATTAATTTAAGTTATCTTGTTTTGTTCCACTTGCCCTTGCATGGAATCATGGTAACCGGGGTGTTTCGTGCATACAACCATTGTAAACCTTATTCCCCACATGCATGTAACCATAGAAATCAGGAATGCATATACATACTGTTACCATTATATTCCATACATGATATCATAGTAACCAATATTCTTTATTGCATATAGACATCGTTATACTTGGATTCTTTAACCCCGATTCCCTATGCATGTCATAGGTAACCATGGAACTTGTAATCCTGAGTCCGATCTCGTGCATACGTAACAGTTTTAAACATCCAATTGTCCCATGCATGTAACCCATAAAACCAGTATATCTCATACATATAACCATAGTAATCAGAAAAAAGAACCGCCCGTTTAAAAAAAGTATAACATTTTGATGGAATAATATATATTTTACCATAAAATCAAGATGAGTTTGACTTTCGTTCTTTTGACTTTGACCTTTCTCGAGATATGGTTCTTGGTTGTTGTAAAACATCAAATCTGTGGTTTTCAAATAACAAATAGAGGACCAGAGCCACTTTAGATTGATAGCAAATGAAAATAAATCGAACGTTTTGGACCATAAACACCGGTTAGTCGGGTTCAATTTTTCGGCGTTTACATGCACTTTTGCTTTCCTGCAGTTATATTTCTTTGATGTTTGAAAAATTCAAAATGTTGTCGTTACTGGAGGAAAAACCTCTTTTTGTATTTATGATAACGGGAAGATTTGTACCACTAATAAACAGAAGCATTTTCCACTAAAAAAAACTGTTTTTCAACATTTGACCAGAGTTATACCCCTCTAATATAAATTTACTTGTATTCCTAATATGAAATGAACACTTGCAATTTGTTTTTCTTCTTTTTTGTATGAACATCACCATTCAGGTGAGCACCTCACTCGAATTCGAATAAATAAGATACAACATTCAGGTAAGGTCTCTATAATAATTTTTATTCCATTTTATGTGTATGCCCCATTTATGGCGATTATTTTTTTTCGGTCACTGCGTCCGTCCGTTCGTCTGTCCGGCTTCATCCAGGTTAATATTTTTGCTCTTGAAAGGTAGTTTTTGATGAAATTGAAGTCCAATCATCTTGACACTTTTAAATACACATATAGTAAAGAAGATGTGGTATGATTGCCAATTAGACAACTGTCCACACAGGAACAAAATGACACAGATATTAACAACGATGGGTCACCGTACATGTTCCCTATGATATGAACTTTCTAATTTTAATGCCAAATTAGAGTTTTGTCCCCAATTTCACGGTCCACTGATAATAGAAAATGATAGTGCGAGTGGGGCATCCGTGTACTATAGACACACTCTTGTTGGTAATATTTTAATGAATTGCACTGGATGGCAGCAATGTCTATTCGATGGTATTCATAATTTTTTTTATCCATATACACTGCCTTTGAACTTTGACAGAGTATGATGCTACAGGAACAAACTCCTGATCTCTCAGTTGTGGCAGGCGGGGGAAATATGTGATCATCAGATCACCTCTCTAGTTTTGGTTTTTGTTAAATCAGTTAAATCAGTTCCGATTATGAAAGTATAACTTAAACTGGTCCGATCGCTGACTCGAATAAAAAATATAAAGCCCTGCGGGTCATTAGTCCCTTGCTTGATTCCAACCTCTAATAAGACGCTAGTTTACCAACTAAGATGACTGCAACATGTAATTTATTAAACAGCTTGGATACTGATTTATAAATCCGTTGTAACATTTTTGAACAAAAAAATGTCCTTATATAACTGACCTTTTTCGTCTTTGATTGTATGTTTAACACTGAAGCTAACCTGACACTTCTACACATATATATGTAAAGCAATTGGATATTTAACACAATCTATAGGTTAACAAATCGTAACAATACGAACAAATGAAATGGGATAAAAGTCTAGGAGATAACAATTATCTATTTATTTCTATCTTTTCATAGATAAATGTCAAGGCACAAATAAAAAGGTATTTTTACTGTTAACGATTAACAAGACGATTAGTACATTTTGATTAACAACCCACTACTTCATGATACTAAACGTATAAAACAAGGACAAGACGTGGTCCAGCTACAGGCACTAAAGGCTTCTGAATTATATAGATTATTTGTTTATGAATATCAATGGGACAACTATCAATTGAGATCTCCATATAAACGATATTTGCCAATACAACACAACTGCCTACCAAACTTCATTGAAATTATCATAAAATTATACACTTGTATCCAAACTGAGCAAATTCATTTATTAGTATTACTGCTGTTGATACAATTGTTTCATACTAGTACAAGTAAATCCTTTTTATATGAAATGTCTTACCAAGAAAAGAAATACGTGCATGTATGATATTTATTCTTCATTTTGCAATAGTATAAGTGTATTATATTAGTCCTGAGACCATCTATCTTTCTACCTTCAACTTTTGGCACTAAGTCACAACTTTGACCATTACAAGCTAGATCTAACAAAAAGTGCACATTTAAAACCTGTAAAACATTTTGTACAATCAAGTGTTAAAGCTTTTTACAGACATAGTATTGGAAAACACCGTCCCATTTAGCGTCTCCTCCAATACACTGCAGCACTTCAAGTCCTTCGTCCATCAATAAGTCGGCAGACGACACTAAAACAGGAGTATGTCCAAAAATTATAAGATGGCCACCTTTCTTCAACACACGGACAAGAGGGTGAACCATTACACGTGCATCGGAGGCTTTCATCACTTCGGAATTAATAAATCTTACAAATACAACATCAGCGATATCGTCTGTAATTTTCGGTTCGGCGGCGTTACCATGGTGAACTTCGTCTAATCGTTTTCCTGCAAACAGTGTCATCTGGTAGCTGAGGTCTTGTCCAGCTGTGTAACTATTTGGGAATGCCTCTTTCATGGTAGCCAAAAACTGACCAGTTGAACAGGCAGGATCATACAAGAACAAGTCTTCTTTTCCCAAAGTTTTTAAAAATTTAATTGAAAAATCTCTAAGAAAAACTTCACCTTCCCCAAGCTGAAGAGCTAATGTTTCATCTATTTCCCATCCTTCATCGGGACAATGGATTTCAGTTTTATATTCCGTCTGCAAGGCAGGGAAAGGAAAAACTAACTCCATTTCCTGTAAATAGTTGTGAACTATGTCGTGCATGATAGTTTTCTTCTCAGATCCTGTTAATTGTCGATATAATACAACAACACCATCGTCTTGTATCCTAAGATCTACAAAAACTCCAAGAAGCATGCTAGCACGAATATGACTACAGTGTAATTCACGGATCTTGTTTGTAATCCATTGATGTGAAAGAATTCGTCTTCCCACTATAACACGTAGAGATCCATCTTCCATTTTCCAAGATTTCAAAAGAAATATACTTTGAGGTAGTTCATCCCATCGTTCGGAATACCTCGTAGGCCTGCGCTCACTTACGGTATTCCAATTTACAGCTTCGTGACGTTCAACGGAATCATCTATATGTCTTTCTTGATACAAATCAATTTCTTTCAGAATCATTCGTAAATTTCTATTATCATGTTTGTCCGTCACTTCTGATATTAAAACTTTTAGCGCATCCTTTGCATTTTGCCATTTTCCTTCAGAAACTAATTTCTGTGCTGCGTACAGACGTTCTCTGATCAGCTTGTTATTGACGTCACGGAAAACACCGTCAAAATTAAACGTGTCATGTCCATCTGTTGCCGTGGGCAGGGAACCACTTCGTTTCATGTCACTCATTTTGCTCGCTGCTTCTCAAAATGTTTTTCTTAGTAAGTCGTCTCAGTATAGATACAATTAAACGTGTCACTAAGTGGTAAATATATTACACGTACATCCTTAAAATGTTTAGGTAACCAGTCCAGATTGTACTTACTGAGGGAAGAGATTAGATAATTCTTATTATCATCTGACATGTCCAGAATATCGCTCCAAAGGTCATAACCTGTAAATAAAAACGTTTGATAGTTATCTCTATACATTAATGTTACTGTTCTTAGTATGCATTTTACCCTAGCAGTGGCAGATCCAGAAAGTTTTATAAGTGGGGGCCCACCGACTGCCTTAGAGGGGGCCCGTTCCGGTCATCCTTCGGTGATTCCATTTATAATCAACCAAATGTTTCCCAGAAAAAGGGGGGCTAGCCCCTCTACCCCTAAATCCGCCTCTATCTAGTTATACTGTGGAGACTGTAGTTTAGACGCTTACAAATATAGGTTATATCAAAACCCAAAAGACCAAATCCGGAATTTTGTATTTTGATTTTTTTCTTGTTAATTTTATTAAGATGAAGAATAAAAAAAAATACACGAGCTATATTGTCTGCTACTTTTTAAGCTGCTGGTGTTTACTATATGGGTGGTTTTTGTTCATTTCTTCGTTGTTGAAGGCCTTAATATGAACCAATGCTACTGAAAAAGAGTCAAGAGACACCAACGGGACAATTAAATTCAGGTGTCGAAATCAAACTGACAATAAAATAGGAAATAAATGAAAAACGAAGAAAAAATTACACAACAATATACCAAAAATATCGTAGAAAAACTAAGGACTTAGCAATAATAAGTTTTACCGCGTGATCCTTTGGTCTGTCGTGGAAGTTTGTATCATTTGCAATCATACCAAATATTCTTTTTTTTTTATTAAGGTAGGTAACATTTCTTTTTATTTTACTAATTTTTTTTAATCTTGAGTATATGGGGTCAAACGTCATAATGAATGAAATGAATAAACTGTTATGACAAATAATATGAGAGTTTTATTTGTCTTTAACATTTTATTCATTTCATTAAGTATGACGTGCGTTTATGATTGTGTTTCCATGGCTTAAAATTATTTATACAGGCAATATTAGATGTAAAACATGTACCTTCAAACAATTTTGTTAGTCAGCCCAAAATTAATGTCTTTTCATGGCTTCATGGTATAGGGCTTAGTTATACAAAGCAACAGTTACCACCTCTTTTGGTAGAAACGAGTTCCAGGACCTCTGTACAAGTGGTATATAGCTGGTGACTCAAGAACAAAATTGTAAATTTAAAATGACAATACTTTGTTTTCTTAGAAAACTATTAGTTTGAGGCTTAATCTTAATACCCAGTGGCAAACATTACATCACGGTAAATGATAAATGAATATACCCTATACTCTGTACTAGATAGAAACACCGAGTTGGATTTTAACTTACTAACCATGATACTATATCGCCTTACTCTGGTACACTGTTCCGATTCTGGGCAGTTATATGTATATATGAAAAATAAGATGTGGTAATATTGCAAATGAGACAACTCTCCACAAGATACCAAAATGACACAGAAATTAACAACTTATATATATTGTATTTTCTGTTTAAATTAAAAAAAAAAGTTTCAAATCTCGAAACGTTACTATAATTTAAAATATTGACTTATCACGAGTAAAAAACCCGTAAAAATGACAAACTTTTAAGAATTAACCCGTTGAAATTCCGGCTTATGAAAAGTCGAAATTTCACTGTCAGAGAGTTTAATAAAAGCAGACATATAATTATTATTATTAAGTCTTTCCACTTTTCTGTGGAAAGACTTATTGTTTTTCTTCTGATTATTATTATTTTTTTTTTTCCGCCACATTCTGAAATTTTTGAAAATGAGGTCAAGGTCAAAGGTCAAGGTCAAGTTCTCAATTGTGACTTTTGCTTGTTTTTGCATTTTTTCTGACACTTTGAAAGATACATATTAAAGAACAAGTGCAAAATGTCAGCTTTATTGTAATGAAGATATGCTACATTTAGTCTTATACAATTTAATGGCATCTTATAGTAGTTTGTGCCCCTGAAATGTCATGATATGAGGTTATTTGATTATAACTTCAACCAAATTCATTATAAAGGCATTTGACCTTTTACAAAAGGTTAGGTGACAAATGACCTTGAAAAATGACTACCGGAAGTGACCTTGAGAAAACCGGAAGTAGCCTTTTTTGCAATTTTTGCATTTAAAAGTACTCAGAATCCATATATTTTGTCATATAGATGCATAAACTGATTACTGACGACTAAAACGGACTTCCAACAAACCGGAAGTGACCAATTATCTCCTATTCTACATACAAAAGTATATATAAACTATATATTTTTGGAATGAGAATGAAAGAAGCTATCATATGAGACTGGAAGTGACATTAATTTCACCGGAAGTAGCATATTATCTCCCTTATATCACTCAAAAATATAATTAAACCATTATTAATCGCATCAGTATGAAGAAACTATCTTCTTATCCAAATTTCTTTGGTGTGGAAAGACTTTCAATTGTTCTCTGAACAATTGGTTTTTAATTGTATTATATGTCTCTGATAAAAGTAAAAAATGCCAGTTAAAAGTCCAAATTTTAAAGATTTTAAAGTTTCGTTTAAATATTATATAATAAGATAAGATTTATTTTTATTAAAGTGTCACCATCCATTACAATAAGTAAAAATATTTGACTATGAATAATTAAAGAGTTTATTTTCCATGTCCCTAATATGCTTCCGTGTGTATATAATTACAAGTAGATCAATTAAGTGAAAAGAATTACAAAAAATGAAACAGACTATAAAACATTGACTATTAAAAGGCGATATAAACAAATTATTAAATGTATTGGCAACGAAACAGAAGTGGTCAATAATTCATTTGAATTTGAATACAATCATTAAGTACACTGTTTGGGTCGATATTTAAACTTTGGTATTGTCCGACTTAATACTTTTTATACGAATTGATATGTCTGTCTGTACTATACCGTCCGATTTAATGACTGCAATTAAGCCGTCTGTCCATGTCTTACTGTCTGTTTTCTTCTATTCGATTCAATAATATGACAGTTGGTACATTTGAATATGCATCTCATTAAGACGGTATAATTAACTGTAATGCCTTTGTTTTTCGTTTATTTTTTGTATTTAATTAGGCCGTTAGTTTTCTCGAGTCGTTTGAAACGTTTTACATTTGTCATTTCGGGGCCTTTTCAAAATAGCTTACTATGCGGTATGGACTTCAAGTTGCCCGTTGTTGAAGGCCGTACGGTGACCTATTGTTGTATTAAATTGCTGTGTCATTCTGTTTCTTGTGGAGAGTTGTCTCATTGCCAATCATACCACATCTTCTTTTTTTTTATATTATATACACATCCTTGCTTCAGCTCAGTGGTCACGGTAATTAGGTGTGGTATAAATATGAATTATAGCAAACCTTTCTTAAATTACCAGTTTATAAAAAGAAAATATAATCGTTCCACGTCCTCGATGGCTTTCAAATCTTGCATGGCTTTCAAATATTCGGTTATAGACGTTCCACGTTCTTGCATGGCTTTCAAATATTCGGCTATGATCGTTCCGCGTCCTTGCACGGCTTTCAAATATTCGGCTATGGTCGTTCCACGTCCTTGCATGGCTTTCAAATATTCGGCTATGGTTGTTCCACGTCCTTGCATGGCTTTCAAATATTCGGCTATGGTCGTTCCACGTCCTTACACGGCTTTCAAATATTCGGCTATGGTCGTTCCATGTACTTGCACGGATTTCAAATATTCGGCTATGATCGTTCCACGTTCTTGCATGGCTTTCAAATATTCGGCTATGGTCGTTCCACGTTCTTGCATGGCTTTCAAATATTCGGCTATGGTCGTTCCACGTTCTTGCATGGCTTTCAAATATTCGGCTATGGTCGTTCCACGTTCTTGCATGGCTTTCAAATATTCGGCTATGGTCGTTCCACGTCCTTACACGGCTTTCAAATATTCGGCTATGGTCGTTCCACGTCCTTGCATGGCTTTCAAATATTCGGCTATGGTCGTTCCACGTCCTTGCATGGCTTTCAAATATTCGGCTATGGTCGTTCCACGTTCTTGCATGGCTTTCAAATATTCGGCTATGGTCGTTCCACGTTCTTGCATGGCTTTCAAATATTCGGCTATGGTCGTTCCACGTCCTTTCATGGCTTTCAAATATTCGGCTATGGTCGTTCCACGTCCTTGCATGGCTTTCAAATATTCGGCTATGGTCGTTCCACGTTCTTGCATGGCTTTCAAATATTCGGCTATGGTCGTTCCACGTTCTTGCATGGCTTTCAAATATTCGGCTATGGTCGTTTCACGTTCTTGCATGGCTTTCAAATATTCGGCTATGGTCGTTCCACGTTCTTGCATGGCTTTCAAATATTCGGCTTTGGTCGTTCCACGTCCTTGCATGGCTTTCAAATATTCGGCTATAGACGTTCCACGTCCTTGCATGGCTTTCAAATATTCGGCTATGATCGTTCCGCGTCCTTGCACGGCTTTCAAATATTCGGCTATGGTCGTTCCACGTCCTTGCATGGCTTTCAAATATTCGGCTATGGTTGTTCCACGTCCTTGCATGGCTTTCAAATATTCGGCTATGGTCGTTCCACGTCCTTACACGGCTTTCAAATATTCGGCTTTAGTCGTTCCATGTCCTTGCACGGATTTCAAATATTCGGCTATGATCGTTCCACGTTCTTGCATGGCTTTCAAATATTCGGCTATGGTCGTTCCACGTTCTTGCATGGCTTTCAAATATTCGGCTATGGTCGTTCCACGTTCTTGCATGGCTTTCAAATATTCGGCTATGGTCGTTCCACGTTCTTGCATGGCTTTCAAATATTCGGCTATGGTCGTTCCACGTCCTTACACGGCTTTCAAATATTCGGCTATGGTCGTTCCACGTCCTTGCATGGCTTTCAAATATTCGGCTATGGTCGTTCCACGTCCTTGCATGGCTTTCAAATATTCGGCTATGGTCGTTCCACGTTCTTGCATGGCTTTCAAATATTCGGCTATGGTCGTTCCACGTTCTTGCATGGCTTTCAAATATTCGGCTATGGTCGTTCCACGTCCTTGCATGGCTTTCAAATATTCCGGCTATGGTCGTTCCACGTCCTTGCATGGCTTTCAGCTATGGTCGTTCCACGTCCTTGCATGGCTTTCAAATATTCGGCTATGGTCGTTCCACGTTCTTGCATGGCTTTCAGATATTCGTCTTTGGGCGTTCCTGGTGATGGTGAATCCAGAAACGCCCCTCGAACGCGTGAAATTTCTAAAGTGTTGTTTTTATTTTTAAAGCACATGTGTCAGATTTCCATACAGTCAGCATGTTAAAACGTTTCTCTGAAATATAAAAGATAGCCATAATTAACAATAAACAGGTTAAAATTTACTGAAAGAATGCACCTTACAACAGTAAAGAGGGCCCTCATGGGGTTTTTGATTATGTGATTACTTAGCCGTTTTTTTAATGATTATTTGATTATTAAGCCAAATATTTCATGATTATTTGATTACCTAGGACTGTATTTTTAGTTTATGATTATTTGATTACTAAAGATAAGCAAATATTTAATGATTATGTGATTATATTGGCAAAAAAATGGTGATTATGTGATTACTAGGACCCCCCCATGAGGGGCCTCAGTAAACAATTAAAATGTGTCTTCTTAGTTCGATATTAAGCCCGTTTAGTAAGAAATCTGGGACTATGAGTATTAATATAATAGTCCCAGAAGAAACTAAGATTCCAACACCGTAAGTCATAGTTGAATTTTCAGATTTTTTTAGGGGGTTCTAAAGAGTCTTCAAACTGGCAGAAAAAAAACTATTGATTTTCATTTCCAATTGAATAAATCACTTATCAATAATAATCTTAAAATTGCAATCAACAAATTTAACAATAACATCATCACTGACACTTTCAATCAATCTTTAACAATGCTGATTGTTTTCGGTCCAATGATCAGAATTAATCGGATTCTTGGGAACTTAGAAACGAACTATAACATTTTACCTGTGTGTGGGAATTCAATATCCAGTTAGAAGTCCCGTAAACATTTAACTGGTAGTGGATTTACATGTGTTTTAAAAAATGAATTAAATTCCTCAATTCTAAATGGAAATAAATATTTAGCATTAAAAAGGAGTACAGAATGCCAGATGAAGCGTGAGTATAGTTTTGGTGATCTTCCAGATACCTTATATTTTGGTGTACTCTATTATGGGTCTCTATTATTTGATAGTTGATTTGTTTCTGATGTGTTTGTGTTTGTGCAAAAGTGATGATGATATTTTGTATTGCAAATGGAAATTACATCACTGGAGACTTCAAGAATACAAAGTTGAATAACTCTGTTAATAAGCAGCTTTGGTTCCCGTAAAATAATTTGCTTTCCAATGATGAATTGGATTAACACAAGTTATCTCTCTTTGACATAGCAGAGATGGCACCTGTAATAAGTATGGTTGGACTAGGACTGATACACATTTTTACTAATCTTGAAAGCTTTAAAACTTAGTTTCATTGTCATTTATTTTCACCCATTGTATAATTTCAAAAGATTATAAAAAAGGGGGGATGCAGGTACCAGTGGCGGATCCAGAAATTTTCATAAGTGTGGGCCCACTGACTGACCTAAGAGGGGGCCCGCTCCAGTCACGCTTCAGTGATTCCCTATATAAGCAACCAAATTTTTTCCCAAAAAGGGGGGGGGCCGGCCCCCCCCCCCTAAATCCTCCTCTGGGTACAAGAACAAGACAATATTTTTCCATATTAAAGGAACATTTAAATATATTTACTGAATATACTGATTATACTTTATACATACATTCAAAACAGATGTTTTCTTGTACCTGTTGATGCAGGTGGGTGCAATGAGACAGCAATTTGATGGTACAAAATGCATAGGCGGTTCCATGAGGGGTCCGGGTCCCCCTTTTGTGGGACAAATTTGGAAGATTACATAGAGAATCACTGAAGCATGACTGGAGTGGCCCCCTTAGGTCAGTCAGTGGGCCCCCTTAATGAGAAGTTCTGGATCCGCCACTGAAATGTCAGAAGACATTGTAATACAGGTGACTAGATATAATAAAATCACAACTCTGACAATACTGTCATTTATATGAATGAGTTTTTATTATTACAGTATCTTTGACAAAAGTCCAGATTGATTCAAGAATCATGCTACAATTAGATCATCATCAACTTCACAGTTCATTTTCTTAAGCTTTAATATAATTATATATACCATATAGGTGAAGAAACACACTGTATTCTGGTAAACATTTTAATGATAAATGATAAAAGTAATTGGTATTATGGTGCGCTATTGTGTTTAAGTTGCATTTAACTGCTCAAGTTTTTGCTTAAATTTTCTTTGCAGTGTTGGGTCATCTTTCAGCTTCAATAATTTGGTTTTATGTTAAAAACTTCATTATGATATAGTTGTATCCTTAATGTTCACTATATCATGGGGGTCTCATTGGGGGGTTAATTCTGATCCCGGATTCCACTTACGTTTTGACAGATTCCCGTATCCCGCTTACACAGTGAGTGTGTTACTTAAGCAATTCTCATTTTTTTGTGATTTCCCGGGTCCCGCTAGACTCCATTTCCCGTTTTCACGGCACAATAATTCGACTTTCAAGTATCACGCTTACAAAAAATCGGCAATCCCGTGTCACGCTTAGACCCCAATGAGACCCACTATCATGTATGTCCACAGAAAGTATGTGTAGGACATTTTATTGAGGAAAGAAATCGACTCATTTTAAAATATTTTAGATTTGATAGTCATGTTAAAATTGATAATATTTTGGAACAAATTGCAAGAATATGATATTTTTTTTTTTATTGAAAAGTCAAACATGCATTGACCTAATACATGCATGACATGTACATGGATTTACAAAAATAACATTTAGGCCTTTTAAAGAGGGGATAAACTAGTACAGTCACTAGTCATATGAAGGGATATTCATGATCTTATAGTTTAAGGAGGTTCGCGGGTATAAGATTTTTAGAAAAAAATTAAACATTAATTTTTTATTACAGATTTTATTTATTACCTTAAGTAGTTGTTACTTTATCATGTGGTACAAAAATCAATTCATGTTGTCCCCAGCGGACTTTTAAAATGTAGATATCACTTAAAAAGCTCCAAATTATCTCCCTTTGGTGCAAAAATGCCATTTTTTGGCAATAAAATTAAAATATCTTTTTTAACTCATCGGTGACCTATATTTTTTATTGTTGTTTTCGAATAAGCTGTACATTAACTAAATAATTGTAAAATTTTAGCGATTTCTGTAATTTAGTTCTTTTATTATTTCGATATTACCGCTTTTTCTCCTATTAGTTCAACAGAAAAAAAGGACATTAACAAAAATGTATGCTTCTTTCGAAAGCAGATTGTAAGCGTAAATGAACGGTGACCCCATTTTTTTTATTTCATTTTTCTATTATAATAAGTATAAGATAAAGTTCATTTATAGAAAAATATAGAGAAATCCTATATTAAATAAAAAAATCATTTAGACCTGCGAGCCCCCTTAATTCCCAACTTCAGTTACACAATAGTGAGACACTGATAGATTGTGCCATAAAAGTCAGGAAACTTTACAATTTGATGGAAAATCTATTTCAATATTTGAACCAATATCCACCTGACTAGATCTGCAGATATTTTGTGAGATTGAGCTGTGAAATCTTTGTGTAATGTGTAGTAGAGGTTTTATAATTTTTTGTCTCTTATATTTCTCTCTTTGTATCTAAATAACAGTAAAAAGTTAATGTAGGATCTAAAGATGACAATTTTTTATGCCTTTTGTAACTTTTGATGGTCATCGTTTTTATTGCCACGCCTGCAAAGAAAGTTGAAGATTGCAAGACATTATAAGGCCAAATAAAAAAGTATGTGTGGTTCCAGTTACATCTGAAAAAAAGTTAGGGTAGGTAGGTAGGGATTTTTTTTATTTTATGTTTTTTTTTACATTGAGTCTATGGGAGCAACATTCTGACTTTAACAGTGCTGAATGAAAAATGACAATAAAATCTTTAGGGTAAGCTATTTTTAAGCCGAACAAGTAGGGACGGTAGGGTTACTGGAACCACACATATATTTTTATTTGGCCTAAGGGATAACAATACAGCGACAATTGTGACGGCATAAACTGAATTTGTATAAAGCCTTGTATTTTAGAAGGAAGAACCTTGTTTGCAGATACCTTATAATGTTATGATTCGTTTCAGTCTGTCCATTGTCCTTGACCTCATTTTCATGATTCAGGTACAACAAGCAATTAGACAATCATATTTGGTGTATGGAATAATTGTAAGGTGAACATGTCTGTCTGGTACGACCTCATTTTCATGAAAAATCGAAAATAAAAAGTCATTAAAAAAAGACTAAAAACTTACTGTTCAAAGTCAGAAACCCCTTCTTTTTGTATACACAGAAGTTTCTCACACATCTTCTTATTTGTCTTAGCTCCTGGCTTTATTTTGTAAGATTCATTGAATTTGTTGCATGATGATGGCAATATTCCATCATTGAAGACCATGCCTTCTCCAACTCTGATGTCTCTTTGAAGAAATTTTACACTACACATGTACTTACAAATCTTAAAAACAGTAGATATATAACACATTTCATATCAATTCTGTTATTTTAATCATGCATAATGAACAAAATGCATTTATTGCAAGTCAGAGCTGTTAAAGTCCATGTTTGCCAGACCATGCGGGTGATTTTTTTTCTCAGTGAAGTATATTATGAAATTGTCCATCTATCTTCATCATGGAGATTAGCCTATAAAGTCAGGTCCAATAAGTTCTTAGCTGACCATAATCATAATTATGATTCTGTAAATAAAAACTTTTAAAATAGTATCAAAAATTAACACATGATAACCACAGTGGAATCTAAGACTAAGAGCTACATGCTTATACCAGGTGGTGTATTTTACTCTCTCCTTAGATTGAATGATACTAGCTGCTAGACTAAATGTCATGGTTAGCAGAGATGATGGATAACTTATTGCCAAAAGCAGATTTTATCAAATTGTTTGGTTAATATTTAACAAAAAATATCTTTTGGGATTGGTAACTAATAGCATTTATATGTAAACAGTTTCATTTCTATGACAACAAAATTTAAAACATCTCTGATTGGTCTGTCATTTGAAAATGGAAAATGATGAAGAGGGCCAGTGTTTAGGGCAGGAATTTAAGTTACTAATCATATTTGGTTTCATAGTAAACATGTTAAAGGACAAAAAAAATGTTTGAGGGACAAATTTCATAATTTATTTCTAAACTAACAATAACTTTAAAGGTTCTGAAAGATGACAATATTCTCTGGATGCTGAATATGCTGTTACAATGTATATATGTGATCCTTGTCAGACCCCATGTAACAAAAAAATATAAGTTAGCTCCCCTACTAGTCAAAAATATTTTCATAATTTAGAATTGTTTAGTTTTTTGGATCATTAAGATGTTTAGAGAAGAATCTTATTGGAATTGGAAAGAAAAGTTTGTAATGTTATAAATGTTTGTGTTTTTGAAAATCCAATTGGACAATTTGAAAATACCGAGGAGAACACTGTAACCTGTCAATTAAATAATAAGTATAAAAACTGAAATTTCAGTTTCTAGACATTTTATAGACTTGATGGATTGCAAATATTGGAATGCTGCAAATTTCTTATTACAGGTCATGTAAAACACTGTCATTTTCATTATGTACATGTCATAATATAGGTTAACCATAATGTAATATTTTGTGTTTTATTTTTCAGTGTCAAAGTGGCTGTCAGGGTCCGTCCCTTTAATCAAAGGTAAGTTCACTAGCAAAAAGAATATTGTATTCAAAGAACAATTGTCAATTTGTTTTTAAATAAGTATATTATAGGCAACAGAAGTTTACTGATGTTAAAAAATCATATACATGTATCATTAAATTAAGGTAACAAACAAAAGCAAAAAAATCTAAGGTCTAGCCAGATTGGTTGACTCATCAGGATTAGTGACACCGTTAGACATCTACTGCTAAGCATGCATCACCCACAATCAACACCCAGTCAAAATGGACAAAGACAAGATTTTGGACCACAAATCAAAGATGGACACCCTGTTCCTACAATAACACAACATACAATGTCTTAAAACAACAAAACATACAATGTATGATATCAAAATGTATCAATGTATGATTATAATTAATGACCTTGTAAATTGTCTTTCAGGGAGAAGGACCGGACGTCAAAGCTCATCATTAAGATGCAGGACCAAATGACAACAATAGCCAATCCTGAAACTCCAAGTAAGTTGTAATATAATCAGATCTATTTGATGTATTTATAGTTTTCCCTGGAGTACTTTTCAAATTGAAGCCCAGAAGTTGATCAATTAAATTCCAGTAGTCCATTCTCCAACACATCCTCTGGCAGCACTGCCAGTTAGCAATTTAGATGACTTTGAAGTTCACAATATATTTTTATGCTCCATTTATGAGCATTATGTTTTCTGGTCTGTGTGACCGTTCATATGTTTGTTCCTTCATTGACCCGTACGTTCATCTGTCTGTCATGCTTCAGGTTAAAGTTTTTGGTCAAGGTAATTTTTTATGAAGTTTTAGTCCAATCAACTTGAAACTAATTACACATGTTCCGTATGATCTAATCTTTCTTATTTTAATGCCAAATTAGATTTTTAACCCCATTTTCACGGTTCTCTGAACACAGAAAATGATAGTGTGGATGGGGCATCTGTGTACTAAGGACACATTCTTGTTTATTTATACATTCCTTTAATTTTACAAATAATTTCAAAAACTTTGGAAATATATATATATAGTGAAAGCTCTTTTTTTTGAGAGCCCAGGTGGTCGTGTGGTCTAGCGGGACGGCTGCAGTGCAGGCGATTTGGAGTCACGATATCACAGTAGCATGGGTTCGAATCCCAGCGAGGGAAGAACCAAAAATTTGCGAAAGCAAATTTACAGATCTAACATTGTTGGGTTGATGTTTAGACGAGGTTGTATATACATTATGTACACAGCCATGTATCACCATCATTGATGGCGATCCGATGGATACATCTTTTGTAGAGTTGTCACTGACTCAGACGTACTTATAAATATAATCATTTTCTGTGACTGTATATTACATTAATTTGTAGGATCCTTTACTATAGATAATTTAGCTGATCTGTAACAATAACATCTTCATGCCTTATATATCATGTACTGTAGTACGCCGCTAGATTAAAACTGACGAGAAAAGGTAACACACGGCCAGCGAAAGCTCTTTTTTTTGAGAGCCCAGGTGGTTGTGTGGTCTAACGGGACGGCTGCAGTGCAGGCGATTTGGTGTCACAATATCACAGTAGCATGGCCATGGGTTCAAATCCCGGCGAGGGAAGAACCAAAAATTTGCCAAAGCAAATTTACAGATCTAACATTGTTGGGTTGATGTTTAGACGAGTTTTATATATATATATACAGTGTAAGCAGTTAAATGAATATCATGTCAGGTTGTTGTCTCTATTTCATTCTCAATTTTATTATCAATACAATCTATGAAAATGTCAATACTGGTTAAATGAGATTTACAATTAAACAAAGATCAGTGATTGCAGTACATGGAAAGACACATTTAAAATGACAAAATTTTAACCAGGTGAGCAATATAGGCTCTTGGGAGTCTTAGGTCTAGGGTTGCCTATGCTGTACCTTAGAAAAAAACCTTTAAACATCAGAGCTTAGATTGACTAAGGTGCCATAAACTATTTGGGGAACAAATGTGTAGGATTGTTGAATAAAATTTATTGAAAAATAAACATTAACACGTCTTAAAATTATTTTATTTATTTTTCAGATGAAGAACCAAAAAAGGTAGGATCTCATTTTAATTGATGACCAGTTATTTTACTATTTAAACACTTATCATAAAAACACACCAGAAACAACAAATGTATAAAGTTTTATTTTATCCTGTGTGTCAACTCACTAGATTTTGGCTGTATAAAATGGGAGGTTAATGTTATTTTCCTGGGAATATTTGGTCACATCAATGTGAAACTTGATAAGCATGTTCATTGTGATGGAAGCTGTTATAGAATGATATACACGGGCACTTGTCTCAGAAATATACATGTGATATACACAGGCACTTGTCTCAGAAATATACATGATATACACAGGCACTTGTCTCAGAAATATACATGATATACACAGGCACTTGTCTCAGAAATATACATGATATACACAGGCACTTGTCTCAGAAATATACATGATATACACAGGCACTTGTCTCAGAAATATACATGATATACACAGGCACTTGTCTCAGAAATATACATGATATACACAGGCACTTGTCTCAGAAATATACATGATATACACAGGCACTTGTCTCAGAAATATACATGATATACACAGGCACTTGTCTCAGAAATATACATGATATACACAGGCACTTGTCTCAGAAATATACATGATATACACAGGCACTTGTCTCAGAAATTTGCTTGTCATATGTACAATACTATTTTAGAATTTATGGAATAAAATTTAAATTTACTATTTCACAATGGGGAAATTTATCCTATTTAATCTACTGACATTGTACTTTTTAATGACTATTTTATTTTGTCTATTTCAGTTTTCCTTTGATTACTCATATTGGTAAGTACAGACCTTTTTTTTTTAAACCAGTTTAAAGTTTAACATAGATATATAGGAAAAAATACCAAACGCCAAGGAAAATTCTAAAAGGAAAGTTGGCAAAATCCAAAGTTTAAACACAGCATTAGATTAGAAAAACAACTTCCACATCATATACATGATATGTTATAATCATAGTGACCAGCAAGTCATGGTCTTAAATTGTTTAAACTAATTAAACCTGCTTGCTCAATGTCAGAAGAGTCAGTGTAAAACCTTGGTCCTCAGTGGTGGATCCAGAACTTTTCTTAATTTAGGGGGTTCCCGCTTACTGACTCAAGGAGGGGGCCCACTCCAATCATGCTTCAGTGATTCCCTATATAATCAACCAAAATTTTCCCACGAAAGGGACCCCCCTGGATCGGACTATTGTCCTTTTGGCCATAATGAATATTATCTCATTTCACATATAAAGGCTATTTTGAGTGTTTTAAAAGCTCAATTCCTGGCTTTACTCTTTCAGAAACTTCTTCTTTAACAATATAATCCCTCTTTTACATCACATGGATTTAAGACTTAGTGTCAAGATCAGGGAAAGAAATGTCATGCTGTGTAAAGAAATTGATAATCTAAAATTTCAAAAGAAATATTCCTATATATATATCCTTCATTGTTATATTCATCAAGTTCATATTGTTGTAGATTAGTTTGAATCCATTAACTTCATTGGGGATTGTATCAACTATTTAGCATTTGAAGAGAAATATCATGTATTTTATTTTATTTATTACATCATTTTTTTTTGAAAGAATTGTGTAAGTGTGAAGCATGAACATGTATTAGGTCTTTGGAGAATTGTTCAATAAATGTGGTTTCTCACTTTAAAACCTAAAAGTTACGAAATAATTGCACAACACTTTGAAGTTACATTTTGGTTATAAAAATAATTTGGATTATAAAAACATAAACGGCACTATCTATACTTTCTCTCTTCTTTTGAAGTTTAATTTTATTATAAAACTGATCAATTACCTAAAGTGTTTGTAGTTATAATTGACTTGGAGGCCTTTATACCCTTTACTGTTTGATTGAACAATATCTCTGTTAATGGTGAGTCAATATTTGTAGCCTACATACACCACATAGAGTGTGCTTACAAACTTATTATCTTGGGGGAGATCATCTCATATTCATGTTGATCTATCTGTTGACATGATTGTAAATAATTGATTAACTGGTGGCATTTTAACGTCCAGGGACAAATATTACATGCATATTATGGACCCTCTGAGTAAGATTTGTTATATGGTACCTGGTTAGGTAATACGCAACAAGAAGACAAATCTCCTTTCTCAAACAAATTCTTCTGACTCCAAGCTGGTTAGGTTTTTAAGTTCTTCCTAGTAGCAAGAATACCAATCTTAAAAAGTCTTGAGCCTTTCTAGGATTGAAAGCACAGCTTCTATTCACTCAAAACCTTTAAAACATCAAAGTGTTGAACAAGTCAGTAAAAATGAATGTGAAAATTATTTTTAAGAGATGTCCTCAGAACTATACTGATCCATGATTCAGCAGCTTTGAGATATTTGTATTGAGGTCTAAAATTGAAGTTATTTATTTGTGATTCAAATACTTCACACTTCAGAAAGTTTGTGAGATAGGCATCACAGATTTTTCCGTATTTCAACAGCTTAAGGCACTATGCTGTTGATAATAGCTAAATAAGTTAAATTGTGAGATATGAATTAAAGTTTTGTACATATAAAAAATAATTATTACAAATCCATTTGATTATTTATTCAATTATTTCAATATTATTTATGAACATATTAAAATGTTACAATTTTAATTGGTTTTTAAATGTAAATTAATATTTAAATAAAAGTTTGTTAGTTAGTTTTCCATATCAATTTTCCAAGATAAAACACTTGTAACTATTGGCCTAAACATAATGAAATTCAGTCAGGACAGGCTTACGTGACTATAATTCTCTGTAAACAAACAATAAGTTATGCAAATCTATAATATTACGGAAGTTTACAGGTATAATTAGAATTTTATGTAAACAATAAAGATTAAAGTAAAGAGATTGTCCAGGAGAAAACAGACTTTATTGTCGCCAGAGATTATATCGTTTGATTGTTTGTATATTGATAGCTATACTCACAATGTTAAATTTCATTGTGAAATACCAGTCAATATTGTAAAATAAGATTGAATATTGTGATTAGGTTGTCAAATTATGTGCAGAAGGATAATGTTACTGTTTATTGTTAGATTATGCAACTAAATACTACTTGTTTTAGTTAAAATAACGGAACTATTGTTGTATAATATTTAACAGCTTTAGGTTTAATTGTTCCTGCGCCCTAATATAGTTGTTTACATCTATTTCATTCAATTCTGTTGGTAATCATACAGCACATTTTCTTTTCATTTCCCCTGCAACTGAAAGTTAGGGTGCATATTGTTTTATCCCTGTCTGGCTGTCTGTTCCTCTGTTCATTCATATGGCCTTTTTAAAATTGAGTTACTGGTCCTGCATTATAATTTTTAGTATTTTTAGTTTTTGTTGTTCTTATGTCCATAACTTAATTGTCCTTCATACCTTTCATGTTAAGCATTTTATTTATTCAGTTCATCTGTTGTGTATTGTCAATAGATCAATTGTATTTGGTGTATTGATTGATTAAAAAGTGTAAATATCTTGTCTGGCTTGTTTATTATGACCTTGACCTCATTTTCATGGTTCATTGGTCAATGCTAAATTTTCATAGTTAAGTTTTAACTATATTTATGCCCCTGCAGTAGCGGATGGGGCATTAAGTTTTACTCTTGTATGTGTATGGAATGATTGTAACGTTTACATGTTTGTCTTGCTGGATTCATATGAACTGGACCTCATTGTAATGGTTCATGGTCAATGTTAAGATTTTGTACTTGGATCAATTTCTAAGGACTGTCGCTACTGCAAGCAATAGGATCAACATTTTGGGAGTATTGAATGATTGCACGGTCTACATCATTGTGTATATGGTACTTTAATAGAGGAAATCTTTGGTTTTACAGACTTTTAACACACATTCAGTAATAAGTATAGCAGGCGTGACATTCCAGTTTGTCACTGCACTCTACTGTGTCAATTATCTTTACAGTTTTGACAGCTACCCATGCATAGTGTTCATCAAATATCAATATATTTTGGTGAATTGTCTATTTTGAAATGATCCATACAATTTTGACCACTGATGACCTTGTAATTGTGTCCATATCTATATCCCTGCTATCTTTCTTATTACTATCATAAATCTTAACACTTATAGGATTTGCAAGTGAAGTTAGCTCTTTTGTATATGAGATTTTCAGTATTTGTTTAAAAGGCTGAAATATTTTGGTAATTTATTTAAATTGAAGTTGATGTCCATGTAAGAGTCTTAAGTTATGATACAACCATTTACAAGACTTTTAGGTAGTTTGCTATAGGAGGTGGCATGTTTATCTATATGGTACAAGTATACTTAACCAAAACTTATAATTAATGCTGGAAATTGGGCTATCTATATGTAATTGGCATATTTTGAGAATATTGCAATTTGATACCATGATATTGAAAACTATAAATCTTTAACAAACGATTATGAATTTTATTAATTTTATTATTGTTCGTTTTGGAAATTTTTTCACCAGAGGGCAATTAAAATAATTGAGAATAAATTAAATGATTGTGTCGGACATTTTTTTGTAGATTCTCTATTAGAGTTGGATTATAATGACTCTTTATAAAAACTTTAATAAATTTTTAAAAAGATTTTCATTTGTTTGGAGTTTTAAATGACTTTTGAGTGTTTACTTTAAAACTTAACATACTTAAGGGCTTTACAAGTTCTCCTTTTATAGTTGTAAGTAATTTTGTTTAATTTGGTTCAATATAATCCATGTAAGATATTTACTTAATGTTAAACAGGCCACATTATCAAACACACTTTATTGATCCAAGACATTTATACAAGGCATGATGCTTTATTTATTTATTGATGTCATATAAGTATTGTTAAGTCAGGTTACACATGTTAAAGTCATATAAAACTTTCTCTTAGATCATTATTGATGTCATCTAAGTATTGTTAAGTCAGGTTACACATGTTAAAGTCATATAAAACTTTCTCTTACATGTCTTAGATCATTATCTCTTCATTTTGAAATTTCTCTTTTATACACCTTATAAAGTTTTTACCTAGGGTTGAGGTGAGATCATTATCTCATTTTGAAATTTCTTTTCTCACTTTATAAAGTTTTAACCTATTTAAAGAGGTGAGATAAGGTACATACAGTTGACAATGGAAATGAGGAATGTGTCAAAGATACAACAACCCGACAAAGAGCAGAAAACAGCACAAGGCCACCTACATGTCCATATTGTTTTAATTTAGACCATTTATTAACAAATGGATTAGATACTGGATAATTTCAATGAGAGGGAAAAGGTCTAATAACTAAGGCACCTTTCAATATTATGATCTTGTGAAGAATAAGATATATCATTGCCAATAAGTCCACAAAAAAAGATAAAGTTGCTATATATTAATTCTCCTTTACTCTTCCTGAAGTACCATAATGAAGCTAACTTCTTGGATGGTTCATACTAAATGTATTTATTTTTTTCATCTGGTATATATCTGATAACCTATAGATATAAATCATACATTCTTTTAAAAAAAAAAAAGATATTTTAACCATCATGAACATGAAGTCATAAAATTTTGTACCTCATTCTCTATTCATGGATGGCTGAAGTAAAAGTCTGGTTTATTTGCTTTTGTATTTTTATGTGCCTGTTGTGATTTTGTCTCATGATTGAACCTTTTCTATTTCATTCTCTCAATATAGTATTGACGTATTGAGATATAAAGAAATAAAATAATTGTATCTATAATTTGCATTATAGCTGAAGTTTGAAGTGCACTATGACAGAGAAATCAATGTTATAAATTATCATTGTAACCACTGACTGTTTTGGTCTGTTGATGTCTGTTTCTATTTGTTATGTTACATAGTTTGCTTCACTTAGTCTTAAAAAAAGGCAAAGGCAATTATATATTGGGTTAACATTAAAAATCATATTTTGTTTTAAATTTTCCTGAAATTATTAACATATGAACTATGTATTGTTAAAACATCCCCAAGTCTTAAGTAAATGTTTATCTATCTTAAAGACTGAAGGAAATAGATATAAAGATTTGCATAATATTATGTGGACCAATTTTATATCACTGTCTAAGGCCAAAGCAATATTTTGTTATGTTGTGTTTCACTATTTAAGGCTTTTATACAATCTCTATAAACTATTTTAAAAGTAATTTGAATTCATAAGTAAAATAATTGTATTTATCACTAAATACCAAATCAGTGTTTTGACCAATGTAATAAGTATGTTTGATTCCTTAAAATCCAAAACTAAATAATATGTCATTTATGAAAAATTGTTTATTTTTTGTTTGTTAGACATTAGACATTTATGTCGAACCATCTTTATATTTGTAGAGAGTCTTATAACAACAACACTTTAGGGACTGATGCAGAAAATTTATTGATCGACATGTTTCGGTGCCTATAGGGCACCGTCATCAGGATAAAAACAATACATAAAATCATGCTGAAGAACAAAATCGGGTTGTTAAAATTTAGTGTTGTTGTTATAAGACTCTCTACATTTTATGTTTTTTTTTTATCATAACGACCCTGCATACCCGGCGAGGTATCCACTTTATGGACTCTACCGTACTACAGACTTACCAGGCGTTGGTTCACTTTCGTTTGTAATTCATCTTTATGAAATATTCTCCTTCTTAAAGTAAACTTGCTTTACAAATGACTTTAGTAGTTTTCTTCTTGGCCATTAATCTTTATTTGTTGGTTACCATTTTATTTGATATCCTCTTCACACATTTTATTCTGTTATAAATTGTAGATCTCACGATGGCTTTACAGATTATTCTGCAATTATACTGGTTAATAAACCAGATTCTAAGAGTTATTTTGTTATAAATTGTAGGTCTCATGATGGCTTTACGGAAGATTCTGCTGGTAATTTACTGGTTGATAAAGCAGGTTCTAAGTATGCTAGTCAACGTCGTGTGTTTGAAGATCTCGGACAAGGAGTATTAGACAATGCCTTTGAAGGTAAGAATTAATGATCGATGTTAGCACAACCTAAAAAAAGTAAAGCTCTAATTAATTTACACTTAGCATGAAGTATTGCAATATATATATAAAATGACTGATTACTATAAATTCCTAGATAATACAAAAATATATACAGCAAATTTTTACTAAAGCAGTTGTTCATTTGACAAGGCAGTGAAAAAGTTCATTAGCATGATTAGCTTTGTTTCCTATGAGTGATGGAAATTGCAATATTTTTAATGATTGGTTTGTATGTCATCTATCTTTATGTGTTTGGGTTTGTGTCTTATTCTCTTATCATTATTTTTTATATTCTAAAGTTGAATATGGATATATATTTTTTCTATGCCAATTCTTCTCAATAATTTTAGACTGAGCAATTCACAGTCTAAATAATCTTATAATATAATTTGCAAGCTTTTCTTATAACCATAGTTCAGGTTTACTCCACACATTTTTAAATTATTATGAAACTAATGTTTCAACTCCCTCAGGCAAAGTTGGCTTTAGATGAATTTGGCTATTTATTTTAAGTATTATTGACATATAGCTCTTCAATGATTTTCAGTACTTATACATCTTCTGACTTCAAATGTTTGGCTTTGAGCGTTCCTGATGAAGGTTAATTTAGAAAAGCTTTTCAGAATCAAGAAATAATTAAATGTGTTGTTTTCAATTTTTTTCATTGTCACCATAAGGATATCAGTCCTTTAAAAATACTTTGATACAGCCTTTTCATATTATCCTTTTTTCCAACCTTTTTACCGTTGTTGTTATTTCCTTCAAGTTTACACTCCACTTTCTTTATTGTCATTGTAAGGCAGTGTTTTTACTTTGACATACAATGTGTTTATAGATTTGTTGACTACTTTCAAACTTTCTGCTCCAGTTGATATTTCCTTCAGGTTTATATTTCCTGGCTTTATTGTCATTGTAAGACAGTGTTTTATGGAAGCACTTTATAGTGTTTTTGATTCTTAAGAATTATATCTTCCTTAGTAATACTAATAAACATTGTTAATAATTAATTTATTCTCATTTACTGGTGTGAAATACCAATCAATATCTTAATCCTTCATTAAAATCTATAACTGCGACCTCAGCTGATATTTCAGATCGACAGGTTTTTCACATTTAAATATTAGCTTTAAATTATCATGGAATTCATTCCTCATTGATTTCATTAAAATATATTTTTTGTTGTTTGAAACAGCATTGATTTTTAAACTGAACAGCTTTAGTTAGACAATAGAGAGTTTGTTAGCGAAAACTCTTTCAATATCTTTTCCAGCAGAGCTGTTTATTGTTGTTGTTACGATGGTAGTTGTATCTCACTGTTGAAATGTCAGTAGTATTAAATATCGAATTTGAAACCTGTAAGGATATAAAAAACAAGGAAATTCTGTTTTCAATCAAATCTTTTCACATTTCTTGATTTTATTTAGAAATGGTATAGATGATATACTGGTAGCAAGTTAGATCAGTAATGTGACTTTTGTTTCATAAACTAAATAAGTTTATATTGGAACTGGTATTTGCTACACATTAATTATCTACAAGATATATTTACAAGCAAGGTTTTTTTAATTACTTTTTGATGTAATTTACATGGCTATTCTTTAGTGAGAAACTTCTATCTGGACTGGAGTACTCAATAAAATTGAGAATGGAAATAGGGAATGTGTCAAAGAGACAACAAACCCGACCATAGAGCAAACAAATGCTGAATGCCACCAACGGGTCTTCAATACAGCGAGAAACTCCTGCACCCAGAGGAGTCCTCAGCTGGCCCCGAAACAAATATATTACTAGTTCAGTGATAATGGCCCTCATACTAGACTACGAATTATATACAAGAAACTAAAATAAAAAATCATACAAGACTAAAAAAGACCAGAGGCTTCTGACTTATGACAGGCGCAAAAATGCGGCTGGGTTAAACATGTTTTTAGAGATCTCAACCCTCCCCCTCTAGCCAATGTAGAAAAAACAAACACACAACCATACACATAGTAAAACTCAGTTTAAGAGATGCCTAAGTCTGATGTCAGCTCCAGACCTCAATTAAACTGAGTTTTACTATGCATATTGTTGTGCGCTTATTTTCTACAAACTATGTCTTCGTCATATAAATATCAATCACAATCCCTGCCATTAGGAGTTAGTAATATACCATCATAATTTAAATGAAAAGAACAAAACCATGCCAATTCTGGTATACATATAAATACTAACATGTAGTAGGATATTTGCAAATGAATTTTATGCAACTGTCATACAAGTGAGAGGTTTATCTAGCTAGAAAACTAGATATAATCCACCATTTCTGGCAAACATCTGGTATACATATAATTACTAACATGTAGTAGGATATTTTCAAATGAATTTTATGCAACTGTCATACAAGTGAGAGGTTTATCTAGCTAGAAAACTAGGTATAATCCACCATTTTTGTCATCAGAAAATACCTGTACCAATTCAGTATTTGACAGTTGATGTTCATTCTTTTGATATTTTTGATTTTTGAGCTTCTTATTTTGCAATTTGATTAAGGACTTTCTCTTTCAATTGGTCTCAGAGTTTTTTGATTTTACTTTTTACCACTTTATATGTGAACTGTTGTTTGTAAACATCACTCTGCTGTAGACCTGTTGACATATTTTTGTGATAATATGTTTCTGACATTCTGTTTACAGATCTTCTTCATTGAATATTTGTTGTTTTAAAAGTTGGCATGTTGGTCCGAGTACACAGTTATCGTCCTTTGATTTTCGTTGTTCACGAATATAGTCCTTAATGTGGACAGTGTGTTACTTGCCAATTTTTGTTATACCCCTTCCAAATTTAATTCTCCATGTTTTATGCCTCATATAGCAAGTTGGGGGGTGAAATGACACTGTAAAAAAATTTGGGTCATAAATATTTAGGTAAAGTAGTGATTAGGTCCAGCTGAAAAAGGTCAAAAATTAGCACTTCGGAAGCTGTCAAAAGATTTCAAGACCCCCTTAACACAAAATTGTCCATATTTTGAGTTAGAGCTGATGAAGTTTTCTATAATTTTGATATAATTTGTCCCAAAAGTAGTACAACACACTGTAAAAATGTTATTGAGAAAGCGCAGGTGGGATTTTTTTTATTTACATTTATTGTCTAAAAGAAATGCACTACGAAATAACTGTGTACTCGGACCTAAGAGGTGAAATCAGGAAATATAGAATCTGTACTTTGGCAACTTCCCTGAATGATTTGATGGTGTCAATTTGTCAAATAGCATAAAACTAAAGGATTTAAACTTTTATTTGATAGAATTTCTGCAAAAATGACCAATTTTGGCATTATATGGTCAAAATAAGCATTTCATAGCTTTTTCAATTTTGATGCATAAGTGGCATTTTGACTTTCTATCTGACATGTTTTCATGTGTCAATTTTGGTGTTTCTATGATTTAATCCAGTTGTATTACTCATTTGTGAACTCTGAATTTACAGAAAAGAAGATTATCTCAGACAATATGAGCAAAGTGTGTTGTATAAATGACCCTCATCTAACGCCCTGTTTGGATCAAGTTAAATGTGAGGAGCATGGTACATAAAAGTTGAAGTCCATAATAAAGACCTCACTAAATTTGTATAAAAAGCACTTAACAATGTCTTTTGTACCTGTTTCATTTCACATAACATCTTTCTTTACCTCTGTAGGATACCATGTGGTTCAAATATAAGCCTGTTGAGACTAAAATTGCATGCAAGTATTTCACTAAAAAGTGAAAAATCTTTGTATCAGACCATACTGTCTGCTCAAAAAGTTGAATGTAAGAGGCTTTTTGTGCTCAGATTCATTGTATCATGTCACTTGAGTATAGAAATGATAGAAAAGACACAATTTTTTATTCCCTATAGCTTCAATATGCATTTTTAAATGTAAATATGTGCTACGGCCTAAATTGACCCTAAATTATTTTTAGTCATACTTGGCCTAAGACCCTTTTAAACTAATATGATATGTTATTTGTAAGTTTTCTTTCCATTTAAAGTACATTAAGTACATATGTAAGGATCATTTATAATCAAAAAGCTTCACAAATTTAAAATTGCTGGAAAATATTACATCTTCATGTAAGGCTCCCCTTCATTGGAAAACCTCCATTTTTAGGCACAGGCTCATATAAATTTGACTTTTGAAAAATTATGCTAAGTCTGATATATAAAATGAGTACTCTATTGCTTTAAATACATGATGTATTATATATTAAGGCATTGTAAAAGTATTTTTTTGCAATATTTTAATTTTAAAAGCCCCAAATGTTGATAGTTGAAATTTCTCAATTTTAACGTCCAAATTTAACACGTAAAGTTGAATATAGAATTAATCATAGTGTCTATAATATATATCCTATTGCTATGAAACTTTGTAAGCAGTCTTATAATATATTAGGCTTGTGTCATACCAAGTTTTATAAAGATTGGCCAACTTTTTCTATCCTATTAGGTCCGAGTACACAGTTATCGTCCTTTGATTTTCGTTGTTCACGAATATAGTCCTTAATGTGGACAGTGTGTTACTTGCCAATTTTTGTTATACCCCTTCCAAATTTAATTCTCCATGTTTTATGCCTCATATAGCAAGTTGGGGGGTGAAATGACACTGTAAAAAAATTTGGGTCATAAATATTTAGGTAAAGTAGTGATTAGGTCCAGCTGAAAAAGGTCAAAAATTAGCACTTTGGAAGCTGTCAAAAGATTTCAAGACCCCCTTAACACAAAATTGTCCATATTTTGAGTTAGAGCTGATGAAGTTTTCTATAATTTTGATATAATTTGTCCCAAAAGTAGTACAACACACTGTAAAAATGTTATTGAGAAAGCGCAGGTGGGATTTTTTTTATTTACATTTATTGTCTAAAAGAAATGCACTACGAAATAACTGTGTACTCGGACCTGTTGTGATTGAAATAACTGCTGTGAACTTCACATGTGAACATTTGATCCCATCATTTACACTGAATATTAAATTACATGTATACAAGAAATTGATTTGATATTTTCCCTACTGTAATTAACTTTAGAATTTACAGTAAGTTGCATTTGTAAAAAAACTTCACAGCAACTGAGATGGATTCAATTTTTCCATATTGCACAATAGCACAGTTTTGCATGATATCAAAGTATTGAGAAATAAATGTTGTGGCAAGGAATCTTCAATTGTAAATTTATAGAAATGTTTTAACCGATTTCAGATATTTAAGAAATTTCACCACATTTATTTTGTCAGAATCCTATATGATGTAAAAAATTTGATCACAATCCAAATTCAGACAGTTACAATCAAGCGTGAATATTGTGTCCAAACATGTACCAAATTGACAGGGTTCAACCTCTGCTGTCACATCAGGCTGTACTCGACATAGGATTTTATATTAAATTTTCTTTTGGAAACAAAAAAGATAGTGTGATTGTTGTTGAGATTGTATTTTTTTAGTATATATATACAATTTTTATTGTTTGATTTTTCAGAGCTGATGTTTTTTTTAAGGTATTAACAAAACAAAAGTATTAAATTGCACATCTTTATTGGTAAAAGCAGTTAGAATATCTATATAAACTATGTTATGTTACCAAGCTTTATAGCATAAATGTTTGATGGATCTTCCATAGTTCCGACCCAGAGATTGTCATCTTTATCAATACTAAGACTGTAAGGTAATTTGATAAATAGATGTTTGACTACCTTATGTAGGATAATCTCCCCAGTAGCACTTAATACATGAAGGGCTTCATAGTAACAGTCAGTAACTATAACCATTTGGGTAGAGGTTACTGCTATATCTCTGGGATAAAATGTATCAAAACAACTTTTATAAATCCATTTTGGTTGCCCCCCTTTTTCTATCCCTTCCACTGTTCCTTGTCCAGATGGAATATTATCTATGAGATTTACAACATATATATTGTGATTGTTAGTACAGATTCTGTGTGGCCATGAAAACAGTGTTTTGCTGTCTGTATCATACTCATATGAATGGATTATTTGTCCTTTCTGGTTCATGTGTACAATTCTTCTTACACTATCTTTGGTTGGACTAGATAAATCTGCTGATTCACTGAGTCCAACATATATTTCATTTTTTTTATTTACATGAACACATAGTGTATATAGAGGAAAAAATGAAATCCCTTTCTCTATTTTTGCATCTGTAGTATAAAGTTTTAATTCCTGTTCTTTTGTCGATACCAGTAAATCTCCATTGTTCATCATTGCCATGTCATACATGCCATTTGCCAGTTTTATTTCTCCTTCATACTTTATTCCTTCTTGCTCCAAGGATATTTTATGTAAGAGTGTACTCGAAGAACTTCCTATGAAAGCTGAATTGTTACTGCTCTTTATCAATTTACTTAGACGATACACCTCTGTTAGGTATGATTGAACAAGTTGAATATCTGGAACATTATATACACATCCAACGAAATCACTGATCTGCTGATTTGAAAGTTTTCTTGGTATGAATTTCCTTTCCTTTAATTCTACATGTCTAACTGTTTTATCTGGCATGGATTTGTCTAGACAATTACTGGAAACAAAAATACCAGAAGCAGAGGAAGAACTTAGTGTTTGGTCCAGCTGTCTTTTCCTCTTCTCCAGTTCATCTTTTCTCCATTTTACAGAGTCCAATTGTTGCTTAATAATGTCCCCTGTTGGTTTCCACTGTTTATCTAGATCTGATAAAAGGTCATCAGCATACTCTACAATGCTATCTTTGATTTCTATGATTTCCTGTCTATTTTCTGAATATTGTTTATTTCCTTTATACAGCATCTTCTGCAAATCTTTTTCTTTCTTTTTGAAATGAGATATATGTGATTCAAATTTGTGCATCATGTCTTTTATATCTTTCAGTTTCTCATTGTAAACTTTGTCCAGTTTATGAAAATCATGATTTTTATGATCTTTGATCAAACAATCAGAACACACTGACCTTTCACAGTTTTTACAATACAGTACACATTTCTCACCACTATGTATTGTACAGGTCAATTGTTCTAAGTCCACTCTACGACTGGTTTCTACAGCATCTACACTGCCACAGTCTTCAAGATTAATAACATAATGTTCATTGGCTATTGTTAATTTTGAATGAATCCTTGAATTACAAAGTTGACACAGAAATAAATGACAGTTAATACATTTCCATTCAATAGAAGATTCCTCACAAAATTGACAAACTGAAAGAGTCTGTGCTTTTTGTATGGAATCAGAAAAACTTGCCATGGTCTATTCAATGTGGCTTAGTTTATGTTAATTGTATACATTGATAATCTAAATGACATATTTTGATTATGACATTTTGATTAAGATATAGATAATTTTAAGGCCATGTTATATGATTATTTTATTTTTTCTCAGGTCCAATTCAGTTTTGTACCCTTTATAATAGTGTAATTGTGGTATGAAATGTGGAAATTCTATCTGAAACTTCTTTTATCATGTTATACATGTTTTAATTTGTATCACAAAATTTAATAACTTAAGAATTATATTGGTATGGCCTAATTAGATTTGTGAACTCATATGATGTAACAAAGTCCAAAGACAATTCTATAAATTTTGTTTAACCCAGCTTTATGCATATCTTTTCCAAATAAGTTCCCCGTTTCAAAATTTGTTGTTTGCCCACATGATCTACAAAATAAGTAGGGCTTAGCTTTTATATTTTATATTCAACAAGAACACATCCTGAACTAATTCATGTCAATATTTGAGAGCATAAGTATCCATTGTTTTTATATATGAATGTCTTAACAGTTTGTTTTTATGTATTGGTACACCACTGTTAGTTGCTGTCAAATTATGTACCATATTTGTATTTTTTCTTTATTAACAGTTTTAAACAAAAAAACAAGTTGGTTTTCTTGTGAATTTTGTTACATGTTTTGTCTTTGAAAGGTCTTTTGTAGCTAATAAATGGTAAACTACTACCACCTTAATTCACCTATTATTTGACAGAGCCCTTTGGCTGTTTCCATCATTTTCATCTTGGTCCTTGGTTATTGTTGTCTCATATCCCTATTTATATTAATCCTTTTTTAAGCATCATGACCAAAAGGAATAGCCATTAGCAATCAACATTTGCATCAAACACCCTTATCTGCAAATAACAAGTCAACACCAGGGTCATCATTATCACAAACTTGTCAAAACACTATTAAATTTATCAATTGTACATCAACATCATTTGTAAATATTGATCAACATAAAGATATCTTAAACCTTCAGGTATTTCACATCCAATCTTTTCTACACGAAGCACAAAAATGTCACCATTCACCAGAAAAAAGTAAAGAAATCTTTAAAAAGACTTTTTCAGAAAGGATATAGTTATGATACTGTTGTCAACTAATTAAAGATTGGATTTTTGACAGGCCAGCGACTTTTGTTGCAGAAAGCTCCACATAGGGATAGTGATCTACCTGCGGTGGCGGCGTTAGCTAACTTTTTAAGAGCTTTATATGTTAGAAGGTGGGAGACCTGAATGCTTCATACTTTGTATGTAGATGCCTCATGTTACGAAGTTTCTGTCAGTCACATGTCCAATGTCCTTGACTTCATTTTCAATGTTCAGTGACTACTTGAAAAAAAAGTTAAGATGTTTTGTAATGTTAAATTCTCTCTTATTATAAGTAAAAGGATACTTATATTTGTTATGTGCATACCTTGCAAGGTCCTTATGCCCGTCAGACAGTTTTCACTTGACCTTGACCTCATTTCATGGATCAGTGAACAAGGTTTTGGTGGTCAAGTCCATATCTCAGATACTTTAAGCAATAGGTCTAGTATATTCAGTGTATGGAAGGACTGTAAGGTGTACATGTCCAACTGGCAGGTGTCATCTGACATTGACCTCATTTTCATGGTTCAGTGGTTATAGTTAAGTTTTTGTGTTTTGGTCAGTTTTTCTTATACTGTATGCAAAAGGTCAACTATATTTGGTGTATGGAATGATTTTTAAAGAAGGACGAAAGATACCAGAGGGACTGTCAAGCTCATAAAACAAAGATAAACTGACAACGCCATGGCTTAAAACGAAAAAGACAAACAGACAAACACAAGTACACATGACACAACATAGAAAACTAAAGAATAAGCAACGCGAATTCCACCAAAAACTAGAGATGTAAGGTGTACATGTCTAGCCGGCAGGTGTCATCTGACCTTGACCTTTTTTTCATGGTTCAGTAGTCAAAGTTAAGTTTTTGAGTTTTGGTCTTTTTTTTCTAATACTTTATGCAATAGGTCAGCTATAATTGGTGTAAGGAAATATTTTATGATCAATTTGTCAGTCTGGCAGGTTTTATTTGACCTTGACTTCAATTTCATGGTTCATTGCTCAGTGTTAAGTTTTTATGTTTTGGTCTGTTTTTCTTACACTGCAAGCAAAAGGTCAACTATATTTGTTGTATGAAAAAATTGTTAGCTGTACATGCCTGTCCGGCATGGTTCATTTGACCATGAACTCATTTTCATAGTTTGTTGGTCAATGGTTAGTTTTCTTGGTTAAAGTTAAGTTTATGTGACAATTGTAATAAAGTTTATATTTAGAACTATCAACAAATATCAATAATTAGTAAAGAAGGTGCGACATTTTAGCGTGTGCACTCTTGTTTCAAATTAACATTGATTCACTCATGCTTTTTTTGCATTGGAAATTAACACATTTGTTCTAAAACCAGTTGTTAGCTAACCCAAATAATTAAAAAATTCCGCTGATCTACAATCATGACGATTACTTGGTTAAAGCTTAAATGCATAGACAATGAAAAATTCTTCATTCAATCATTTGAAATTAGTTCTGGAATTTCCTATCTTGGTAAAATTGAGCTGATTGCTGATTGGTCACCTCTTCTACAGGGCTCTGATAAAAAGTTCAGGCCCTAGCAGGTACGAGAGGTAGATTACGAGGAGGGACAGAATTACAGTATTCAGGTCAGTTGTTGGCAAGATATGGGTGTGTTCCTCTCCTATATTATATGATGGCATTGTACTAAACCCCTAATGGGGAGGGGTAGTGATGCATGCTTGATTTTCATATAATAAAAACACAATATTTCTATAATTTTAATTGAGGTCTGGTCCTGGCATGGCAGTTACTGCTTGTAGCCCTTTGTTAATTTATGTTGATCATGGTCATTTTGCTAAGTTTCTTTAGGTTCCTATTCTAGAATTGAAATCAGACTTCTTTAAAACTAAGTATTACTGTGCATACTTCTGTGAGTTTGTTTGTTCCACATATTCTAGAAGTATAAGAAGAGGTTTCAGATCTCCCCAAAGTGTTTATTACCCCATCACATTTTTGCACCTGTCCTAAGTCAGGTAACTCAGGTCTTTGTTATCCTTGTATGTTTCAGAGTTTAGTGGGGTGTTCATTGTTGCTGAATGAGTATACATTATGGTTTTTGTGCCAGCGGAGGCCCACCTCCAGGTACAGGATTCTTTTCACAGTTTTGAAGACTCATTGATGGTCTTAGCAGTTTTCTGCTCTTTGGTCGGGTTGCTGTCCCTTTCACCCATTCCCTGTTTCTGTTCTCAAAATTTCAATTCATTAATTTGATTCTTTGCCAGTTATTAAGAACACTAAATGACTAGAAAAGAAATGTTTGAGAAAAACATATATTTGGGAGCTAGGTTTATGAAATGTAAATAATTCAAAGACAGCAGTATATATTTTAATGCAAAGACAGCAGTATATATTTTAATGCAAAGACAGCAGTATATATTTTAATGCAAAGACAGCAGTATATATTTTAAAGCAAAGACAGCAGTATATATTTTAATGCAAAGACAGCAGTATATATTTTTATTATACATTTTTATTTTTACAAGTTAACATAATCAACACTATTTTAGCTTCAATGAATGTATCTTTGATGGACCTTGCCAAGTCCCAATCCATAAGTTGTCTTCTTCATCTGTAGAGACACTTTTAGGAGACACAATGTTACCTAACTCAGTGACTACCTTGCACACAATCACTTCCCCTGTAAGGCTTAACAAGTGTAGGGAATGATTTGTACAGTTTGTGATTATAACCATAGAAGAGGTTACTGCTATGTCATTTGGTTTAAACTCATCAAAACCCCCATTATATGACCATTGGAGTTGCCCCCCTTTATCTATTACCACCACTCTACCTAGTCCATCATAAAATAAATCTATAACATATATATGTTCATTGTTAGTATATATTCTGGCTGGCCATGTAAATAGTTTTTGATTGTCTGTACCATACTCATATGTATGTAATATGACTCCCTTCTTGTTTATCTGTTCAACTTTTCTCACACTGTCTTCTGTAGGCTTCAATAAATCTACTGAATCACTTAATTCCACAAATATTTCATTTTGTTTGTTTACATGAACACCTAATGTATATAATGGAGCAAATGTCTTACATATTTTTATTTTACCATCTTTAGTATGTAGTTTCAAATCCTGTTGCATTGAAGATATGAGCAAATCTCCATCGGTCATCAATGTCATGTCATAAACCGGCAGTTTCACTTCTCTTTCAAATTTAATTCTGTCCTTCTCTAGTGTAACTTTCTGTAAGAGTTTATTTCCAAAACTTCCTATGTAGGCTGACTTGTCATTACACTTTATGAATTTGCTGCAGTCATCCAAATTTGTTTGGTAACTTTGTACGAGTTGAAACTCAGGAACTTCATAAACTGATCCAAAGAGAACACTGATAGGTTTGTTTGAAAGTTTTCCTGGTATGAATTTCCTTTCCTTTATTTCTATATGTTTAACAGTTTTATCTGGCATTGATTTGTCCAGAAAGTTACCGGTTACAAAAATTTCGAAAGCAGATTGGGAACGCAGTTTTTGGTCCAGCTGATTTATCCTCTTCTCTAATCCATCTTTTCTTTGTCTTACTGAGGTTATTTCCTTCTTAAGTTGGTCCTCTGTTGGTTTCCACTGTTTATCTTGTTCTGATAAAAGGGTTTCAGCATATTTTACAATGTTATCTTTGATTTCTAAAGTTTTATCTTTGGTTTCTATAATTTTCTGTCTATTTTCAGAATATTGTTTATTTCCTTCAGTCATCATCTTTTGCAAAGTGTTCTCCTTCTCCGTAAAGTGAGAAATGTCTGATTTAATTTTGGTTTTCATTTCCTTTATATCTTTCAATTTCTCGTTATAACATTGTTCCAGTTTACAAAAATCATGTTTCTTATTATCTTTACCATGTTCAATCAAACAGTCTGAACACACTAGCTCACTACAGTCTTTACAATACTTTGTACACACCTCACCATTATGCACTGAACAGCCAATTTTGGTTACGTTCTGTTTCCGGATGACTTCTGTGGTTTCTTCACTGTCATAGTCTGACAGATTTACAACTTTGTGTGTTTTTTTAAATAGTGGAATGTTTGAATGAACATTTGAGAAACAAGATTGACACATAAAAAAATCACAGTTAATGCACTTCAATTTAATAGAAGAGTCTGCACAATACTGACAAACAGTTAAAATCTGTGCTTTTTGCATGGAATTAGAGAAGCTGTCCATGATGTGAAATTTTCACAAATGACTTAAAAGATACATATTTGATGCATTTATAGTCAGATTTGTTGTTTGATTAATCACATCATCGAGATAGCTTTAAATATAGCTAAAGGTCATTATAGTTTGATATTTTTATGTGTTTTTACTTATACCATTTATTGTTTAAAAATTCTTCTAAATTTACTAAAAATGTTAAAACCTTATCTCATAGCACATTTTGAAAACAAGCATCTACCGAATATATTAAAAAGCAAAATATCAAAAATAATGTAAATATTGTTTGTGGCAACAACAAAAAAATCTGAAGATAGAATATAGCCTAAAGTACATGGCTAATGTGTTAAGAATGATCCCAAGTAAACTGATAGTGAACTGATATGATGTAACAAAGTCCAAAGATACTTTCTTGATAATGTTAAGTTTTACGCAATAATATTTAGTAAAACCTTGATCCTAAAGACTATGAACATTAAGATTTAATCCCAATAAGTAAAACAGTTTAAATCTTAGGGTTTGCACTCTTGTTTTGCTGACCTGTTATATATATTTAGCAAATATCTTGAAAACTGTTATAGTTAAAGAGAAACTGTAATCAACATAAATTATCTTCAAATTAAAATCTAAATAGTTAGAAACTTAAATTTACCATTTAGACAGTGAAAATTATCAGCAAGAAAAAACCTTTAAAAAAGTCAGAAATCACAAAATGTTAATCCACTTTATTTTCCTGAATTCTGAATTCTGTAAATGGTAGTCTCAGCAAATTATTCAGCTAAAATAGAATCTTTAAACATGCTTAGATAATGGATTGCAATAATGTTAAAACTTATATTGAAATGATATATCTGTGCCAGTTACGCCATTCAGGCATATTGCCCTGTTGTTTTAGTAGATATAGGAAGATGTGGTGTGAGTGCCAATGAGACAACTCTCCATACAAATAACAATTTAAAAAGTAAACCATTATAGGTTAAAGTACGGCCTTCAACACGGAGCCTTAGCTCACACCGAACAACAAGCTATAAAGGGCCCCAAAATTACTAGTGTAAAACCATTCAAACGGGAAAACCAACGGTCTAATCTATATAAACAAAACGAGAAACGAGAAACACGTATATATTACATAAACAAACGACAACTACTGCACATCAGATTCCTGACTTAGGACAGGTGCAAACATTTGCAGCGGGATTAAACGTTTTAATGGATCCAAACCTTCTCCCTTTTTCTGAAACAATAGCATAACATCACAACAAAGAAAAACATACGATAAAATATCAATTGGCAGACTTAACTCAATCAAAAAACGTATGATTAAACAATGAACGAATAAATTTGATCTGCGATATCTGAATACAAATGCACAGTTAATTAAATATTAGAGACAAACATTCATGACCAAAAAGCTAACAAACAAATTCAAAAACAGGACATGACTGAGAAATATTTAACCAATCAATGTTCACTTTAGAAAAAAACCGGTTTTTTTATAATCTTGAAGTTTATACAAATGTTGTAAGAATAAGTGAAGATATTACAAATAATCAAAGCTGGTGTACAGACAAGATCCGTATAAATAAAAAATGACAAAAAAGCATTATAAACAGTATCAACAGGTCGAATTAACAAGAAAATACGATTTGAGAGTACTCGCAGTTACTGATTTAGGATTGCTGTGTGATTGGACATAACTACTTTTCTCTCATTTTATGACATATAGTGAAATATTGTGTTTTGTAAAATTTTATTGGAAAATTACATTTACATACAGAATTGAAAATACCAAAAAATAAAAAGTTCATGAAAAATTTATTAAATTAATGTATGACTATATGAATAAGATGTACATGTGAAGGCAATAGCCCAACTGTGTATTTCTAATTGATACCATGATTTTATGGTTAATGCAAATCTTTGCAGCATTCAATTATCCTTGAGGGGTATTTATGAACCTTATTTAGGATAAAACTTGACAAAATGCCAAAGATTACATGTATAGACATTATGAAATAAATATATATTATGATAATAAGATCATACTGCCTTGAGCACATACATATATATTGATTAAAGGTATATAGGTTGTGATAATCCAATTTGATAATATTGGTTATCATCATTTATTTATATTTAAAAAGAATGATAAAAATTATTTCGGTAAATTTCAATGTTAAATCCTACAACTTAGGGTCTGGAGATCACCTGATGTACTTTTGTCAAAATTATCTACTTGTGCCGACATCGTCTGTCATTTATAATGTTATGTCATCAACTAGTCCATTTCTATGCGTTTGTTTATGTAGCAGTTCAATGTTTCTGTTCTGTTGTTTTCCTCTTATAGTTGATGTGTTTACCCCAGTTTTGGTTTGTGACCTGTATTTGTTTTCTGTTAGTTTATTTATGACTATTGAACAGATGTTTACTGCTGTTGCCTTTGCTGACTTTAATTATAAACATTTCATTTTCCTTTGCTTGTTGGAGTTCATTTTAAAATCTTTCGTATGACCAAAAATATATCACTTAGAGTAAAAATGCTTCAGAGGATGTATCACGTACATACTTCATTTAGAATGAATTATTACATGAAGAATAACCTGTACCAACTTGCTATACTACCCTTGTTATTTGATACTGAGTTACAGACACACATGTAATATGGCAGGATTAAACATGTTTACTGTTGCCAAACCTTCCCCTTACCTGGGACAGTGTACAAACATCTTCTCAGACATTCAATCATCAAAAGCATACGTATTTTAAAGTAATTTAAAAATGAATTATAAATGTTTGAAAACAAATGGTATATTGTTAGAGAAAAAGTGTGTAAGATAGTGGAAATCAGTACAGCACATAACAACAAAAATCTGAAACATGAGATATAACAAGCTGTGAAAAACAATTTAAACAACACTACCACAGTTTTCATCATGTTTTTGATTAACTGCTTAAAGGGCTTACAGTGCTTTGATTTAGGGTTAGGATTGCAGCTATTGACTTATTTGACATAACTTCATTTCTCTCATTTTATGACATAATAGTCAAATTATGTATTTTGTAAATTTTATTGGAACATCATTTACATAAAATTAAAAATACCAAAAAATAAAAAGTTGATGAAAAAATTATTAGATTAAGGTTTGACGATATGAATAAGATGTACATGTGAAGGCAATAGCCCAATGGTATATAATTAATTGGTGCCATGATTTTATGGTTAATGCAAATCATGATAGCATTCCATTATCTTTAAGGGGTATTCATTAACCTTGTCTAGGATAAAACTTGACAAATGCTAAAGATTACATGGAAATTAAGACATTATGAAATAAATATATATATTATGATCATAAGATCATACTGCCTTGACCACTTACTCATATATAGGTTGTGATAACCCAATTTGATAATATTGGTTATCATCATTTATTTATATGTAAAAAGATTGATAAAAAAAGTCGGTTAAATTTCAATGTCAAATCCTGCAACCTAGCGTCTGGAGATCATCTCATGTACTTTTGTCTCAATTATCTATTTGTTCTTTAAACAATAGAAATGAAAGGTAGGAGTACCTTGTTTAGGACATCAAGATTAGATCTTTTTTTCTGTGGGAAATGTTTTTTTAGGGAAATAAGTGATCAATGTTTCAAGATCTGGGAAAGTTTGATTTTTGGTGAAATGGAGATGACACTCTCTGCTGCTCCCCCTAAGAAGTGGTTCTTCAGCATACAATTAATGCTAGTAGACATCTTAATGTGCCCACATGGTCTTTCATTTATAATGTTACGTCATGAACTAGTCCATTTCTATGCGTTTGTTTTTGTTACAGTTCAATGTTTCTGTTCTGTTGTTTTCCTCTTATACATGTAGTAAATGTGTTTACCTCAGTTTTGGTGTGTGACCTGTATTAGTTTTCTGTTAGTCGATTTATGACTATTGAACAGGTGTTTACTGCTGTAATGCCTTTGTTGACTTTAATTATGAACATTTCATTTTCCTTTGCTTGTCAGTTTAAAATCTTTTGTATGACCAAAAATAAATCACTTAGAGTAAAAATGCTTCCACTAAAAACCGGACGTGAAATCAGGTGCTCCTGAAGGGAAAGCATTTCCTGCACTGTATACGGCACCCGTTGTATTATTTCTTTGTTCAGTTTGGTATAAATGATGGAAGGTTGTTATGACTGAGGAAGAATATCAGAAATGATTTCTGACACACTTTTGTCATATTGGCAAATCAGCTCATGATGGCGATCGTAAAATTTCTTGAGTGATGACCTCAATTTGATTGATTCATAGCCCTGTCTTAGCAACTTTTGAGACAGCAGTATTCCTTGTTCAACAAAATCAACGTACTTTGAGGTAGCTCTAGAGTATAAAGGTATCAATTGAGACACATATACTCCATATGCTGGTAACGCCTGGATGTTGCTACACAGAAATGGAAAGTTGACTATAGGAAATTAAAATCATCGTGTTTGGCATAAATTTTGGTATTCAACCTACCATCAGTAGTCATTTTGAGAAAAAGGTCTAAATATGAAGCAGATTTATCTGTGTGGGTAGTATCTTTTTCAAGTTCACTTGGATATATTAAATGTAAGTGATCACTGAATCTATTATTATTAATTAAGAGACAGTACATCATCAATATACTGAAAGGTGAAATTAAAAGACTGGGCTAATTTCTTTTCTCCTTTCTGTACAAGCCCTTGGATAGATTCTGCTTCATAGGAATATAAAAACAAATATGCAAGTTTGGATGCTATCAACAGAAGCAATATTTTCCACCTAAAGTTTCTAGTATAATTATTGTCATATGAAACTGAAGTTATTTGAGAGAAAGAATAAAGCAAAAAGAAACATAGGAATAACCTTTCCATTGTAATAATTAAACAATTGAGACAATTTTAGTCTCCAATTATTGATAGTATCTCTCAACTGGTCAGAGTCATAAATATATGTCTGTAGAATGAGAGGCTGCAAAAATCACAAAAAAAAAAACCTCTGAGGAAATTCAAAACTGAAAGTACCTTATCAAATGGCAAAATCAAAAGCTCAAACACATCAAACGAAAGGACAACAACTGTCATATTCCTGACTTGGTACATGCATTTTCATATGTAAAAGATTGGTGGATTAAACCTGGTTTTATAGCTAGCTAAACCTCTCACTTGTATGACAGTCACATACAAATCTATTATATTGTCACAACAATGTATGAACTAAGCAAACAGACATAATAGGTATTTTGTTTTGTTAAATACATCTGTTTGCCAAGACTTGATAGGCAATGACAGATAATTCATTAGGTTCAGTTTCTTGAATCTTATAAATATGCTGTCATGTAACTTTGGGTTACTTTATAACATGAATTTAATCTGGAGAATTCAACAAATTCTCCCCTCATGCAAAAAGATCAGGAAGACCTACAGTGTCTGCATTATACAATTATTTAGTTTAAGATGCTTGTCAGAGTTTAGATAAGTACATTATGAAAAATCAAAAACATAAAATTTCATTCTCAATTTTAATTTGTAGTAATAAATCATATGAAGAAGAACCACAGACTCCAAACTAAAGGTGGTCACTTTGACCTACATTTTATTTACATGATCAAAACTATGACATAGTATGTTAGTTCAATTTTGAAATTATTAAAAAACTAAGGTTTCAACTCCCTCAGGCAAAGTTGACTTTAGATGAATTTTGCTATTTATTTTGGGTATTTTTGACATATAGCTCTTCAACAGTTTCTAAGTACTTATACTGTATCTATCTTAGAGGATAAAATATTCAAGGAAATTTTATCCCCCGGATCATTTTACAGGGGGGATCAAATTAGTTGTTACAATACATCCTCGGATTTCAAATGTTTGGCTTTGAGCCTTCCTGATAAAGGTAAATCCAGAAAAGCACTTTGGACGCATAAAATTATTAAACATGTTGTTTTCAATTTTTTTTAATTCAATATGCTCTCCCATGGCCCTGGGTACTAGAAATGAGGTCTTAAAGTACTTATGCCCCACCTACGATAGTAGAGGGGCATTATGTTTTCTGGTCTGTGTCTCCGTCCGTCCGTCTGTGCATCCGTTCGTCCGTCCGTGCGTCCGTTCGCTTCAGGTTAAAGTTTTTGGTCAAGGTAGATTTTGATGAAGTTGAAGTCCAATCAACTTGAAACTTAGTACACATGTTCCCCATGATATGATCTTTCTAATTTTAATGCCAAATTATAGTTTTGACCCCAATTTCATAGTCCACTGAACATAGAAAATGATAGTGCGAAGTTCAGGTTAAAGTTTTTGGTCAAGGTAGTTTTTGAATGAAGTTAAAGTTACATCAACTGAAACTTAGTACTCATGTTCCCTATGATATGATCTTTCTAATTTTGATTCCAAATTAAAGTTTTGACCCCAATTTCACGGTTCACTGAACATAGAAAATGATAGTGCGAGTGGGGCATCTCCGTACTATGGACATATATTCTTGTTTGTTTATTCATTTAATACCTAAGTTAAAGATTTATTTTTTGTTTTGTAGGTTACAACTGTTCATTGTTTGCCTATGGACAGACTGGGTCAGGGAAGTCTTATTCCATGGTGGGGTATGGACCTAACAGGTAAATTTGACATTGAATTTCAACATAAAAGCTTAAAAGACCTTTAACATTTCTATATTAGAACATACTCATCACTTCTTGTCCAATGGAAAATCAGTGTTTTAATCCCTTCTAATTTTCATAGTACATGGCTTTTCATACAAAATAAAATGTTATTCATGAACAGGCATGAGGTAATGGTAATCAGTAATGGTAATTAGCTGTTATCAATTACATTTTACAATATAATCTGAACTTATCAGTAATCATGCAATTTCTGATTTCTTTAAAACTATATTAATATGGATTACTAATGCTGATAACAAATTTTGTATATGCAAATAGTTGATGATGTACAATATAAAACAAAATAATCAAAATAGAATTCACTATGATTGATCATATCTTCCATATAACAAGTTTAGTATAACCAAGTTAGACATGTAGTGTTGAAAAGTGTGATTTATTTTGTAAACAGTATTTTAAGGAATTTATCTTTCCATATGTTTCAATTTAGTTTACACAATATTTTGTTATAACTATAGGAAAATTCAATAGTATAGACCATTAAGGGAATTCAGTTCCATTTTTTTTTAACTTGATGATCAACATAATGGAGCCTACTTAATTATTCATTGACATTTTATTCCTTAACAATTTGTATACATTTTGAATTCTATGAATAATTTAACATGTGCTTTCTAACTTTAGTTATTTTAAACAATTATGAAGATATAAATATCTTATGAATTTTATATTGCAATTAAGACAATTAACTTTTAATACCCAAGGTATGTACCTTTGTTTGTCAAAAATATTGAAGTAGTATGGCAAGCCGTTTTGCAATTTATTCTTACTTCAAGAAATCTCATAAACTTTATTAGATATCTTATATAAAAATTGTTTATAAGATATCTCATATACTTTATTAGATATCTTATAAACTTTAGAAGATATCTTATATAACATTAAAGATATCTCATAAATGTATAACATTAAAGATATCTTATATAATATATGAGATATCTTATAAAAATGAAATGATATAATATATCTTATATATTAAAGGAGATATATCTTATATATTATAGGAGATATTTTGAAATTCGAATAAACAGTAAAACGGCTTGCCATAAAGTAACACATGTAAAAACATATTCCTGATGACGACGATCTAATCGGTGAAACATGTCGACTTAATAAAAATTGCAGATAACTTAAGTGTTGTTGTCAATCTAGTGGCTATTAGATTTTTTCTTTCTTTTGACAACCCTGCATACCGTCGGTATCCACTTAAGGAATCTCTACCTTCACGAAACTTCAGAGGCGTTGGTTCAGCAATCCGCCATATTTATATAATGTGTCAATTATATCCCCATTGACCATTAAAATACGTAATTAAATTTTTTTATTATTTGTTCAGGTTTTTTGGTTAATTGAAAGTTTATATCTTATGTATCATCTTGCACATCATTGATATGGCACTGCTCCTAGGTTAAATTATTAATAAGATGAATAAAATTATATAAAAAAGCATGAATTTTAACAAAACTTAGCTCTATTTTTTTTTGCCGATAAAAAGTTCTTTGATATTACAATTTACAATGTAAGCATAAGTAATACTCGTAAGAAAAATGATCTAAAGTATTTAATGGTAGTATGTGTCTTCAAATTTTCCTGCTATATCAATTCATTAGTTTTGATTTGGACATATTGACAAACAATTTTATTCAACATTTATACAGTGATTGAGATATTTTGCTACACCATTGCAATCTTGTTAGCCCAGTTATATAATGGATACTAAAAGGACAATCATAAGTTGAAACAGACCTGCAAAACTTGTCAAAAAATAAACAACAATAAGACTTAAACATATCAGTCTACAAGACACTATAAATAGAAAACCAAAGACAGTGGTAGAAGCAACACAAACCCAACTGAAAAAGTATATAAAGGTCAATATTTTTATTAAGTTTACATCAGCCAATTCATAAAACCATTTTGTAGAGATTTATATAAATTGGGAAAATGTCAAGAAAAAGTTGCCTGAAGAGATATACTATAGATTATAAAATCTATTAAAATGCTTCTACTGCAAACTCTTTGTAATTTTAGCTATATATATATATATAAATATAGCTATTGTTCATGTTAAACATTGACTGAATAATTAATGTAAAACCAACTTGGGACTATAATTGTCTATAGAGACGATGTTACATCATGTTTACTCTAGTCAATAGTAACTTATGATCTTACATTAGGAAAAATAATGGTTTAAAATGCTGACGTAATACTTGTGTACATTTATCAATAATTACATTGATGTTGATATCATGTTGATTAAAACATCTTTTATCTTTACCAGTGTCATCTAGTAAGATCTGAGTAAACTATGATAGATATATATTACATCATGTCTACAATTAGAGAATATAAAAAAAAACTCCCATCAAATTTTGATGTCATTTAAAAGTATAATGTTCAATACGACAAGGTTACATTAATGGATTGCTTGAAATGACTCAAAATCTGTATCTGAAATAGAAAGCTATGGAATACACTAAAGAAGAGAAAAAAGTTATAAAAGAAGAAAAGGCAACCAAGTGAACAAAACACTACATGATCAAAGTATTACATTGTAAACTCTACCAAAATTAGTGATGAAATCAGGACAGCTCTAGAAATGATTTGCTAAGCCTAATTCTATGCCACATGTGTGTTGACTTTTAAAACACAGAGAGGATGAAATGGACTTATCCAGGCGCGGATCCAGAGGGGGGGTTCCGGGGGTTGGAACCCCCCCTTTTTTTTGGAAGATCAATGCATTTGAATGGGGACATGTAATTGGAAATTTGATTGATCTAGTACACTTTATTGTGTTAGCATTTAGACATATGATTGAAAAAATGAAAACATGTTATAAATTTGATAAAGATGATATTTGGAATTTTAATGAAATTGTCATTGCAAGTCAATAAACAGTATGAAGCACTTAAACCATGAACAAACATATGCTGTGTTTTATTTCTAGCAAAAGTCCATTTTGTTTGAATTAGATCACATAATTTAATTTTTGAATAAGTGAAATTAAATAAATCTAATGTTTAATTAAATATTTATATTGTCTTATATTGAATTTATATTAAATCTGTTTACTTTTCCAACTACCTAACTAAAGAAGCTTTTTGTATATTCTCTCTGAAACATGAATCAGTTAAGTTTTGAAACACATATCGCAATTCCAGTTATTATACAGATATTTTACAAGAATAAAAATCATAGCTACAATAGGCAAATATTCAACTTAGTCACACAGTAAACAAAACTTTGCCCATTACCAGAGAGGTTAAATAACTTGGTTCAAAGAATGATTCTCTAAAACTGATGCAAACATTTACTTTGATGAGCTGTAGCAAAATAACTTAGATTTATATGTTTTATTGGCACCTTCTTTTCCATTATTGTTATCGTTCTATTTACAGGACAAGTGGGTTATCCAATCCTTGTAGTCACTAAGATGTTTGATTAGATTAAAACAAGGCTTACAAAAATAGAAACATCCTTAAATAGTAAATCTTATCATTTAAAATCCATTCAATATTCTGTTTGATGTACTAATTGATTGCTGCAACATAATCATGATGCCTTAAGTATAACAATTACTCTTCATTATGTATTCATTCTTAACGAATGATTAAAATAAATCTTTAATTGAAAGTGTCTTATCAGTCAGTTGTGATTGGATACTGATATTTCAGCTTCAATTTAAATCACTTTTTATACGCCCGTCAAAATTTTGACGGAACGTATTATGGTATACAAATGTCCGGTGTCCGTCCGTCCGTCCGTCTGTCTGTCCGGCGTAAACATGTCGCACCGTAACTTGAGAACGACTTATCTAAATTTCATGAAACTTAATATAGTTGTTTTTTATGATGGTCAAATGATCTGTATACTTTTTGGTGAAAATAAGATTTAAACTTTTTGAGTTACGGCACTTTGTAACTAAAACAGGGGTGTGTTTTTTTTTCACATGTCGCACTGTATCTCAAAAACGATTCTTGATTATTGCTTAAAACTTTACACACTTCTTAGTCATATTAATCTTAATATCTCTATACTTTTTGGTGATGATTTAAAATTTCATTTTTGAGTTAATGAGTATTTTGTAAAAAAGGGGGAGGGTTTTTTACATGTGGCGCCGTATCTCAAAAACGATTTATGATTATTGCTTAAAACTTTACACACTTCTTTGTTATATTAATCTAAAGATCTGTATACTTTTTGGTGATGATTCAAAATTTCATTTTTGAGTTATTGAGTATTTTGTAAAAAAGGGGGAGGGGGTTTTTACATGTCGTGCCGTATCTCAAAAACGATTTATGATTATTGCTTAAAACTTTACAAACTTCTTTTTTATATTAATCTAAAGATCTGTATACTTTTTGGTGATGACTCAAAATTTTATTTTTGAGTTATTGAGTATTTTGTAAAAAAGGGGAGGGTTTTTTTTACATGTCGCGCCGTATCTCAAAAACAATTTATGATTATTGCTTGAAACTGTACATACTTCTTTTTTATATTAATCTAAAGATCTGTATACTTTTTGGTTTGATTCAAAATTTTATTTTAGTGATATTTGTAAAAAAAAAACAGGGTGGGGGGGTTTCACATGTCCAGCCTTGTCTCAAAAGCAATAAATGGTAATTGCTTAAAACGTTCTCAGAAACTATTTATGATTATTGCATAAAACTTCCACACAAGACGTCGGGCGTATCATGCGCTCATGGCGCAGCTGTTTATTTATTTTTTTGCCCCACCTACGATAGTAGAGGGGCATTATGTTTTCTGGTCTGTGCATCCGTTTGTTCGTCTGTTTGTCCATCCTTTCGTTCATCCGCCAGTCCCACCTCATGTTAAATTTTTTGGTCAAGGTAGTTTTTGATGAAGTTGAAGTCTAATCAACTTTAAACTTTGTACACATGTTCCCTATGATATGATCTTTATAATTTTAATGCTAAATAAGATAAATTTTATCCCAGTTTCATGGTCCATTGAACATAGAAAGTGATAGTGCAAGGGGCATCCATGTACTATGGACACATTCTTGTTACTTGTATTATGATGTATGATATTGTTTTATATATTTGGTATGTGACTCTATAATAAAATATTCTGTCTGCCTTCATTAACATTTTATATTTCAGGGGAATTGTACCAATAACTTGTGATGAATTATTCCAAACCGTAGAAAACAATAGTGATGCTAATAGGGTTTGTATAATTTATATTCTGAAGAAATAAAAATCTCACCAAAATCAATATTCTTTGAAATATGTTTATATAAGGAAATAGATATAGATCTACATTTGTCAAGAGACAATAGTTGTCAAAATAAACATTCCATTGGAGAAGATGGGAATAAACAGAAATTTGCAGGAGACAATAAAAAACAAATGAAAATGCTCATTACTGGGAAATATTATTAGTTTATCAGTTTTTACAGTGCTTTTGTTGTAGTGCTGCATCTTTTGACTATCAGTAGAAGGTGTACAACAATAGTAGACCTTTCACAAGAAATTGTAGAAAATAAAAAAAGATAAGACCTTATAAACATGTATTGTTATTAGCAATTCATTTGTATTCATTGACATTTCAGTTACACTGTAATATGTTTTTTTCTAAATATACATAACCAGAATTGGTAAATAAAGAAAAATTGTCTTTCTGGAAGTAGTTATTCAATATAAACTACACAATAGAAACAAATGGAGATGTGGGCATATGTCTATAATGCATTACCCAACAACAACATACACAAGTCAAAATCAGAACGATCTTCAGAGATAAACATATACCGGATACACCTTCAAAAGACAGGATTCTGTACAATTTTCTAGCTCTTGTCCCAAAGCTAAGAAAAGTAGGGAATAAAAACTCTGAATGTAACATTAAGTAATCTTAGAGCAAAGACGTCAGACCTGAGAAAGAATAATGTGTTCATGAATGAGATTTTGATTATGATTTTAACATCTACGGAATTGGGCATGTCAACTAATCTTAAATGTATTTTCTTTTTCAGAGATTTGAAGTAACATTTTCCATGTTGGAAATATACAATGAACAAGTTAGAGATCTCCTGTCTAAAGATAACCCCAAAGGTGGCCTCCAAGTCAGACAGAATCCTAAACTGGGATACTTTTATGTAGAAAATTTAAAAAAGGTCCCTGTGGGGAGTTACAAGGAAATTGAAAAAAGAATGGAACAAGGTAATTTGGTAAAAAATTGCAGGTTGAGTCAAGTTGAAACTGTTATGGTTACTTTGATTATATTATACAAATATAGCCTTTGTATGAGGTCGATACAAGGATATATTGACCTGAAAGAAGTATATTGACTGAGGACGAAGTCCGAGGTCGATATATCCTGTATTGACCTCATACAAAGGTTATATTTGTTATATTATTAACTTCCGACCATGTTTGTATCAAAATCGTCATTTAGTTTTTTTGGAACTTCATAGATATTACATTGTCTCCTTGACAATGACAACATATCAGTTGTTATTTCATTTACTCTTTTTTATCATCTTATGTATTTGAAGATTTTTTTTCGTCAAATAATCATGGCGATCACAGAAATCATTTGTTTCAAAACGTTAAACAATATCCTGAAATTCATTACATGACGTCACAAAGTATATCGGATTTTAGATATTCTAAAAATAACCGTGCAATATGCTTTTTGCCGGTCAATATGCTTTTTGCTATCCGCTGTTTTCTCTCTACCTTCGAAAATATAGTTTAACATGTGACTATCCCTAAACGAACGAATCAAATTTGTTAAAATATACGAAATTAATAATATTAACATATACTTCATTTATTATGAATGCAAAATAAGGGATTGTGGTATGTTTGCCAATGAGTCAACTATAAAACATTGTGCCAAATTGATTTGGATTAAAGCATTTATAGGTCACTGTTCAGCCTTCAATATGACCAAAACCTGAAGTGTATAGTCCATACTCTTAAACCACACAATTGTATAGTCCATACTCTTAAACCACACAATTGTATAGTCCATACTCTTAAACCACACAATTGAAATGGTAAAAAACTAATAAAACTCATCAGTAATACAGAAATGCATGAAAATGAGAAATCTTTAACATTTAAAGTTAATTTTATAGTCCTCTTATAGGACTAGTACTTAGGGATCAATAAATGTGAAAATTGTAATCTAGTTATTTGACAACTTTATTAATAACCCACACTGAAAGATTAGAGACTATTTTTTAAGAAAATCTGCCACAAAAAATTTTATGTCAACAATTATGAATTTCATGAGTAGGGCAGGGCTTTTGTGGCCGAGTGTTCTAAGTAGTTACCACTGTAATCACTAGCCAGTCAACACTGAGGTTGTGAGTTCAAACCACTCTTGTGCTGGTGCACTCTGCTCCAATCTTAATTGACTAGGATTGTCAGTTTTCCTATCAAAGGTTGTGGTTTTTCTCAGAGCACTCCAACTTCCTCCACCAATAAAAAGGGCGCCACAAAATAGCTCAATAGCAGTGCTTTAAAGTTGTGTTAAAACACCAAAAATCAAAATCAAATGACTGCAATGAAGTAACTTGATAACATTGTTTTCTACTCTAGATACTGCCAGTAGAATTGTGGCATCTACTAATATAAATGCCACCAGCAGTTATAACTACTTCTATGTAACATTATTTATAAATATATTGTATTCTAGGTACTGCCAGTAGAACTGTGGCATCTACTAATATAAATGCCACCAGCAGTTATAACTACTTCTAAGTAACATTATTTATATATATATTGTATTCTAGGTACTGCCAGTAGAACTGTGGCATCTACTAATATAAATGCCACCAGCAGTTATAACTACTTCTAAGTAACATTATTTATAAATATATTGTATTCTAGGTACTGCCAGTAGAACTGTGGCATCTACTAATATAAATGCCACCAGCAGTTATAACTACTTCTAAGTAACATTATTTATATATATATTGTATTCTAGGTACTGCCAGTAGAACTGTGGCATCTACCAATATGAATGCCACCAGCAGTTATAACTACTTCTAAGTAACATTATTTATAAATATATTGTATTCTAGGTACTGCCAGTAGAACTGTGGCATCTACCAATATGAATGCCACCAGCAGTAGAGCCCACACTGTTGTAACTATAACCTTTGACCAGATCATCAAAGATTCAGATTCAGGATCAGAAACAAAGAAAAGTAGTGTGATGAACCTTGTTGATTTAGCAGGTACAACCTAATAAAAAATATTGGGTAAAAATCAGGATACAAGCAACTATACAATACAAAAACCTCAAAGAGCCACACTTATCTTCTACTTACACCAATTTTTTCTCCAGGCACTTAGGCTTCCTCCACCAATGAAAACTGACCGCCATAAAATAGCCTAAATTAGGTGCTTAAAAGTGGCGTTAAACACCAAAAATCAAATCATTGCATAAAAAATGAAATAAAATTGAGAATGTAAATGAGGAATGTGTCAAAGAGACAACAACCCAACCAAAGAGTAGATAACAAGACTTCTGCTGACATTTTTTGATGTAGCACATCATCAAGGTCATCATGTTTATAAGACATTGATAAATCTAACATAAGACTGATTACAGATTTTTACAAGAAAAACATATTTGTAGTTATGCTCTCAGAACCTTCACATTACTAAAAATATAAAGAAACATTATATCTTGTTATTGTTGGCTGATATTGAAGGATCTTAATTTGTTTTCCTGTTTTGATAACAATAAAACTAAATCTTCCAATAACTAATGGTGCAATGAAACTTGTTGGTTGTGATAAGGCCGCAACCATTTGATTTTCTGGGGGGGGGCTATGTTTTTTTTTTCTGGACAAATTTTTTTTTTCGCCTGCGGTGAAAATCATTTTTTTTTTTCGCGACAAGTCGGAAACAATTTTTTTCTTTCAATTTTAGTATTACATAAAGTGGCAGCTGAGGGTGAAACAAACAATTTTTTTTCTCAGAATCAAAAACAAATTATTTTTTTCTCCAAAAACTGGAAACAAACTTTTTTTTCCAAAAAAACCCATAGCCCCCCCCCCCCCCAGAAAATCAAATGGTTGCTGCCTAAGATGAGAAAACATCGTTGACAGTGAAACTACATTGTTTTGCTTATATAAAAACAGTAATTTACAAATTATTTATAACAGAAACATTAAACATTCATTTAATTATATTTTAGGATCTGAGAGAGCTGATAGTACTGGTGCAGTGGGGGACAGACTGAAGGAGGGGGCTAATATCAACAAATCACTTTCAGCGTTAGGAAATGTTATCTCTGTATGTAATAAATTCCAATATCATTCAAAAATGACTAAGTAATAGAGACAACACACAAACTAATGCTACACATATAATTCCAAAATGTTATAAAGGGATAGCTTCTGCTGTTGTCTGCTCTATGGTCGGGTTGTTGTCTCTTTGGCACATTCCCCATTTCCATTCTCAATTTTAGAGTCATGGTATAGAATATGTAGCTAGGGGTTGAAAATAGTCAAGTTAAATTATGTCAAAGAAAGACTACAAACTTCAAAAAGAAATAATTGTGATAGAATCTTTTGACGGTTACTTGTTAAAACACTCTGTAAACTCAATGTTGTATAAAATTATATTAATACATTTTGTTCACAAAACTTCATAAACTGTTCCCAATTGAGTGAAAAGTAAAATCACTAAAATACTTAACTCAAGACAGGAAAATTCAAAACCAAATTCTGATATGAAGTCCTTATTTCGCTGTGAAAACAAATCTGTGTCCTAATCAGCTCAAAATATGTTTGACACACACACACAAACTAACTGTTTATATTCTTGTTGTTTTCCTTTTTCCGCAGTAAATAAAATATTGTTTTCAAAACATCATATATTTTCCTTGATACCAGTTTTTGAACTTATTTTAAATATTAAAATTAAATGTACATAATTCATGAGGAGGAGGAAACAGGAACAGCCAAATATTTCTACGGTATTTTTGTATGCTTCGAACTATAAAAATATGTATGTGTCATATTTGAATAGAAATAATTCTGTAATGTTCTATGCTCATTTTAACATGGGCAGGCGTTAAGCTAACGCTCAGTGTAAAATATTGACAAATTTAATGCCAATCTATGTTAAAATGAGCATAGAGCATGACATTAAAGAATTATTTCTTAAATACAATATCTAGATATGTTTTGTATATTTTAGTCAGTTATGATGTATCTATTGTATCTATTATTAATTATTTGATGACTTTATTTTAGGCTTTAGCAGACTTATCAATGGGGACAAAGAAGAAAATAGTAGTTCCTTATAGAGATTCAGTATTAACCAAACTTTTACAGAATGCCTTAGGTGGTAATAGGTAAGGGAAGATAATCTAAAATCCTAATTTCTTAGTAAAAGGGAGATAATTTCATTTTAACTAACAAAATATATAAAATGTTCACCATTTGATAGACAATGTTTCCCAGACTAATGTATCAGTTGGTTTTCCTATCAAGCAGTTACAGAATATATGACATTTTTTAATGTCAAAATATAAGTATTATTAATATGAAGGACTGTAAGGGCTGATAAATTGAAATTTTATGTGACTGTCATTCAAAGGTTAAGCATAGTAATACTATAAAACTAGGTTTAATCCACCATTTTCTACATAAGAAAATGCCTGTACCAAGTCAGAAATATGACAGCTAGTTGTTATCTATATGTTTGATGTTTGAGCATTTGATATTGCCATTTGACTACGAACTTTCTGTTTTGATTTTTCCACTGTAGAGTTAGGTATTTTTGTTATTTTTCTTGTTGATAGCAATGTAGGTTTAGTTTAATGTATTAAACTGTTAATTTTATATTTCAGTAAAACAATAATGATAGCTGCGTTATCACCTGCTGATATTAATTATGATGAAACACTTTCTACGTTACGATATGCTGACCGAGCGAAAAAGATTAAAAACAAAGCTGTTATAAATGAAAATCCTATGGATAAACTCATCAGGGAACTTAAGGTAAAGTTAATATTGCTTTAGTTTGAGTACAGAGCTGATGATTAATGGTGTGGTATTGATATTAGAAGAAATAATATACTTTCTCTGGCAAAGTCTTAATTATGTTACCTAGGGTCTTTAATAGGAAAATTGTTAGTAATTTTATTGAAGAAATTGAATGTGTAACTGTTCATTCTATTTCCAAAATAGAAAATGGGGTTCATAACTTATTGCCTACATAAAGAAAGCTGGCAATGTGGTAATTCTTGATTTGTTTTTAGAATAATCTATTGTTTTATTTAGGGGCCAGCTGAGGCCTACCTCTGGATGTGGGATTTTCTCGCTGCATTGGTGACCCATTTTTGGCCTATGGTTGTAATCTGTTCTTTGGTCTGGTTGTCTCTTTGACATTTTCCCCATATCCATTCTCAATGTATCATGTAGCACCATTTTATAGTAAAACAAAGGTGATTGTCAACATACAATAAATGAATGAACAAATTATTTTCAGGAAGAGAATGAGAGATTGAAGAAGTCCATGGAAGGAGGTGGTCTTATTGGACATGATATGGGGATGACACCTGAGGGTAAGAATAACAATGTGACCTTGATTTTCATCGTCCTGAATATGCATGAAAGATTTGCCACTGGACTTTAAGCAACCAACAATCGATCAATCTTAATTTAATTCTTTATGTTCTAATGCTACTGTCTTAATGAAGTATTTACGCATTCCAGATGTTTGGAAAAGGTAGCAATTTAATTTAATGGAACTATTTATTTAACTTCCTAATGTGTGACATTTAGGGTTTACAAATACGTATATATTTCTTTTTGGAGATTTTTAATTGAAAACAACTTCCAGAAAAAAAAGATATTTTGATTTCCAGCAGGTTTTATGTACAACTAGCATTGCACTTTGTAATTAACTTCACGCATGTCTACATTCATATTAGAATCTTTATTTTAAAGAAGTTGAAAAAATGAGAAAACAAATGGAAGAAGAAATCCGAGCACAGTTATTTGCTAACCAGGAAATGATAGCACAAAATACTCAGAGCTGGGAGGAACAGGTTAGTACAACACATGTTCACTAGGGAGGAGGGTGGGCGAAAATTCCAAGTGAATAATGAAAAACCCAGGTTTATGAAAAAACAAAAAAGAAATCAATTAATGAAAACAAATCACAAAATACTACACACAAAACTAGGAATTGAGCAAAACAAACCATATAAAAGTAGTATAGTGGTCAGTTTCTTCACATGTGGCAACTGTGGTATTGCTCAGGTAAATTCAATAAAAAGTCACATTCACTATATTTTTGTTATTATATACAGCCTTACTTTTGGAAAATATGTACACCTTCCTCATGGGAAGAAAGCATGTTAGCAATTGGTTGTCAAAGTCCTAATCTGGTATTTTCTAATGTTTCACAATTATATTCCTTATGAAATCAAAAATGAATTAAAACTATTACAAATTATTATTGTTATGATTCCAGCTAGCAGCAGCAAGAACGGAGACAGAGAACATCACAGACAATTCAGCTGCTAGGAAGGCTAAAGAACCACATCTGATCAATCTAAATGAGGATCCTATGTTATCTGGGGTCATATGTCATTTCCTGTCTCAGAAAGAGACTACAATAGGACGAAAAGATGCTAAACCTGTACCTAGTATATGTCTTAGTGGTTTAAGGTTAGTGTCAAAGGTCATAGGTTATTTCCCCTTTATTAAGCCTGTACCCATTAATGTCCTAGTGAATTAATGTAAGTGTCAAAGGTTATAGTTTTTGTTTTGTCCCACTATTGAGTTATTTTCTGTGTTATTTCAAAGCAGCTTCTGAAGTTGTATCATGTGTGTTGTGTAACTCTTATTATCTATTATTTGCTGGGCATTTAAGTAAGAGTTTATCACAGACATAACAATTAAAAGCCAAGATTATTATTTTTGTGTATTTTCTTTTTTTGTTTGCTTGATGTCCAGTGGCAAATATTTCATCCATATATATTCAGGATTGTCATAAATCATGAAAATTATAAAAAAAAATAAATAACAGTGTTAAATTGTTTAACCCATTTTACAACTTTTTTTTACAATGACTTTATAATGATTATTTTGTTTACAAATAAAACATAGTACATATTCTAACAATTAATGAAACTTATTTCACAAATTTCTCTCTAGGCAAGGTTATCGCATCTATGAGTTTAATAACTAATCAATTGATACTGTTACCCTCAAAGTATTTGATTTTTATTCCAGTATTCAAAAGCAGCATTCTGTGATATATAACAGTAACGGAACTGTGGAAGTAGAATCAGTGGCTGGTACAGGCTCAAAAACTAAGGTCAATGGTATACCACTACAGGGCAAAAAAGTTTTATGTCATAAAGACAGAGTTCTGTTTGGTAAGTATGCAGGGTCTAAAAATGAGATAAACCACAAAGAGGCAAGAGAAATCTATGTTGTGAAGACATGTATCTTGTTGCTAGTGCTTTGGTACTGATATGATTTCCAACATAATTTTTTTTTTTGCTATAAAGCTTATAGTTTATAAAACAAACTGTCCCTTTGGTATCTTTCGTCCCTCTTTTATATAGTATGTAAACTACATATTCCATCGCAAATTACCTGATTCATGTAAGCATTAAATGTGTTTGATCCTTGACTTAACTTGTATTGCTGATTCTCTATTAAACATGAATCTATGAGTAGGAGTTTGTTTTTTGACTCAGAGTAAGAATATGCCAAATCTAGTTGACTAATTTCTTATGAGGTTTGCTGATATGAAACATTTAACTGTACCTGTTGGTCTTGTAAAAAGCAGGATACATACACATTACATCAATATGGGATCTTCTATATCATAGGTGCTAAAGATGCCAAGGAGTTTATAGTTTCAGGGGAGATAACTGTTTGCATTTTAATAAACAAGGTCTGGTTGGGATAACAAAATCTGGTGACATGAAAATAAAAACTGAAAATAGTGTATAACAAAAATATACAGGATTTTAGGAATATCCTGTGTTTCTATTTAAGCAAAAACATCACACAAAAATTCTGCATTTACAGTGTAATAATGATAAGAAATTGATATTTTTCTTCAGGTTCTAATCATATGTATGTGTTCATCAATCCAATGTTTTACCACAGGTTCTAATCATATGTATGTGTTCATCAATCCAATGTTTTACCACAGGTTCTATTCATATATACGTGTTCATCAATCCAATGTTTTACCACAGGTTCTAATCATATGTATGTGTTCATCAATCCAATGTTTTACCACAGGTTCTAATCATATGTATGTGTTCATCAATCCAATGTTTTACCACAGGTTCTAATCATATGTATGTGTTCATCAATCCAATGTTTTACCACAGGTTCTATTCATATATACGTGTTCATCAATCCAATGTTTTACCACAGGTTCTAATCATATGTATGTGTTCATTATCCCTATGTTTTACCACAGGTTCTAATCATATGTATGTGTTCATCATCCCAATGTTTTACCACAGGTTCTAATCATATGTATGTGTTCATCAATCCAATGTTTTACCACAGGTTCTATTCATATATACGTGTTCATCAATCCAATGTTTTACCACAGGTTCTAATCATATGTATGTGTTCATTATCCCTATGTTTTACCACAGGTTCTAATCATATGTATGTGTTCATCATCCCAATGTTTTACCACAGGTTCTAATCATATGTATGTGTTCATCAATCCAATGTTTTACCACAGGTTCTATTCATATATACGTGTTCATCAATCCAATGTTTTACCACAGGTTCTAATCATATGTATGTGTTCATCAATCCAATGAAGAAGAGTGAAGCTGGAGACGATCTGCCAGCAGAAATCACTTGGGAGTTTGCTCAGAAGGAAATTGCTCAGGTTAAAGGATTTGCTACTGGATCAGCTGGACTGTCCAAAGGTTGGTTTATATATTATTTAGGAATTTGCTCAGAACTAGAAAATGCTCATGAGGTTAAAAGCTTTGTGCTTGTCAGCAGTACTGTCCTTAGTTTACATACAAGTTATAATGGAATATGCTCAGAAAAGTATTTTGAAGGTCAAGAGGTTTCTTTTAATTGACAACAAGTGTGTTTAACTGTCTTATAATGTTTTATTGTCTGCACTAATAAGGAAACTGGTGTTAAATGCTTCATAACTGTTGAGTTTGGTATCAAGTGTCTTTTAGCACTAAGAGTGCTTTGATTTTTCTTCAGATCAGCAAATTGCCCAAGAACAAGTATTAGAAATTCTACCAATGGTATCAGAAGTGAATGCTGTGTCAGAGGAATTAGATAAACATAAATCATTTGAGGTGGTGTTGATCGCCACGGCAGCTACAGATGGATCAGATCTATCTAACAACCAAGGCACAAAGTAAGTACTACGACAGACAGTCATGAAATGAAACTTTTCTACTGAACAAATCATTTAATCTCATCTTTGATCCATCAACCAAATTAGATTTTTCTTTTAAGTATTATTTATTTCATAACTTCACTGTATGAACTCACAAATTGTTGTATTGAAATTTTCTCACTTTATATAGTATACAAAAAAAAAATTTGTAAGCTAGGGCAACATAAACTTCTGATCATTGAAGTATTTATTTGGATGTGAACTGAAAAATCATTAACTCAAAAGTCATATCCCTTGGTTAAAAAAAAACAAAATAAATAGTTAATATGCTTTTTTATGCCCCAGTTGTAGCAGTGGGGGCATTTATATTATTTTACCCTTGTCCATTTGTATGTATGTATGTATGTCCCAAAAAAGATTTCTATTCTCTAACTTTAGTTTGCCTCAACCAAATGTTATGAAACTTATCCACAATGCTTACTACTACAAAACACAGATCAAGTTTGAATTTTGGTGGTGTCACTTTTACAGTTCTAGAGTTATGCTCCTTAACAAATGGAAAAATTGTTATAATTTTCATTTGTTCTCTAACTGAGTTTGCATCAACCAAATGTTATAAAACTTATGCACAATTATTACCAAAAAAACACAGATCAAAATTGAAATTTTGTGGCGTCACTTTTACTGTTCCAGAGTTTTACCCCTTTTGAAAAAAATGCTGAGATATTTGTTTCTGTTCTCTAACTTTAGTTTGCTCGACCTAAATGTTATGAAACATAAACACAATCCTAATTACCACATAACACAGATCATTTTCTAATTTTGATGACACATCTTTTTACAGTTCTAGAGTTATGTCCTTTTACAAATTGAAAAATTGCTGAATTTTTCGTTTTCCTTCTAACTAAAGTTTGCCTCGACTAAATGCTATGAAACTTATTAACAATTAACAATGTTTATTAACACAGAACACAGAACACAGATCTCAGGTACAAATTTTGGCAGTGTCACTTTTACAGTTCTTGAGTTATGTCCCTTTACAATGTTAAATGCAGTCCATGGCATCCTTTGTGTCCAATGGACTCATTCCCCATTTATTATTTTTCTCATATCACTTTTATATATCAATATTGATTATTTACTAATTTTTTTATATATATTATTAAAACAAAAGGAATGCAGATCAAAATGTCAGGTATATAACTCTGTTTAGAAAATATTTTTGTGTGAACAATAATTTATTATACATTAAATACATCTTATACAATATTATTTCATATTTTGGCAAACAGGATTCAGTGTTTATTTATAAGATGTGTTTACTTTATAATAAAAATATATTTTCAGTTTAGACAATGTGTTTTTTTCGTATTATAGAAGTGATTGCTTTTATAGGGTTAAAGTATTAGTTAACATGTCATTAGGCAGTACAGACCCCTTCCTGCTTCCCTGATCAAACAAAACAAAAAAGCTGAACTCGATGGGCTAGTGCCTTTTAACATTATATTAACTTGTTTCTTGTATAAAGTGGTAAACAATAATCTCATTGGAGAGACCATCTTCTAAGTGTCACATGCTGTAAAATACTTGTTTGTGTGTTTTCATGTGTATTCTTTAGTATTTAGAGGAAGTGTTTAACCCTTTTATTTGGAATAAATCTGTCGTATACATTTAGAATTAGTATTTAATATATACTTGATTTCGTTATATCTGTTGTGTGTTTTTGTGTTGTAATCATTGTTTTTTCTTAAAGTAGCACCAATATTATTTTTGTAAAAGGAAAGAGCACAACCAGCCTTGAAGGTGTGTACTCGTTCCTTTTCTAAATCTGGCAGATAAGAATTTAACATTATGTCACAATGAGGGATATTAATATATGTTCATTCCTTAAAAAACTATAACAATGCCAAAAGGCCTTTTGTACTTTTATGGTCTCTAATAGAGAATTGTCTCATTGACAGTCATACCACATCTTCTTTTGTACTTTTATGGTCTCTAATGGAGAATTGTCTCATTGACAGTCATACCACATCTTCTTTTGTACTTTTATGGTCTCTAATGGAGAATTGTCTCATTGACAGTCATACCACATCTTCTTTTGTACTTTTATGGTCTCTAATGGAGAATTGTCTCATTGACAGTCATACCACATCTTCTTTTGTACTTTTATGGTCTTTAATGGAGAATTGTCTCATTGACAGTCATACCATATCTTCTTTTGTACTTTTATGGTCTCTAATGGAGAATTGTCTCATTGACAGTCATACCACATCTTCTTTTGTACTTTTATGGTCTCTAATGGAGAATTGTCTCATTGACAGTCATACCATATCTTCTTTTGTACTTTTATGGTCTCTAATGGAGAATTGTCTCATTGACAGTCATACCACATCTTCTTATAGTCATATTTAAGATAATTCGGAATCTTTGTTATGGTTCAAAATTTGATTCTCTTAATTCTTGAGAAATATACAAGAATGGTCACTATATATATATAAAAAGAAGATGTGGTATGATTGCCAATGAGACAACTGTCCACAAGAGACCAAATGATACAGAAATTAAGAACTATAGGTCACTGTACAGCCTTCAACAATGAGCAAAGCCCATACCACATAGTCAGCTATAAAAGACCTCAATATGACAATGTAAAACAATTCAAATGAGAAAACTAACGGCCTTGCATGTTTACTGATATAAAAGAGTCTGTTTACCTAATAATTACAGATATATCGTGATATAGTTTCAGTTTACCTAATAATTACAGATATATCGTGATATAGTTTCAGTTCTACCTAATAATTACAGATATATCGTGATATAGTTTCAGTTCTACCTAATAATTACAGATATACTGTGATATAGTTTCAGTTCCTACAACATTTTGTGGAGGTAAAAAAAGGAATGAAATAAACTTTGAATGAAAACATGACCTTTATATATAAATGGTTGTGCAATATGTGAATCTGTTTATGTAGTTGCATGCTTTCCTTATTTAGTTCACTGGTTTATTTGAATCTTGATTGTTATTATACACATACAGTTTCATATATATATGCATTATGAATAATTTGAGTTAAAATATAGGTTTAAAAATGAAATTTATCATTCTTATTGTTTGAAATTATATTTATATTGAATATATAATTTTACATACATATTATATATATATATCCTTAGCAAACAAAGAAATGCATCATGCTTTATCAATAATTTTTGTTCAGTTCAATATTATTTAGTATATAGAGAGGATGGAAGACACAGTTTCATGAAAAAGCTTGAAATTTAACATATGTAGCATGTTTCACAATGTACATTGTGTAGAAATTAATTTCCATTGAAAAAAAACAATAACACTGATGACAAAAAGATGGACACTGTTTTTGTGTGATTGTAGTACTGCAATATTTATATAGAGAATGGTGAATAAAACATGGAACTAAAAATACATAAAGACATCTAAAGAGATCGTACAGGCTTTTACAGATAATCAGATGATAATACAATATGATAATATAGATTGATTACCCAGTTATAAACAAAATCCTTGATCCTTGCTGTTACAAACTGTTAAGTCTTTTTGTCGTCTTCAAACATTTGAAATAAAGTTTTTTTTTCATATATGTCCAGATTCCATATAGTATACGTCTTTATATTCAGAATTTTATACAATGTAGTGATTTATGTTCATTGTTATTTTGTTATTCAGAGTGATGGTAAAAATGAAGAATTTACTGAATGGTAACACATGGCTATGGGAACGTGGTAAATTTATGAACAGGAGATATTTGATACAGGTATGTGCCATGTTTTGAGGGGTTTTACATGCTAGAATATGGAGGGGTTTAATATTCTTGAATGTGAGGGGGACTAACATGCTTGAGTGTTTCTCATTTTTCATTTATATATAGGTTAGACTGTTGGTTTTCATGCTTGAATTGTGTTACACTAGTAATTTTTGGGGCCCTTTATAGCTTGCTGTTCGGTGTAAGCCAAAGCTCTGTGTTTAAGGCCTTACCTCGATGTATAATGGTTTACTTTTATAAATTGTTACTTGGATGGAGAGTTGTCTCATTGGCACTCATATAACCTTGGACAGTAGTGTAACAACACTATACATTTATTTCAAGTGCCTGAGGGAGATATGAAGATTTGTTCACCCAAGAATATTCATATTTCACATTTAGCGCTTTTGCCCGATATACATATTGATAAACAGTACGGACAAACATTTAATATTTAATTAGTCCTTTTGTTTTAACTTCTGGAATAAATTTGAACACCATAATGATATTTGCTAAAGCTATTTAGAAAATAGGAAGTTCAAGATGCTATGTACATAAACTGTGCGTAACATTACACGATTTAGTCCCGACAAGTCAGTGGGGAATATGATACTCAGAGGTGATTATGAAGTTTTGTTTGACGTCACTTGTGAACGTTTCAACCAATCAAATGTTGATTTCACTATCAAAATCAACATGCAGTGGAATAAAATATGATAACAAACTATAAAAGATCAGTAGGCTATGTTTTTCTTTTTATGCCTCACCTACGATAGTAGAGGGGCATTATGTTTCCTGGTCTGTGCGTCCTTCCGTCTGTGCGTCCTTCCGTCTGTCCGTCCGTCTGTTCGTCCGTCCGTCCCATTTCAGGTTAAAGTTTTTGGTCAACTTGAAACTTAGTACACATGTTCCTTATGATATGATCTTTCTTATTTTAAAACAAAATAAATCTTTTGACCCCATTTTCATGGTCCACTGAACATAGAAATTAAAAGTGTGAGTTTCAGGTTAAAGTTTTTGGTCAAGGTAGTTTTCATGTCTACCTGTGCGAATTTCAAACGCGCAATTTTCACCAGTACTCTAAACCCTCCTTCCTTGATGGGTGCATTTTACATAGACAAATAAAATCGTATAATGTAATCAAAATGAGGATGTTAATTTGATGTATGCCTTTTTGTGCTTCTTCGTTACATTTGTTGTTTTTATAGTGATTAAGATGATAACACAATGTTGACTGCTGTACCCCTATTTTTGACATTTTTACCTATTATGTCTGTTTGTTTTGTTCACGCATCGGTGACAATATAATGGAATTTGATGCGACTGTCATACAAGTGAGAGGTTTAGCTAGCTATAAAACCAGGTTCAATCCACCATTTTCTACATTTGAAAATGCCTGTACCAAGTCAGGAATATGACAGTTCTTGTCCATTCATTTTTGATGCGTTTTGTTATTTGATTTTGCCATGTAATTATGGACTTTCCGAATTGATTTTCCTCCGAGTTCAGTATTTTTGTGATTTTACTTTTCAATGAAGTTAAAGTCCAATCAACTTGAAACTTAGTACACATGTTCCCTTTTGGTTGATCAATTTACTTTTAAGGCCAAATTAGATTTTTTTACCCAATTTCACGGTCCATTGAACATGGAAAATGATAATGCGAGTGGGGCATCCGTGTACTTTGGACACATTCTTGTTTACCAATATGTCGTAAGCCTGAATTATGGTATTGCAATACATGTTAAGTTTTTATTGATTGATTACAAATTCAATGTTGTTACAGATAAAACAATATTCAAATACCTAATCTCAATTTTAACCTTTAAAAATAAGTTTACACAAATGATGGATATTATAAGCTTACATGGATGGTATCTAAATATACTGGATCTTAAAAACAACATCACCATAAATATTAGGTTGTCATATTCTGTTTATATTTACTACAGGTACAGTCGTAACTTCCAAGACAAATGTAATAAAATTGAGAATGGAAATGGGGAATGTGTCAAAGAGACAACAACCCGCCCAAATAAAAAACAACAGCAGAGGGTCACCTCTTACGTCAAACTTACTTATTTGTATTTTTTAACATTTACAGGAATTATATCAGCGCTTCTTGGACGGAGAAGATGTATCTAAAGTACCAAAAGAAGAGGATCCATTCTGGGAGCCAACAGAAGACGTACTAATAGGGACCGCTAATGTGTTCTTACAATCACTTTGTTATGCTTTAGATTTTGACGACAAAGTGTTGATAACAGACTATAAAGGTCAAGAAGAAGGTTATTTATATGTTCATGTGACCCCCTGTGCAGCCAATGGGAAGCCATTAGATGAAGAATCATTTGTAGAAGATCCTAAAGATCTGTTGAGTAAACCGTATAATTTTAAGGTAATTATAAATGACAGGAGATTTAGAATATCCATCAATGAGACAGCAACCCAATTTAAAAAATTGACTTAAAGACTTTCAGAGAAAAACATACAGTTTTCTATAATAGACTGTCTATACAATATCTCCAGGTCTAAATCATCCTGTCTATAAAAGTAGTGAACACATTTAAATAGAAATGAAGAAAATAGTAAAATTACAAAATCACCGGACTCTGAGGAAAAGTTAAAACTGAAAGTCCCTAATCAAATGACACAATCAAAAGCTCAAACATATCAAATGGCACTTTCATATGTAGAAAGTAAAATATTAAACCTGGTTTTATAGCTAGCTAAACCTCTCACTTGATTAGGGACTTTCCAAATGAATTTTCCTCAGAGTTCAGTATTTTTGTGATTTTACTTTTTGTATGATAGTTGCATCAAATCTATTGTATTGAAAGCTTTTACCACAGCACCAAAGTTATAAAACTTTCAGGAACTAACAGTCCACTAGGAATTGTGCTGACCCAGTTGTAGTTACTTCATATGTGATAATCTTCATCTCTGATGCTAAACAAGATGATTAAGTTTAGAATGTGTACATTATGATAATTTAGTTTACAATGTGTACATTATCTTATTAAGTTTACAATGTGTACATTATCATATTAAGTTAACAATGTGTATACACAATACAATGTATCTGTTATCAATGATTTCAGCAGGCAGGTATCTAGTCTATTCTTAGGCAATTACATAACATCTATTTTTAGCTTAGTAGGAATAGTGCCCTAGAGGGGGGTTAGAGTGTTGTTGATGAATTGAGAGGAAGCATCGTTGTATTTGATGCATTACAATCAGTTATTATTTACTGTTTTCGAACCATATTCGAAATTGTGTTTTTTTTTTTTTTATGTTAACGGATATTGACATGGATATACGTTTCTTTGGAATAGTGATTGGATATTGTTCATTTGATTGAGTAATTATTATCACTTCAATATCACTTTCCAAGTGCGTGCTATGGGTACGCGCCCAGGTAAACACAGATAATCGTATTATGATCTTTAATATTTCGAAACTGGATTAACTCTTCTTGTAGAGTTGAGAACAAGAACATAGATGTCCAGCTCACGCTATGAGATGACTGATTGACTTTATTTCGATATCGAGACATTCGGCCATGACAGCATTTTCAAGTGCGCGATCCCACAATGCAACGCATATATGTAAACAATAACAATAATTGGAATAGAACCACGATTGAGTAGACTAAGTGTGTAAATGTTCGTTCAATATTTTAATACACATCTTGATTAATTACATAATTGTTTGTCAGCATTTTCCAAAATGTCAGTATCATTACAAGTTTCCCGTACTTTATGCCCGCCAGTTTTATCGCTATGTCGACGGCATTCAATATTCCATAAACACTACGTTTGAACTCATGCTATATCAGTATACACACTAGCTATGTATACACATTCCATTTGCCTTAATGCTTAATTTCTTTGATAAGCAGCCGATAAGCATGTTTCTACCGCCCAGGATCAGGAGTCAGTGATCGTATACATGATACATATACGATTTGTTATGGTTATTATGCAGAACCACTGCCTCTGGTGGATACTTTGCTTCAACGTAGAATATATAGTTCCAGATTAGTCCTTACAATGTATTAATTCCGCAGTTCTTCACCACTAGCCTAAGGACACTGAGGGAACGCTTAGATCATACAGAACACTTCGGGTTTACCAGATACTAGTATACAGTATTATCATATACTACCGCAGAGTAGGGTGTGAAGAGCAGCATGGAGATTCGACGACACGTATACTCAAGCACGTATATGTCTGAACTTCTTAAGGATACACAACTGAATGTATTGTATTGGTGGAAACTTTGCCTTTGTTAAGTATAAGTAATATTTTTTATTTTTAGTGATAAGCAAAACATACATTTGTAATAACAGCAGATACATACATGTATATAAATAAGTAATACTATGTATTAATGTCTCATATTTTAGCACATACATTTTTGTAGTATCAAACGGTATCTCTATCTCTATTCTAGATTGTTCCACACCGACAGAGATCTCTTCAGGTTAACATTTCGTACAATATAGTATGAATTTATATTTACATGTATATGTACATTGTATGTATTATATTTCAGCACATACATGTAGTACAGAAGCAACAGTATTTATCATGTTCATATTGCTATTATAGATTGCTACATGTACATGTATCTCTATTCTAGATTATTCTACACCTTCCAGGAAATTTCTCAGTCATATGTATTTATTTTATATGTATGATATTTCATCACTTAGCACAGTTTTTATCATATTTATATTTATTCCTGAGTGTTCCACAACCGGCCTGGATCTTTCAGGTGTATATTTCGTACGGTATATTAGGAATTATATGATTTAAATGTATATATATTTCAGCACATAGTACATGAAGCACACAGTTTTTTATCATGTTCATATCACTATTCCATTTGCTATCTCTATACTAGATTATTTTACACATTCCAGGATCTCCCAAGATGGACATTTCTCAGTATAGTTATGCATACATGTATGTACTTATTTTATATGTATTATATTTCAGCACATAGTACATGTAGCACACAGTATTTATCATGTTTATATCTTTAGTCTAGATTGCTCCACACATGCAGGGATCTCCTCAGGTGTACATTTCATACAGTACAGTTACATATATTATATTTCAGGTCGTACCTGCTGGATCGCTCCAGGTCATTCATTCTCTTTATGTATATTGTATGTATTGTACTACGCCTGCTGGATCCCCACAGGTCGTACTACCCCTGCTGGATCGCCACAGGTCATTCATTCTCTTTATGTATACTGTACTACACCTGCTGGATCGCCACAGGTCATTCTATTTATGTATACTGTACTACACCTGCTGGATCGCCACAGGTCATTCTATCTATTTATGGGTATTGTACTACGCCTGCTAGATTGCCACAGGTCATTCTTTCTTATTATGTATATTGTACTACATCTCCTGGATCTCCACAGGTTATTTTATTTATGTATATTGTACTACGCCTGCTGGATAGCCACAGGTTATTTTATTTATGTGTATTGTACTACGCCTGCTGGATCGCCACAGGTTATTTTATTTATGTGTATTGTACTACGCATGCTGGATCGCCACAGGTCGTACTACCCCTGCTAGATTGCCACAGGTCATTCATTCTCTTTATTTCTCAGTATAGTAATGCATACATGTATGTATTTATTTTATATGTATTATATTTCAGCACATAGTACATGTAGCACACAGTATTTATCATGTTTATATCTTTAGTCTAGATTGCTCCACACATGCAGGGATCGCTCCAGGTGTACATTTCATACAGTACAGTTATATATATTATATTTCAAGTCGTACTTGCTGGATCGCTCCAGGTCATTCATTCTCTTTATGTATATTGTACTACACCTGCTGGATCGCCACAGGTCGTATTGTACCTGCTGCATCGCCACAGATCATTCATTATCTTTATGTATACTGTACTACGCCTGCTGGATCGCCACAGGTTAATTTATTTATGTGTATTGTACTACGCCTGCTGGATTGCCACAGGTCATATTATCTTTTATTATGTATTAATGTGTTATATTTAACTCAGCCAGTATTTCCACTTAGACCCTCTTGTTTAAGGATTACTAAGACTTCCCAGGTTGTTTCTTTTCTTTTATTTTACAGGAAAATAAAGATACAGATACAGATATTAAAACCTTCGTTTTTCGGATGAAGACTTCAGAACTTTATAGCACCGTTATATATGAGAAAACAATACCTGATGCCTGCCTTCATATATAGTATAATGTGTTAGACAACAGTTCAACTTTTGTTTATTTTAACCTATCGTTTTCGGATGCAGAATTCAGAACTATTAAGCACTAGATATGAGGATAGCAATATCTTGATGCAGACTTCAGAACTATATAGCACCGGAATATATAAGGAGGACGATACCTTGATTCATGCATTCATAGTCAATGTGTCAGAACTACAGTCACACTTCTTTAAACATTAAACGCAAGAATTTTAACTACATGTATGTAAGACAGATTTATTTTTTCCGTCTGGGTTAGAGAGAAGTGATTACTGTGATCACTCTTTCAGAACTATTAGAGGGTTTGTTCTAAAGCACAACAGAAAGGTGTTGTTTTTGAAATTATTGTATTGTTAATGTAATTTTTTTTAATTTTTTTTTTTTTTCTTACATTTGTATTTGCTAGCATTATTATTTCTTGGGGGCTTTCATTCTTTCATTTTATGAACTCATTTCATTTGGCTTTTAATTCCAGGGGAATCATACTCCCCCAATTCAATAATACATCAGATAGGTTAATTCCTGTCGAGGAACAAATTGTATTTTAAGTAGTATTTTTACTACGCTGGGATCGCCCAGGAGCAATTAGGTTCATTCCTGTCGAGGAATGTAGGTTCATTCCTGGGGATCGCCCCAGGAAACACATAGGCTCATTCCTGGGGGTCGCCCCAGGAAACACATAGGTTCATTCCTGGGGAACGCCCCAGGAAACACATAGGCTCATTCCTGGGGATCGCCCCAGGAAACACATAGGTTCATTCCTGGGGATCGCCCCAGGAAACACATAGGTTCATTCCTGGGGATCGCCCCAGGAAACACATAGGCTCATTCCTGGGGATCGCCCCAGGAAACACATAGGTTCATTCCTGGGGATCGCCCCAGGAACATTTTTTACTAATCGCTTATTTTTTATTTTTCTCATATTTTGATAAGTTTTGAATTTATTTTCTCATATTTTGAATAGTTTGAAATGTTTATTTCAATTCTCTTAAGGGAATGAGTAGCCCCCAGAAAGCCAATAATGTATTATATAGTTTGTCATACAATGTAGAAAGATATGTACTGTTATGATACAGTTTATTTTAATATTTAGTTATCGTTTTAGTATGTTTTGATATTTTAATAATAAAACATATATCTTAAATTGTGTTGTGTATAAAAGGAAATTTGATTTATTAAATTATAGTTTATACACAATACAATGTATCTGTTATCAATGATTTCAGCAGGCAGGTATCTAGTCTATTCTTAGGCAATTACATAACATCTATTTTTAGCTTAGTAGGAATAGTGCCCTAGAGGGGGGTTAGAGTGTTGTTGATGAATTGAGAGGAAGCATCGTTGTATTTGATGCATTACAATCAGTTATCCCACCCACCAGCCCCAACTTCACCTGTGCATTAACTGGGTATTTAGCTTACGTGATAGGTATGATATGGATGTACATGTATTAAAATATGTAAAATTTTAAAGGTGTTACTCTAAGTTACAGTCAGACCAATATTGTGTAATTCTGACTGCAAGTTCTTGCTATTTCTGTTTAAGAATATTCATACAGTTGTTTAGTTTGTTATATTTTCATTCAAGCTAAAGTGTTTTCATGCTATGCGTTCCTGCGAAGTAAAAATATATCATCTATAAAATTGAAGTTATAGAAAGAGTGATTTGAAATTGCTATATGACATGTTATATTTTCTTCATATATCTTGTTTGTTAGTTTATATATATTAATATTTATTCATCTCTTGTTTAGGGGCTACTCATATGGAAATGATATGTGCCTTTTCTTTTTAATTCCAGGGGAATCATACTCCCCCAATTCAATAATACATCAGATAGGTTAATTCCTGTCGAGGAACAAATTGTATTTTAAGTAGTATTTTTACTACGCTGGGATCGCCCAGGAGCAATTAGGTTCATTCCTGTCGAGTAATGTAGGTTCATTCCTGGGGATCGCCCCAGGAAACACATAGGCTCATTCCTGGGGGTCGCCCCAGGAAACACATAGGTTCATTCCTGGGGAACGCCCCAGGAAACACATAGGCTCATTCCTGGGGATCGCCCCAGGAAACACATAGGTTCATTCCTGGGGATCGCCCCAGGAACATTTTTTACTAATCGCTTATTTTTTATTTTTCTCATATTTTGATAAGTTTTGAATTTATTTTCTCATATTTTGAATAGTTTGAAATGTTTATTTCAATTCTCTTAAGGGAATGAGTAGCCCCCAGAAAGCCAATAATGTATTATATAGTTTGTCATACAATGTAGAAAGATATGTACTGTTATGATACAGTTTATTTTAATATTTAGTTATCGTTTTAGTATGTTTTGATATTTTAATAATAAAACATATATCTTAAATTGTGTTGTGTATAAAAGGTAATTATAAATGACAGGAGATTTAGAATATCCATCAATGAGACAGCAACCCAATTTAAAAAATTGACTTAAAGACTTTCAGAGAAAAACATACAGTTTTCTATAATAGACTGTCTATACAATATCTCCAGGTCTAAATCATCCTGTCTATAAAAGTAGTGAACACATTTAAATAGAAATGAAGAAAATAGTAAAATTACAAAATCACCGGACTCTGAGGAAAAGTTAAAACTGAAAGTCCCTAATCAAATGACACAATCAAAAGCTCAAACATATCAAATGGCACTTTCATATGTAGAAAGTAAAATATTAAACCTGGTTTTATAGCTAGCTAAACCTCTCACTTGATTAGGGACTTTCCAAATGAATTTTCCTCAGAGTTCAGTATTTTTGTGATTTTACTTTTTGTATGATAGTTGCATCAAATCTATTGTATTGAAAGCTTTTACCACAGCACCAAAGTTATAAAACTTTCAGGAACTAACAGGCCACTAGGAATTGTGCTGACCCAGTTGTAGTTACTTCATATGTGATAATCTTCATCTCTGATGCTAAACAAGATGATTAAGTTTAGAATGTGTACATTATGATAATTTAGTTTACAATGTGTACATTATCTTATTAAGTTTACAATGTGTACATTATCATATTAAGTTAACAATGTGTACAAAGTTAACAATGTGTACATTATGATAATTTATTTTACAATGTGTACATTATCTTAATAAGTTTACAATGTGTACATTATCATATTAAGTTTACAATGTGTACCTTATCATATTAAGATTACAATGTGTAAATGTACATTTTGTTATGTTGTAGGTGACAGTTAACAAGGCAGAGATCAACAAAGTTCGTTTTTCTAAAGGAATCAATGTCAAATATTCTGTTAAAGTGGAAAGTAAGGGAGACAGTGTAGAAACACCTACAATGAAAAATACATTAACTCCAGAGTTCAAACATTTTAAAGTCATTCAAATTACTAAGTTAAAGAAGAAACATTTAGAATTTTTTGAGACTAAATCAATTTGTTTTCATGTTTATGGGACACAAGAAGACACAGTTCCTGACCCCAAACTTCTCAAGCTCACCACCAGGGTAAGTGCATGTATTATAGGTTTATTTTGTAATCAAAATATTTAATTTTACTAGATAGAATTAAACATTGTAAACTTATACATATACCATAAACAAAGCAACAGTTTTTTTTTAAACATAAAATATGATATTAATGTATAATATAGTAAATATACAGCCACTACAATCTAATTAATGTTGTTTTTTTGTTTACCTAAATAGAAATTAGGGACAGGTGGGAAGCCATCAAGTGGTCAATTGAACAGAGAGGTCTTATTCTCTAAATTTGATATTATGATTATGGCCAAATGCATCTGATGGAAACAAATTCCATTGTCGGTGTGTGACATAAATCCTTTATTTGTACTTCCCCTAAAACCCATTGAAATAACAGGAGAAGACAAATAGAATTAGATATTTGTCAAGGAAAATGACAGAAATAATAGATTGAATTTTGAAAATTAGAGACATGAACCTACATACCACCTGATATAGAAATCAAAGGGAGATAATTTATAAGAAGTTTTAACATGAATTTACAGGATCTGAATCATATACATAAGGAAAATCCTTCCCAGTTAAAATACGAGGTAAATGATTGGTCACTGAGTGATAATAGTCACTGGGTGCTGAGGGTTACAGTGTGTGGTTATATAACAATGGAGTGCTGGCATATCTATATATAAAATAGGGGAACAAATTTTAATTTGAATTTCTGTTTCATAAATGAATTATATGTGATTTCTTTAAAATTGTAAATCACTGTGTGTGTGTTTATATAGCAATGGAGTGGTGAAATATAAATACTAATTTTAAATGTGGAAAAATAAATAATTTAGATTTCTGTTTTATAAGTTTAAATGAAATGGGATTTCTTAAGAATTGTAAATCATCAACTGCTGGTTGATTTAGTGTGTGTTTTGAGTTATATAATAATTAAGTGGTCGTTTGAAACAAAATTTGATAAATAATGACATAAAAAAAGTCATTGAAAAAATTAGGATTTTAGATTTCGAAAAAAAACTTAATTGAAATGAAAAATCTTCTGTTTAAATAAAGGAAATTTTATGAAAAGAGTATACAAACAGTAAATGTACATGGATGATATGAAAATAAAAATAACTATCAAAGCAAACGGCATTGTGATAATGTAGGTCTTTTGAATAGTGAATGAGTAATAAAATAAATTTTGCACTTGTGTATGTTTTCAGGAGATGAGACAATTGGCAAGCTTTTTTTAGTTTGTGTGTACACACTGTCGTGCATTAAACATTTATTTATATACTGCTTCACTGAATGCTTCAACCAAGGTTTACAGCTAATTGATCAGGAAGGACTTCGATATAAATGTCTGCCTGCGTTAAATGACACAAATATTTTGCTCTGCCGTTGTTTCCTCCCTTTTCATAAAAAAGTAGAAATAATACTACATCTCTGAAACATTTGCTACCCAGATTTAAAAAAAGGATTTTTATAATATCAGTCTTGCTTATTTCAGACTTTTCCTAAATTCTGTCTGCCCTTTGCAAAATTTGGAAGCCTTGACCTTCAACCAACCACTTTTCGGGAACTCTGTTGTTTTCGAAATACCTTTCATTAATTTTTGTGCTATTTTCACATTGCTTGATCTGTTTAAGAAACAAATATTTCTCCTCACTAGTGACATAACTGTTCTCAGCAAATTATTGGTCGAAATTTAATTATGACGTCAAATTTTCGTAGTTTCTTCTGAAATTTCCTATTGTGTGTTATGAAAAAGAATGAAACTTTCTGCAAATCTTTGAAAAGGCAGGACAAAATCATTAGAGAAACAGATTCCACTACTATTTACATGTCTACTATGCTATTTCTGCACTTTCAACAGTTAAATTTTAATTATCTAAAAAGCTCAGCAAGCGCCTCGCACTATTAAAATTTAGCTGTCGTGATAGGAGAAATATCACAGCACACTAATGTGACAGTTGTGGAATCTAAATGACACAGGACTTCATTATTTCCCTTTTTTCCCCAAATATAGACTTGACTATATGATGTGTTTTTTTCTCATTGTTGAATGATGTATAGTGCCCTATTGTTGCTTACATACATATCAATTGAACTCAGGTGGAGAGTTGTCTCATTGATAATCATACCAGATAAGTGGTAAAGGGAGAGTTCTCTGTAACATTTTAAATGGATGAATTATTGATATCGGTTTTACTGTTTTATCTGTGACACCAACTGTCCTTTCTATTTTTTATTATTATATAAAAGTTAGCTTGGTCATTCTATTGTGTTTCGATTTTTGCACTTTAATTTCTTTTTTCTTACTTCACAGACATTATATTGCATCACTAGTGTATGTAATTTTACTGTTAGATAACTCCTTTTGTGTTTTATCTCCAACATGTTTTATTCCTGTACAATACAATTTTATGTTAAATTTCTGATTGAATAATTTCTGTAATGACATTACACAAAAATGTATTTGGGAAAATATAAAAATTTGAAATTTCTGAATTTCATATTTTAATATTTTCCCAAAATTTCCCTAATTTCATATTTTCATATTTTCCCAAATTTCCAAATTTCATATTTTCATATTTTCCAAAATTTCCCAAATATCTGAATTTCAACATTATACTGGTAAAAGAGGCTCCTTTGGATTCGACTTATGGAATAATTTACTTATACGATTATGAAAGTAGATTTATTATAAATGTTCATGTATGTCAATTAGACAGTAACCCAGCATCAAAGAAAGATGTCTTCACTTCATGTTAACCTTTAAATCCGCCTTGGTCGTTACCAGTTGTGGTTAACTAACAGCAATTACCAATAACTTACCAAAACTGCTGCAATTAATGAGTGGATTTGTAAAATAAATAATCCTTGGTGTGTTTTGAGATTGTGGGTTTAGTACTCATTGAAGATGAATGAAATACATAGATTACTTACAATGTAAACTTGTAATGCTGATTTAACAGTCAGTTTTATTGCATGTTAACCATCTGTTAAAAAAAAGTAGAATCTTTATACACTAAATGAAGTGAGATTTAATGAATGTTCATGATTATTACACACAATGTTTATAATTGCACACAATGTAGAAACTTTGAAAAAGTATTGCACACAATGTACGGCTTTGAAAAAAAAATGCATACCATGTAGGAACTTTGAAAAAGTCATTGCTCACAATGTAAACAGTTTAATAATGAGAATTATTGATTTTTTTTTACATAAAAAAAAATTTGAATCTAGCAGCAACATGAATGAATCAAGTTTGCTTTATTTTCTTTTCAAAAAATGTATTTTGTACACACATTACACAAACAAAATCAATACAGGGTTTTGACTTAGCAAAGCATATATCTGAAATCTGAAAGTTTGTAAATTCACTGGAGAACCTAGTAATGAGAATTATTTTTGTCTTCAGGAATTACGACAGATGGACTCTATGGAGCACGGTAATCCTCAGAATTCTGTACGGAGGAATACTATATTTAGTGCAGAGACAATGTCCGATCAGTCTCATCTGAAAACAGAAGTTGTACTTCTACAACGCAAATATGAACGACTTCAACAGAAGGAAAGAAGAATGCAGGTATTAATAAACAAAAAGTTGTGAAATTATCCTAAATGTCTTTGTTTCGGTACAAAACAGTTTTTTACACATTTATAAGCTTCTACAATCTATAAAATAAAAAGAATTGTGGGTATATATCATTCAAGTTTATTTTAGATTATGATGTCATGCATATTTATAACAAAGCTTATGGAAAATGAATAAGTATAATTACAGAAATATATCTTGACCACAAATCATTTAAAATATTTCTTAATGAAGATGTGTTTACTTCAAAGGTTTTCAATGGGAAACAGTGTTTAATAAGATTGAAGATTTTCTTTCGGATAAAATTTGAAAATATGAAATTTTAAGTTTAAATAATCATAAAGATAATTAGTGTATAAATAAATCATCATGAATTGTGTGAATGTTTGGACAAAATTATAAACAGCATTCATCATGTTTATTGTGTGTTCTTAGCAAATATGTGAAGACTGGAAAAACAAGCCAGAGGAAGAGAAACAATTTGAGCCTTTTTACCGAACTGTATCAGCAGTAGCCTATAGTACTGGTACCAGACTAAGGACCAGAGTACAGCTTCTCAACTCGGTAATTATAAAACTTTATCTGCAGATCAGACAGTACAAAATTTTTTATGAGAACATTTACCTCGCTTTTCTTCATAAAAATATAAATGTTTATAATTTTTGAACTCTTGTGATCAAAACATGGCTTAGATAAAGGAGGTATGGTTCATACTTCTGTTTCATCCTGACAATGTAGCGCTGGATGTTTAACATCCATCTATCCTGTATATTGGGTCTTATTTTGTAATAGTTATCTCCCATTTGTTAAATATTCTTAAACAATTATTATGTAAACAGAAATAAATACAAATTGATATGAAATAAATCTTTTTTTATTCAGCGGTAGTATATTATCTAGAAATTTTCTCTTTTGGACCTTAGATATCAATCATTTATAGGAGAGAAAAAAATAAAAATATCACTGTATGCCATTTCCAACATATTGTATAGAAGTTACATGCTTGAAAATACTATATTTCCAAATGATAAAATAACAAATAGATGACATGAAAACAATATGTAATGTTTGAAATGTTCCATGTAGACATAAGTTGTTTTACAGGTTCTACGCTTACAACAATCATCTAAAGACAAAACATCTAATCATCCAAATGTAAGATTGGTTTGAGGTTTAATGGCATCAGTTTAACATGAAGAGGGTTTGTCAGGGAATCTATCAAATACCCATATAATATTTGTTGATATATTTATTTGTTCAATTTGATTTTATTTTTATAATATTTTTTATTTTTGAAAAAGTGAGGAAAAGACGACAGTATTGTGATGTTGTTTATAATTATTTTTTCATTTCATAGTTTGATTATGATAGTTTTTATACGACCGCAAAAATTAAAAATTTTTGGTCGTATATTGGTATCACGTTGGGGTCGTCTTCTGCGTCGTCGTCGTCGTCCGAATACTTTTAGTTTTCGCACTAACTTTAGTAAAAGTGAATAGAAATCTATGAAATTTTAACACAAGGTGTATGACCACAAAAGGAAGGTTGGGATTGAATTTGGGAGTTGAGGTCTGAACAGTTTAGGAATTAGGGGCCAAAAAGGGGCCAAAGTAAGCATTATTCTTGGTTTTCGCACCATAACTTTAGTATAAGTAAATAGAAATCTATGAAATTTAAACACAAGGTTCATGACCACTAAAGGAAGGTTGGGTTTGATTTTGGGAGTTTTGGTCCCAACAGTTTAGAAATAAGGGGCCCAATGGGTCCAAAATTGAACTTTGTTTGATTTCATCAAAAATTGAATATTTGGGGTTCTTTGATATGCCAAATCTAACTGTGTATGTAGATTCTTAATTTTTGGTCCCGTTTTCAAATTGGTCTACATTAAGGTCCAAAGGGTCCAAAATTAAACTTAGTTTGATTTTAACAAAAATTGAATCCTTGGGGTTCTTTGATATGCTGAATCTAAAAATGTACTTAGATTTTTGATTATTGGCCCAGTTTTCAAATGGTCCAAATCAGGGTCCAAAATTAAACTTTGTTTGATTTCATCAAAAATTGAATAATTGGGGTTCTTTGATATGCCAAATCTAACTGTGTATGTAGATTCTTAATTTTTAGTCCCGTTTTCAAATTGGTCTACATTAAAGTCCAAAGGGTCCAAAATTAAACTAAGTTTGATTTAACAAAAATTGAATTCTTGGGCTTTTTTGATATGCTGAATCTAAACATGTACTTAGATTTTTGATTATGGGCCCAGTTTTCAAGTTGGTTCAAATTAGGATCCAAAATTACTATATTAAGTATTGTGCAATAGCAAGAAATTTTTCAATTGCACAGTATTCAGCAATAGCAAGAAATCTTCAATTGCACAGTATTGTGCAATAGCAAGAAATTTTCAATTGCTCAGTATTGCGCAATAGCAAGAAATCTTCAATTGCACAGTATTGTGCAATAGCAAATATTTTCAATTGCACAGTATTGCGCAATAGCAAGAAATATCTAATTGCACAATATTGTGCAATAGCAAGAAATTTTCAATTGATTGGAGTTATCTTTCTTTGTCCAGAATAGTAGTTGAATTAACTTAAATCATTGTTTTATACACTATACAATGTATATTCACTTTTACTACCAACTGAAAAATTAAAACAATCTTTACCATTCAGTGATAACAAGCACCTTTTGTTACATTTTAATATTTTATGATGTATTTAGATGAGTAGTTATTGTTGCAAACTCCATTAGAAATTTAGAGCTGAATCCAGCTTGAATGTTGTGTCCATACTTGCCCCAACCGTTCAGGGTTCAACCTCTGCGGTCGTATAAAGCTGCACCCTGCGGAGCATCTGGTTAAGCTCATGTAAAAAAGTATAGTTTCCCAATGAGGTATAATAAATGCTACTAGCAAACAGAGCAACTAGATTATTCCATGTATTTCAATGCTACCTAGGAAAAGCACAGATTTCCCCATACATATAATGACCTTTCCCCCATAAATAATGTGTCAGTGAATAGTGCATAGAATACATAATAAAGAATACTGGTTTTTCTTGTATTTTGTTCTATATACTATAGTTCTGCCTTATGATTGAGCATACTTTCCCCAAGCATTCCATCAACCTTTTACTGCAAATTATAGTTTTCCCATCTTTGTTGATTTCTGACAAAACATTGTTTTGAAGTATTTTTATTCAGAACTATCCCTGATAGACCCTCAATATCTTTGTGATCATTAATAAGGTTTTGTGTGTAATCTAACGTTGCTGACTTATTATAAGATAATAGACATGCACAACTAAATACTGGTATCCTAAAATAAAATGGACTTTCACAAAGTATTTATTCCTACATACTTATAATAAATGCATGAAGTAGTTAGAAAATACATATAGTGTCCTTGATTATGGGTAGATATAAAGAAGCACACAGTGTTAATGTTTTAATTTGATACATTCCATGAACACAGATGTCTTGGTGAACAATGATTTGATCCATTTGATTCATGAGCTTGTCATCTTTTCTTGTTTCCCTCAATGATTTTTCCTTACCAGTTACATTCTAATTACATTGTAATGAAATGAAAGATAATCGCTATTCTAGATAAGATTGATAATCAGAAAATGAAAATTGTAAAAATATTTTAAAAATATTGTGAAATTTGTGTGTATATCTCGTGGATTATCATTGTCATATCCAATTAGATTCTTTGCAATTTATAAAGAACAGTCATCTTGATATTTGTCACTATGATTTCAAAAGTCCTGTTTTGATCCATTTATAATATATAATAACCAATTTGTATGTTCATGACAAATTAAAATAACAAAAATACCAATTTCTAACGGAAATTCAAAATGGAAAGTCCTTAAGTTTATAATTTTTGCACCATATCTGATACTGTTAACCAATTTACTTTTTTGATACTTTATTTAACCCTTCCTAGCCAATCCTACAGCAATCATTTTTCTAACTTTTTTGTGTTTTAAATGAGATTTTAAAATATTTTTTTAGACTGTTCAAGTAATATTTCAACAATGATATCCTTAAACTTATGTAGTATAATTTTGTAAATAATGGTGTTATAGTTGTAAGATATTGTTAATGGTGTAGTTATATTGTGTGTTTCCTTAAATGTTAAATGAGACTTTCAATTCTAAATAAATATTTTGTTGAATTTTTTTTTCAGGAAAAATTTATCTAGTCTTCATATGATAACGTGAAATCATTTATTTTTTCAAGGGTACCAATTTAACATGGATATTTGAAAATAAATATATGAAAATATGTAAAATTTGAATTTTTATTATATGAAATTTAAATGTGGCTGTTTAGTTTCCAAACAAAATCCATGAAAGTTAGAACCCTAAGAATGATGATGAATACACAGTAATTTGTGCAGTATACATTTCTATTATTATTTGATTTTTAGATGTTGCATGTATCAAAAACTAGTCCCCAGCTGAGACAAGCAGAGAAATTATCGAGACAGACTACTGATTTATCACATTTAGTATGTCTTAGTGTGTGTATACCACTGTTCTCCTGTGCATACTAACGGCAGCTAAATCAATATCACAAACCATTGTTTTCTTTTGCTTGCTTCACCCCTGAGCTCCTAGGAATGCTTTTAGATATTGATAGAAACTAGATTTATAATTTTCAATAATTATCTCCCTTTGATAAAGGTATATATATAAGTTATTAAAATCCTACGAATCCTCATTCAGTATGGACACAGATTGGATGTTTTAATTCTGGTTCACAGACTGATTTATATGTCCTGGTTTAGTTAATACCACAGATTTAATTTCTATCTTAATATTTGAGGTAAACAGCTTATTTTCCAATGGTTTGTGATAATAACTATATTAACAGTGTGTTTGGAGTTGCTGTGATTGGGTAATGATATATACAGACGACTTTTACACAGTTTTATATTAGCCTCTGTTTGAGAAAGTTGTACGTTAACATTTAAATTAGAAATTAGAAAAGAAAAACCCATTTTGCCAGATATACAGAAGAACAGATTATAATGTTTAACACTAATGTTGTTATTTTGATGTTGTGAAATGAATTCCTGTCATCACACTTGGTAAACTGGGTCCACACAATGTTTCGTTTGTTTTGTTGTGATGTTTCAGTAAACACAGTTTTGAGTTTATTGTGTGTTTAAGGTACCTTTATACTTGATTTCATGTTATTGTTGAATGATTGGGTGAAGTAACAGGGTCACTATTATTTAATTTAGCTAATTCCTTTTGTGAATACTTGTGTTAATTGATAGTTGTCATGAACATGATACAACACATCTCTTTTTGTTTATATGAAATTATTTTTTAATGTTAAATGAAATGAGTATGCACTAAAATATTCTGTTTTAAAAAACACTCATCATAGATACCAGGCTATAATTTAGTATGTAAAAAATGCAAACATGGGCATACTTGTAAATCAAAACAATAATGAGTTTGAAGGCCTAATACTGTTCAGGATCACCTGAGATTACCCCAGGTTTTTAGTGACCAGTTGGGTTCTTGTTGCACAGTTTTTAGTTTTCTATGTTATGTTGTGTATACTATTATATTTGTCTGTTGGTCCTTTCATTTTTTACCGTGACATTGCTAGATTATTTTTGACTAATGAGTTGCAATTTCCCTTTAATATCTCTATTTTAGTCAGAGAACATAACATATAAAAGAGTGTTTGCTATAACATTTGTATAAGTAAATGTAGCTAATGCTTTTACAGATTTTGGATATGCTTAATTCTAAGAAAGGGTCATTTAAACATTTCTCAATTTATCTGGAACATTTTTTACTCAGTGTGATGTATTTTTATCAGTATAGCAAATATTCTTTACTTTTTCAATAAAACAAAATACTTTTGATATAATAGTGAGTGCACTTTCTCAACAGAAGTGGTTTTAATCATATATATGCTTTATTATATTAGATATCACATTTTTTGTCTTTCTATTAATCTCTCAATCTAACTTTCCAATTTTCAGGTTTTGCAGGGTCAAAAATTTGTGCGAGATGTTCAAAATGGAGTAAGAACCAATATTACTAATGCCTTTATAACATATTTCATCTTTTCTAAGCCTTGCATTAATCAGTCTTATCAGTTGTTTGTTTAATCAGTCTAATCAGTTATTTGTTTTATCTGTTCATATTTGATAACTTTTGTATGACTGTTGCACGTTAGTTCATGTTAGACTTTCATACCCCTTTGATTTTTTTTTATTATTTGAATATTTTGTTAAGAACTGACAACTCTCTCTCTGATTTATTATCCCAGTGTTGTAAAATCTATAATTAAATCTATTGTGCCCTTTTTCTGTCATTTACAAAAAACAATCAATTTGAATGATGCATCCCTTGGTATATATTAGCTTAATGTTTCCATGATCACTGTAATTAATTTCGTATGTTTAAAGTTTACTATGAGATTAGAAAATAAAATACTACAAATTCATACTAATTTGTTGTATGTAAGATTTTCTCAATTTACCAAAAAAGATGCTCATGAAAAAATATGTGACCAGAAGTAGTATGACTAGTCTGGTGGATTCTTGGGGGGGGGGGGGGAGTGGAAGAACTGATAGGATATCTTGGTGAATTCTTGGGGGTGGGGAAAAGTGGAAGAACTGATAGGATATCTTGGTGAATTCTTGGGGGTGGGGAAAAGTGGAAGAACTGATAGGATATCTTGGTGAATTCTTGGGGGGGGGGGGGGGGGGGAAGTGGAAGAACTGATAGGATATCTTGGTGAATTCTTGGGATAGGAAAGGAGGAAATAAAGATAAATATGGAGGAATATTTGGGTAGAAAAAGTGACAAGAGACACTAGATAAGGCTGGTTAATGTCATGTCATTAATTTTGTTATGATTGAAAGTGCATATTAACATTAAAATTATGTGGAAACAGAAAAGTCTCTTTTCACAATTAAAATTGTCCAAATAAAATATTTTAAAAAAAGAGCTGAAATTGAAAAATATACATTAATTTTTTGTAGTCATTTAAAATGTTTATTATACATGCTATCTTATAGACAAGTATTTATTTAGTCATTCTCAAACTGAAAGTGTCTTTTAAATTTCTTACTTCTTCGTCAACTTTTTAATTCAATAGAAAAAAATAACAGAATTGTTGTTTCTTTAGAATGTTTTGTGTGTAGATGAAAGTAGTTTGATGTTTTTATCTGCTAACAATTAATAAGGTTTGCATTTGAATGAATAAATTTATAAGGTTTACATTGGAATGAGTAAATTAATAAGTTTAAAACTAAAAACTTGTTTGAAAGAAATTTTGAAAACATGTTTCTATATATACTTTTGGCAATTTTATAGTCTTACATATTAAATGTTGTTTTTTTGAGTGAAGACAGTATGCTTTTATTCCTATCAAATAATTGAGCTGCTAAGTTTTGATGACATTTTAATATGTAAAATATGGTTTAAAAATCTGAGAAACAGATTGCTCTTCATTAGACTTTAAAGATTTTTGGAGATTATAAATGGTTTTATGTTCAAACTGGTAGTTTGATATATGTACTTTCCATCATTTCAAATATAAAAAAAAATCATATATACTCTTAACCATATTATTAGAACCTGTATACCCCAACACATAACAATGACATATAGCATGTGACCTTATATAACATCATATGATCTGATATCACATCATGTGAACTAATAAAGCATGTGACCCACTAAAACCATCATCCTACAAATCATTTTATTCCAGGGAAAGAAACATAACTCTCACAATGAAGATGATCTAGTCAGCTTGTATATATTTGGTGAGGATGAGCCAGTTTTAGCAGCTGAGGCTGATAAAAATAATGGTGTTGTTTCTTATCATATGGTTGCTAATCACCACTACAAAGATTTACCCCTTTCTAATGGACATCAGAATCAAGTAAGGCAACTAGGTTGTGTCTGCTTTGTTTGTTATCTTGATTTTGATTGGTTGTTTTAAACTTACGTTTCTTCCTCATCTGATTCTTTTGAATGTTTGTTTGGCCACATGTTGTGAAGTTGCATGAAAGTTTATAAAACAATGTGATGCATAATGTCACATGTAGTTTTGTTGTAATTTTGTAAAATGGAAAGAAATAAATGGTTGCCTACAAAGGCACATAAAAATTAGACACATAAGTCACTGTAATACATGTTTGTTTCTTTTTTCTTTTCTTTTTTTCATTTTTGTTTTGTTTCATTTGTCTTGTATGTTCATGGTACATGAATTTTGAAAAGAAACTAAGAATGCATAGATAACAAATTGCATTTACTTATTTTCCCCTTTCCGTGATGAGTTGTACAATGATAAGTGATACATTTTATTTTTGAATGCAGCCGGATTTTGATCAGTACGGTGATGCTGATTCCTTGGCCTCTGTTGACCTTGCACCCTTCATGGGGTTAAATAAATCTGCTCTTAACAAAGGAAGAAATGATAATCACAGACGATACAAATCCTCAGAGAGTGTTGTGAGTTCTTACTTTCAAAAATGGTAGCTATTCATTTTGTCTGCACTCCCTTATGTGAGATTTTGTTTTCCACACTTTTTAATTAAGTAGACATATAGTTCAGTGTCCCGCTATTGTGACATTATGAATGGTAACACCCTTTGTCTGCACATGCCATCATTTTGAAAATTGTATTTATTTCTTGCAAAACATTTTGTTAAATAAGTTATTTGTATTTCCAGTTTTGTTTTCCATCCATTTTATTTCGATACAGATTGTTGTTTCATTTGCGTAGACAGGCAACATGGTACATTTTGCTTTTTCACAAGCCCTTTAATGTTTGATATTAAGTTAGAGGATGAATTTGTTTAGTATTATTTAGCTGACACTATAGTATTATGTTGCTGACACTATAGTATTATTTTACTGACACTATAGTATTATTTTGCTGACACTATAGTATTATTTTGCTGACACTGTAGAAAATTGCCTCAATTGCACTGACCTTTACATTAGATTATTTTTTTTGGTCCAAATTTTAATGACTTATAGATACAATTGTGTCGGATTTTGTGAGATAAACTCCTCTAAATTGATCTGTTTAACATGTTTTATTGACTAGACAATTTGAACAACAACAAAAAATTCACCAAAGAGTGACAGGGGAATGGTCAACCTATAGATTATGTCCAGCCAGTTAATAGGACCAATTATAACAGGTATTCTAAAGAATACATACTAAAATAAATCAGATGACAAAAACAGATTATGAAGACACATAGTTTTATGCATTTAAAGGAAAGGTCTGAAAGCAGTTATGGGTCTGAAATTTTAAAGAATGTAAAACATGTATAGGAATCTTAAGGTAAGGTGTTAGAGGCATGGTTATATAATATGAATACAAATTTAAGCCCATATCAACGTTTTTTTTTATTATCAGTCACTTTAATTAACTTTTTATAACATATCTTGAGCGTCCATAGTCGATGCAAATGTATTTTTGGGTTAAACAAACTGTGCTAATATAATTTGTCATTATTTTGTATCCCTTCAATAAAATTAAATTCTAAATAACCACAAATGACATGCATTGTTGTGATTGTCAACTGCAACATCCCAGCTTTGATATTCATTACAAGGGTTTCTATTGTAATTTTACTGCCTTGGTGTCTTTAACTTATAAAATTAAACAACATTAAATACTCTCCAGCAGTATTCATGTAACAATGTGGTACACAGTTACATGTAAAATTATATTTTTGGTGATATCATAGAAAATCACAGACTGTTTATAGAATTGATTGAAGTTATTATCAATGAAATATGTCAGTTTTGTCAAGTTTGTATCTAATGATATAATCATTATCTCATTTCTCTGCTAAGGGTTTTTTTCTGATCCCACCTTGCAATTGAAAAATAAATTCTAAGCATTCTGAACAATACATAAATGTCTTAGAACAATTATAAATTAATAATTAAACTGTCCAATATTTCAATTTACATTCATTCAGTGAGTTTCCTGTTTTGGTTATGTCAAAACATATTTCTGCAAGCTTAAGTCATCATGTCAAGTGTCATACTTTATATATTACAAAGGAAACAAGGCATTATGTCAAGTGTGACAAGGGCAGATGAGTAATGTATCTATAGCTTACAACATCTATAAAGTATTTATAAAGAAATTGAACAACCTTAAACTAAACAATGCTTGTAAATATAAGATGGTGTTAGCATGTGTGGTAGCTGGTCCAAATGAATCTAAGGAGGGGGGAGTGAATTGGTTTATACCTTTGTCTATGGACGTTTTTCCATGCATTTCTGCTTACATTATTTTCTAAATATGTACAATGATGTAAAGGATTCCACCAATCTTACAAAAGACTTTTTAATTTTTTTTTTTTTTTTTTTCAAATACAGTATAAGAAAAGTAGTTCGACACAAAGATCTTGGACTAAAAACAACAAAAATACCGAACTCCAAGTTACTATTCCAAAGAAATGATAACAGTGCACAGAAAGTTAAAATATTTGGAAAAAATTTGAGTGAAAAATAGAATTTTTAGCTCACCTGGCCCGAAGGGCCAAGTGAGCTTTTCCCATCACTTTGCGTCCGGCGTCCGGCGTCCTGCGTCCGTCATCGTCCGTCGTCGTCCTGCGTCCGTCGTCGTTAACTTTTACAAAAATCTTCTCCTCTGAAACTACTAAGCCAAATTTAATCAAACTTGGCCACAATCATCATTGGGGTATCTAGTTTAAAAAATGTGTCCGGTGACCCCGCCAACCAACCAAGATGGCCGCCATGGCTAAAAATAGAACATAGGGGTAAAATGCAGTTTTTGGCTTATAACTCAAAAACCAAAGCATTTAGAGCAAATCTGACAGGGGTAAAATTGTTTATCAGGTCAAGATCTATCTGCCCAGAAATTTTCAGATGAATCGGACAACCAGTTGATGGGTTGCTGCCCCTGAATTGGTAATTTTATGGAAATTTTGCTGTTTTTGGTTATTATCTTGAATATTATTATAGATAGAGATAAACTGTAAACAGCAATAATGTTCAGCAAAGTAAGATTTACAAATAAGTCAACATGACCGAAATGGTCAGTTGACCCCTTAAGGAGTTATTGCCCTTTATAGTCAATTTTTAACCATTTTTTGTAAATCTTAGTAATCTTTTACAAAAATCTTCTCCTCTGAAACTACTGGGCTAAATTAATCCAAACCTGGCCACAATCATCGTTGGGGTATGTAGTTTAAAAAATGTGTCCGGTGACCCGGCCATCCAACCAAGATGGCTGCCACGGCTAAATATAGGACATAGGGGTAAAATGCAGTTTTTGGCTTATAACTCAAAAATCAAAGCATTTAGAGCAAATCTGACATGGGGTAAAATTGTTTATCAGGTCAAGATCTATCTGCCCAGAAATTTTCAGATGAATCGGACAACCCGTTGATGGGTTGCTGCCCCTGAATTGGTAATTTTATGGAAATTTTGCTGTTTTTGGTTATTATCTTGAATATTATTATAGATAGAGATAAACTGTAAACAGCAATAATGTTCAGCAAAGTAAGATCTACAAATAAGTCAACATGACCGAAATGGTCAGTTGACCCCTTAAGGAGTTATTGCCCTTTATAGTCAATTTTTAACCATTTCGTAAATCTTAGTGATCTTTTACAAAAATCTTCTCCTCTAAAACTACTGGGCTAAATTAATCCAAACTTGGCCACAGTCATCTTTGGGGTATGTAGTTTAAAAAATGTGTCTGGTGACCCGGCCATCCAACCAAGATGGCTGCCACGGCTAAATATAGGACATAGGGGTAAAATGCAGTTTTTGGCTTATAACTCAAAAATCAAAGCATTTAGAGCAAATCTGACGGAGTGAAATTGTTTATCATGTCAAGATCTATCTGCCCTGAAATTTTCAGATGGATCCGACAACCGGTTGTTGGGTTGCTGCCCCATAATTGGTAATTTTAAGAAAATTTTGACGTTTTTTGTTATTATCTTGAATATTATTATAGATAGAGATAAACTGTAAACAGCAATAATGTACAGCAAAGTAAGACCTAAAGATAAGTCAAACATGACAAAAATGGTCAGTTGACCCCCTAAGGAGTTATTGTCCTTTATAGTCAATTTTTAACAATTTTCATAAAATTTGTACATTTTCCACTGAAACTACTGGGCCAAGATCATTATAGATAGAGATAATTGTAAGGAGCAAGAATGTTCAGTAAAGTAAGATGTACAAACACATCACCATCACCTAAACACAATTTTGTCATGAATCCATCTGCTTCCTTTGTTTAATATTCACATATACCAAGGTGAGCGACACAGGCTCTTTAGAGCCTCTAGTTATTTGTTTCAATAGAAGACTATAAAAGCATAAACATGTCTAAGGGGAAAATGCAACTGTTCACCTGCTGCTTCATTGTTCGATCCTATTGATTTTCTGTAACCATGTCTTTGCAATTTCTGTATATTTTATTTTTGAGATGTCAGAAGACACACTACTTGTCTTGAATACTTTCACATTCGTTTCAACTCTTTAGCCTGGTAAGCGTAACTTTAACATACTGGTGGAATTACAAGGTTCTCAGTTTTACATGCAATAATCAGGAAAAAGAACAGAAACCAACCAATTCAAGTGGAAAATTGGAATGTTAATGCTTCATGTTTTGTAGTAGTTTGTTAAGTTTGTGAATTCGTAATGAAATTTATTATAATGAAAATGCATATGATTAATGAAATAATCTTAAAATGAAATACTACAGCATTTTCAAGGTAGGTCCAGTTATATAGTAGTGGATTGTATACTTTGCATTGCAACTTTTGTTTTAAAAAGAGAAACAAATGTTATTGACAGGTACATGTACATGAAGAAGTTATTTGTATGACAATACTGATCTATTTACAATTGTCTTTATTATACAATTTCTGCACATTTTATTATTCCTAGTTTACTGATGCATGCTTTAGTGTATTTTTCTGTATTTGCATGTATTTTATGTCCAGGTGAGAAACAACCATTAATTATAATTCAATTATTTACAGTAGTAGAATGCATTAGGAGCTTTAATATAAGGATTCAATTTGTTTTGTTCTATTAGTAAAAGTATGAACTTAAATTTAACATTTTTATCTAGTTATTACGAACTTCAATGGTAATATTAAATGACTTTTTCATTAGATCAAATAAACTGGAGTAATTTCATTCTCTTAAACAATACACCAGATTTAAAAGATTATCAATACTAATCAATCTTTTTTAAACAGTTTTAAAGATTTCTTAATTGAAATTATGCTTTTAAATGAAATTTTATTCAAAGTATAAAATGGTACCAACTAATGTAGGTATTTATTTTTAAAAAGTTTTCCTATTATTCTTTATAGAGTACCAATGGAAATAAAGATAAACAGAAAAGAAGGATCAATTCTGCTGACGGCAAACCAAAGGATGGAAGTTCTGCTTGTACTTTACAATAACAGTTTATCTTTACTATGGCAAATATAGATCAAGAAAATAATTTTCATTTTCTGATTACAGATAAATTATTTGCTGAAAAAGACTTATATGAATATAATACGGAGTTATAAATAGCTGCATACATGATTACAATTCATATGAATTAATATGTTTTATATATTTTTTATTTATGACTTTCATGCATGTATTTATTGTTTATGGTAGAGGGAGGTTTAAAAACTGTAATTTCAGTTATATTAATCCTTACAAAATATGAAAATTAATACACAATTTCACCACATACTGATTCTAATAGAAAGAGATGAGGTTGTACATTATACAGTCTTCAAATACAGACAACAATGTTAATTAAATATGTGATTCTGTAATGTAAAATACCAATTGTCTATTTGTAATTTTATTGTTCTAGTTTTCCTTGAAACTAAACTATATTATAAATTCGATAATAATCTTAACTGATGATCTTTTGATTTGAGACTATATTTAAATTTTTCTTTATTCATAATACATCTTGAATGGTCAATTTATGTATCAATATAACCATAAAAAAAATCTGTTTGATAAAACTGGACTTGATTTCAAAAATAAAACTTGTATATGAAAATTAATATTTTTGTCTTGAAAATTACCGAGTTTTCAGAATTTCCTAATATTACAAATGTGATAGAATATAAGTTTATGTGTACAACAAACCAAGCATTATATTCAGTTTGCAATATACTTATTTTGTAATCAAAAATATACTCTTAAGGCTTGTTCATGCTTTTGTAGTCTTGTTTCAAAATCGATTGGAAATAACTCTTTAAATTTAAAAGAATAATTGAAGTATAATTTCCACAAAATCCTGTTTACTATGTAAATATGCCACTTTTGAATAGTATCTAACATGAAGATCTCTGTATGAATGCCAAATTTTGTGTATGACATAATTATATTCAAAATATATTTTGAGAAGAAAATATTATTTTAGCCATTTAAAAAAGAAGTGAAAAAGAATCTATTTGTCTTTTAGTTAATTAGTTTTTGTTTATAAAATGAAGCAGATATTAAGCTAGGACAAAACCTGGATGAAGTACTACAAAGGAAACTGAATAAGCACAATTTCGATAGCCTAGTGTTAAAGTTCCTATTTTGCCGTGGTGTAGTGGTTAGTGCATCGGACTACTAACACAAAGGTTCCTGGTTTGATTCCTGTTTGGGATGAAAATTTCAGGAACTCAATTTTCGGCTCTCCCTTGACACCATCTGCGAGTATGGTCTTGAGGAAACAATGATAGTCCGTCGGAAGGGGACGATAAATGGCTGACCCATATTAAGAGAGAGCCATTCGTTAAAGACACCCTTGTAGATTTCGAAAAAGAGTAGGCTAATGCCGCTACAATTAAGGCAGCACTCACACCCGCAAAGTGGAAAGGGATTAATATAAGTTGCAAAACTTGTTTCCCAATCCACTATAAAAAAAAAATTGTTTAAAATAAAATTCCTATCCACTACAAAAGCATAAATATGTGCCATTTTATTGTATAATGTGTGCAATTTTCCTTGTTTTATCTAGATGGTGCTTTTTGGCCCATTTATTTCAAATCAGATATTGTTTACTAATATTTACCTCCTTTTTTGCAATTTGTCATTGTTATTGTTTCCTATTTGTTTACATTTGTCTTAAATCTCATTAACACACACACACATACATGCTCACATTTGAAATGTTTGTTGTAACTTTGAATCACCAACTTGTTTTATTGTTAAAAGGTTAGGGTATACAAATCATTGCGAAAAAACAAAACAATTGTAAAAAATGTTAAAACTATGAAAAGGAATAGTTGTAACCACACCTTTAATTAAAACGTCAGAGAAAATTCCAAACTATGATTTGATATTTGATGATATTTAAACTCTTTTTCATATTTTTTTTTACAGATTTTAATAACTGTATTATGTGTTTTCCATCTTGTTATCTTGAGAAAAGTAATGAACAAAGGGAACTCTTTTTATAAAAGAAATCTCTCTTGTATCTTGAAAAGACGACAGAAACAATTTTCGCACAAAAACAAGCTTAGATATTCCATCCAAACTGTATTCATAAGTTGTATATTGTTACTGTTTGTTAAATTTATATACATGATCCGTCCCCAGAATTTGAAACGCCATGTATTAATGTATGAAACCATACATAACTTGTTGATATAAAGATCTGTGATATATTATGAATGATGTTTATTCAGACTCTATTATTTTCTTGTATACTATTTTCATACAATAAAATGTTACAATTCTTAGGGTTAGTCTTGTATGTAAATAAGAAACGAAAATATGTTGACTACATATCTGTAACTGTGTTGAATGTGTTTGAATTGGATATGTCTTTGTAGGATAGTATCGGCGTGGGTCAGGCTATTTTGAAAATCAATTGTCACATACAGACATTTAAACTTAAACGTTTCAGAGAGAAATAACTTCCGCTTATTGCCATTTTGACTTTGAAGTGTTGAATGGGATTTACATATGCTCAATATTATTTATATATATTTCAGGATCAATTGCCCATAATTTTGCTAAAAAGTTCAATAAAGAAATTATATAAGTGTTGAAGAAAATGTGAAACATAAAGAAGAAGAAAAAAAGAAAGCAATGCGTTCAATTATTCATCACAATCAAATATACATTGCTATAAAAATATACATCGTCAACGTGCTTCATCAGATTCACCCAACCCAGCTAAATGTACATGGCTATAAAATATATACATCGTCAACGTGCCCCATCAGGTACACCCAACCCAGCTAAATGTAAATGAACATTAAATATACATTGTCAACGTGCTTCATCAGATACACCCAACCACCCCAACACAACTTAAAGTACATGGCTATAAAAATAAACATCGTCAACGTGCTCCATCAAATACACCCATCCCAGCTAAATGTACATGACTATAAAAATATATATCGTCAACGTGCTCCATCACCCAAACACAACCATATGTACATGGCTAAATAAATATACATTGTCAACGTGCCCTATCAGATACGCCCAACCAAACTGACATTGCTATAAAAAATAAACATCGTCAACGTGTCCTTACAGATGCACTCAGTCCAATGTACATGACTATTAAAATATATATCGTCAATGTGCCTCATCAGATAAATCCAACCAAGGTAAAATTACATGGCCATTAAACAAGAGGTGGAAAATAAAAAAAGATATTCAGAATGATAAGTGGTAAACGAAATGACAATGCCATGGCAAAAACCTTAAAAACCCGACTAAAATACAATCAGTAGTCTACAAAAAAAAAGTAAAAACACAAAAATACAAAAAGGAAAATCCAAAATCAAAAGGCAAAATCAAAAGTCCAAACACATCAAACGAATGGATAACAACTGTCATATTCCTGACTTGGTACAGGCATTTTCTAATGTAGAAAATGGTGGATTGAACCTGGTTTTATAGCTAGCTAAACCTCTCACTTGTATGACAGTCGCATCAAATTCCATTACATTGTCAACGATGCATGAACAAAACAAACATACTCAAAGATTAGAATCAAGAAACCAACCTAAAACCGGGTATGATCTCGGGTGGCGTCCACAGTTTTTATCCTGGTATCTATGATAAGTAATGTTTGATAACCCTTTCGCAACTATTTTACCAAATCCTAAGACAATATTTATCGTGTCAGTTAATGTTATTGTAAATCTGGTTAATATTTTAGTATGTTTGAAATCAAAATCACATTGTTGTATTTGATACCTAAGCTTCATAAAATTCCGGACACACAAAGGTACATTGCCGGCTCATCTGCATGTTCGACCTTAAAAGTATTAAAAAAGTAGAAAACTCCGAGGAAAATTCAAAACGGAAAATCTCTAATCAAATGGCTAACTCAAAAGCTCAAACTCAAAATTTACAAATCCATAAAGTGAATACAAATCAGAGGGATGCAAAGTTTGTGAGTCGGGGACTAATATTTATATTGAACGTTGACCACCTAGGCTCTATAGGCTCTAGGTGGTCGAGTGGTCTAGCACTTCGGATATAGTGCAAAGCGATTTGGTGCCGAGATATATCAGTACCACTAGAACACACCCGTGATAACGCGGGTCATTGACTGAATTAAAGTATATAACTATGCGTAAGCCTTATTTTAGTATTGGTATTGTCATCTGATAAAGTCATGTTGATTATAAGATACACAGTTTTCTCTGCTTTCAAAATCTTTCTGTTTGAACTCGCTGACCTGGAACTTATCACTTATTAGTAATATTAATTATTTGGAAAACAAAGGGCCTGGAATGGAGTATTTTTTAATCAACAGCATTGTAAATAAAGTTGAATTCTTTTACTAGTATTCACTGTTTTACGTCATGCCCGTTAACAAATTGAAAACTGTACCTATACGCCTTATTTTAAGTCCAGATTTTTAGTATTCGTATTGTTATCTTAGAAAGTCTTACTGATTAAAATACTACAATAGGGAACAATTTGACAATGATTGAATTTAGAAGTGTCAACCCTGTGATTATGACCCGTGTATATAGCAAAATCCTAAATACTAGTACACCGTTTGGTGGTGCGCCTGACTGATGCGGAACGTACAGATAAGGTAATAGGTAACAGGTGAATATACTATTGGTATGGGTATCGGACTCGACCCGGAACTTGTTAATTATTGGCAATATTAATCATGTGGAAAACAAAAGGGTCTGGAGTGGTGTAATTTTTAGTCTACACCATTGTCCTATATATATATTTATATATAAAGTTGAATTCTTTGATTTGTCGTTTTTACCCGATGACGGCTGACAAATTGGACCTCGTTATTTTAGTATTATAGATGAGTTCGAATCCCGGCGACGGAAGAACAAAATATTTGCAAAGAAAATTTACAGATCCAACATTGTGGAGCTAATGTCTACCTTGTTTAATCTATGGTTTACCTTGAAAATTACAAAATTATCTACCTTGAGAAAATTGAAGCTTGAAATCACATGACAGTTTTGATCGACCTGTCGTTCAGCCGAGTGACTTGGTATATATACCTATGACAATATTTGTCAAGTTACAGGTATCTGTATTTTTTAATTGGTCAATCTGAATTTAATGTCTCGTTTTATTTTACATTATAAATGTACTTATTCAAAACACATACACAATAATTTTACCCTAACAACGGTTTCTATTTACCATTGTACTTCCTTGTTTTGAAAAAGAACGATCATTATTTCTACATATAAAATTTTCTACAAATAAAAAAAAGTGAATATTGAAATTGTAAATTGTAAGGCAGTTTCTTTCTGCTTTTTTGTTATCCGCAATCTCTTAATTAAATATAATGCACCAGTTTGATCTTTTGTTCTCAATTGAAAGTTCTGTCACAGCCATCAATTAGGAGGATGCCGATTCAATACACACATTATTATATTAGAAAATGGTCATTATTTATCAGCTGCGGGGGTCGGTTTAAAATTTTCACTTCAAAAGGTTATGTCCCTCCCCCCTTTTACAATTTTTTTTTGTGAACAACATAATGACCCCCTTAGAACGATGTTTCATTAGTATGACCCCACCCTTCCCCCCAAAAAAAACCAATCCCCATTGATTAACAGTGGGAAGAAGATGATGACTGCGGGCTACATAGTGACAGGCAAATACCTAACCAAGAAGTATGTTCATTGTTGAAGGCCGTACGGTGACCTATAGTTCTTAATTTCTGTGGCATTTATGTCTCTTGCGGAGAGTTATCTCATTGACAATCATACCACATCTTCTTTTTTTTAATATTGACACTAGCTGTCACAGAGTGTGGCAGCAAGAGATTTTGCTGGATTACAGTCATTTTCTTTGATGTTTTATAACACATTCTACATTAAAGTTGTATTATTTCATATATGTAGCTTGGACTAATTAATTTGAGAATGATAGTTAAGTTTGTCTGGTTAGCAGTCATTTATAAGTGATATTCAAATATTTTTATTTATCTTGCCTCCTATATATTTCCAGGAATATGATTGGTTAAAAGCGTCCGCGTGCAAACCGTGAATATTTAATATTAGGTTAGTAGGGAGGCGGGGCTTATCTCATACACGGTTAGTAGTGGCGTTACGTCCCTTTATATTCCATATTAGATAAGACGGGGACGGGGCTTATTTCATACACGGTTAGTAATGGTGTTATGTCCCTTTATAAAAACAAAACGGTACTGAGAAAAAATTTCAAAATTTCCAACAGAGGAAGAAATTGATTGAAATAAATTCATAAAACACATTTTAACCTTACAAGTCGTTATTGTTGGCATCTGTTTTTGTAGGATCAATGGAAGTATTTTCTTAATGCTAACAGTATTGAAGACTTGCTCATTTTGAGAATCACTAGTCTTAATTTTACACGTTCAGATAGTCGGCAAGATAAATTCGTTACATGTGTGCTAATGACGTAATACGGTATATATGGGGTCAGTAAATTCCATATGGGGATTCGAGCTTCGCTCTCACCCCATATGGAATTTACTGACCCCATATATACCATATTAGGTCACTAGCACACTATGTAACTAATAATATTATTATTGGATAATAAGAGCACATGAACTATAAGGTAATTATTATATTGCCTCGATGTTCATCATGACCTCCAATGTTCTTTGTTTTGAAGCTTATGGAAATGATTTTGGTTTATACTTTTTAGTCTTTATTCTGCTTTGAGAAAACCATGAATAAATAAAATGTAACATCGATTTTTTTCTGATTTTTTTCTGCAATATGAGCATCTGACACATTCAAGAATAATAATAATAATAACAAAATAAGCATTTAAAAGAAAAAATAAAGATGAGTATGTGCTAAAATCAATGGAATGACGTAAAAAGTAAAAAAGGTAAACTGTTTGTTCCATTTCATTTGACTGCAACCCATAATTCTACAAATTTTAAATTTCATGTAAAACATTTCAATGTCGATTTTTACTATATGTAATGAATGAATGTATATTTAATTGTTGTCTGACTGATAATTATTTGTGAATGAAAATAACCCTTACCGAAAAATAAGCCCTGCGGCAAACATTTGCCGCAAGTTTGCAGCAAACATTGCCGCAAGCTTGCAGCAAACGTTTGCTGCAAACTTGCCGCAACCATTTTACCATGCAAATGAAGTTTGCGGCAAGCTTGCGGCAAACATAATTATGCAAATTAGGTTTGCTGCAAGCTTGCGGCAATTGTTTGCGGCAAACTTGCGGCAAACTTGCAGGAACTACACATATACCAATGTCATGTGTGTAGACACCTTCAATTTATTTCTTTCAAACTACACAGCAACATTTTTAAAAAGTCAATTCCTGTCTTTATACAAACAGTCCTTGAAAGAGTTCTTACAAACTCGTGAGATTTAAGGAAGTACATACATGCATTTGAGTTTTTAAAAGATGACAGGAGTCATTCTCAAATGACATAATATACCTCTGTACTTATAATAGCTTCAGTTTTTCAATCACACATACATGTATATATAGTTGCTTACTTAATTATATATGATGATAACATTAATTATCTTATTAAAACATGCAGTTCATATATGAATTATTTGTACTTACACAATTACATACTGATTATCCCATATTATTGAACCATTTTGATATCTTTTATGTGAAATGCATTTCCAAACACAACCAACATGACCTAGCCACAATTTCAAATTGTTAGCATCCAGGAAGTGCCAACTAGGCATGCCCATTCAATATTGTGTAATTCCTGCAATGTTCTGGCAAACATATAGAATGGTCAAAGTTTTCTGCAATCTTGCGGCAAACATATTGAATCGTCAAAGTTTTCTGCAATCTTGAACATTCTGTATTATTTTAAACTTTCTGGCAATCTTACGGCAAACATTGATGTTTCTGCAAACTTGCCGCAAGCTTGCAGCAAAGTTTGTCGGAAGTTTGCAGCTAGCGGCAAACATCTGCAAACACTATTTTCTGTGTTCCTGCAAACTTTTTGTTTGCCGAAGCTTGCAGCAAGTCTGCTGCAAGTTTGCGGCAAACAATTCAGTTTCATAAGGGAAATCAGTATAAAGAGGGGAAATGTCTCAATTTATTAATGCCTTTACTAAAATTTTAAAGTTTTATAAATGTTTCGTGGATTTTAATTTTCTTATCATACAGTTCTAGGAAGTGCAACTGAAAATAATACATAATAAAAGTTAGTGATTTTATGGTTCTGGTCCTTCCTGCATCGAATATGTAGCATTTATTTGAGCCTTTATTTATATAAATATATATATATATATATTTTTATAAGTATAAGTCAAAAACATTTAATTTCATTAGAATATGGAAATATTTACAAAATCCCCGAGTGTATTGTTTTGTGTGTATGAATGCAAAGCTGCCCGCCCTTAATTGAAACATAAATTTCTTTTTCTTAATCGATATATTTCAATATTTTAATAAATTAATTGTACCTATTTACAAATGATTTTAGAATGTGCACACCTGTTACAGTCCAATATCTTTCCCAAGAAATATCATCAAAATGATTTTAACTCTTTAGACAGTTGAAATATGCATGGTCCACTGCATGTTCAGAAATTTTTAATTTTTTATATGTAACAGTGGTTTGATTCCGCCAGTGTACTTTATCCAGAGAATGAAAATCCCTAGTGTTTTTTATCGACTAACAAACATTCCCTAGGGTTTTTAATCCGGGTCCAGTGTAAAACATCCACCACTATAGCTAAGATTAGAAAGAGAGTTTTTTGAAGGGGAAATATATGTAAAAAAAATGGGACTTTTTGTTTTTGGGGGTATCTAAATTAACTAAAAGTTATCAAAGATACCAGGATTATAGTTTAGTACGCCAGACGCGCGTTTCGTCTACAAAAGACTCACCAGTGACGCTCATATCAAAGTATTTATAAAGCCAAACATGTACAAATTTGAAGAGCAAAAAAATCCAAAAAACTAAAACTTGCATAGCTGATTATTGTAAAAAAAAATATAGACAAATTAAACTAATCAATTCGTAAAAAAAAGCATTATATTAAGTATTCAAGTAGTCAAAGTGAGTACTAAAACACTGCATCAATGTATAAATCTTAAATACTAGTGTAATAAATCCAAATTTAAAGTAACCAGTGCAATCATTACAGGAACAAAACCACTATCATAACTATTCCTGGATCGAAATATTTTTTACCGTGGACATTACATGGATGAATAAACAGTTGCGCCATGAGCCTGTAAATTCAGTGGTTGTCGTTTGTTTATGTGTTACATATTTGTTTTTCGTTCATTTTTTTACATAAATAAGGCCGTTAGTTTTCTCGTTTGAATTGTTTTACATTGTTTTATCGGGGTCTTTTATAGCAGACTATGCGGTATGGGCTTTGCTCATTGTGACCTACAGTTGTTAATGTCTGTGTCATTTTGGTCTTTTGTGGATAGTTGTCTCATTGGCAATCATACCACATCTTCTTTTTTATAATGTTTTTATACACCCGTCAAAATTTTGACGGGACGTATTATGTTATACAAATGTCCGGTGTCCGTCCGTCTGTCTGTCCGTCTTTCCGTCTGTCCGTCTATCCGTCTGTCCGTCTGTCTGTCCGGCGTAAACATGTCGCACCGTAACTTGAGAACGGCTTATCCACATTTCATGAAACTTTCTTATGATGGTCAAATGATTTGTATACTTTTTGGTGAAAATAAGATTAAAACTTAATTTTTGAGTTACGGCACTTTGTAACTAAAACAAGGTACGTGTGTTTTCTTCACATGTCGCACCATATATCAAAAACGATTTTTGATTATTGCTTAAAACTTAACACACTTCTTAGTTATATTAATCTTAAGATCTGTTTACTTTTTGGTGATGTTTCAAATTTTCGTTTTTGAGTTATTGAGTATTTTGTAAAAAAGGGGGTTGGGTTTTTTACATTTCGCGCCGTATCTCAAAAACGATTTATGATTATTGCTTTTAAAACTTTACACACTTCTTTGTTACATTAATCTTAAGATCTGTATACTTTTTGGTGATGATTCAAAATTTTATTTTTGAGTTATTGAGTATTTTGTAAAAAAGGGGGAGGTTTTATTTACATGTCGCGCCGTATCTCAAAAACTATTTTTGATTGTTGCTTAAAACTTTACACACTTTTTTTATATTAATCTAGTGATCTGTATACTTTTTGGTTTTGATTCAAAATTTTATGTGAGTGATATTTAGATTTTTTTTTTAAAACAAAAGAGGGGGGTCATATGTCACGCCGTATCTCAAAAACAATATATGGTAATTGCTTAAAATTTTCTCAGAAACTATTTATGATTGTTGCATAAAACTTTCACACAAGACGACGGGCGTATCTTGCACTCATGGCGCAGCTGTTTATTCATCCATGTAATGTCCACGGTGGAAAATATTTTGATCCAGGAATAGTTATGATAGTGGTTTTGTTCCTGTAATGATTGCACTAGTTACTTTAAACTTGGATTTATTACACTAGTATTTAAGATTTATACATTGGTGAAGTGTGTAAGTACTCACTCTGAACACTTGAATACTCAATATAATGCTTTATTTACGAATTGATTATTATTTTCGAATCAAATCCTTAAAATCATATGCTTTTAAATTGTCACTAGCTGTAATATTCATATATATTGGATTGTCGAAATGTTTCTGTGCATTAGCGTTTTGGTAGACTTCGATATTATATCATATCTTCTATGTCAATATCTAATAATCAAACTGGTTCCTTAAAATATATTCTAATTTCTACATATTTATTTCTGTAAACAATAAACCGGTCTATTATAAACAAAACAATGACATTAGGATCAACGCTTTCACACTATTTACATCCAATATTCTCTAGTGAAAAACAGTTACCCGGAATGAAAACCAGGTGGAATGAAATAACGCTTACATAATACAGATATTAATCTTAAGAATTTAAGATAAGTCTGGTTTTCATTTTTCACATCCTATGGATAATTAATCATAACAGATGAGTGATCAGATTCACTACCCTTGAGATATTGTGAATTCTTCTGGTGTTGTACACTATCGAAGATTTAAAAAATGACAGAAAATATCTTAGAGATTGCACGCTTACTTCAATATCGTCAGCAATTTGTATACTTGACAAACATAAAAAATTTCATTATATGACTCCCCACCCAGTAAATTATATTTTTGTTATGGCAACCCCCCAAGGCTGTGTGCTAACTTTGGTAATGACCCCCCCCCCCCCCCCCCCCGGTAAATTGCACCGACACCTCAGTTGATAACTAATGACTGTTACTTAATGTTATTCTAACAATGGTTTCTATTCAACTTTTATTGTTTCTATAAAAGAGGGACGAAAGATACCAAAGGGACAGTCAAACTCTTAAATCTAAAACAAACTGACTATAGTTTGGTTCTGAATGCATCCTTGGATTAATTTTTTGTCCTAATGGAATTTCAAACTTAAACATGTATAATTACAAATACGTTGTTTTAGGTAGTAAAGTATGTCATCAAACATTCTTTGTGGACCCTGTAGCCATGTCAACACACATAAAAATGCACAGAAATGGTGTACTAATTGCGAGGAAGGTTTTTGTACCGACTGTGAACAGGTTCATAGATCCATGAAGGTCACTAGAGATCACACACTGATATCAACCGACGATTATCGTATAATTGCAAATGTCCCTGTCAATTTGAAATGTGATACCCATGGCAAAAAGTTTGATCTATACTGTAAAAACCACGACGTAGCTATTTGCGTGGCCTGCTTTCCCTCACTTCACAAACATTGTTCGGATGTCATTTCCCTCGACGAAGCCTCAAAAAATGCCAAGAGATCGACAGCCCTTGAAGACTTAGAAGATTCAATCAAAGTTGCTTTAGAAAACTTGAAAGCTTTCATCAACAATCGCAACGTTGCTATGAAAAATCTTAAAATAGAAGAACAAAGCGTCAGAAAATCAATCAGTGAAATGAGAACAAATGTTAACAAACATTTGGATGAACTTGAAAATAAAATGTTAGATGATTTGTCTCAACGGTATGAAAACTGTAAATCAAAATATGGAGAAGTCCAGAAGTATTTGAATAAAACAGAAAAAGAAATCAAGTTACTACAAGAACAAACATCCCAAATGAAGCGTGTCGGTTCAGACTTACAGGTATTTCTTGGCACTCGTCAGATGAACAAAGTAATCCATAACGAGGTACAAAGCGTCAAATTAATGACGAGCACATTGCAGGATCACAAGATAGGGTTTGAGATTCACCAAGAAATAACTTCGTTACTAGAAAATGTCGATAATTTCGGAAAGGTCAAAGTTGAAGAAAACATTATCAAATTACCATTCAAAGATGCAAAGGTCGACCAAGCTCAAATAGTACATAAACCAACCGGTCAATCGTTTGATCGAACAAGGCTGCAACTGCGACAAAAGTTCAAAATCAAGGACAATGAAAATAATATTAAAGTCCGCGGATGTGGGATTTTGTCAAATAGTCATTTATTGATTGTCATTTACAATGGAGATAAAGTGATAATGGAGTATAGTGATGACGGAAGACACATCCGTAACATACCAGTCTCTAACAAACCGTTCGATTTGGCGATTATAGACAGTGATCGCATGGCAGTTTCATATAGTGGAAATAAAAACATGGAAATATTGAACATTAACAACAAAATGGTTCTCGTGAAAGTATCTTTCGAATGGGGTTGTTATGGAATTTCGTATCAGAATGGAAACATTTATATAGTAGTAGTTAATGAGGGTATTGTGGAGATGGATATATCAGGAAAACGATTACGTACAATAGGTGGGAAATTTGCTCGAGGTGGTATTCTGCATATCACTACAACAAACGATAGAATATATTGTACCGACTTCGTGAAAGATGTAGTATACTGCTGTAGTATGACGGGGGAAGATATCTGGACATTCACTGACCAATCTCTTGTTAGTCCAAGGGAAATATCAGCTGATGGCGATCAGAACGTCTTCGTTGTAGGGTTAATTTCTAACAACCTCATGATGATACAGCATGATGGGAAGGACAGTAAAATGCTACTTTCTATATCCGACGGTCTTGACAAGCCAGTTTCCGTACATTACAATAGAGACAAGAAATTAATGTTGGTTTGTAATGAAAAAGGAGATGCCTTCCTATATAGTGTTATATAGTAAGAGACATAATAATCATACAAGGACTGAAATTGCGCCCTTTACAATTGTATATCGTTTTAAAGAAAATATATATAGATTTATATTGGATTTGTTGAATGGCTGTTGCAATATTTTAACATTAGTTTAATTACGCTCAATAGGATTTAACCTAATGTACGATATGATCAATTTCGAGAAAAAAAATCCAAATATAATTATATGTTTTCAATTTATCTTTTTTTATCAGAGCACTGTACATTCAAACTTAAAAATAACATTTTTGACATAACGAGGCTGCATATACGACTGCCACCATGTGAGTGGATTGACTAGCACAGAATCGTTCGTCACTACTAGAAAAAGTATTTTGTATGATAAGAGGTCTTGATTTAGTTGTTTAGGTGAAATGCTGAAGTTTGGAATATCAAAGAAGTACAAATGTAGTTTTGGTATACTTTATTATATTTATATGAGACGTAGCGAGCGTCTGGCGTATACAAATATTTTTTAACCTGTTACCTTTTGATGGCTATTTTTCGTTTGTTTCTCTGTCCTATATTTACGCCATCTTTTTGGCATGCCACAAAACCAGGTTCAACCAACCATTTTTTCAGAAAATGCCTGTACCAAGTCAGGAAAATGGCAATTTTTACATTATAGTTCGTTTCTGAGTGTTTTACATTTCGGTGTTGTGTCTCTGTTGTGTCGTAGTTCTCTTATAAATTATGGTTCCCTCAGTTTTAGTTTGTAACCCGGATTTTTTTCTCTCTATCGATTTATGAATTTTGAACAGCTGTATACTACTGTTGCCTTTATTAATTAACGACTTTCTCACATTGAAAATCTTTGACATTTTTTTCTTATTTAGTTGTGGTCTCAGTATTAAATGTTAAGGTTATATGTGGCACCGACACACAAATCAATCTATCAAAAATCAGAAAGGATCCTTGTCAAAAGTAAAACGACGAAGAGAAAATAGATAATCAACAAAAACTTCTTTAATTATAATCTATTTTGTTTTAAAACATTAATCGATAATTAACCTTCTTGAATTTAACCAGTGTAAAAAATATCAAGACATTCTTCAAGTAGATGTCTGCAAGATATTATGAAATACAAAAACTTGAATTCGGAGAGTCCCATTAAAATATGATGGAACTCAACGAGTTCTATGCACTATACTTACAATTTTGATAGTGATTTTAAAAGTTACAATGATAAATTCACTTCTTTGGAAAACAACTAATGGGAACAACACCAGCATTATGGTCAACCTAAAGATTATCCGTTACTGAAAAGTGTCATTAAATATACCAATCTGATATTTGATAAACCAAACGTGCGTGTCATCTTCAATAAGGCATATCAATGTCGCTCGAATCAAACCAGTTTGAAGACCAAATTAGAATACGAACTTTACCATAATGTGTATCAGCCGATAAGTCTTAGAAAATTGTGCAAAAATCATCGAAGGCGATAGGAACGGTGTTGAGCAAAAGTAAAATCTAGTAATTAGCTTTTTGATACGGAAATAGTGTCGTTCTGTCAATCTATGTAGGCAATAAGAAAATTAAATGATAATTCCATTATTATTTGTTTGCTTTTTAAATGACAGTAAAAGAAAAGCTTGGCGTGGGGTTACTTATTTAGCTAAGCCAATCCATTTGAGTCATAAAGCTATTACCTTTTATTTGCGTCTGCTATCATTATCGCTAGTACTTGTAAACTAAAAGCATCTGGGAAGATACTATAGGGTATCTAGTTTTTGTTTTGAATTAGTTCGTATGTCCGTTTTTCAGAAAAATTTAATGTAGGTGATTGGTGTCGTCTGTTGTATTTTGCTTTTTTTCGATTGCTGTTATCTCTTTATAGTCAAGAAACAGACTGTGGCACTACTTAAAGTATCATTCGTTTCAATTTAGAAGCTTACACCATTTTGACCAAATCATACCAAACTTTATCGAAATGATGTCCAGTGTAAATGAAATCAATATGAAACAAATCAAACGAAAAAAAAACCCACATTGACATTATGTATGACAAAATAATAAACGAAAAACAACTATGACAGATAGCAATGAGGAACAAGAAAATGTCTTTGGACAGGCATATTTAGAATAGCGTTATAAACCTATTTGTAAGCATTCTACCCCAGCCAGTGCATGTGATGTAACACAACATGAGAATATCAAGGAATTTAAACACAAAAGACGTAAAAACGGGGCGAACGGTACCAGAGGACATTCAAACTTATAAATCGAAAATACGTACTGATCTAGGAGGACTGGCAGTTATAACATCTTGTTTAAATGTAATGTAGATGAACGGTGGTTAAACTACTTGGTTCCCATAAGGTAAATGTGTTATAATTTGGTTCTAATTTGCATTATCTCCCGTTTGCCACAAGGAATTTCTAGATTCATACTATATTATTATTCACGCAAGTACAAAAAAAAAATCAAATTCCATTATATTTACACCAATGCGTTAACAAAAAAAAAAGGAATTATCCATTAGATTTGCAGTGAGTGAGGGTCTTCGGAGAAACTGTGAACCTCTTTACTCGTGTAATGGTATAAACCATATGTTAAATGTGGATTCTAAAATAACTTTGAAGATTTTCTAGATAATTTTAAATGTTGATCTTTTTTCTAAATTTAGTTCTATCAAAACTCTTGATTTTTCAACCCTGTATACCAACATTCCCCCCTGTGAAATTGAAAAATAATAATCCACTATGCTTTTCAACATGAAAATGGTAACATTCGCTATAAATTTATTACTTTGGGATATATATACCATACGGCATATATTATTAATAGTGAACAAAAAGGTAAAACATGGTACACAGAGGAACAAGTGATCAGTATGCTAGAGTTTAGTATTGACAATAAATTTATCGAGTTGATTGATCGTTATGGGATAACCGTTTCACAAATGATATCGGATATGTTCCTTACGTTGTAACTACAATACCCTACCGAATTAGATTATTTACCGGATTTGTTTGGTACACGACGGGTGCCACATGTGAATCAGGATCTTCTTACCTTCCGTAGCACCTGTGATCACCCGTAGTTTTTGGTGGGTTCGTGTTGCTTACTCTTTCGTTTTTTATGTTATGTCATGTGTACCATTGTTTGTCTGTTTGTCTTTTCATTTTTAGCCATGGCATTGTCAATATAAAAAAAGAAGATGTGGTATAATTGCCAATGAGACAACTGTCCACAAGAGACCAAAATGACACAGATATTAACAACTATAGGTCACTGTAAGGCCTTCAACAATGAGCAAAGCCCATACCGCATATTCAGATATAAAAGGCCCTGATATTTTTGATTTGTGAGTTTGAGTGTCCCTCTGGTGTCTTTCGTCTCTCTTTTATTGAATTTGGAGGTAGACTATTTCAACAAATTATCGGCCTTCCTATGGGAACATACTGTGAATCTCTCCTTGACGACCTCTTCTTATTTTCATATGAGCGGCAGTTAGACACTTGTCAAAACAAGAAGATCAAAGAAGCCAGGTAATTTAATTTCACATTCAAATATATTGATGATGTTCTTTCCGTTAACGATCCAAACTTATCTGATTGGGTTCTATTAATATATTTTCCCAGAACTAGAAATTATAGAAACAACAGATATGGCTTCCTTCGCCTCATTTTTAGACTTATACCTCGAAATTGACAAACTCGGTCATCTCAATACTAAAATCTATGACAAACTAGACGATTTTAATTTTGAAATTATCAATTTCTCCCAACTTAGCAGCAACTTCACCTGTATATGGGATAGACATTTCCCAAGTTATTCGGTATTCACTGTTTCGGAAGGGTAAGCAGATCCTGTAAAGGTTAACAACGGATCGATGTCCACGGAGTTAGCAAATATCTGTTTGATTTTTTTCCCCATTATATTGTCCTATTTTTTTTTTACCAGTTTTTATTCATGCGCAACTTGCCAGAATATTCATCAGTGTTGAATGCAGGCAGTATTTGGATAACGAAGATTAAGAAGAAGTATCGACAACGAGCAACATATCATTATTTTCTCCTTATTATTTTTTTTTAAGGTAGCCACCTTGTTATACTTTAAAATAATTTTAATCACATGACAAATGACGAAATGACTACTGAATTGACGCATGCCAAGTGAGTGGTTATTCTCCAAAGTGCTGTATCGTATTTATCTATAACAGTATCCGTCAAATAGCAAGCATTAATCGTGGTTTCATATTGTCCAACTGAATTTTAGGTTTCATGTTCAAAATTATTTGTATCTGGAGCAACAAATTGTTAAACAAATCACTTCTATTTCAACATTTTCTTTTTTAAAAGTATCGACTTAGCTATTTTTAAATCACCTGACAATATCTCTAATGAATTATCGCTTTACAATTGATGTCTTATTTGTGTATATATCATGTGCGGTATCGTGTATAGATATTTATATATATATGACATAGCAGGTATTTATTTTTAGTTTCAAATTGTCGAACGAAATTCAAGGTTTTTGTTTACCCAAATTATTGTCTTATTTATGACCATTTATTACAGATATACAAATGTGTACCTAACAACTGTTTCTAGTAACAACTGTTTACTTCTTCCCCTTGACTGGATTATATTATAATTTTAATTAATATCATTTTTTTGTGTTGTCATTATAAAATATATGGTCATATAGGTCTTTTATTTTAAATCGTTAGTAATGACATAGTTCTATATCATGAAGGTTGCTACTATTCTGTCATGATTGTGGCAGAGGTGTATTGTCAAAGTCTACGTTTTCTATGTTTTGTTCTGAATACTTTTTTTTGTCTTTTTGGTCTTTTTGGTATTTTGCTATGTCGATATCGTCTTTGTATCCGACTTATGACGGCTTATATTCGACTTATGACGGCTTATATTCGACTTATGACGGCTTATATTCGACTTATGACGGCTTATATTCGACTTATGACGGCTTATATTCGACTTATGAGTTCGAATGTTCCTATGGTATCTTTTGCCTCTCTTTTATTGAAGAAATGGACGTAAAACAGAATAAAACATCCCCAAATAAACGTTATGCTTTGTAATACTACCTACTACCTACTAACTAATACCAGTAATCGAAATCTCGTATTTAGTATCAAAATTACTACGTTTACATAGAAACAGTCAGAATAATAGAATTCAACGGGATTATCAAAATGGGAAGATTTATTTTAAATAAGATATGTAACAAATAAGTAGATGCGATAATGGAAACCTCATCATACAACTTCCAGTAGTGGATCCAGGATTTTCGGTACTGGGGGCTCAAACTTATTTTCATTTAGGTAAAATTATAGAAATATTCTTCTAGACAACCAATGCATCATTCTCTGCACAGAGATATATTTTTATGTATTTGGTTTTAAACAAATAACTAAAAGAATCTTTATCGTTTCTTAAAAGAGGAGCGAAAGATGGAGGGGTGGGGAGGGGATTGGTTATTAAAAAAATCTTAGATGATTCGGTACACAGACAAGAGTTCATTTGTTTTTTGTTTGTTCTTTAATAATTTATCAAAGGTACCAGGCTTATAATTTGATACGCCAAACGCGTGTTTCGTCTACATAATACTCAGTGACGCTCAGATCAAAATAGTTAGAAAAGCCAAACAAGTAAAAACATGATAAAGTTTAAGAGCATTGAGAACAAAAATTCCTAAAAGTTGTGATAAATCCGATAAGTTTTCAAACAGGAGATTAGGAATCGCCGTTAACATTGGAAGTGCATTTATCGCCTCATTGTATGATCCGAAGGGAAAGTTCACGTATCTTTGAATGATCACAACAAGCTTAGGGTGGAGTGTGCCGCCATAAAGGATGCAATTCTTGTGAAAATCCCCCCATGTGAAAACACGTTTTTACAGAACATCCCAAGTGCAATGTTTCAAACGCAAGTTTGGATAAACTCTCATATTGCTAAACCAGTGATCATACTTTCCAAGGAATCTGGTTGGTACATTTGTAAGTGGGTAAAAACAATTTGCTCTCGGTTTTCTTTAAGGGACCTATGTCAGTAGATTTCCTTGAAGACCTTGTTTTTACGTATACGGACACGGCTTGCAATAACAACTGTGTATGCAACTAACAGAAATCTGTGTCTACCAATATTTGTTCATGTAAAGGCTATGATGGTTGTAGAAATTATTTAACTTACCGAGCAATATTGGAACAAGACGACGATGAAAACGATGACCGATGTCAGGTTTTCGAAAGTTGTCATGCCCTTTGTTTGCTAAAATACCCCATACAACCGCTCTTTCTAAGGGGTTCATGTGTGATTTTGCAAGGCAAAGGCACATAAAACCTAAAAAGTTCATAGAGCTAGAATATTCGCTGAAACTTTAGTCCATCATTAAACTCATTTGATTTAATTGCCTTGTGAAATATTTGTGACTGGCAATACATATACATCAAAGCAAAACCCAAATCGACTTCGACTTTTTATAAATGCCGTTAAATTTAGAAATATATCTTTAGAATTACATGCGATGTAACAAAATGAATTGAGATTCGATTGTTATATCTGCTATTTTGTTACTTGTCTGAATTCCCTTTAAAATGTGCATTTGGTGGTTTCATTATTTTCAAATTAAGTTGAAAATGAAGTGCAACAGTTTATTTCATTATGAATTTCTTGTTAAGTAACAATTCAAATATTTTTTGGAGACTTTTTATAACCTCTTGTGGAATAAATTGACAGTAGTGAAAATTTCAATCACTTACCTTTGACCTCATTAAAAAAAAAATGCCCCATATTTCAATTCTACGACCAGGCAAAAATTAAATAATAACCATTTCTCTTTCAAAAAAGTCATAATTTAGCCTGCAGGTAGGGTGGTCCATTAAAGTTGAAAAATTGTTGGCTTGGTCACTCCACTATAATTTTACCATCTTGTTGGGTGGGTCATTGTCGTCGTCCATTGAAGTCTAAAAAAAACGTGACTGTGTTCCTTATAAACCGCCATACTACACAACAATACTGAAAAACTTCATTTGTATTCAATGATGTAATTTCACATTGAATTTTAAAATCCCTTATGAAAATTCAATCATGCAGCCTTTATAAAACGTTTAATTTTGACTGATTTTAATACCAACACAAATTTTTAAGGTACTACATCATGTCATCCAGTATAATTTGTGGACCCTGTAATCGTGTCAACAGAAATAATTCTGCACAGATATTGTGCACTAATTGTGGGGAAGGTTTCTGTGCTGACTGCGAACAGACTCACAGGTCTATGTTGGTAACTGCAGACCACACATTGATATCAACCAATACAGTACACAAAACTGAAAATAGTGCTGTCATTATGATTTGTGATATTCATGGCAAGACATTTGATCAATACTGCAAAACACATGACTTAGCCATTTCCGTAGCCTGCCTTCCGGCAAAACACAAACATTGTTCTGGTGCCGTTATTTCTCTTATCGAAGCAGCAAAGAGATCGATAGCCCTGGATGATATAACAGATTCAGTCAATGTCGCTCTAGATAACAAGAATCATTTCATTAAGAATCGAAATGTAGCTATGCAGAATGTTGAAGTACAAGAACAGAGCATCCAAAAATCAATCGGAGAAATGAGAACAAATTTAAACAAACATTTGGACAAAATTGAGAACTGAGCTGTCAGAACTGTACACGAACTGTAAAGCAAAGTATGGAAAAGTCCTGAAAACATTTCATAAAACAGAGAATGAAATCAAGTTGCTACAAGAGCAAACTTCACAACTGACACATCTTGGCTCCGACGTACAGGTATTTCTTGGAACTCGTCAGATCACCGAATTAATCAATGTTAAGGTACACACCGTCAAATCTGTGGTGAGTGTAATACAGGATTACACGATAGAAATAGAAATGCACCCAGTAATCACTTCTTTGCTTGAGGGTATCGATTACTTTGGAAAAATTAAAGTTGAGGAAAAAAACTCCTGTTTATTTTTCAAAGAGGCAAAAGTTAGCCAAGCTCAAATAGCTCATATACCAGCCCGTCTATTGTTTGATAGTACAGGTATACGATTGCTAAAGAAGTTTAAAATAAAAGAGACAAAGGATGAAATGAAAATCTACAGTTGCGAGATTTTACCGAACAGCCATATACTAGTTGCCATATTCTCTGAAGACAAAGTAAATATTCGTAACATACCAGTCTCTAACAAGCCGTACGATTTGACAGTTCTAGACAGTAATCTAATTGCAGTTTCGTATGGCGATTTAATGGAAATAATGAACATAATAGACAACAACGTTCAGGCAAAGGTTGGTTTTGATTCACCATGTTGGGGAATTTCATATCAAAATCGAAAAATTTATATCAAGGTCGACGATGAAGGAATAGTGGAGCTGGATGTGTCAGGGAACAGATTACGTACAATTGGAGGGAAGTTTGCTGAGGCCGGCTGGATTTTCCACATAACTACAACAAAAAACAGAATATATTGTACAGATTTCGTGGAAGATGCTGTATACTTCTGTAGTATGACAGGTGAAGATATCTGGACATTTACTGAACAATCTCTTGTTAATGCGAGGGGAATATCAGCTGACGGTGATCAGAATGTATTTGTTGTGGGGAGAAAAACTAATAGCCTGGTTATGATTCAGCATGATGGGAAAGTCAGTAAGACGTTACTTACTGATTGTATCGATGATCAAGTTTCTGTGAACTACAACACAGATATAAAGTTACTGTTGATTTGTAATAATATACTGGAGAAGTATTTCTATATAGTGTTACCAGGGAATCGTGTATCTAAGTGGAATGGTAACATGGCCGACTTTAAACAGAATGGTTTTATTCATTTCTGTCTCGGGCAATGCAATCATGTATCGTAGTTCTCACCTTTTTGTTGGTGATTTGAGAACAGTTAAATCTGACACGAGTTATTCTTCTCTTTTTTCGGCTTTCGCGTTATTAAATTTCTCTGGTTCTTTTATTTGTTTAGTCCCAGTCTTGTTTATTTTCGATATTCACTGCCATGAGAATGCGAGGTGAAAGAATGTGTACGAGACAGAGTCTAAATTCTTTCTCTCTTTATGTTTTTGTTGTTCCTTGTACTTCTATTGCAGAAAACTCGACATAGGGATAGTGATCCGGTGGCGGCGTTAACTTATTTTGAAAAGCTTTATATTTCAGAAAGTGGAAGACCTGAATGTTTCTTACTTTGTATATAGATGCCTTATGTTATGAAGTTTCCGTCTATCATATGTCTATTGTCCTTGATCTCATTTTCATGTGACTACTAAAAAAAAAAGTTGAGATTTTTTTTAATACTAATTTCTTTCTTATTATGACTGATCGGATAACTGTATTTAGTATGTGCGTACCTTGCAAGGTCTTCATGCCCGTCATACAGTTTTCATTTGACCTCGATCTCATTTCATGGATCAGTGAACAAGGTTAAGTTTTTGAGGAAAAGTCAATATATCAGATACTATAAGCAATAGGTGACAGAGGTCTAACTTTTAGGAATTTTGGTCCTCAATGCTCTTCAACTTCGAACTTTATTTGGCCTTTTTAACTTTTGTGGATTCGAGCACCACTGATGAGTCTTTTGTAGACGAAACGCGCGTCTGGCGTATATACTAAATTAAGTTCTGGTATCTATGATGAGTTTATCTACTATATTTGGTGTATGGAATAATCGTAAGGTGTACATGTCCAACTGACAGGTGTCATCTGACCTTGATCTCATTGTCATGTTTCAGTGGTAATATTGGATATTTTTGTGTTTTGGTCTGTTTGTCTTATACTGTATGCAATGTTAAGAAAACAAAGTCCTGAAACAGCAAGAAAAATGCATCTTGCTTTTCTTCCGAGACACATGAAATAAACCCTAGGATATTTCTAGAAGTTAATGCACTTTTACATTTAGATGAATGAGGATTTAACATGCTTCGTACGAAGCACACAACATATAAAAAAATGTTTTACAACGCAATTAAAAAAACATTGTTCTGTTTCAGTGGGGTGTAGTTTCATTTTCATCTCTTGTTTAATGGTATTTTTTTTAACATGCTTTACAAGGCAACTTCTTTGAAATTAATTGTTTCAATGCCGAAAGAGCATCAACAATACAAATGTCTTATATAACAGATAGTAAAGTTTTCTATTAGATGTATATTAAGAACCAAAAACTAGCTTTTACTTGAAAATGACGCGTCTGTAAATAAATCTTATTTTTGTATTATTTTGACACGTCATGGAAAGATAAGCGTATTATAAGACCTTCACTAGTAGTGATGCTAAAGCTAAATTATCTAAAATCTTATTATACAATTGAAGTTCAGAAACAAAACTCAGCTGAAGCTATGAATATATTAACTGAAATAATGGAAAATCTGCAATTAAAATTTAAGTATCTGAAATACTAAACCAATACGATATAATTAGTTTTAAAAGGTACCAGGATTATAATTTAGTACGCCAGACGCGCGTTTCGTCTACATAATGTGCAACAAACACAGACGTCCTGTCACCTGTCTTTAATAATTGATCATGTAGCGGGCTAAAACATTTTTTTGAGATTCCAATACACATAAAACTGAGAATGGAAATGGGGAATATGTCAAAGAGACAACAACTAACAAAGAGCAGACAACAGCCGAAGGCCACCAATGGGTCTTCAACGCAGCGAGAAAATCCGCCACCCGAAGGTTGTATATCCGCCACCGGAAGGATATGTTCCTTACGTCGTAACTATAATCCCCTTCCCTTTCATGAATGTGACCTTCCGAATTAGACTATTTTCCGGATTTGTTATAACACATAAGCAACACGACGGGTGCCACATGTGGAGCAGGATCTGCTTACCCTTCCGGAGCACCTGAGATCACCCCTAGTTTTTTGGTGAGTTTCGTGCTGTTTATTCTTTAGTTTTCTATGTTGTGTCATGTGTGCTGTTGTTTGTTTGTCTTTTTCATTTTTAGCCATGGCGTTGTCCGTTTGTCTTTTTTCATTTTTAGCCATGGCGTTGTCAGTTTGTTTTAGATTTATGAGTTCGACTGTCCCTTTGGTATCTTTCGTCCCTCTTTTGTACTCAGCTGGACCTTTGATAAAATTGTGCACTAGTTCAGTGAAATGATCGTCACACTTAACTCTAAAACATATAAATGAACTAATAAAAAACCATACAAGACTTACAGAGGTGGAGCTCAACATCATTTGTGAGATATCAACCCTCCTCGAATACCTCTAGCCAATGTAAAATAATAAAACACATAGCAATAAGCACAGTCAAACTCAGTTTAAAAGAAGCTCGTATACGATTTCAGAATAAGTAACAAAAGAAACTAAGCAAAATAATAATGATACATAAATTAACTAAGGACTACACCATTACACGCAGTTACTGATATGCCAGCCACAGAACTCAATTAAACTGATTGAAAGATTGCGTCTTCATCATATGCAAATCAAGTAAAATCCATTCTGTTTGGGGTTTATATCATACCATCATAAAACATAAGAGAAGAACATAACCCGTACCATGCTAATAACTTGTTTAAGAATAAATGCGTTTATTTTTGATGCAAAAACTTTATGAGTGAATCAATATTACATTTATTACATTATTGATCTGTTAAGTCAAAGAATGCAAGGACAATTACAAGAAATGCACTTACACTCTTACTAATCGTTTAATAGGAATTGCAATACAGAATATTCGCAGTTGTTGAAAACTGTGGCAATGATATGACCGCTTGCGTATTTCAATAAAAACTAAAATATGAAACCATTATGCAATGAATGAATATCGTATAACTAATTAACGAATCCAATGCGATTTACGTAAAATTAAAAAGTTTGATCTGTGTTTTTTGTAACATATTTATTTGTTTTTTTTAGTGATTAAGATTATAACACAATGTTGTCTGCTGTACCTCTATTTGTGACATGTTTACCTATTATTAATGTGTGTTTTGTTGTCAATATAATGGAATTTGATGCGACTGTCATAGATGTGAGAGGTTTAGCTAGCTATTTAACCAGGTTCAATCCACAATTTTATACATTAGAAAATGACTGTACCAAATTAGGAATATGATAGTTGTTATTTATTTGTTATATATTTTTGAGCGTTTAATTTAGCCGTTTGATTAGGTATTTTCCGTTTTGAATTTTCATCGGAGTTCAGTATTTTTGTGATTTTACTTTTTGATAGTGATTGGTTTCTTTTTTCTTGTGAACGTTATAAATTGCATTCGTCCGAAGTTCTTTTCTGGATTTTCAAGAAAAAAATAAACAATTGAAAGCCAATGATGTATTAGAAGCAAAACAGTTCAAGTTTTATCACCATTGATATTCATATGATTTATACCACTTTAAATTCAAATGGTACTTGATACTATCGATTCCGATTGAACATCTTAACATTATTATGTCGAACCTATATAAGAAAGGGCAATAATGAGTTGTAACATACACAGTCTATGTGAAGTGCGAATCGAGAAAACTGTTTTTATGTGGAGTTTAGATTTTTTCTGATATGAAATTGTGAATAAACAAACACACTATGTTTCTGCGTTTAGTTTTGTTTGAAATATTGAAACATATAAATACGTTAAGTGAATATTGCCAATAATCAATAGACTGTATATCGATTATTATCACAGTCGTTTAAAAGAAAAATCGTGAAATGGACCTTATGAGGTAGCAGTCAAAATGAACTTTTAAGATAAAAATCGAAATTCTTCATTGTTGTTCAAACATATTCATATTAGTTATATTGCAGATGTTTTTCACTCGTTTCGTTCATTGATAGCATTTAATTTTTTTTAAAGTTTTTATGGACTGACTATTTGGGAGTTCGTTATTTTTGTTAAACATTTTTTTATATGTTAATGATTAAATCAAGTCATGTTGAAAACCCAAATTCTCGTTGAAATTAGTGGCATCCAATTACATCCATTATGTTTCTATATGAACACGTCAAAAAATACATATCCGATATCCTTACTTAATGTATACTGTATAAATGGTGTTTATATCCTAAACACCAAGCTGAATACATATACATCGTTTTCGCATTTTAACATCTTTAATTTTGTAACATGTTTATATTAGAAAAAGTCTTTAGGATTGTTTTAATAGTAATAAAGGATAACTCTATTCTATTAGAAAAAGGTGCATTCACATAAGAATAAATAACAGTATCATCCTATTATGATTGTGGCAGAGAATGTATTCGAACAAGGTCAACTAACATTCAACTGTCTTTGGTTTATCATTGTTACAGCATTTTGACACCTCAAAATTATTGATCGTGCAGATACATTTTATTTAATGCAAATGCATATTTACTTGAATTCATGCAACATAATTGGAATTAAACATTTAAAATACATGAAAAGTTGCATAATCGTTTGCTATGTTAAATACATGCATGATTTAAGACCAATTATCACTAACCTTCTGATAGATTTTATTTCATTCCAACAAATGCCAACATTCTTCTGAAAATTCCATACGATTCCAAAAGAAAATATCGCTACTCCACAAAAGATTTGAATTTTCGATTCGCACTATCTATAGGCTGAAACATGATTAAGCCAATGCGTGTTTTGTTGACAATTAAAGATATTTGAACTATGCGTATCAATTATCTATAGTAGATGGCATTTAAATGAATACAAATCAACAATATTCTGAATCTTTAGATTGTCGGTTAACAAATATTCAAAAATAGTGGGAACGAATTAATTACGAAATATAGTGGGAACGAATTAATTACGAAATATTAAAATGCGATGTATTAAATTAAAGACTCGTACAATTTGAGAGAAGTCTAAAAATCAAAGATGCAAGGACAGAGGTAAGTGTTTCTCACGAATTGAAAAAAAACCATTTTGCACGTAATCAAAACACGAATAATGGTAAACATTTTATATGGTGATCCAAAAAACAGAATAAGCTGTAAAAGTTTAAGAATTTGATCGCATGAATTTGGATCCAAAAGATTTGAGTTTTTTTCAAGTGTTTTAGAGCATTTAATTCTTAATTTTAAATAGTTATATTTAAAAGATTTCGTCATTTGGAGAACATTGTGCGTTTGGTAAAAAAACAACTTTAAGGATTGAATGGAATATGCCACAATGTCGTTGATTTAATCTGTATTTAGAAATTTACCATCCATTTTAACAAGTACAAAAATTAATACTGAATATATTTGTTTTAGATAGAGAAATATGTCATCCATACTGTGTGGACCCTGTAGGCGTAGAAACATACATAAAAATGCGGAAAAATGGTGCATTAAGTGCGGGGAAGGGTTGTGCACTGACTGCAAACAGAGTCACAGATCTTTGAGTGGTACTAGTGATCACAAATTAGTTTCAATAGAAAACTATCTTAAAATTGAAAATATACCTATTAACTTGAAATATGATAAGCATAACAAGAAGTTTGATAAGTACTGCAAAACACACGATGAAGCTATTTGCATGGAATGCATACCATCAAAACACAAACTTTGTTATGGCGTCGTTATTTCACTAGAAGAGGCGTCAAATCATGCAAAGAAATCAACAGCCTTTGATGACTTGACGAATTCAATAAAGGGCACTTTAGGTAACATAAAGAAATTTATGAAAACTTGCGATATTTCTAAGGAAAAAATCAAAACTCAGAAACAAAGTGTCAAAGATTCAATCAAAGCAATGCGAACACACTTAAACACTCATTTAGATGAACTTGAGGGAAAATTAGTCGATGAGTTGTCACAACGATGTAAAAAGTGCAGATTAAAATATAAAAAGATAAGGAAACATTTGAAAAAAACAAAATAAGATATCACAACACTAAAAAGACAAACATGACAGTTAAAGCGGTTCGGAACCGATTTACAAGTTTTTCTTAGATCTCGTGAAATCAAAAAGTTAATCAACGAAGAGGTACGCAAATTAGAATTGACGACGAGTGCAATGTCGGATTCCAAGATAGGAGTTGAGATGCATGCAGGTATTAATGCATTATTAAAAGATGTTGATAAATTTGGAAAGATTATAGTTGAAGAAAACACAATCAGTTTACCATTTAAAGATGCAAAAGCCGGTCAAGCTCAAATGATTCAACCTTTGAGCTTATCAAGCTGCAGTTCCGTTACAAATTCCAAATAAAAGCCAAAACTGATAAAATGCATGTCAGTGGATGCGCAATTTTACTAAACAGTATTTAATGATTGCGGATTACAATGGAACGGTTATTATGAAGTATAGTGAAGGTGGAACGCATATCCGTGACATACCCGTATCTAGCACACAATACGATCTGACGGTTATAGATACTTATAATATGGCAGTTTCGTATGGAAACTGTATGGAAATATTGAATCTTAAAAACTAAGAAAGTTTAACCAAAGAAACATTTGAATGGAATTGTTGAGGAATTTCATATTACAATAAGAAAATTTATGTCGTAGTCTTCACTGAAGGAATTCAGGAATTTGATATATTAACGAAGTGCAAACGTTTGATTTTTGAAAAACACAAGGAACCTGATGTTCTTTATATAACAACTGTTAAAGACAGAGTTTATTGTGCATCTTCTGACAAAGGCATAGTATACTGTTGCAGTATGCAGGGGGAAACTTTTTTGTCATACACTGATGAATCTTTAGTCTACTCAAGAGGAATATCAGTTGACAATGATCAAAACGTGTTTGTTGTAGGGAGAGATTCTAACAATCTGATGACGATACGACACCATGGGAAAGTCAGTAAGAAATTACTTACTGAATAAGATGGTCTGAACAATCCAGTCTCCCTAAATTACAACCCGAAAAAGAAAGTATTGTTATTGTGTAACCAAGAAGATAGATACGTGTTTCTGTATAGTGTTTTAGAGAAGAAAAATTCATCTGAAAACTGAAAATGTGCCCTTTAGTGTGAAGTACGTCCACGTCTTATTTTAATTGCTGCTCAAATGGGATTTTATTGAAACAGTGATTTCGTTTTTACAATGGTCAGAACATTTTTTGGCGACAGTCGACTATAATTAAAGAACTGTAAGGCGTGTTCAAGTTTGGCTAAATCAAACAGATATTTACTCGGAGTTAAGTATTTTGTGATTTTACTTTTAACGTTAGCGTGTATGTGCATTTAAACTTAGACTGTCTACTTTTAGTCAGGACGTAGTTCTACGATTTAGTTGTCTTTTTGGCTATGTTATTTTCTGTCCAGACCGAAGCTTCGCTTCCGCTCGAGTAGCCTGGATTCTCCTTAATTCATAAAGAGGAATGAATCAGGGGGTCAAGAGGGTTTGCTGAAGTAAAACAATATATTCATTTTCTGTGTTCCTTCTACCAGACACCCTCGGATTTGGACCTTTGGAAATTTGTTTGTTTTGCATTAGCATACAGATACATGTGTCGTTTTTGAAGCTTTGCAGAAGTCGTCCTTTTGTTTCAGTGATAATATATATAGTCCCTAGTGTGGACAGTGTATAACTTGCAATTTTTTTCATGCACCTGCCAAAATGTTGTGTTTTTTATATATCTTTAGCACAACATATTTAGTAGGGGATGCATAAACATCCTTTAAAAAACATTTTGAGTACGAATTGTTAGATAAAGAAGTACTGTTTTCATCCATTTAAAAAAGGTAAACAACTAGTTGGTTTAAAGCTGTCAAACTGAATTAAAAGCCCCCATTGTCCATAAATTGAGTTTAAACTTATAGAATGATGATAAAAAGTGCAGTTATATGAAATATGTTTTATAATCCTGGTACTTTTGATAACTATTATAATGTTATAGATATGAAACTTTATAGAAGTTCAATAATGTAAAAGAAAATTTAAAGCATTTCTAGCTCAACAACATAATCATTTTGTGAAATATAATCTATGCATGATAAACAATAAAATTACACCACCCCACATTGTTCACAGTATTATTGAATCAGTTTGTGTGAGGATTGACACCTGCTGATCTGACTATAAATGCTTATGTGGCATATGAAAACTCTTAGTACAAAGTGAAATTAAACTATACACCACTGCTGAAAACCTAAATTCTGATCACATTATTGCTGCATAAGTTAAATTCATTCATCAGGGTATTGAATAGTTGATAGAAGTGAGCATCTGTTGTCACAAACGGCCTGTAACAATGAGAGAAACCCATACCTTGAAATGACAAATGTAACACAATTCAACAAAAACCCCAAAACATCAATTGGAACCATCACTTTTAAATAGCTATGGATTTCATTGAGGACCACGCCACAGCATAGGCTAAACGCACTAGCACTTGTCTCAGAGTTTTCTCTCCATATATACCTTTATGATCGTTTTCAGACAAAAAGAAGCTGTGAAATGTCTATCATTTTTTTGACGCTAAAAATGTTGTTCCTGCGGACAACGCTTAAAATAATATTGTCGTGTGTGTTAATCGTACTACAACCAGTGTCTTGTAAAAATGACACTCACGTTAGCATGCAAGCAACAACATATCATTTGACAAGAATTAGATTTTGGTGAATCATAAGTCTTTCATGGGTTCAATGAACATTATATTGATCTATATTGAACAATAAATCGATGGACTTACCTTGTTTGTATTGGATATCTAAGCTTCGCAAAATTCCGTACACACAACGTTAAATTGCCGGCTCATCTGCATGTTAAAAGTAAAATCACAAAAAATAGTAAATTCCGAGGAAAATTCAAAACGGGAAGTCTCTAATCAAATGGCAAAATCAAAATCTCAAACACATCAAACGAATGGACAATAATTGTCATATTCCTGACTTGGTACAGACATTTCCTTGTGTAGTAAAAATGGCAATTGAGCCTGGTTTTATAGCTAGCTAAACCTCTCACTTTTATGACAGTTGCATCGGTTGATGTGTTTGAGTTTTTGTTATCCCATTTGATAAGGGACTTTCCGTTTTGAATTTTCCTTTTAGTTCAGTATGTTTGTGATTTTACTTTTTACAAATATTTCGAAACCAGTAATGTATAAATACTTATGTATAGATACGAGATAGATACACAGTCTAAACTATTATTTGCTTTGTTCAATCATTATTAAAAGTGGAATAATGATATGATAATTCGTCTTTAGCGGCCATTATCAGTATATGGTTTATCTTTTTTCAAAATAAGCTCAGAAACATTGATGATGAATTATTAACTTGCAAGAGAACAATCCGACCTCATTGAATCCGTATTCATGTGAATTCAATTTAACGCCTAAGCTAGATACGAATGTAAAAGAAAAGAATGTCAACATTGAAAATGAAACAAAGGTTAATCATTTGATTGATGGATTCGATCCATAAAATGTTAGTATACAGGTAAATACGATGATTAACGTATATTTTCAATTGATAATAATAACAATCCTATTGAGTGAGTTGCTGATTATCTATTTATAACTACATTTGTGTTTATATTGTTGATATGACAATCTGGTCTTTGGAGCCCAACTCGATAGTTTCAATTAAAATGGCGTCTAGACTCAAATACACACGAAACAAAGTTACTTATTATCGAGCCTATGCCATGTGTATTGTTTATTTTAGACTTTTATAATTTGAATAAATGTTTTACACTGTTTTCAATCAAATATGAGAATTTGAGTCTAATCGGTGAACATGAATTCACATGAATTGACATTCTTCCGGAGCACCTGAGATCACGACCAGTTTTTGTTGGAGTTCGTGTTGCACAGTCTTTAGTTTTTTTCATTTTGTTTCGTGTGTACTATTATTTATCTGTTACTCTTTATTTTTAGCCAAGGCGTTGTCATTTTATTTTCGATTTATGATTTTGACTTTTCCTCTAGTATTTTGCGATCCTCATTTTTTTGAAAGCTAGTGCTCCTTTAACTGTAACTTAATAACAAAGCTATTAAACCAAGAGTTCCAAATGGTCAAGTTGAAATCATCCCTTCGTAAATTTTACGGACGCCATCACGAGTTGGTTGACCGTTATGGAATAACCGTTTCACAAATGATATCGGATATGTTCCTTACGTCGTAACTACAATCCCCTTCCCTTTCATGAATTTGACCTACCGAATTAGACTATTTACCGGATTTGTAATCACATAAGCAACACGACGGGTGCCGCATGTGGAGCAGGATCTGCTTACCCTTCCGGAGCACCTGAGATCACCCCTAGTTTTTGGTGGGGTTCGTGTTGTTTATTCTTTAGTTTTCTATGTTGTGTCATGTGTACTATTGTTTTTCTGTTTGTCTTTTTCATTTTTAGCCATGGCGTTGTCAGTTTGTTTTAGATTTACGAGTTTGACTGTCCCTTTGGTGTCTTTCGTCCCTCTTTTATAGACGAAAATGCTATAAATAGTACTGAAACACTGACTAATAAGCTCATAATAAAAAGTTTAAATACCATACATGTATGGTATAGGTTAAAAAGAAATAAAAGCACGTGACTATCACTTTTTGTATAATTCTCAAAAACTACAGCATTGAATTCTTATATTAACAGATTTTTGAAGAAAGAAAAATCATATGCTATCCACATTTTGAAACTTAAAGCAAACTTTTATAAACAAAATATCACAAATTGTCGAAAAAAAACTGACTAAAGAATAAGCAACACGAACCCCAGTAAAATCTAGGGGAATCTCAGATTCTCCGGCAGGGTAAGCAGAATCTGCTCCACATGTGGCACCCGTCGTGTTGCTCATAATATATCAAACCCGGTAAATATTCTAATTTGGTAGGTCACATTCATGAAGGGAAAGGGATTGTAGTTACAACGTAAGGAACATATCCGATATCATCTGTGAAACGGTTATTCCAAAATGGTCAACCAACTCGTGATGGTGTCCGTAAAATTAACGAAGGGTGATTTCAACCTCACAATTAGGAACTCTTGGCTTAATAGCTTATTAGTGAGCAGCAACCCACTATCAAGAAAATCATGATAGGAAATACAAGCACCTCTTTTGTCGTAAAGTTTTTTGTTTTCAACCGATCCTCATTGTTTACATGTATTTATTAAACAATATGCTGTAAACCCTGAATCCAATGCAAGTCATGGTATCACGCATGATTAGACCACAGTGATGACAATGAAAGCAGTAACGGCTACATGGTTCGACCGACCATTTTACATAAAATGTCCTGTACCTAGTCAAGAATATGGCATTTGTTATAAAACAGTCAGTTTCTATAACCTTAACTGCTTACTTGGATGGAGAGTTGTCTCATTGGCACTCATACCACATCTTCCTATATTTATATATGTAAAATGTACCAAAAATACAGAATTAAAACCGCAAACAATTTTTATAAACAACTTTTTCCACGACAAATGAGGCTGTGAAAATTAAGGCCCCCTTAGTTGCTTTCCTGGGCAACTGAGGGTTGATGTAACAGGTGATTGTTAATAAAATATGTTTAATATTTAAAAAAAAAAAAAAAACGAAACGCAAACAATAAGACGTATAAAAATGTCCAACCTCCCCCTTCTAAAGAACTGCTACTAAATACATGAATATTGGATGTATAAATACCGAGACTTGCCGTACAGCAACGCAATTTCACACTCAACAAAACAGTCATATTTGGGAATAGGTACATTTGGTACTTAGCGGACTGACGACATAGATTTAAGGCCACCTACGCTGTGGTTAAAATTGTCGTTAGTTACAAACACACCACCAAGATCAACTAATTCGTGATGGTGAATAGCAAACATTGGTGGGTTTACGTTATTCGACAAAACTCAAACACGTTACATGTATCTTCAATGCGGCCAAAAGAAGAAACTATTCAACTTGACAAATTTTAATTTCGGCAAGTACAAAAAGTAAACCTCGGCAACCTGTTTCAGTTATAGTTTTGCTCTTTTATAAGCAAAATTATATTAAACGTGGACCACATAGGATCTAAAGGCTCTAGGTGGTCGAGTGGTCTAGCGCATTGGGTAAAATCCTAGGCGATTTGGTGCCAACATATCTCAGTAGCATGAGTTCGAATCCCGGCGAGGGAAGAACAAAATATTTGCAAAGCAAATTTACATTTCTAACGTTGTGGAGCTAATTTCTTCCTTGTTTTATTGTTTACATTGAAGTTTGCCAAATTATCTACCTTGAGAAAACTAAAGCATGAAATCCCATGACAGTATTGATTGAAGTGTACATGTCGTATGACGAGAAGTTATTCAGCCTGGTGACTTGGTATATTATACCTATGACAATATTTGTCAAGTTACAGGTATCTTTCGATTTTTTTAATTGGTCAATTTGAATTTAATGTCTCGTTTTATTTTACATTACTAATGTACTTATTCCAAACACATACACACTAATTTTACCCTAACAACAGTTTCTATTTACCATTGTACTTCCTTGTTTTGAAAAAGAAAGATCACTAAATGTACAAATAAAAACAAATATAAGTAAATGGTAAATTGAAAGGAATTTTCTTTTCGCTAATTTGTAACCGCAATCTCTTAATTAAAAACATTGCACCAGTTTGATCTTTTATTCTCAATCGAAAGTTATGTCACAGCCATTAATCATGCACATTATCGGGTTATTAAAAATGGGGTAATAAAAAATGCGTGAATCACATAATGACCCCCTGTAGAATGATGTTTCATTAGTATGACCCCCCAACCCAAAAGAAATCCCCATTGATTAACAGTGGGAAGAAGATGAGGACTGCATAGTGACAGGCAAATAACTATGAGAAGTATGTGGCCGTACGGTGACCTATAGTAATTAGTGTTAATTTGTGTGTCATTTTTGTCTCTTGTGGAGAGTTGTCTCATTGGCAATCATACCACATCTTCTTTTTTATATTGACACTATCTGTTATAGTTCTATTATTTTATATATGTAGCTTGGACTTATTAATTTGATACAGATAGTTCGTTATCTGGTTAGCAGTCATTGATAAGTGATATCCTCTTAATATTTTGAAATATTTTATTGGATAAAGCACATAAACTTTTAGGTAAATATTATATTGTCTTGGTGGTAATCATTACTTTCCATATTCATTGTTTTGAAGCTGATGGAACTGATTTTGGTTAATACTTTTTAGTTTTATTCTGTTTTGAGAAAACCATGAATAAATAAAATGTAACATCGATTTTTTCTTCTGAAACATGATCATCTGACACATGCAAGAAGAAAAATAATAACAAAATCAGCATTTAATAAAACATATAGATGAGTATGTGCTTAAATTAAGGGAATGACGTAAAAAGTGAAAAAAAAGAAAGTAAACTTTTTGTTTCATTTCATTTGACTGCAACCTATAATTCTACAAATTTAAAGTTTATGTAAAAGTTAAATCACAAAAAATACTGAACTCCGAGAAAAATTCATTAAAACATTTCAATGTCGATTTGTTAGCTCACCTGGCCGAAAGGCCAAGTGAGCTTTTCTCATCACTTGGCGTCCGGCGTCCGTCGTCGTCGTCCGTCGTCCGTCGTCGTCCTGCGTTAACTTTTACAAAAAATCTTCTCCTCTGAAACTACTGGGCCAAATTTAACCAAACTTGGTCACAATCATCATTGGGGTATCTAGTTTAAAAAATGTGTCCGGTGACCCGGCCAACTAACCAAGATGGCCGCCATGGCTAAAAATAGAACATAGGGGTAAAATGCAGTTTTTGGCTCATAACTCAAAAACCAAAGCATTTAGAGCAAATCTGACAGGGGTAATATTGTTCATCAGGTCAAGATCTATCTGCTCTGAAATTTTCAGATGAATCGGACATTTCGTTGTTGGGTTGCTGCCCCTGAAATGGTAATTTTAAGGAAATTTTGCTGTTTTTGGTTATTATCTTGAATATTATTATAGATAGAGATAAACTGTAAACAGCAATAATGTTCAGCAAAGTAAGATCTACAAATAGGTCAACATGACCAAAATGGTCAGTTGACCACTTTAGGAGTTATTGCCCTTTATAGTCAATTTTTAACCATTTTTCGTAAATCTTAGTAAACTTTTAGAAAAATCTTCTCCTCTGAAACTACTGGGCCAAATTTAACCAAACTTGGCCATCATCATCATTGGGGTATTTAGTTCAAGAAATGTGTCCGGTGACCCGCCCAACCAACCAAGATGGCCGCCATGGCTAAAAATAGAACATATGGGTAAAATGCAGTTTTTGGCTTATAACTCGAAAACCAAAGCATTTGGAGCAAATCTGACATGGGGATGAAATACATAAAATGTCCTGTACCTAGTCAAGAATATGGCATTTGTTATAAAATAGTCAGTTTCTATAACCTTAACTGCTTACTTGGATGGAGAGTTGTCTCATTGGCACTCATACCACATCTTCCTATATTTATATATGTAAAATGTACCAAAAATACAGAATTAAAACCGCAAACAATTTTTATAAACAACTTTTTCCACGACAAATGAGGCTGTGAAAATTAAGGCCCCCTTAGTTGCTTTCCTGGGCAACTGAGGGTTGATGTAACAGGTGAATGTTAATAAAATATGTTTAATATTTAAAAAAAAAAAAAAACGAAACGCAAACAATAACACGTATAAAAATGTCCAACCTCCCCCTTCTAAAGAACTGCTACTAAATACATGAATATTGGATGTATAAATACCGAGACTTGCCGTACAGCAACGCAATTTCACACTCGACAAAACAGTCATATTTGGGAATAGGTACATTTGGTACTTAGCGGACTGACGACATAGATTTAAGGCCACCTACGCTGTGGTTAAAATTGTCGTTAGTCACAAACACACCACCAAGATCAACCAATTCGTGATGGTGAATAGCAAACATTGGTGGGTTAACGTTATTCGACAAAACTCAAACACGTTACATGTATCTTCAATGCGGCCAAAAGAAGAAACTATTCAACTTGACAAATTTTAATTTCGGCAAGTACAAAAAGTAAACCTCGGCAACCTGTTTCAGTTATAGTTTTGCTCTTTTATAAGCAAAATTATATTAAACGTGGACCACATAGGATCTAAAGGCTCTAGGTGGTCGAGTGGTCTAGCGCATTGGGTAAAATCCTAGGCGATTTGGTGCCAACATATCTCAGTAGCATGAGTTCGAATCCCGGCGAGGGAAGAACAAAATATTTGCAAAGCAAATTTACATTTCTAACGTTGTGGAGCTAATTTCTTCCTTGTTTTATTGTTTACATTGAAGTTTGCCAAATTATCTACCTTGAGAAAACTAAAGCATGAAATCCCATGACAGTATTGATTGAAGTGTACATGTCGTATGACGAGAAGTTATTCAGCCTGGTGACTTGGTATATTATACCTATGACAATATTTGTCAAGTTACAGGTATCTTTCGATTTTTTTAATTGGTCAATTTGAATTTAATGTCTCGTTTTATTTTACATTACTAATGTACTTATTCCAAACACATACACACTAATTTTACCCTAACAACAGTTTCTATTTACCATTGTACTTCCTTGTTTTGAAAAAGAAAGATCACTAAATGTACAAATAAAAACAAATATAAGTAAATGGTAAATTGAAAGGAATTTTCTTTTCGCTAATTTGTAACCGCAATCTCTTAATTAAAAACATTGCACCAGTTTGATCTTTTATTCTCAATCGAAAGTTATGTCACAGCCATTAATCATGCACATTATCGGGTTATTAAAAATGGGGTAATAAAAAATGCGTGAATCACATAATGACCCCCCTTAGAATGATGTTTCATTAGTATGACCCCCCAACCCAAAAGAAATCCCCATTGATTAACAGTGGGAAGAAGATGAGGACTGCATAGTGACAGGCAAATAACTATGAGAAGTATGTGGCCGTACGGTGACCTATAGTAATTAGTGTTAATTTGTGTGTCATTTTTGTCTCTTGTGGAGAGTTGTCTCATTGGCAATCATACCACATCTTCTTTTTTATATTGACACTATCTGTTATAGTTCTATTATTTTATATATGTAGCTTGGACTTATTAATTTGATACAGATAGTTCGTTATCTGGTTAGCAGTCATTGATAAGTGATATCCTCTTAATATTTTGAAATATTTTATTGGATAAAGCACATAAACTTTTAGGTAAATATTATATTGTCTTGGTGGTAATCATTACTTTCCATATTCATTGTTTTGAAGCTGATGGAACTGATTTTGGTTAATACTTTTTAGTTTTATTCTGTTTTGAGAAAACCATGAATTATTAAAATGTAACATCGATTTTTTCTTCTGAAACATGATCATCTGACACATGCAAGAAGAAAAATAATAACAAAATCAGCATTTAATAAAACATATAGATGAGTATGTGCTTAAATTAAGGGAATGACGTAAAAAGTGAGAAAAAAAAGAAAGTAAACTTTTTGTTTCATTTCATTTGACTGCAACCTATAATTCTACAAATTTAAAGTTTATGTAAAAGTTAAATCACAAAAAATACTGAACTCCGAGAAAAATTCATTAAAACATTTCAATGTCGATTTGTTAGCTCACCTGGCCGAAAGGCCAAGTGAGCTTTTCTCATCACTTGGCGTCCGGCGTCCGTCGTCGTCGTCCGTCGTCCGTCGTCGTCCTGCGTTAACTTTTACAAAAAATCTTCTCCTCTGAAACTACTGGGCCAAATTTAACCAAACTTGGTCACAATCATCATTGGGGTATCTAGTTTAAAAAATGTGTCCGGTGACCCGGCCAACTAACCAAGATGGCCGCCATGGCTAAAAATAGAACATAGGGGTAAAATGCAGTTTTTGGCTCATAACTCAAAAACCAAAGCATTAAGAGCAAATCTGACAGGGGTAATATTGTTCATCAGGTCAAGATCTATCTGCCCTGAAATTTTCAGATGAATCGGACATTTCGTTGTTGGGTTGCTGCCCCTGAAATGGTAATTTTAAGGAAATTTTGCTGTTTTTGGTTATTATCTTGAATATTATTATAGATAGAGATAAACTGTAAACAGCAATAATGTTCAGCAAAGTAAGATCTACAAATAGGTCAACATGACCAAAATGGTCAGTTGACCACTTTAGGAGTTATTGCCCTTTATAGTCAATTTTTAACCATTTTTCGTAAATCTTAGTAAACTTTTAGAAAAATCTTCTCCTCTGAAACTACTGGGCCAAATTTAACCAAACTTGGCCATCATCATCATTGGGGTATTTAGTTCAAGAAATGTGTCCGGTGACCCGCCCAACCAACCAAGATGGCCGCCATGGCTAAAAATAGAACATATGGGTAAAATGCAGTTTTTGGCTTATAACTCGAAAACCAAAGCATTTGGAGCAAATCTGACATGGGGATGAAATACATAAAATGTCCTGTACCTAGTCAAGAATATGGCATTTGTTATAAAATTGTCAGTTTCTATAACCTTAACTGCTTACTTGGATGGAGATTTGTCTCATTGGCACTCATACCACATCTTCCTATATTTATATATGTAAAATGTACCAAAAATACAGAATTAAAACCGCAAACAATTTTTATAAACAACTTTTTCCACGACAAATGAGGCTGTGAAAATTAAGGCCCCCTTAGTTGCTTTCCTGGGCAACTGAGGGTTGATGTAACAGGTGAATGTTAATAAAATATGTTTAATATTTAAAAAAAAAAAAACGAAACGCAAACAATAACACGTATAAAAATGTCCAACCTCCCCCTTCTAAAGAACTGCTACTAAATACATGAATATTGGATGTATAAATACCGAGACTTGCCGTACAGCAACGCAATTTCACACTCGACAAAACAGTCATATTTGGGAATAGGTACATTTGGTACTTAGCGGACTGACGACATAGATTTAAGGCCACCTACGCTGTGGTTAAAATTGTCGTTAGTCACAAACACACCACCAAGATCAACCAATTCGTGATGGTGAATAGCAAACATTGGTGGGTTAACGTTATTCGACAAAACTCAAACACGTTACATGTATCTTCAATGCGGCCAAAAGAAGAAACTATTCAACTTGACAAATTTTAATTTCGGCAAGTACAAAAAGTAAACCTCGGCAACCTGTTTCAGTTATAGTTTTGCTCTTTTATAAGCAAAATTATATTAAACGTGGACCACATAGGATCTAAAGGCTCTAGGTGGTCGAGTGGTCTAGCGCATTGGGTAAAATCCTAGGCGATTTGGTGCCAACATATCTCAGTAGCATAAGTTCGAATCCCGGCGAGGGAAGAACAAAATATTTGCAAAGCAAATTTACATTTCTAACGTTGTGGAGCTAATTTCTTCCTTGTTTTATTGTTTACATTGAAGTTTGCCAAATTATCTACCTTGAGAAAACTAAAGCATGAAATCCCATGACAGTATTGATTGAAGTGTATATGTCGTATGACGAGAAGTTATTCAGCCTGGTGACTTGGTATATTATACCTATGACAATATTTGTCAAGTTACAGGTATCTTTCGATTTTTTTAATTGGTCAATTTGAATTTAATGTCTCGTTTTATTTTACATTACTAATGTACTTATTCCAAACACATACACACTAATTTTACCCTAACAACAGTTTCTATTTACCATTGTACTTCCTTGTTTTGAAAAAGAAAGATCACTAAATGTACAAATAAAAACAAATATAAGTAAATGGTAAATTGAAAGGAATTTTCTTTTCGCTAATTTGTAACCGCAATCTCTTAATTAAAAACATTGCACCAGTTTGATCTTTTATTATCAATCGAAAGTTCTGTCACAGCCATAAATCATGCACATTATCGGGTTATTAAAAATGGGGTAATAAAAAATGCGTGAATCACATAATGACCCCCCTTAGAATGATGTTTCATTAGTATGACCCCCCAACCCAAAAGAAATCCCCATTGATTAACAGTGGGAAGAAGATGAGGACTGCATAGTGACAGGCAAATAACTATGAGAAGTATGTGGCCGTACGGTGACCTATAGTAATTAGTGTTAATTTGTGTGTCATGTTTGTCTCTTGTGGAGAGTTGTCTCATTGGCAATCATACCACATCTTCTTTTTTATATTGACACTATCTGTTATAGTTCTATTATTTTATATATGTAGCTTGGACTTATTAATTTGATACAGATAGTTCGTTATCTGGTTAGCAGTCATTGATAAGTGATATCCTCTTAATATTTTGAAATATTTTATTGGATAAAGCACATAAACTTTTAGGTAAATATTATATTGTCTTGGTGGTAATCATTACTTTCCATATTCATTGTTTTGAAGCTGATGGAACTGATTTTGGTTAATACTTTTTAGTTTTATTCTGTTTTGAGAAAACCATGAATAAATAAAATGTAACATCGATTTTTTCTTCTGAAACATGATCATCTGACACATGCAAGAAGAAAAATAATAACAAAATCAGCATTTAATAAAACATATAGATGAGTATGTGCTTAAATTAAGGGAATGACGTAAAAAGTGAAAAAAAAAGAAAGTAAACTTTTTGTTTCATTTCATTTGACTGCAACCTATAATTCTACAAATTTAAAGTTTATGTAAAAGTTAAATCACAAAAAATACTGAACTCCGAGAAAAATTCATTAAAACATTTCAATGTCGATTTGTTAGCTCACCTGGCCGAAAGGCCAAGTGAGCTTTTCTCATCACTTGGCGTCCGGCGTCCGTCGTCGTCGTCCGTCGTCCGTCGTCGTCCTGCGTTAACTTTTACAAAAAATCTTCTCCTCTGAAACTACTGGGCCAAATTTAACCAAACTTGGCAAAAATCATCATTGGGGTATCTTGTTTAAAAAATGTGTCCGGTGACCCGGCCAACTAACCAAGATGGCCGCCATGGCTAAAAATAGAACATAGGGGTAAAATGCAGTTTTTGGCTCATAACTCAAAAACCAAAGCATTTAGAGCAAATCTGACAGGGGTAATATTGTTCATCAGGTCAAGATCTATCTGCCCTGAAATTTTCAGATGAATCGGACATTTCGTTGTTGGGTTGCTGCCCCTGAAATGGTAATTTTAAGGAAATTTTGCTGTTTTTGGTTATTATCTTGAATATTATTATAGATAGAGATAAACTGTAAACAGCAATAATGTTCAGCAAAGTAAGATCTACAAATAGGTCAACATGACCAAAATGGTCAGTTGACCACTTTAGGAGTTATTGCCCTTTATAGTCAATTTTTAACCATTTTTCGTAAATCTTAGTAATCTTTTAGAAAAATCTTCTCCTCTGAAACTACTGGGCCAAATTTAACCAAACTTGGCCATCATCATCAATGGGGTATCTAGTTCAAGAAATGTGTCCGGTGACCCGCCCAACCAACCAAGATGGCCGCCATGGCTAAAAATAGAACATAGGGGTAAAATGCAGTTTTTGGCTTATAACTCAAAAACCAAAGCATTTGGAGCAAATCTGACATGGGGGTAAAATTGTTCATCAGGTCAAGATCTATCTGCCCTGAAATTTTCAGATGAATCGGACATTCCGTTGTTTGGTTGCTGCCCCTGAAAATGGTAATTTTAAGGAAATTTTGCTGTTTTTGGTTATTATCTTGAATATTATTATAGATAGAGATAAACTGTAAACAGCAATAATGTACAGCAAAGTAAGAACTAAAAATAAGTCAGTATGACCAAAATAGTCAATTGAACCCCTAAGGAGTTATTGCCCTTCATAGTCAATTTTTAACAATTTTCTTAAAATTGGAAGATTTTCAATAACATTTTCCACAGAAAGTACTGTTATAGATAGAGATCATTGTAAGCAGCAAGAATGTTTAGTAAAGTAAGATCTACAAACACATCACCATCACCAAAACACAATTTTGTCATGAATCCATCTGTGTCCATTGTTTAATATTCACATAGACCAAGGTGAGCGACACAGGCTCTTTAGAGCCTCTAGTTTCTGTTTATGATATTTTAAAAGAATGAACATTTTATTGCTGTCTGACCAATAATTATTTGAGAATGAAAATACAAAACATAATAAAAAGGAGACGTCTCAATAAAATAATGACTTTAGTAAAATTTTAAGTTTTATAAATGTTTCGTGGACTTTAATTTTCTAATCATACAGTTTTAGAAAGTGCAACTAAAAATAACACATAGCAAATATCAGTGATTTTATCGTTCTGGTTCTTCCTGCATCAAATATGTAGCTTTATTTGAGCCTATATTTATATATAGGTTAAATTTCATTTCAATGTGGAAATGATTCAAAAAATTCCTGAGTGTATTGTTTTGTGTGTATGAATGCAATGCTGCCTAACAAAATTAAAGACCTTTAATTAAAACATTAAATATTCGTTTTCTTCATCGAAATCTTTGTAATAATTTTAGTAATTATTTACAAATGATATTAAAATGTACACACCAGGGGCCGGTAACAAGAAGCTCTCTTAGCACTTACGATCATCTTAAGACTGTCTTAGCGACTAAGAGTGACTGTGTAACAAGAAGCAATCTTATATCAATCTTAGTATAATTGACAGCCCTTAAGACATTTCAATTTCTTACGGATTTAAGTGAATTCTTTGCATCCCCTTATCATAAACTGATCAATTTGGGTAACTTGAAAATATCTAATTTTTTTTGTCGGATTTACAAATTACCAAATACTGTCGATTACACAAAGCAACCATAGCGAGCATATATGATTTATGGCAATATCCGTTAGACTCACCAGTGACGCTCATATCAAAATATTATAAAGCCAAACAAAAACAAAGTTGAAGACCATTGAGGATCCAAAATTCCGAAAAGTTGTGCCAAATACGACTAAGGTAATCTATGCCTGGGATAAGAAAATCCTTAGTGTTTTGAAAAATTCAAAGTTTTGGTAAACGGGACATGGACCTCCATTTTGTTAAAATAATAAGTTGATTGTTTACGTAATCACCGTTACGGCAGTCATAAGATCTCAGAAGTCTTCACAGCTACACCCATGGATTTGAAGTTCATATAAGATCATAAAAGGTGTTGATGATAGCTACATCGTATCAAATTATTTTTTTTATATTTCCTTATATATTCAATGAGATATATTGCGGTTTCGAAAATATTGCAAAGTACGTTAAGATGTTGATAATATATTTACTGTAGTAATTTGTTTTAGTAAAGATTGTAAGACTTTTGAAGAATGCCCTAGTTTGTATATGGATTCCTGGAAAAAAATTCTCCCCTCCCTCCTTTTTTTGTTGTAAAATTAAAGTGATAAAAATGTTAATTTCACATCAAAATAATTTTTTTTTTCAAACCATAAGCAAATGTAAGCAAGGGATTTGGAAAGGGAGATGTCAGTGCATAATAAGCTAATAGTTAACATTTTATTCAAAAAAGTGTTTTGTAAAATGATTTGTTTTGTAAAATGATTTTCTTACAATGCTACATGTTTACAATTAGTTTACCGTAATGTACACTGGTTTCACATTAAATGTGTTCACATCTATACACCTTGTTTAATTGCCTGTACATAAGATTTGTTCAAATTTATAAACTATGTCATTTAAATGTTCATTACATAGAACAAAATGCAATTTTTGTCGGACAACTTTTGTAGCAGTTAGGGAACGACCATTTGACTTCAAAAAGGGTGGAGTTTTTTTTTCTCTGAAAAATATTCTGATCCCAAATTTGATAAAAAAAAAATGTTCCGGTCATACACAATTTATTCTGAATGCAGAGTTTCACCATACATAATAGTGTTAATTATAGAAGTAAAATTATTTGATTGCTAGCATCGAAAAAAACTGAATAAAACCGTTCGCGGGAAAAATTCTGACTCAGAAAAATAACATACCCACCACCCCTTTTTGAAGTTAATGGATCACTACATTTATATCTTTCCTATTTATTTCAAATTGTTTCCAAGTATTTTGAAAAGGGAGGGGGGTAATGTTGTTTTTTTTTTAAAGTATTTTTAAGTGTATTTTAACGGATCTGAGATACTAGACAAACAATACAATTTACCTCCCACGTTTTTATTAATAGATTTATGAGTTAATCGTTGTTTGAGTAAAGACCAGTGACAAATATATCTGTGTAAGTCCAGTCGATTCGGGAAGACCTTTTCAAATGAATTATGTGTTCGGCAATGGTGATGCTTTGAGTCTTGATAAGGTGTTAATAAAGCTACGTAATTTTTTTTATAACAAATAAATATATCAAGTTTAGACAAATATTTCTGTAAAGAACTATATTGATAATTGTTATCAATATCAATTTTATTTAAAAATCGTTTCTTCCTTTAATGTACATGGTAAAATTCATATTCTAAATGCCTAGTTTTGTGTACACTTAACCTACACACAGCCTACATTGACTATCGATTGCGTGTAGACAAAACATGATTTAAACTACATGTAAACATTGAGTTTTATCAATGGGAACGTACTTGTGTTTAGTTTACCTGTGAGTTACACTAACACAACACCACGTTTAGGTCAATGTGAACACGGCCTTAGTCTTGTGCTGCGCCACTTAACCTTGATCATGTTTTGTTGGAGTTTAAAACATATTGTTGTATCCAGAAAATATTACATCCATTAATAGATGATTAAAGATTTAGTAGAGGAAAGTCTTGGATTACCGAAAAATATTTTTTTTTCCAATGCTCATCCGTCAGAATATCAACCTTAAAAGCGTTGTTTTATGTGCGCCAATAGTTCATCAGTATACTATATTACGTTCAATTGAATTATTTGACATACCAATATCAATTTAACACCAGCTTTTTAAGATAAAAGCATACATTGATCAATAAATTTAAATAACAAACTTACACGGATGAGTACATGTGATGAGCTAGTATATATCATACGGTAATTAGAGAAAGGTTCTGATTTAAGTATTCCTTAGTTAAGTGGAGACTTATGTATGTTTATACATACCACTTAATAATTTTTCTTAACAAAGGAAATTCTTAGTTACATCTAAGTTGACGGAATACTTAAGTTAAGATGTTTTATGCATACGGCCTCTGTTACAGTCCTACATCTTTCCAAAGAAATATTTTCAAAATGATTTTTAGCAAGCTGAAATACACATGTTCCAATGTATGTTCAGAAACCTTTCATGCTTTATAGAGATGTTAATCTTGAGAATTTAAGATAATAAGTCTGGTTGTAAATATTCACATCCTATGGATAATGAACCATAACATACATGAGTGATCAGATACACTACCCTTGATAGATTGTGGTTTCTTTTGGCGCTGTACACTATCTAAGAGATTGCACGCTTACTTCAATATCGTCAACAATTTGTATACTTGACAGACATAAAAGCTTTTATTGTGTGACCCCCCTCCAGTAAATTGAATTTTTAATGGCAACTCCCCAACTGTGTGATATTTTGGGTAATGACCCCCTATAAATGCCACCGACCCCTTCGGCTGATAAATTATGACTTTTATTCTAACAACGGTTTCTATTCAACTTTTATTGTTTCTATAGTTTGGTTCTAATAAAATCCTTATTTTAGTTTTCGTCCTAATGAAAAATTCAAACATGAACCAGTTTAATAACAAATACATTGTTTTAGGTAGTAAAGTATGTCGTCAAACATTCTCTGTGGACCCTGTAGTCATGTCAACACACACAAAAATGCACATAAATGGTGTAATAATTGCGAGGAAGGTTTTTGTGCCGACTGCGAAAAGGTTCATAGATCAATGAAGGTAACCAGAGATCACACATTGATATCAATCGACGATTATCGTAAACTTGAAAATGTCCCCGTCAGTTTGAAATGTGATACCCATGGCAAGAAGTTTGATCTATACTGCAAAGCCCACGACGTAGCTATTTGCGTGGCCTGCTTTCCCTCACTACACAAACATTGTTCTGATGTTATTTCTCTAGACAAAGCAGCACAAAATGCAAAGAGATCAACAGCCCTTGACGACTTAGAAGATTCAATCAAAGTTCTTTTAGAAAACTTGAAAGATTGCATCAACAATCGCAACGTTGCTATGGAAAATCTTGAAAAAGAAGAACAAAGCGTCAGAAAATCAGTCAGTGAAATGAGAGCGAATGTTAACAAACATTTGGATGAACTTGAAAATAAAATGTTAGATGATTTGTCTAAACGGTATGTAAATTGTAAATCAAAATATGGAGAAGTCCAGAAGTATTTGAATAAAACAGAAAAAGAAATTAAGTTACTACAAGGACAAACATCCCAAATGAAGGTTGTCGGATCCGACTTACAGGTATTTCTTAGAACTCGTCAGGTAAACAAATTAATCCATAACGAGGTACAAAGCGCCAAATCAGTTACGAGCACATTACAGGATTACAAGATAGGGGTAGAGATTCATCAAGGAATAACTTCGTTACTAGAAAAAGTAGATAATTTCGGCAAGGTTAAAGTTGAAGAAAACACTATCAGTTTGCCATTTAAAGATGCAAAGGTCGACCAAGCTCAAATAGTACATACACCAATTGGTCGTTCTTTTACTCGAACAAGGCTGCAATTGCGACAGAAGTTCAAAATCAAAGACAATTACAATATCATGAATGTCCGTGGATGTGGAGTTTTACCAAATAGTCATTTATTGATTGCCAATCCCAATGGAAACAAAGCAATAATGGAGTATAGCGACGATGGAACACACATCCGTGACATACCAGTCTCTGACACACCGTACGATTTGGCGATTATTGACAGTGATCGCATGGCAGTTACATATGATAAAAAAGCATATATGGAAATATTGAACATTAACAACAAAACAGTTCACTTGAAAGTAACTTTCCATAGGAATTGTTGGGGAATTTCATACCAGAATAGACGCATTTACATATTAGTAGTTAAAGAAGGTATTGTGGAGATGGATATGTCAGGGGAAAGATTACGTACAATAGGTGGGAAATTTGCTCGATGTGGAATTTTTCATATCACTACTACAAACGAAAGAATATATTGTACGAACTTTATCGATAACTTAGTTCACTGCTGTAGTATGACGGGTGAAGATATCTGGACATTCACTGACCAGTCTCTTGTTAACCCCAGGGGAATATCAGCTGATAGCGACAAGAACGTGTTTGTTGTAAATTCTAACAATCTGATGGTAATACAACATGATGGAAAAGGCAGTAAGACGTTACTTTCTAAATTTGACGGTCTGGACGTTCCAGTTCCCGTACATTACAATGGAGACAAGAAATTACTGTTTGTTTGTAATGTAAAAGGAAATGCCTTTCTATATAGTGTTATATAGTCAGAGACAGAACAATCATACAAGTACTTAAAATGTGCCCTTTACAAATTGTTTCTCGTTTTAAAGTAAAAATATATATTGAATTATATATATTGGATTTATGGAATGGATGTTGAAATATTTTAACATTACATGTAGTTTACGGTCGATAGGATTTAACCTAATGTACGATATGATCAATGTCGAAATAAAAAAAAAATCCAGATACAAATATATGTTTCAAACTAATCCCATTTTTTTTTACCAGAGCACTGTGTAACACTCAAACCTATTTTGTTGTTGTTGATATAATGAAGCTGCACACACGAAAGCCTTCGTGTGATAGGGAATGGCTAGCACAGAATCTTTCGTCACTATTAGGGAAAAGTATTTCGTATGATAAAAATGTTGTGGTCTTGATTTAGCTGTTAATGGTGAAATACTGAAAAGAGGGACGAAAAATACCAAAAGGACAGTCAAACTCATAAATCTAAAATAAACTGACAACGCCATGGCTTAAAATGAAAAAGACAACCAGACAATAATAGTACAAATGACACAACATAGAAAACTAAAGAATAAACAACACGAACCCCCACCAAAAACAAGGGGTGATCTCAGGTGCTCCGAAAGGGTAAGCAGATCCTGCTCCACATGTGGCACCCGTCGTGTTGCTTATGAGATAAAAAATCCGGTAAATAGTCTAATTCGGTAGGTCACATTCATGAAAGGGAAGGGGATTGTAGTTACGACGTAAGGAACATATCCGATATCATTCGTGAAACGGTTATTCCATAACAATCAACCACCTCGTAATGGCGTGCGTAAAATTTACGAAGGGATCATTTCAACTTCACCATTTGGAGCTCTTGGTTTAATAGCTTCCTTGCGAGCAGCAACCCTCTATCAAGAAAATCATGATAGAAAATGCAAGCACGGGAATATCGTATCAAATGGGAGACAAATACCCCGTATGCAGGTGCTGCTGGAATGTTTCTACTTAGAAATGGAAAGTTCACAATCGGAAAGCTGAAATCATCTCTTTTGTCGTAAAGTTTTGATTTCAACCGACCCTCATTGTCAATTTCTAGATGTAAGTCAAGATATAAGGCCGACTAAACTGTATCGTAAGTTTGGAATATCAAACAAAAACAAAAGTAGAGTTTGATATTCTTTATAAACGACTTTCTCACAAGGAAAATCTTTGAAATCTTATCTTGTTTAGTTGTGGATTCAGTGTAAAGGTAATATGCGGCACTGACACACAAATCATTTCATAGAAAATCAGAAAGGATCATTGTCAAAAGTAACAAGGTAAAATCACAAAATACTGAACTTAGAGGAAAATCAATTCGGAAAGTCCATAAACACATGGCAAAATCAAATAACAAAACACATCAAACATCGAATGGACAAGAACTGTCATATTCCTGACTTGGTACAGGCATTTTCAAATGTAGAAAATGATGGATTAAACCTGGTTTTATAGCGCTTACCCTCTCACTTTAGTGACAGTCTCACAAAATTCCGTTATATTTACAATGATGCGTGAACTAAGCAGACACAATAAATAAAATAGTCAAAATATGGGTACAGCTGTCATCATCGTGTAACAATTTTTAAAGGAACAATTTAACACAACACAAAACATCTATCTACAAACACATTCATTGATTTGCGTGTTAGAAAATTTTATACGTCTCATATATTTGTCGTTCAATGTACATACAAAAAATTTAAAACATTTCACATAGGCAATGTTAGCCTACAGGGTTAAATCAAAAGTATTAAGAATAAATTTCAGAAATAGACCGAGATTTAAAATAGTCCAAAAGTAATATGGAATTTATAAGAATCCACAAATAGTTAACTCCACTACCCGATTGAATGATTTTGACGTTTGTGGTTCAACGTAGTTTGTAATTCATAATAGAAATATATCATAATGACATAAAATAGAACAATATTATATTGACGGGATCTTTTAAAGTATAGAGTTTCGTTATAAGAACCAAAGAAATACAAAAAGTTGCATATACAAAACACACCAGCAAAAAATGAAAGACAATCATACACATTTATGGGATGTATAAGTACCGAGCCACGTTAAATGGATATCACATAAAACAATCCAACAGTAAAAGCAATATTAATAATAGAACAAAGACAAATGAAAGAACAATAAAACACGTTGTTAAGATGATAAACAACGTCAGTACGCAGAATCTAAACATCAAGAACATCATGTATTATTTGTGAAGTTGATACGGCATATTACCTTCCGATGAACTTTTTTTAGAAAAAGGACGAGACGTTCTTTGACATACCACTGGTTCATCAACTTTCTACTCAGACACTGATGACGTTTTACAAGTCTGAAAAGGACCTGCAAGCTCTTGAATATCGAATAAGTTGGAAAATATATTTCCCATATGCAGGTGAAGTTGGTATATTGCTACTAAGGTGGGGGAAATTTATAATTTCAAAATTAAAATCGTCTCGTTTGTCTTAGATTCTGGTACTGAGATGACTGTGGAGGTCAAATTCGAGGTATAAGTCTAAAAATGAGGCGGAGGAAGCCGTGTCTGTAGTTCCTTTTTTTTCTAGGTGGATATATTAACGGAACCCAATCAGGAAATTTCTGATTGTTTATGGAAAGAACATCATCAAGATATCTGAAAGTGAAATTAAATAATTTGGTCCTCTTGTTTTCGACAAGTGTCTGGTGGAACTCCGATTCATATGAAAATAAGAAGAGGTCAGCAAGAAGAGGTTCACAGTTTGTTCCCATATGAATGCCGACCATTTGTTGGAAAAGTCTACCTCCAAACTCAACAAATTTGTTGTTGATAAGAAACTCCAGCATACTAACCACTTGTTCTTCTATGTAGCATGTTTTACCTTTTTGTTTGTCACTATTAACGAAATATGCCTTATGAAATTCCAAAGTAATACATTTATAGTGTATGCTATAATTTTTATGTTGAAAGGCATTGTGGATTATTTCTTTTAGGCGATTTTTCAATTTCACATGGGGAATGGTGGTATACAGGGTTGAAAAATCAAAAGTTTTGTTAGAACTAATTTCAGAAAAAGACCGAGATTTAAAATTGTCTAGAAGTTCTTTAGAATTTTTAAGAATCCACATATGGTTAATACCACTACGACGAAGAGAAAATAGATAATCAACAAAAACTTCATTAATGATAAAATTGAGAATAGAAATGGGTAATGCGTCAAAGAGACATCAACCCGCCCACAGAGCAGACAACAGCAGAAGGTCACCAACAGGTCTTCAATGCAGCGAAAAATTCTCGCACCCGGAGCCGTCCTTCAGCTGACCCCTAAACAAATATATATACTAGTTCAGTGATAATGAACGTCATACTAAACTCCAAATTGTTCACAAGAAACTAAAAGTTAAAAATAATACAAGACTAACAAAGGCCAGATGCTCCTGACTTTGGGACAGGCGCAAAAATGCGGCGGAGTTGAAAATGTTTATGCTATCTTAACCCTCCCCTATACCTCTAGCCAATGCATAAAAGTAAACGCATAACAATACGCAATTTATGAATTACAATACGATAATCTTTTTTGTTATAAAACATTGATAGAAAATTTACATTCTTGAACTTAACCAGTGTCAAAAATATTATGACATTCTTCAAGTAGATGTCTGAAAGATATTATGAAATACAACAACATAAATTCGAAGAGTCCCATTAAAATGTGATGGAACTAAACGAGTTCTTATTACTATACTTATAATATTGATACTGAGTTTAAAAACTAAAATAATCAGTTTACTTCTTTGGAAAACAACTATCGGGTACAATATCGGCATTATGGTCAACCTTAAGATTATCTGTTACTTAAAAGTGTCATTAACAACACGAATAACTGTATTTGATAAATCAAACGCGCGTGTCATCTACATTTATCATATCAATGTCGTTCGAATCTAACCAGTTTGAAGACCAAATTAAATACGAACTTTACCATAATGTGTGGTCACCCGATAAGTCTTACAAAGTTGTGCAAAAATTTTCGAAGGCGATCTATGTATGTATGTGTGTTTTGAAAAAGTAAAATCTAGTATTTGGCTTTTTGATACGGAAATTGTGTCAATCTATCAATGTAGGCAATAAGAAATATTTAAATGATAATTGTAAACTTAAATCATCTGAGAAGAGACTACACAGCTACTTTTGCATAGGTACTATTTCTGTACTAAAAATTTGTAGTACTGGAAATCTATTTTTAATATTCAGTACTATTTTGTTACTCTTGGTACCTGTATTTTACAGTACTTTATTTGTACTTGAAATTTAGGTACTACAGATTTTTGGTCACTACTGTTATATTTTCGGCATTTTGCATTTTGAAAGTTTTTCTATTTCAAATTTCTTAAAGTTATGATTTTCAAACATGGAATATTGTATTATTTCTGTACCAAAATATTTTGTACAAATCAAGTACTGTAAAATACAATTACCTAAATATTACAATAGTTTTAAAGTAAGGAAATGGTACTAAATATTAAAATGTAAATTCCAGTACTGTAGTTTTTTTAGTACAGAAATAGTACCTATGCAAAAGTAGCTGTGTTTATGGTATTTAGTTTTTATTTTACTTTGTTTTTATGTCCATTTTTTTCAGAAAAATATAATGTTAATGATTGGTGTCGTCTGGTTTTTTTTGTTGGTTGCTGTTATCTTTTTATAGTTAAGACTATCAAATGTTGAATTGAATTTTTCCAAAAATTAAGGATTTTCTTATCCCAGGAATAGATTACCTTAGAAGTATTTGGCACAACTTTTTTGGAATTTTTTATCAGACTTGGGTTTTCACACCAGTGTATACAACACCGACCTATGGGAATGTTTGGCTTTATAAATATTTTGATATGAGCGTCACTGATGAGTTTTATGTAGACGAAGCGCGCGTCTGGCATTTTACATTATAATCCTTGTACCTTTGATATTCCTATCAACAAACTGGGGCATTACTGAAAGTATCATTCGTTCCCTTATAAAAGCTTTCATCATTTTAACTAAATCATACCAAACTTTATCGGAATGATGTCCAGTGTAAATGAAACAAATATGAAACAGTTCAAACGAAAAAAAACCAACACATTCACATTATGTTTGAGATAATAATAAACGAAAGACAACTATGACAGATAGCAATGAAGAACAAGGTTTTGTCTTTGGACAGGCATATTTAGAATAACGTAATAAGCATATTTAGAAGCATTCAACCCCAACCTCGAGCATGTGATGTAACACAACATGAAAACAACTGCAAACATAAGTTCGAAATTAATTGACACATATCAAATTTTACACACAACTTTTTTTGGAATTGTTTATCAGACTTGGGTTTCCACACCAGTGTATACAACACGGACCTATAGGAATGTTTGGCTTTATAAATATTTTGATATGAGCGTCAATGATGAGTTTTATGTAGAGGAAGCACGCGTCTGGCATTTTACATTATAATCCTTGTACCTTTGATATTCTTATCAACAGACTGGGACATTACTGGAAGTATCATTCGTTCCCTTATAAAAGCTTTCATCATTTTAACTAAATCATACCAAACTTTATCGAAATGATGTCCAGTGTAAATGAAACAAATATGAAACAGTTCAAACGAAAAAAAAAACCCCAACACATTGACATTATGTTTACACCGATTCGTTAACAAAACAAAGGAATTGATTGACAAAAAGTAGGTCCGCAGTGAATGAGGTTCGTCAGAAAACTGTTCAACTCTCCTTGACGACCTCTTCCTATTTTCATATTCCGACACTTGTCAAAAACACGAATATCAAAGACGCCAGGTAATTTAATTTCACATTCAGATATGGTGATGATGTTCTTTCTGTTAACGATCCAAACTTATCTGATTGGGTTCCATTAATATATATTCCAAGAACTAGAAATTATAGAAACAATAGAAATGGGTTCTTTGTCTCATTTTTAGACTTATACCTCGAAATTGATAAACACGGTCATTTCAATACCAGAATCTATGACAAACGAGACGATTTAATTTTGAAATTATCAATTTCCCCCACCTTAGCAGCAACTTTAGCTGTATATAAGAAAAACATTTCCCAAGTTATTCGGTATTTAAAAGCTTGCAGCTGCTATTCAGACTTTAAAAAACGTCAACAGTGTCTGAGTAGAAAGTTGATGAACCAGGGGTATGCCATAAAACGTCTCTTACCTTTTCTAAAGAAGTTCATCGGAAGATACCAAAACCTTGTTGATAAATAATCCGTATCAACTTCACAAATGATACACAATGGTCTTGAAGTATAGATTATGGGTACTGACGCTGTTTATCATCTAAAAAACGTATCATAGCTTTTATATATCTTTTTGAATTTTTCTTTTACTGCTTAGTCTATAATTGGTGTTATTCATTTAATGTTGATCGGTACTTACATCCAGTCATTGTGTTATTGTTCTATTTTTTGTATTATTGTCTTTATGTCACCCTGACGGAGGTCGAGTGACACATTGTTAGTGTTCCATTCTTTTTTTTATAATCTTTCTTATTATTCCACACTTTTTTGTCCAGACTATTTCTCGGAATTGAATGGACCAATGGAACTTTACCATAATGTTAACCCCCATGTGCAGATGTGCAATCGGGGGTTGGCATTTCCAAGATGGCTGCCGTTGTCATGAAAACAGAAATAAGCATATTTAGAAGCATTCAACCCCAACCTCGAGCATGTGATGTAACACAACATGAAAACAACTGCAAACATAAGTTCGAAATTAATTAACACATATCAAATTTTACACACAACTTTTTTTGGAATTGTTTATCAGACTTGGGTTTCCACACCAGTGTATACAACACGGACCTATAGGAATGTTTGGCTTTATAAATATTTTGATATGAGCGTCAATGATGAGTTTTATGTAGAGGAAGCACGCGTCTGGCATTTTACATTATAATCCTTGTACCTTTGATATTCTTATCAACAGACTGGGACATTACTGGAAGTATCATTCGTTCCCTTATAAAAGCTTTCATCATTTTAACTAAATCATACCAAACTTTATCGAAATGATGTCCAGTGTAAATGAAACAAATATGAAACAGTTCAAACGAAAAAAAAAACCCAACACATTGACATTATGTTTACACCGATTCGTTAACAAAACAAAGGAATTGATTGACAAAAAGTAGGTCCGCAGTGAATGAGGTTCGTCAGAAAACTGTTCAACTCTCCTTGACGACCTCTTCCTATTTTCATATTCCGACACTTGTCAAAAACACGAATATCAAAGAAGCCAGGTAATTTAATTTCACATTCAGATATGGTGATGATGTTCTTTCTGTTAACGATCCAAACTTATCTGATTGGGTTCCATTAATATATATTCCAAGAACTAGAAATTATAGAAACAATAGAAATGGGTTCTTTGTCTCATTTTTAGACTTATACCTCGAAATTGATAAACACGGTCATTTCAATACCAGAATATATGACAAACGAGACGATTTAATTTTGAAATTATCAATTTCCCCCACCTTAGCAGCAACTTTAGCTGTATATAAGAAAAACATTTCCCAAGTTATTCGGTATTTAAAAGCTTGCAGCTGCTATTCAGACTTTAAAAAACGTCAACAGTGTCTGAGTAGAAAGTTGATGAACCAGGGGTATGCCATAAAACGTCTCTTACCTTTTCTAAAGAAGTTCATCGGAAGATACCAAAACCTTGTTGATAAATAATCCGTATCAACTTCACAAATGATACACAATGGTCTTGAAGTATAGATTATGGGTACTGACGCTGTTTATCATCTTAAAAACGTATCATAGCTTTTATATATCTTTTTGAATTTTTCTTTTACTGCTTAGTCTATAATTGGTGTTATTCATTTAATGTTGATCGGTACTTACATCCAGTCATTGTGTTATTGTTCTATTTTTTGTATTATTGTCTTTATGTCACCCTGACGGAGGTCGAGTGACACATTGTTAGTGTTCCATTCTTTTTTTTATAATCTTTCTTATTATTCCACACTTTTTTGTCCAGACTATTTCTCGGAATTGAATGGACCAATGATGATGGAACTTTACCATAATGTTAACCCCCATGTGCAGATGTGCAATCGGGGGTTGGCATTTCCAAGATGGCTCCCGTTGTCATGAAAACAGAAATAATGCGAAAAATCGGAAAGTCTTCCAAAATGAATGAGACTTTGTGGAAATGTTACTTGGCATGCAAAGATTTGCCATCCAACTTTGGAATTTTTAAAATGGCGACTGTTGCCATGGAAACAGTACAAATATCAAAATTTTAAAAATTTTTAAAATTTTTCGAAAATTTGCAGAATGATGTATAGTGAAGTAAATTAAGTTAAAGGGGCACTAGCTACGAGATATATAAAAAATCTAAAGCACAGAGATCTTTTTATGAATTGGGCTGGGGAGGGGTTGGTCATAAAAAAATCTTTGCTGATTCGGTATATTAACAAGAGTTCATTTTTATTTGTACCTTAATAATTTATAATAGGTACCAGGCTTACAATTTGATACTCCAAATGCGTGTTTCGTCTACATAATACTCAGTGACGCTCAGATCAAAAAAGTTCAAATGCCAAACAAGTATAAAATAGAAGATCATTGAGGACCCAAAATTCCAAAAAAAGCTGTCCCACAGTTTTATTTTATCATGTGTTACTAAACATGCAACGATTTTTTCATTATTTTATAGGGAGTAAAGATACAATATTTCATTGTATGACATTTACATAATTTAATTGATAGATCACAACTGCACATGTCTATTATTATGGACTACATTTGCAGGTTGTGCTCCTTATACAAAAAAAATATTTCAACAGAGTAGCTAGGAAGAAAAACGAAAAACGACACTAAATAAGTTGTTCGATCACATCTCTAATTTACCAATACGATTAACTATTTAACATCATGCATTCTAAACATGTCACAGTTCTAGCTATGACCTAATGTTACCATCTTGTTTGTCATTGTCGTCGTCCATAGAAGTCTAAATAAACCGTGACTTTGTTCCTTATAAACCACCATACTTCACAAAAATAGTGAAAACTTCATTTGTATTCAATGATGTAATTTTACATTCAATTTTAATATCCCTTATGAAAAATCAATCATGCAGCCTTTATAAAACATTTAATTTTGACTGATTTTAATACCAACACATGTGTTTAAGGTACTACATCATGTCATTCAGTATGATTTGTGGACCCTGTACTCGTGTCAACAGACGTAATCCTCCACAGAAATGGTGCACCAATTGCAGAGAAGGTTTCTGTGCTGACTGCGAACAGACCCACAGGTCTATGATGGTAACTGCAGCCCACACATTGATATTAACTAATGTAGTACACGACACTGAAAATGTTGCTGTCATTATGATTTGTGATATTCATGGTAAGAAATTTGATCTTTACTGCATAACACATGACTTTTTGCCATTTGCTTAGCATGCATTCCGTCGAAACACAAACATTGTTCTGATGCCGTTGTTTCTCTTCATGAAGCAGCAAAATATGCAAAGACATCGACCGTCCTGGAGGATATGACTGATTCGGTCAATGTCGCTCTAGATAACATGAAATATTTCATCAACAATCGGAATGTAGCTATGCAGAATATTGAAGTACAAGAACAGAGCATCCGAAAATCCATCAGTGAAATAAGAACAAATTTAAATAAACATTTGGACAAAATTGAGAAAAAGTTGTTAGATGAGCTATCAGAACTTTACACGAACTGTAAATCAAAGTATGGAAAAGTCCTGAAAACATTTCATAAAACAGAGAATGAAATGAAGTTGCTACAAGAGCAAACTTCACAACTGACACATCTTGGCTCCGACGTACAGGTATTTCTTGGAACTCGTCAGATCACCGAATTAATCAATGCTAAGGTACACACCGTCAAATCTGTGGTGAGTGCAATACAAGATTACACGATAGAGCTAGTAATGCACCCAGGAATCACTCTATTACTTGAGAGTATCGATAATTTAAAAAAAAAAATAAAGTTGAGGAAAAAAACTCCAGTTTACTTTTCAAAGAGGCAAAAGTTGGACAAGCTCAAATAGCTCATATACCTGCCCGTCTATTGTTTGATAGTACAGCGATACGACTGCAAAAGAAGTTTAAAATAAAAGAGACAGAAGATAAAATGAGAATCTACGGATGTGAGATTTTACCGAACAGCCATATACTGGTTGCCATGTACTCTGAAGACAAAGTTATAATGGAGTATAGCGACGATGGAAGACATATTCGTGATCTAACAGTCTCTGACAAGCCGTACGATTTAGCAGTTATAGACAGTAATACAATTGCAGTTTCATATGATGATTTTATGGAAATATTAAACATAAAAGACAACAACGTTCACGCTAAGGTTACTTTTGATTCACCATGTTGGGGAATTTCATATCAAAATCGAAAAATTTATATCAAGGTCGACGAGGAAGGAATAGTGGAGATGGATGTGTTGGGGATCAGATTACGCACAAAAGGAGGGAAGTTTGCTGGCGCCGGCTTGATTTTCCATATAACTACAACAAAAGACAGAATATATTGTACCGACTTCGAGAAAGATGCAGTATACTGCTGTAGTATGATTGGTGAAGATATCTGGACATTCACTGACCAGTCTCTTATTAATGCGAGGGGAATATCAGCTGATGGCGACGAGAACGTGTTTGTTGTGGGTAGAGAAACTAATAGCCTGATTATGATTCAGCATGATGGGAAAGTCAGTAAGTCATTACTTACTGATGGTCTCGATGATCCTGTTTCTTTTCACTACAACAAAGATATAAAGTAACTGTTGATTTGTAATCTATATACCGGAGAGGTATTTCTATATAGTGTTACCAAGGAATCGTGTATCTAAGTGGAATGGTAACATGGCCAATTTTAAACATGATTCTATTATGCATCTCTGTCTTGGCCGAGCTGAAAACTTGTCAAATTTAAGACAACAGTAGTATACCGCTGTTCGAAGTACATTGTATATTCAAAGGATAAACCTGTAATTCAGCCAAGGGACATCTAATGTATTCACTCTGACGTAAAAAAATATCTTTATAACAGAAAATTGGTTATGATTTTCACTTTACACCGTGAAGAATACCACATGCTTGGTGTTGGCTATGTTTGACATGGGTTGCGGTTTTGAAGCAGAGAGAAACGACTATAAGATAATACCAAAAATGAAAATTTTATTTTAAGAAATTGTTGGCACCAAGTTATATATTGCACTGAAGGAACCAAACCATAATATATTTCAAACAAGCAGAAGCAGACGTTTTCAGGGCTCTGTTTTCTCAAACACCTTTTCTTAGTTTTCCGTGTTGCAGATTTTAAGGCCTCATATTCAAGTTTTTTGGTATTTCGTCACTCTTTCAGTATAAAAAACACTTTTGACAAATTTTCCTGTATGGTTTATAAAGAAATGAATTCCTATCATCAAATCAAACCAAATCCCAGCTTTTTATAGTATAATTTATTGGTTTTAGATTAATTTTTCGAAAAATATAATGTGTCGCTCGAGGTGTCCCAAGGGGTAGAGGCATTTATATATAAAAGAATAGATATACAAATAATTTGGCCTTTATCTGATACTTTGTAATGCAAACACACCTACTTTGTTATGGTGACAAATTACAAATTGTATTTGTTGAATGTCTGGAAGTAACTATCAGCCACGTTTACCTATTCTCCAGGACCCAACACAACGTGTTTCTGCAGTACAGAATAGGACAAACTCTATAATACTACGTGGCTCATATGTAGGGTGGGTGCTTCATCAGGGGTCCTGACCCAATCCTTCATATTGTACTAAGCTTTGACTACCGATCTAATCAGTATTTCTTTTTATTTCCGATGTCTACTATACGCCACCATTGGTGGTTTTGGAAATAGTCCCTACATTAAATCGTTAGTAGCCACAGTGTTGAAAAACAATTATTTTGAATTTAATGACCGATTCTTTGTACAGAAAATAGGCGCTATATGGGAAGTAAATGCAGTCCAGAAATTTGTGATATTAGAATAGTTATCAAAAGTACCAGGATTATAATTGTATACGCCAGACGCGCGTTTCGTCTACATAAGACTCATCAGTGACGCTCAGATCAAAATAGTTAAAAAGCCAAATAAATACAAAGTTGAAGAGCATTGAGGATAAAAAATTCCTAAAAGTTGTGCCAGATATGGCTAAGGTAATCTACTCCTGGGGTAAGAAAATCCTTAGTTTTTCGAAAAATTCAAAGTTTTGTAAACAGAAAATTTATAAAAATGACCATATAATTGAACATTCGAAGTCATCAATGAATTTTTTGAAAAATATAAGTATAAAAATAAGATCTTATTTTACGGAAGGTATAGAGATGATGCGTTTATAATAGCTCATTCATCACGAGAAGAGGTTGAGGAGTTTTTTAAATAGCAAATGATCATCACCCTTTATTAAAGTTTACTTATGAAATTTCGAACGAAGAAATTTTTTTTCTCAATACAGTCGTACATAAAGGGTTGAGGTTCAGAAACACCGGTATCCTTGATATGAAGAGCTACACCAAACCTACTAATACGTTTCAATATTTAGATAGGACGTATATGCATAACCCAACAGTCTTCTCCGGATTTATAAAAGGGGAAGCTATTCGCCACCACCGAAACAACAGCAACAAGCAAAATTTAAAAGATACACTTTGTAAATGCAAAGGCCATCTTAAGCAAAGAGGATATAATGACCATGAAATACTTCGTAACTGTGAATCGGCTCTCAATATCAAACGACCAGAGTTACTTCGCTTTAAACAAGAATCTGACAAGCAGATACCACTAGTATTTGTAACTAAATATCACTTCTCGTTAGGAAATATAAATAAAGCTTTACGAAAGCATTATAAAAACTAGTTTGCAATGCGAAATGTAGGGAGCTATTTCCAAAACCACCAATGGTGACGTATAGTAGACATCGGAAATAAAAAGAAATGCTGACTTGATCGGTAGTCAAAGCTTAGTACAATATGAAGGATTGGGTCAGGACCCCTGATGAAGCACCCACCCTACATATGAGCCACGTAGTATTATAGAGTTTGTCCTATTCTGTACTGCAGAAACACGTTGTGTTGGGTCCTGGAGAATAGGTAAACGTGGCTGATAGGTACTTCCAGACATTCAACATTAAAATTTGTTGCTCTACACTTTCATGATGATATGGCGTGTTTTGATTTTTTTTTTACCAAATCTTGCACAAATCGCTGTAATACATTTTATTTTAATGTAAACTTTATTTCTCACAAACTATTAAGCTGATTATTATAAAATATGGCAGTAATGCTTCTTAATGTAGTGATCTAAGTGAGTGAAATATAAATACTGGATCATTCGAGTTATGAAGATTCCTCCTACATCACCAAAGCCATGTGATGCCTTACTTAATTGTATATGAATGGTGGTAAAAATATATTTCCATTTTACTGTTTTCGTCTTTTAAAGTATGTAAACTATTTATTTCCATGTTAAAAAAATATCGATCCCCCCACTTTGAAATTATAATATAATAATCGAACCCCCCTTTTCCACATACAAAAATAATGACCCCCCTGCATTTTGACCAGCCCCCCCCCCCCCCGCCCTCCCAGATAAAAAATGATAAGTCCCTTAAGGTATTCATTTGGCCCATATTTCAGTCTGTTAAGTATTGTGCATTTTTAATGTTGGAAATCGAAAAAAAAAGTCTCAAAGTAAACAAATAAAGTAATATGAAGAGAGATGATATGTTACTTGTATTAGTTTCATACATTTAAGGCTCAAAATTGATGAATAACACACGTATACATGCAAAAGAGTATTACCGATTTATCGTATGATTTTTCCATTTTTTGTCTTGCTCTATGTGTGTTACATTTTAACGTTGTGTTTCTTTTGTGTCGTTTGTTTCCTCTTATATTTGAGTTTGTATTCACATTATTATAAAACGTGTCACGGTACTTTTCTATCCCAAATACATGTATTTAGTTTTGATATTATATTTGTAATTCTCATCGGATTTTGTCTAATGCTTAGTTAGTTTCTGTGTGTGTTACATGTTACTGTTGTGTCGTCATTCTCTTGTATTTAATGCGTTTCCCTCGGTTTTGGTTTATGACCCGGATTTGTTTTTTTTCTATCGATTTGTGAGTTTTGAACATCGGTATACTACTGTTGCCTTTATTTATATATATGATGTTTCCCGCGTCGGCGGCGTCAACAATGTATTAGTTTGTGATTATGTCTAGTTTATAATCCTGGTACCTTTGATAACTATTATGGTGAACCACTAGTAGTAAGTCAAATATATTTGGTATGCAGTTGTATTAGTATTGGCACATCTCATTTCCATGGAGATTATTTGGCCCCGTCCCCTCAGTTATGGTCCATTGACTTGGAAATTTTGCTTATATTTCATGTATTAGTTTGTGATTAGATCAGTTTATGGGGAACCACTAGTGGTAAGTTAATGATAATTGGTATGCAGTTGTATAAGCATTAGCATATATCATTTCCGTAGGGAGTATTTTGCCACGCCCCTCAGTCATGGTTTTTGACTTTGAAACTTTTGCGAGACATATGTATGTGATAACAGTTTATTCAATAATGTTTCACATAAAAGAAATTTAAGTTAATGCTATGAACAGATCAAACTTTAATCGACCATGGAACATTATTCACATTAACTGTAAAATTTTTTGCAGCAGATGCACATTTCGACAATGAATGTCTCTTCAGTGATACACGAGTCTGAAATATTCTAAAGTTAAACTTTATAAATGTATAAGTCTCAAAAACACAACATTCAATTCTTATATTAACAGATTTTTGAAGAAAAAAAAAATGCTATCCACATTTTGAAACTGAAAGCAACATTTTATAAACAACATCTCACGAAGTGTCGATTTCCGTGTAAATGTAGATAGCTAAAAAAAACATGCATAAAATTTAATTCAATATTGTATAAAAAAGAAGATGTGGTATAATTGCCAATGAGACAACTATCCACAAAAGACCAAAATGACACAGACATTAACAACTATAGATCACCGTACTGCCTTCAACAATGAGCAAAGCCCATACCGCATAGTCAGCTATAAAAGGCCCCGATAAGACAATGTAAAACAATTCAAACGAGAAAACTAACGGCCTTATTTATGTAAAAAAAAAATGAACGAAAATCAAATATGTAACACATAAATAAACGACAACCACTGAATTACAGGCTCCTGACTTGGGACAGGCACATACATAAATAATGTGGCGGGGTTAAATCTGTACATGTTTATCGAAGAAAAATAATTTATAGTCAATTCCTCGTATTTCAAGATAAACTGTAAATTACATTTTTAAATCAATTAATTTCTTGCTTTTTTTAAGCATTATCGTTTGTACTAAGTATACGAAAAATGTAGAAGCAGTTATTAATTATAGAATATCGGTCTGCTTTCATACGAAAGAAGAGCATATAACGGAGTCTAATGGTTCGGGTTTTCTCTGAACCAATTAATTGAGGATTTGTATAATTGAACACCATAAATTATGAAAACAGCGAATGTGTCAACAATCCGACCAAAGACCAGTATCAACACAAGGACACCGATGGGTCTTCAGTGCATTGGGGAGATGTATGTTAAGATGTGGTGGTTGGAGAGGCAGATGCCTGTGAAAGGAAATTCAACAATAGTCTTTTTTAAAGTATAGGGAACCGATGTGATATAATACGCAGCTGTATCAAAGTTCATTTATATACTCACACAAGCATTGGATACTAGCTACACACTACGTGTAATTGTGCTTTATATCTATGCAATTGAACTACACGTCATCTTGCAAATATAGGGTTTAACTATATGCTTTCAATTGAAAATTCTGGACTATTTCAAAATCAAGAGTGGTAACAGAAACCCAGCTCGTCTGGATCAATGAATGTTTTAGAGTATGGATACCGAAAGGCTGTAAATAAAAAATCTATTACCGTCTAAGGTCTACTTTGTGTCAGAAGGTTTAATTTAATATCATTGCAAAATTAATAAATGAACAAAGTGAATAAAAATCCGAAGGAACCCTTTTAAAACATCGTCGAGAAATATCCTTTTATTTTAGTTCTATACATTTTACAATCTTTAATGCATAGTTTTCATTTGATGTGCATTATAATAGAAATAAAATTAACATGTATTTGATTAATATATGCCTGAAAACCCTGAATCCCATGCAGATCATGGTATCACGCATGAACGTATCACAGTGGTGATAACGAAGACAGTTACTGCTTTATGGTTCGAACGACCATTTTTACTTAAAATGTCCTGTACCTAGTCAGGAATATGGCATTTATTATAAAATAGTCAGTTTCTATAGCCGTAACTGCTTACTTTGATGGAGAGTTGGCTCATAGGCACTCATACCACATCTTCCTATATCTATATCTATATCTATATCTATATATATATATATATATATATATATATATATATATATTTATTTATATATATATAAGTACGTCTGAGTCAGTGACAACCCTACAACAGATGTATCCATCGGATCGCCATCAATGATGGTGATACATGGCTGTGTACATAATGTATATACAACTCGTCTAAACATCAACCCAACAATGTTAGATCTGTAAATTTGCTTTCGCAAATTTTTGGTTCTTCCCTCGCCGGGATTCGAACCCATGCTACTGTGATATCGTGACACCAAATCGCCTGCACTGCAGCCGTCCCGCTAGACCACACGACCACCTGGGCTCTCAAAAAAAGAGCTTTCGGTGGGCATGTGTTACCTTTCCACGTCAGTTTTAATCTAGCGGCGTACTACAGTACATGATATATAAGGCATGAAGATGTTATTGTTCCAGATCAGCTAAATTATCTATAGTAAAGGATCCTACAAATTAATATATATAATGCACCGAAAATACAGAATTAAAGCCACAAAGAATAAGACACAATAATATCCAACATACCTCTTCAAAAGAAACGCTACTAAATACATGATTATTGGATGTCGAAATACAGAGATTCGCCGTATAGCAACGCAATTTTACACTCAACAAACCTGTCATATTTGGGAATAGGTAACATTCGTTTCTTAGCGGAACGACGACATAAATGTTAGGCCACCTAAGATGTGGTTAAATTGTTGGTAGTCAGATTAAACACAAACACAACATCAAGGTCAACCAATTTGTGATGGTGAATAGCAAACATAGGTAGAGTTAACGTTATTAGATTACATTTCTCTTCAACATGTCCAATGCCTTCCAAAAAAGAAACAATTCAACTTGTCAAATTTTCATAATTACCGGCAAGTACAAGTAAACCTCGGCAACCTCTTTCAGTTATATGTTTGCTCTTATTAGCAAAGTAATATTAAACGTGGACCACCCAGGCTCTATAGCCTCTAGGGGGGCAAGTGGTCTAGCGCGTCGGGTATAGTGCAAGGCGATTTGGTGCCAAGATATCTCAGTAGCATGAGTTCGAATCCCAGCGAGGGTAGAACAAAATATTTGCAAAGCAAATTTACAGATCTAACATTGTTGGGCTAATGTTTAAACGATTTATATTTACTGTTGACAAAATTATCTACCTTGATAAAATTTGACTTTGAAATCACATGACAGTAGAGTGATTGACCTGTCATATGACAAGGAGTTATTCAGCCGAATGACTTGGTTTATGTACCTGTGACAATATTTGTCAAGTTACAGGTATCTGTTGATTTTTTGAATTTGATGTCTCGTTTTATTTTACATTATTAATGTACTTATTCAAAACACATACACAATAATTTTACCACAACAACGGTTTCTATTTACAATTGTACTTTCTTGTCTTAAAACGAACGATCATTATCTGTACATATAAAATTTTCTACAAATAAAAAAAAATTATTAGTAAATAGTAAATTGTAAGGCAGTTTTCTTTCCGCTATTTTGTATCTGCAATCTCTTAATTAAAAATATTGCACCAGTTTGATCTTTTATTCTCAATCGAAAGTTCTGTCACAGCCATTAATTAGAAGGATGCCCATTATTATATACACATTATTGTGTGATAACAAATGTGCTAATGAGAAAATGGCCGACTCATTATTTATCAGTTCAAGGGATCGGTTCAAATTTCACATCAAAAGGTTTTGTTGCAATCCCCCCCTTAATAATTTTTGTGAACCACATTATGAGCCCCCTTAAAACGATAATTCATTCGTATGACCCCCCAAAACAAATCCCCGTTGATTAACAGTGGGAAGAAGATGACGACTGCAGGCTACATAGTGACAGGCAAATAAAAAAAATTTCTGTGTCATTTGGTCTCTTGTGAAGAGTTGTCTCATTGACAATCATACCACATCTTCTTTATATTGACACTATCTGTTACATAGTATTGCAGAAAGAAAATTTCCTTGATTGCAGTCATTTCTTTGATTTTGTACTGTTTTTTATAACACATTCTACATTATAGTTCTATTATATCATATATGTAGCTCTGACTAATTAATTTGAGAAAGATAGTTTAGTTTGTCTGATTCGCAGTCATTAATAAGTGATATTCTCTAAATATTTTCAATTATTTTTATTGGATAATTACAGCACATGAACTATAAGTTAAAAATAATATTGCCTTTGTGTTCATCATGACCTTCCATATTCTTTGTTTTGAAGCTGATGGAACTGATTTTGGTTAATACGTTTTAGTTTTATTCTGCTTTGAGAAAACCATGAATATATAAAATGTAACATCGATTTTTATACGACCGCAAAAAATAGAATTTTAACACAATATTTCTAACCACAAAAGGAAGCTTGGGATTATTTTTGGGGTTATGGTCCCTCGGGTTTAAATTAGGGGCCCAAACGGGCCCAAAACAAGCATTTATCTAGTTTAGGACAATAAGTTGTGTATATGTATTTCAATTGCTCTGAAATTGTACCACAATGTTTAATGATATTAGTAGAAGGATGTGATTTATTTTAAGGATTATGGGGCAAAGAGTAAAGGAAAAAAGGGTAAAAAAGGGACCAAAACAAGCATTTTTGTAGTTTCAAGACAATAATTTGTGTAAAAATTTATGAATCTTTCGGAAATTATACCACAAGATTCATTACTACTAAGGGATGGTTAGGATTGAATTTGGTTTGGGGGGGGAGTGGGGATTATGGCCCAAACCATTTATGAATTAGGGGCAAAAAAGGCGAAAAACAAGGTTTCTTTCTGTTAATAAGGACAGTTAAAAATTTGAAAGCAGTGTAAGGGAGGTAATCAAAAAGTAATATTTGAACTACTTCCCCCTTCTTTTAAATATGTGTATTTGAAATTTGCCAAGATAAATAACTTCAGAATGAATAAACTCCATCGGAATTTTGCCAATTACTTCAATATTATAAATTTCATTTGAAATTTGCCTAGAACTTAAGTTAAAGTAAATATAAATCTTTGCAATTAAAATACAAAGTTTGAAACCACAAAAAGGAAGCTTTGGATTGATTTGGGAGTTATGGTTCCTTTGGTTTAGGAATAAGGCTATAAAAGGGGCTCAAATAAGCATTGTTCTAGTGTGCAGACAATAACGTATGGAACAGTGTATAGAATTGCCTGAAATTGTATCACAAATTTCCATACCACAAAAGGATGGTTAGGATTGGAGTCGTGGAGTTATGACTCAATCTGTTTATGAATTAGGGACTAAAAAAGGGGAAACAAGGGTTTCCTGGTTAATGTTGGTGCTCTTTGCTATTATTTTGCTAGTTCTAGTATGAGATTTTAAAACTTTAAAACTGTTTATAGAACATTATTGTTGTCTTGAGATCACTAATTAGCTGTAAATTCCATTAAATATTTGTTTTCGGGCGGTTAAAAGTCAACACCATAGTGTATTGCTCAAACGCAAAAAAAAAAGGTTAAGTTTATTCGACCACATTTATTCTGTGTCAGAAACCTATGCTGTGTCAACTATTTAATCACAATCCAAATTCAGAGCTATATCAAATATCAAGCTTGAATGTAGTATATATACTTGCCCCAACTGTTCAGGGGTCGACATCTGCGGTCGTACAAAGCTACGCCCTGTGGAGCATCTGGTTTCTTTTTTTTCCCTTTTCTTTTTTCTCTCAAACATGAAAATCTGAGACATGCAAACAGAAAAATGAACAAAATAAGCATTTAAATGAGAAAAAAAAACATAGATTGCAATTTTGATTTTATGGTTCTTGTACTTCCTGCATCAAATATGTAGTTTTGTTTGACCCTTTATTTATATAAATATGTATATAGGTTTATAGTTATAAGTCATGAACATTTCTTTTAAATATGGAAATGTTTTACGAAATCCCCGAGTGTATTGTTTTGCGTGTGTGAATAAAGTGCTGCCCAACAAAATTAAAGGCTCTTAATTGAAACATTAAGTATTTTTCTTCATCGATATCTTTGTTATATTTTAATAAATTTATTGTACTCATTAATAAATGATTTTAGAATGTACACACCTGTTACAATCCTACATCTTTCCCAAGAAATATCATCAAAATAATTTTAACATTTTAGAAAGTTGAAATACACATGTTCCACTGCATTTTCAGAAACTTTTCATGATTTATACAGTTGTTAATCTTAAGAATTTAAGCTAAGTCGGGTTTTAAATTTTGACATCCTATAGATAATGAACCATAACATATGAGTGATCAGATACACTACCCTTGAGAGATTGGGCATTCTGCTGGTGCTGTACACTATCGAAGATTTAAAAATGACAGAAATTACCTTAGAGATTGCACGCTTACTTCAGTATTGTCAGTATGTACTTTCATTATATGACCCCACCCAGAATTTTATTATGGCAAAAAAATACCCCTCCCCCCCCCCGCAATAAAAATGCACCGACCACTCAGCTGATAAATAATGACTATTCCCTATTAATATTATTCTAACAATGGTTTCTATTCAACTTTCATTGTTTCTATAGTTTGGTTCTGATTAAATCCTTGAATTAATTTTCGTCCTAATGGAATTTAAAACATGAATCAATATAATAACAAATACGTTGTTTTAGGTTGTAAAGAATGTCATCAAACATTCTCTGTGGACCCTGCAGCCATGTCAACACACAAAAAATTGCACAGAAATGGTGTACCAATTGCGAAGAAGGTTTTTGTGCTGACTGTGAACAGGTTCATAGATTAATGAAGGTCACTAGAGATCACACACTGATATCAACCGACGATTATCGTAAAATTGAAAATGTCCCCGTCAACCTGAAATGTGATGCTCATGGCAAGAAGTTTGATCTATACTGTAAAAACCACGACGTAGCTATTTGTGTGGTCTGCGTTCCCTCACTACACAAACATTGTTCTGATGTCATTTCCCTCGACGAAGCAGCAGAAAATGCAAAGAGATCAACAGCCCTTGACGACTTAGAAGATTCAATCAAAGTTGTTTTAGAAAACTTGAAAGATTTCATTAACAATCGCAACAATGCTATGAAAAATCTTAAAATAGAAGAGCAAAGCGTCAGAAAATCAATCAGTGAAATGAGAACAAATGTTAACAAACATTTGGATGAACTTGAAAATAAAATGTTAGATGATTTGTCCCAACGGTATGAAAACTGTAAATCAAAATATGGAGAAGTCCAGAAGTATTTGAATAACACAGAAAAAGAAGTCAAGTTACTACAAGAACAAACATCCCAACTGAAGCGTGTCGGTTCCGACTTACAGGTATTTCTTGGAACTCGTCAGATGAACAAATTAATCCATAACGAGGTACAAAGCGTCAAATCTATGACGAGCACATTACAGGATTACAAGATAGGGTTTGAGATTCACCAAGAAATAACTTCGTTACTAGAAAATGTCGATAATTTCGGAAAGGTCAAAGTTGAAGAAAACATTATCAAATTACCATTCAAAGATGCAAAGGTCGACCAAGCTCAAATAGTACATAAACCAACCGGTCAATCGTTTGATCGAACAATGCTGCAATTGCGAAAAAAGTTCCAAATCAAAGACAAAAAAAATAACACGAAAGTCCGCGGATGTGGGATTTTACCAAACAGTCATTTATTGATTGCCGATTGCAGTGGAGATAAAGTGATAATGGAGTATAGTGACGATGGAAGACACATCCGTGACATACCAGTCTCTGACAAACCGTACGATTTGGCGATTATAGACAGTGATCGTATAGCGGTTTCATATGGTGAAAATCATAATATGGAAATATTGAACATTAACAACAAAATGGTTCTCGCGAAAGTAAATTTTGAATGCAGTTGTCGGGGAATTTCATACCAGAATGAAATCATTTATATATTAGTAGTTATTGAGGGTATTGTGGTGATGGACATGTCAGGGAAACGACTACGTAAAATAGGTGGGAAATATGCTGGAGGTGGTATTTTTTATATCACTACAACTCACGACCGAATATATTGTACCAACATTGCCAAAAAATTAGTATACTGCTGTAGTATGATGGGTGAAGATATCTGGACATTCAGTGACCAATCCCTTGTTCGTCCGATGGGAATATCAGTTGACGGTGATCAGAACGTGTTTGTTGTAGGGAGTTATTCTAACAACCTGATGATGATACAACATGATGGGAAAGTCAGTAAGACGCTACTTACTAAATCCGACGGTCTGAACGTTCCAGCCCCAGTACAATACAATAGAGACAAGAAATTACTGTTTGTTTGTAATGGAAATGGAGATGCCTTTCTATATAGTGTTATATAGTCTGATACAGAATAATCATACATGGACTGAAATTGCGCCCTTTACAAATTGTATCTCGTTTTATAAAAAAATCTATATTGACTTATACTGGATTTATTGAATGGATGTTGCAATTTTGTAACATTAGTTTACGCTCGATAGGAATTAACCTAATGTAAGATATAATCAATATCGAAATAAAAAAATCCAAACATAATTATATGTTTTAAATTAATCTTTTTATCAGAGCACTGTGTAAAACTCAAACATTTTTAATATCATGATGCTGCACAAACGACAGCCTTCGTGTGATGGGGGAATGACCAGCACAGAATCGTTCTTGAAGTGGTCTTGATTTATTTGTTAATGGTAAAATGCTGAAGTTTGGCATATGAAACAAAAACAAAAATGTCGAGTTTGATATACTTTATAAAAGACTTTCTCACATGGAAAATCTTTGACATTTTTTCTTATTAAGTTGTGTTCTCAGTATTAAATGTAAAGGTTATATGTGGCACTGACACACAAATCATTTCATCGAAAATCAGAAAGGATCCTTGTCAAAAGTAAAACGACGAAGAGAAAATAGATAATCAACAAAAACTTCATTAATGATTATCTATTTTGTTATAAAACATTGAGGGAAAATTAACATTCTTGAACGTCACCAGTGTAAAAAATAGTGAGACACTCTGCAAGTAGATGTCTGAAAGATATTATGAAATACAACAACTTGAATTCGGAGTGTCCCATTAAAATGTGATGGGACTAAACAAGTTCTATGCACTATACTTATAATTTTGATAGTGATTTTAAAAGCTACAATGATCAATTTACTTCTATGAAAACAGCTTTCGTGTACAGCATCAGCATTATGGCCAACCTAAAGATTATCCGTTATTGAAAAGTGTCATTAAATAAACCAATCTGCTCATTTGATAAATCAAACGCGTGTGTCATTTACGTAAGGCATACCAATGTCGTTTGAATCAAACCAGTTTGAAGACCAAATTAAATATGAACTTTACTATAATGTGTATCACCCGATAAGTCTTACAAAGTTGTGTAAAAATTGTTGAAGGCGATCTATGTATGGCTGATAAAAAGTCAAATGTAGTTCTTGGCTTTTTGATACGGAAATCGTGTCGTTCTATCCATCTATTTCGGCAATAAGAAATATATTTGCTTTATGAATAACAGTAAAAGAAAAGCTCAGCATGGGGTTTCTTATTTAGCTAAACCGACCCATTTGAGTCATAAAGCTGCCTTATCTTTGCGTCTGCTAGTCGTCGTCGCTTGTCCTTTTAAACTTAAATCATCTGGCGAGATATTATAGGGTATCTGGTCTTTGTTTTAAATTTGTTTGTATGTACGTTTTTAAGAAAAATATAATGTAGGTGGTTGGTGTAGTCTGTTGTATTATGATTTTTTTTGGTCATTTGCTGTCATCTTTTTATAGCCAAAACAAGAAAAATGCTGATATTCTTATCTTCAGACTGTGGCATTACTGAAAGTATCATTTGTTTCCTTATAAATCATACCAAACCTTATTGAAATGATGTCCATAGTAAATGAAATAAATATGAAACAATTCAAACTAAAAAAAAACACATTGACATGATGTATGACAAAACAACAAACGAAAAACAACTATGACAGATAGCAATGAGGAACAAGATAATGTCTTTGGACAGGCATATTTAGAATAATGTAATAAATCTATTTGTAAGCATTCAAAGGTAAAAACACAAAAATACTGAACTCCGAGGAAAATTCAAAAAGGAAAATCAAAAATCAAAAGGCAAAATCAAAAGTCCAAACATATCAAACGAATGGATAACAACTGTCATATTCCTGACTTGGTACAGGTATTTTCTAATGTAGAAAATGGTGGATTGAAGCTGGTTTTATAGCTAGCTAAACCTCTCACTTGTATGACAGTCGCATCAAATTCCATTACATTGTCAACGATGCATGAACAAAACAAACATACTCAAAGAGTAAAAATGTCAAAAATAGGGGTACATCAGTCAATATTGTGTTATCATCTTAATAACACTATAAAAACAACAAATGTAACGAAGAAGCACAAAAAGGCATAAATCAAATTTAACATACTCATATTGCTTTTCTTATACGACTTTAAATTATCTATGTAAAGTCTACCCGTAAAAGATAGAAGGTTTTCAGTACTGGTGTAAAATTGCGCGTTTGAAATTCGCACAGGTAGACATAAAAATAATTTTGTCGTTCGATTGACGGCATATAGAAATACAGAGTCACGCAAAGTAGACATAACAAAAAACAGACTTAACAGTAGAAGCAATAATAATAAATAAAACAATTGTGTGGTTCAACCGCCATCCCGTGAATGTGATGTAACACAAGATGAGAACAACTGCAAACATCGAAATACTTGACACATATCAGATCGTAGTGAACAAAAACAAGGAACATCAAAGACGTTAAAAAGGGGCGAACGATACCAGAGGGACATTTAAACTTAGAAATGGAAAATATGTACTGATCTGAGATTAGTCGCAGTTATAACACCTTGTTCAAAGGTAATGTAAATGAACGGTGATTGAACTACTTGGTTATCACAAGTAAAATTCTAATTTGCGTTACTTCTCGTTTGCCAAAAGGAATTTCTAGATCTATATATCTATATTATATTATTATCTAAGCAAGTACAAAAAAATCAAATCCCATTATATTTTCACCGATTCGTGAACAAAACAAAGGAATTGATTGTGAATAACCGGTGCGCAGTGAATGAGGTTCGTCAGTAATACTGTATACCTCTTCTGAAGACCTCTTCTTATTTCCTATGAATGGGAGTTCTTTCAGACACCTGTCAAAAACTAGAAGATCAAAGAAGCCAGGTAATTTAATTTCACATTCAGATATAGTGATGATTTTCTTTCTGTGATCGATCCATTAATATATTTCCCCAACACTAGAAATTATAGCAACAACAGATATGGCTTCCTTCGCCTGATTTTTAGACATATTCCTCGAAATTGACAAATACGGTCATATCAATACTAGAATCTATTACAATCTAGACGATTTGAATTTTAAGCAGCAAAAGAAGAAGAAGTATCGACAACGAGCCACATATCATTATTTTCTCATTATTTACATTTTTTAATGGTAGCCACCTTGTTATACTTTAAATCACATGACAAATGACGAAACTACTACTGAATTGACGCGTACCAAGTGAGAGGTTATTCTCCCATGTGCTGTATCGTATTTATCTATCATAGTATTCATCGAATATCACGTATTTTTCGTGGTTTCAAATTGTTCAACTAAATATAAGGTTTCATGTACAAAAGTCAATGTATCTGTAGCAACAAATTGTCAAACAAATCACTACTATTTCAACGTTTTCTTTTTTAAATGTATCGACCTATACTAGCTATACGGTTTTTTAAATCACCTGACTATATCTCTATTGAATTATCGCTTTTCAATTGAGGTGTAATTTGTGTATATATCTTGTTTGGTATCCTATATATATATATATGACATAGCAGGTATATATTTTTATTTTCATATTGACAAAACGAAATTCAAGATTTGTTTTAATTTACCGAATATTATTGTCTTATTTATTACAGATATACAAATGTGTACCTAACAACTGTCTACTTCTTCCCCTTGATTGAAATATATTATAACTTTAATTAACAATTTTTTGTAGTGTCATTCTGAAAAATAAAGTCCTTTAGGTCTTTTTTTTTAAATCGTTAGTAATGACATAGTTATCGAGCATGAAGGTTGCGTTATGTGGACTATTTTGTAATGATTGTGTCAGAGGTGTGTTTGTTAAAGTCTTTAGTTTTTATGTTGTGTTTTGAATTCCTTTGTTTGTCTTTTGGTCTTTTCTGTGTTGTGTTATGAAAACCTTAATTGTTTGTTGGTCTTTTTGTCGTGTTTTGCTATGTCGTTAACGGCTTGTATTCGAGTTTCGAAATTGATTCAAACAGAATAAAACATCCCCGAATAAACCTTATGCTAAATAATACTACCTAATACTAATAATCGAAAACAACCTATTAAGTATCAAAATTTTTACATATAAACAGTCAGAATAATAGAACCCAACAGGATTATCAAAATGAAAAAAGATATATTCAAATAAAATACTGTGACAGACAACCTATTATAAACTTTATTTTATCTTTTTGATCCATTACAAATATTAAATGCTAACATGGAAACTTCCAGTGGTAGATTCAGGATTTTCGGTTATGGGAGCTCAATTTTTTTTAGGTAAAGTTATCGAAATATTCTTCTGGACAACCCATGCTTTGCAAATTCTAGGAGGATGGCATGCCCGCAGCTCCCCAGCCTGAAGCCGCCCCTGACTTTTAAATATGTTGCTTTTGTACTGGATAAAACAATAGTAACACAATTGAGAATGGAAATGGGAAATGTGCCAAAGAGACAACAACCCCTCCAAATAGCAGACATTTTCATTCTTGGCTATGTGACAGAAGTCTATTGTTTTGGAATTTTGGATTAACAAATAACTAAAAGAATAAAAATTCAGCAAAAAAGGACAAAAATAAAATAAAAAGATAAAAGAATAATGAAAAGACGAATTTCAGTAAAAACAACACTTTAATCGTCCCTGAACAAGAGTCCACTGTTTGTTTTGTATTTTAACAGTGTTACTGAAAATGTAACGTATTTTTCATTATATTAAAGGAAGTAAAGATAAAATATGTCATACCTTGTTGTATTTAACCATTTTATGGCGTTTACACAATTATGTTTATAGATTACGTCTGCGCATGTCTACTATATATGTACTACATTTGCAGGGTGTGCTCCATATACCAAAATTCTGTTCAACAGGGTAATAAGGACGAAAAACTAAATCGACACTACAAAAGTTTATTGAGCACAACCACGTAAACATTTAACGATACTATATGTAACAGTCTTTGCCCAAAACTCAATAGCGGTGTATGGTTCCTCAGTCTTAGATCATTAGATAACAGAATAATCGTTTAACTCGGATTTTTTCCAGAATGTGTTCGGATTTTTTCAGAATGTGTCCTATTCCCGGTTGTAGTATGAATACGTATTGTATATTCGCTTGGCTAGTGATGCAAGCATAGCAGGATACCCTGGCAGTTGATAAATTTTATACGTTCATCTTAAGAAACCTTGAATTTGTTCCTAATAAACCACAATATTTCTCACAAAAATAGTGTATAAACTTCATAATATATTCAATGATGTAATTTCAATATTGAATTTTCACATCCCTTTTAAAATTAATAACGTGTTGTTTTATATTTATGCAGCTACCATAAAACAATAAACTTTGACTTGTTTTAATACCAATACATTTGTTTAAGGTACTGCAGCATGTCTTCCAGTATGAACTGCGACCCCTGTAATCGTGTCAACAGACGTAACCCTGCACAGACATGGTGCACCAAATGCGAGGAAGGTTCTGTGCTGACTGCGAACAGACTCACATGTCAACGTCAGTAACTTCATACCACACATTGATATCAACCAATGAGGTACACGAAACTGAAAATGTTGCTGTCGATATGATTTGTGATATTCATGGCAAGACATTTGATCTATACTGCAAAACACATGACTTAGCCATTTGCGTAGCATGCCTTCCGTCAAAACACAAACATTGTTATGATGCCGTTTTTTCTCTTTATGAAGCAGCAAAGTATACAAAGTCATCGCCAGCCCTGGATGATATGACTGATTCAGTCAATGTCGCTCTAGATAACATGAATAATTTCATCAACAATCGAAATGTAGCTATGCAGAATATTGAAGTACAAGAACAGAGCATTCGAAAATCAATCGGAGAAATGAGAACAAATTTAAACAGACATTTGGACAAAATTCAGAAAAGTTTATTGGATGAGCTGTCAGAACTGTACACGAACTGTAAATCAAAGTATGAAAACATCCTGAAAACTTTTCATAAAACAGAGAATGAAATCAAGTTGCTACAAGAACAAACTTCACAACTGACACATCTTGGCTCCGACGTACAGGTATTTCTTGGAACTCGTCAGATCACCGAATTTATCAATGTTAAGGTACACACAGTCAAATCTGTGGTGAGTGCAATGCAGGATTACACGATAGAGATAGTAATGCACCCAGGAATCACTTCATTGATTGAGGGTATCGATAACTTTGGAAAAATTAAAGTTGAGGAAAAAAACTACAGTTTACGTTTCAAAGAGGCAAAACTTGGTCAAGCTCAAATAGCTCATACATCTGTCCGTCTATTGTTTGATAGTACAGGGATACGATTGCGAAAGAAGATTAAAATAAAAGAGACAGTGGATGAAATGAAAATCTACGGATGTCAGATTTTACCGAACAGCCATATACTAATTGCCATATACTCTGATGACAAAGTTATAATGGAGTATAGCGACGATGGAAGACATATTCGTGACATATTAGTCTCTGCCAAGCCGTACGATGTGGCAGTTATAGACAGTAATCTAATTGCAGTTTCATACGATGATTTTATGGAAATAATGAGTATAACAGACAACAACGTTCACGCTAAGGTTACTTTTGATTTACCATGTTGGGGAATTTCATATCAAAATCGAAAAATTTATATTTTCATCGACGATGAAGGAATAGTGGAGCTGGATGTGTCAGGGAACAGATTACGTACAATAGGAGGTAAGTTTGCTGAGGCGGCTGGATTTCTCACATAACTACAACAAAAACCAGAATATATTGTACCGACTTCGAGAAAGATGCAGTATACTGCTGTAGTATGATGGGGAAGATATCTGGACATTCACTGACCAGTCTCTTGTTAATGCGAGGGGAATATCAGCTGATGGCGACGAGAACGTGTTTGTTGTGGGGAGAGAAACTAATAGCCTGATTATGATTCCCACATGCTTGGTGTTGGCTATGTTTGACATGGGTTGCGGTTTTGAAGCAGAGATAAACGACTATAAGATAATATCAAAAATGAAAATTTTATTTTAAGAAATTGTTGGCACCAAGTTATATATTGCACTGAAGGAATCAAACCATAATCTATTTCAAACAAACAGAGGCAGACGTTTTCAGGGCTCTGTTTTCTCAAACACCTTTTCTTAGTTTTCCGTGTTGCAGATTTTAAGGCCTCATATGCAAGTTTATTGGTATATCGTCACTCTCTCAGTATAAAAAACACTTTTGACAAATTTTCCTGTATGGTTTATAAAGAAATTAATTCCGTTCATCAAATCAAACCAAATGCCAGCTTTTTATAGTATAATTTATTGGTTTTAGATTAATTTTTCGAAAAATATAATGTGTCGCTCGAGGTGTCCCAAGGGGTAGAGGCATTTATATATAAAAGAATAGATATACAAATAATTTGGCCTTTATCTGATACTTTGTAATGCAAACACACCTACTTTGTTATGGGGACAAATTACAAATTGTATTTGTTGAATGTCTGGAAGTACCTATCAAGCACGTTTACCTATTCCCCAGGACCCAACACATCGTGTTTCTGCAGTACAGAATAGGACAAACTCTATAATATTCCGTGGCTCATATGAAGGGTGGGTGCTTCCTCACGGGTCCTGACCCGATCCCTCATATTGTACAAAGCTTTGACTACCGATCTAATCAGTATTTCTTTTTATTTCCGATGTCTACTATACGCCACCATTGGTGGTTTTGGAAATAGCCCCCTACATTAAATCGTTAGTAGCCACAGTGTTGAAAAACAAGTATTTTGAATTTAATGACCGATTCTTTGTACAGAAAATAGGCGCTATATGGGAAGTAAATGCAGCCCAGAAATTTGTGATATTAGAGCATTCGAAGTCATCAATGAAATTATTGAAAAATATAAGTATAAAAATAAGATCTTATTTCACGGAAGGTATAGAGATGATGCGTTTATAATAGCTCATTCATCACGAGTAGAGGTTGAGGAGTTTTTTAAAATAGCAAATGATCATCACCCTTTATTAAAATTTACTTATGAAATTTCAAACGAAGAAATTATTTTTCTCTATACAGTCGTACATAAAGGGTTGAGGTTCAAAAACACCGGTATCCTTGATATAAAGAGCTACACCAAACCTACTAATACGTTTCAATATTAAGATAGGACGTCTATGCATAACCCAACAGTTTTCTCCGGATTTATAAAAGGGGAAGCTATTCGCCACCACCGAAACAACAGCAACACGCAAAATTTAAAAGATACACTTTGTAAATTCAAAGGCCATCTTAAGCAAAGAGGATATAAGGACCATGAAATACTCCGTAACTGTGAATCGGCTCTCAATATCGAACGACCAGAGTTACTCCGCTTTAAACAAGAATCTGACAAGCAGATACCACTGGTATTTGTAACTAAATATCACTTCTCGTTAGGAAATATATAAATAAAGCTTTACGAAAGCATTATAAAAACTAGTTTGCAATGCGAAATGTAGGGAGCTTTTTCCAAAACCAGCAATGGTGGCGTATAGTAGACATCGAGAACTAAAAAGAAATGCTGACTTGATCGGTAGTCAAAGCTTAGTACAATATGAAGGATTGGGTCAGGACCCCTGATGAAGCACCCACCCTACATATGAGCCACGTAGTATTATAGAGTTTGTCCTATTCTGTACTGCAGAAACACGTTGTGTTGGGTCCTGGAGAATAGGTAAACGTGGCTGATAGGTACTTCCAGACATTCAACATTAAAATTTGTTGCTTTACACTTTCATGATGATGTGGCGTATTTTGATTTTTTTTTACCAAATCTTGCACAAATCGCTGTAATACATTTCATTTTAATGTAAACTTTATTTCTCACAAACTATTAAGCTGATTATTATAAAATTTAGCAGTAATGCTTCTTAATGTAGTGATCTAAGTGAGTGAAATATAAATACTGGATCATTCGAGTTATGAAGATTCCTCCTACATCACCAAAGCCATGTGATGTCTTACTTAATTGTATATGAATGGTCGTAAAAATGTATTTCCATTTTACTGTTTTCGTCTCTTAAAGTATGTAAACTATTTATTTCCATGTTAAAAAAATATTGATCCCCCCACTTTGAAATTATAATAAAATCGAACCCCCCTTTTCCACATACAATAAAAATAAGCCCCCTGCATTTTGACCAGCCCCCCCCTCCCAGATAAAAAATGATAAGTCCCTAAAGGTATTTATTTGGCACATATTTCAGTCTGTTAAGTATTGTGCATTTTTAATATTGGAAATCGAAAAAAAAGTCTCAAAGTAAACAAATAAAGTAATATGAACAGAGATGATATGTTACTTGTATTAGTTTCATACATTTAAGGCGCAAAATTGATGAATAACATACGTATACATGCAAAAGGGTATTACAGATTTATCGTATGATTTTTCCATTTTTTGTCTTGCTTTGTGTGTGTTACATTTTAACGTTGTGTTTCTTTTGTGTCGTTTGTTTCCTCTTATATTTGAGTGTGTATTCACATTATTATAAAACGTGTCACGGTACTTTTCTATCCCAAATTCATGTATTTAGTTTTGATGTTATATTTGTAATTCTCATCGGATTTTGTCTAATGCTTATTTCGTTTCTGTGTGTGTTACATGTTAATGTTGTGTCGTCATTCTCTTGTATTTAATGCGATTCTCTCGGTTTTGGTTTATGACCCGGATTTTTTTTTTCTATCGATTTGTGAGTTTTGAACATCGGTATACTACTGTTGCCTTTATTTATATATATGATGTTTCCGGCGTCGGCTGCGTCAACAATGTATTAGTTTGTGATTATGTCTAGTTTATGGTGAACCACTAGTAGTAAGTCAAATATATTTGGTATGCAGTTGTATTAGTATTGGCACATCTCATTTCCATGGAGATTATTTGGCCCCGTCTCCTCAGTTATGGTCCATTGACTTTGAAATTTTGCTTATTTTTCATGTATTAGTTTGTGATTAAGTCAGTTTATGGGGAGCCACTATTGGTAAGTTAATGATAATTGGTATGCAGTTGTATAAGCATTAGCATATATCATTTCCGTAGGGAGTATTTAGCCACGCTCCTCAGTCATGGTTTTTATCTTTGAAACTTTTGCCAGACATATATATGTGATAACAGTTTTTTTAATAATGTTTCACATGAAAGAAATTTAAGTTAATGCTATGAACAGATCAAACTTAAATCGACCATGGAAATATTCACATTAACTGTACATTTTTTTTGCAGCAGATGCACATTTCGACAATGAATAAGTCTTCAGTGATACACGAGTCCGAAATATTCTGAAGTCCAAAACTTTATAAATATATAAGTCTCAAAAACACAGCATTCAATTCTTAGATTTTTGAAGAAAAAAAATGCTATCCACATTTTGAAACTGAAAGCAACATTTTATAAACAACACATCACGAAGTGTCGATTTCCGTGTAAATGAAGATAGCTAAAAAACATACATAAAATTTAATTCAATATTGTATAAAAAAGAAGATGTGGTATGATTGCCAATGAGACAACTATCCACAAAATACAAAAATGACACAGACATTAACAACTATAGGTCACCGTACGGCCTTCAACAATGAGCAAAGCCCATACAGCATAGTCAGCTATAAAAGGCCCCGATAAGACAATGTAAAACAATTCAAACGAGAAAACTAACGGCCTTATTTATGTAAAAAAAAATGAACGAAAATCAAATATGTAAGACATAAACAAACGACAACCCCTGAATTACAGGCTCCTGACTTGGGACAGGCACATACATAAATAATGTGGCGGGGTTAAACATGTACAATTAATTTCTTGCTTTTTTTTTTTAAGCATTATCGTTTGTACTAAGTATACGAAAAATGTAGAAGCTCTTAGATCATTCATCGTCGAGAATATCCTTTTATTTTAGTTCTATACATTTTACAATCTTTAATGCATAGTTTTCATTTGATGTGCATATTAATAGAAATAAAATTAACATGTATTTGATTAAGAATATGCCTGGAAACCCTGAATCCCTTGCAGATCATGGTATCACGCACGAACGTATCACAGTGGTGATAACGAAGGCAGTTACTGCTTTATGGTTCGAACGACCATTTTTACTTAAAATGTCCTGTACCTAGTCAGGAATATGGCATTTGTTATAAAATAGTCAGTTTCTATAGCCGTAACTGCTTACTTTGATGGAGAGTTGACTCATTGGCACTCATACCACATCTTCCTATATCTATATCTATATCTATATATATATATATATAATGCACCGAAAATACAGAATTAAAGCCACAAACAATAAGACACCATAATATCCAACCTACCCCTTCAAAAGAAACGCTACTAAATACATGATTATTGGATGTAGAAATACAGAGATTCGCCGTATAGCAACGCAATTCTACACTCAACAAACCTGTCATATTTGGGAATAGGTAACATTCGTTTCTTAGCGGAACGACGACATATATGTTAGGCCACCTAAGATGTGGTTAAATTTTTGGTAGTCAGATTATACACAACCACATCATCAAGATCAACCAATTTGTGATGGTGAATAGCAAACATAGGTAGAGTTAACGTTATTAGATTACATTTCTCTTCAACATGTCCAATGCCTTCCAAATAAGAAACCATTCAACTTCTCAAATTTTTTATAACGGCAAGTAAAAGTAAACCTCGGCAACCTCTTTCAGTTATATGTTTTCTCTTTTATTAGCAAAGTAATATTAAACGTGGAACACCTAGGCTCTATAGGCTCTAGGTGGACGAGTGGTCTAGCGCGTCGGGTATAGTGCAAGGCGATTTGGTGCCAAGATATCTCAGTTGCATGAGTTCGAATCCCAGCGAGGGTAGAACAAAATATTTGTAAAGCAAATTTACAGATCTAACATTGTTGGGCTAATGTTTAAACGATTTATATTTACTGTTGACAAAATTATCAACATTGATAAGATTTGACTTTGAAATCACATGACAGTAGAGTGATTGACCTGTCATATGACAAGGAGTTATTCAGCCGAATGACATGGTATATATACCTGTGACAATATTTGTCAAGTTACAGGTATCTGTTGATTTTTTTAATTGGTCAATCTGAATTTAATGTCTCGTTTTATTTTACATTATTAATGTACTTATTCAAAACACATACACAATAATTTTACCACAACAACGGTTTCTATTTACAATTGTACTTTCTTGTCTTAAAACGAACGATCATTATTTGTACATATAAAATTTTCTACAAATAAAAATAAATATTAGTAAATAGTAAATTGTAAGGCAGTTTTCTCTCCGCTATTTTGTATCTGCAATCTCTTAATTAAAAATATTGCACCAGTTTGATCTTTTATTCTTAATCAAAAGTTCTGTCACATAGTTATCAAAGGTACCAGGATTATAATTTAGAACGCCAGACGCGCGTTTCGTCTACATAAGACTCATCAGTGACGCTCATATCAAAATATTTATAAAGCCAAACACTTACAAAGTTGAAGAGCATTGAGGATCAGCCATTAATTAGGAGGTTGCCCATTATTATATACACATTATTGTGTGATAACAAATGTGCTAATAAGAAAATGGCCGACTCATTATTTATCAGTTAAAGGGATCGGTTCAAATTTCACATCAAAAGGTTTTGTTGCCAACCCCCAACCCCCCACCCCTTAATAATTTTTTTGAACCACATTATGACCCCCATTAGAACGATAATTCGTTCGTATGACCCCCCAAAAAAATCCACATTGATTAACAGTGGGAAGAAGATGACGACTGCAGGCTACATAGTGACAGGCAAATAACTATGAGAAGTATGCTATAGTTGTTAATTTCTGTGTCATTTGGTCTCTTGTGAAGAGTTGTCTCATTGGCAATCATACCACATCTTCTTTATACTGACACTATCTATTACAGAGTATGGCAGAAAGAAATTTTCCTTGATTGCAGTCATTTTCTTTGATTTTGTACTGTTTTTTATAATGCCCGTGTCACACTGTCCCGATTTTTACGCCGATGGCAACACGATTATGGATATTTTCAAAATCGGGACTGATCGTATCCAGATCGGGCTATTCGTAGTGCCATCTTTAACCATCGTAGAACCATCGGCTACTTTTTCTAGCCTTTGGGGACAACTTCGGGAAGGGTTCTAAATTTTTTAACATGTTAAAAAATCCCCGAAGGTGTGTCCGATGTTTAGGGTTCGTATTGAGTTCGTATCACCATCCTCACCATCGCAATGTCACCGGGAATGCATCTTTGAACATCGTATTGCATTCGTGTTCCCATCGTTTCCTTCGGGCAGTTTTGACATTACGATGTCTACACGAATGAATCACGAAGCTAACCGAAGGTCTTACGATGGCAATACGACTTCGTGAAGACCTCGTAATCCCGTTGTGATGCCATCGAATAAAAGTACAAAGGTGACAAGATGGAACTACGACGGCAATAAATCCATCTAAATGTAGGTTAATTTTCGCGCTTAAAGATTCTATGAGAACAAGAAACTTGTCGTACTTGCTTCAGTCACTTTTGGGTATTTTAACGAGATCGGGACCAACTTCGTACGAACTTACAATTTTCGCATTCGGGTGTGCATCGTATATAAAAATCGGGACAGTGTGACACGGGCATTACACATTCTACATTATAGTTCTATTATTTCATATATGTAGCTCTGACTAATTGATTTGAGAAAGATAGTTTAGTTTGTCTGATTCGCAGTCATTAATAAGTGATATTCTCTAAATATTTTCAGATAATTTTATTGGATAATTAGAGCACATGAACTATAAGGTGAATTTAATATTGTCTTGGTGTTCATCATGACCTTCATATTCTTTGTTTTAAAGCTGATGGAACTGATTTTAGTTCACACGTTTTAGTTTTATTCTGCTTTGAGAAAACCATGAATAAATAAAATGTAACATCGATTTTTATACGACCGCAAAAAATAGAATTTTAACACAATGTTTATAACCACAAAAAAAAGCTTGGGATTAATTTTGGGGGTTATGGTCCCTCGGGTTTAAATATCGGGGCCCATAGGGGCCCAAAACTAGCATTTATCTAGTTTAGGACAATAAGTTGTGTATATGTATTTCAATTGCTCTGAAATTGTACCACAATGTTTAATGATATCAGTAGAAGAATGGGATTTATTTCAAGGATTATGGGGCAAAAAGTAAAGGAAAAAAGGGTAAAAAAGGGACCAAAACAAGCATTTTTGTAGTTTCAAGACAATAATTTGTGTAAAGTTTATGAATCTTTCGGAAATTATACCACAAGATTCAATACTACTAAGGGATGGTTAGGATTGACTTGGGGTGGGGGGGGGGGGGGGGGGGGGGTTTATGGCCCAAACCATTTATGAATTAGGGGAAAAAAAGGCGAAAAACAAGGTTTCTTTCTGTTAATAGGGACAGTTAAAATATTTGAAAGCAATGTAAGGGAGGTAATCAAAAAAAGTAATATTTGAACTACTTCCCCCTTCTTTTAAATATGTGTATTTGGAATTTGCCAAGATATATAACTTCAGAATGAATAAACTCCATTGGAATTTTGCCAATTACTTCAGTATTATAAATTTCATTTGAAATTTGCCTAGAACTTAATTTTAAGTAAATATAAATCTTTGAAATTAAAATACAAAGTTTGAAACCACAAAAAGGAAGGTTTGGATTGATTTGGGAGTTATGGTCCCTTTGGTTTAGGAATAAGGCTATAAAAGGGGCCCAAATAAGCATTTTTCCAGACAATAACGTTTGGAACAGTGTATAGAATGGCCTGAAATTGTATCACCAAAAAAAAGTTAAAAAAGGGGGAAAACAAGGGTTTCCTGGTTAATGTTGGTGCTCTTTGCTATTATTTTGCTAGTTCTAGTATGAGATTTTAAAAACTGTTTATAGAACATTATTGTTGTCTTGAGATCACTAATTAGCTGTAAATTCCATTAAATATTTGTTTTCGGACGGTTAAAAGTCAACACCATAGTGTATTGCTCAAAAGCAAAAAAAAAATGTTAAGTTTATTAGACCACATTCATTCTGTGTCAGAAACCTATGCTGTGTCAACTATTTAATCACAATCCAAATTCAGAGCTATATCAAATATCAAGCTTGAATGTAGTATATATACTTGCCCCAACTGTTCAGGGGTCGACATCTGCGGTCGTATAAAGCTGCGCCCTGCGGAGCATCTGGTTTCTTCTTTTTTTCCCTTTTCTTTTTTCTCTCAAACATGAAAATCTGAGACATGCAAACAGAAAAATGAACAAAATAAGCATAAAAATGGGAAAAAAAACATAGATTGCAATTTAACTTTAACCTTCATGTACAGAATAAAGTCATACCTTTACTAATTGTCTTTGATCTTGAAGCTGCTAATCCTTAAAAAAAAGCTTTTAAAGGCACATGATGAGCCTTATGACGTAAAAAGTATAAAAAAGTAAACTTTATGTTGCATTTCATTTGACCCATAAATAATTCTTCAAATTTTAAATTTTATCGTAAAACATTTTAATGCCGATTTTTACTCTATGTTATAAATTAATTTCAATTCTAATTCGTAAACTCAAACGAACATAAAATATTTATCAAATAATCACAAACTCTTACATGGGAGACGCCACTTGCAGAGACAAGCGCACATTTTATTATAAATATGAGAATAATATTGTCGAAAGTTCGTATAAATATATAGCTATTAAGCAGCTTGTACTGGTTTCTCCATACTTGTGGTCCACAAATCTGAAAATAAATAATATGATTAATAATGTTATTTATTTTGCAAAATGCTACTGTACACTTTGACTGCAATGGCTCGAATGACTTTAAACCACCTGAGTTCACTCGTGCATGAACTCAATATCCCAATCGAACCGACCTTACTATAATTAACCAAACACGTGTTTACTATAAACAAACAACATTTTACATGTTCGATTTTGTACAACTTTGATAAATACATGTTGTATTTTTAAGGTGGCTAGTAGGTACAAAAATTTCAGCAAAAAAATTAACCTTTATTTTTTTATTACAAATTTTATTTATTACACTATTAGTTATTACTTTATGATATGGTACAAAAATCAAGCCAAAAAAAAAAAACGATTCGGTTTGGCCCCAGATGACTTTTAAAATGTTTATATCATTGAAAAAGCTCCAAATTATCTCCCTTCTGTGCAAAAATGCCCTTTTTTGGCATTTAATTTAAAATAATTTTTTTAACTCATCGGTGACCTATATTTTTTATTATTGTTTTCATATAAGCTGTACATAAACTAAATAATTGTAAAATTTAACCAATCTCTGTAATAAGTTATTTTTTTATTTCGATATTACCTCTATTTCTCCTATTAGCTCAACAGAAAAAAAAAGACATGAAGAAAAATGTATGCTTCTTCCGGCGGCAGATTGTTAGCTTAAATGAACGGTAACCCCATTTTTTTATTTCATTTTTCTTTTAAGTATATGATAAAGTTCATTTATTAAAAAAATATAGCGAAATCCTATATTAGAAAGAAAAAAGATTTATACCCAGGAGCCCCCTTTATTGCATTTTAATTATGAAAAAACCCATAATAAAGTGGGGAAATGTCTCAATTTATTTGTACCTTTAGTAAAATTTTAAAGCTTTATAAATGTTTCGTGGATTTTCATTTTCTTATCATACAGTTCTAGGAAGTGAAACTGAAAATAACACATATAAAAAGTAAAATCACAAAAATACTTAACTTAGAGGAAAATCAACTCGGAAAGTCCATAATCACTTGGCAAAATCAAATAACAAAACCCATCAAAAACGAATGGACAAGAACTGTCATATTCCTGACTTGGTACAGGCATTTTCAAATGTAGAAAATGGTGGATTAAACCTGGTTTTATAGCGCTAACTCTCTCACTTTGATGACAGTCTCATCAAATTACGTTATATTTACAATGATGCGTTAACTAAACAGAAACAATAAAAAATAGTCAAAAATGGGTACAGCACTTATAATGGTGTAACAATTTTTAAAGGAACAATTTAACAGAACACAAAAACATCTAATTACAAACACATTCATTGATTTGTATCAGTGATTTTATGGTTCTGGTACTTCCTGCATCAAATATGTAGTTTTGTTTGACCCTTTATTTATATAAATATGTATATAGGTTTATAGTTATAAGTCATGAACATTTCTTTTAAATGTGGAAATGTTTTACGAAATCCCCGAGTGTATTGTTTTGCGTGTGTGAATAAAGTGCTGTCCAACAAAATTAAAGGCCCTTAATTGAAACATTAAATATTTTTCTTCATCGATATCTTTGTTATATTTTAATAAATTTATTGTACTCATTAATAAATGATTTTAGAATGTACACACCTGTTACAATCCTACATCTTTCCCAAGAAATATCATCAAAATAATTTTAACATTTTAGGAGGTTGAAATACACATGCTCCACTGCATTTTCAGAAACTTTTCATGATTTATACAGTTGTTAATCTTAAGAATTTAAGCTAAGTCGGGTTTTAAATTTTGACATCCTATACTATAGATAATGAACCATAACATATGAGTGATCAGATACACTACCCTTGAGAGATTGGGCATTCTGCTGGTGCTGTACACTATCGAAGATTTAAAAATGACAGAAATTACTTTAGAGATTGCACGCTTTCTTCAGTATTGTCAGTATGTACTTTACAGACATAAAAACTTTCATTATATGACCCCCACCCAGAATTTTATTATGACAAAAAAATGACCCCCCCCGCAATAAAAATGCACCGACCACTCAGCTGATAAATAATGACTATTCCCTATTAATGTTATTCTAACAATGGTTTCTATTCAACTTTTATTGTTTCTATAGTTTGGTTCTGATTAAATCCTTGAATTAATTTTCGTCCTAATGGAATGTAAAACATGAATCAATATAATAACAAATACGTTGTTTTAGGTTGTAAAGTATGTCATCCAACATTCTCTGTGGACCCTGCAGCCATGTCAACACACAAAAAATTGCACAGAAATGGTGTATCAATTGCGAAGAAGGTTTTTGTGCTGACTGTGAACAGGTTCATAGATCAATGAAGGTCACTAGAGATCACAAGCTGATATCAACCGACGATTATCGTAAAATTGAAAATGTCCCCGTCAACCTGAAATGTGATGCTCATGGCAAGAAGTTTGATCTATACTGTAAAAACCACGACGTAGCTATTTGTGTGGTCTGCGTTCCCTCACTACACAAACATTGTTCTGATGTCATTTCCCTCGACGAAGCAGCAGAAAATGCAAAGAGATCGACAGCCCTTGACGACTTAGAAGATTCAATCAAAGTTGTTTTAGAAAACTTGAAAGCTTTCATCAACAACCGCAACCAGGCTATAAAAAATCTTAAAATAGAAGAACAAAGCTTCAGAAAATCAATCAGTGAATTGAGAGCAAATGTTAACAAACATTTGGATGAACTTGAAAATAGACTGTTAGAAGATTTGTCTCAACGGTATGAAAACTGTAAATCAAAATATGGAGAAGTTCAGAAGTATTTGAATAAAGCAGAAAAAGAAATCAAGTCACTACAAGAACAAACCTTACAACTGAAGCGTGTCGGTTCAGACTTACAAGTATTTCTTGGAACTCGTCAGATGAACAAATTAATCCATAACGAGGTACAAAGCGTCAAATCTATGACGAGCACATTACAGGATTACAAGATAGGGGTTGAGATTCATCAAGGAATAACTTCGTTACTAGAAAATGTCGATAATTTCGGCAAGGTCAAAATTGATGAAACCACTCCCAAATTACCATTCAAAGATGCAAAGGTCGACCAAGCTCAAATAGTACATACACCAACCGGTCAATCGTTTGATCGCACAAGGCTGCAATTGCGACAAAAGTTCAAAATCAAAGACAAAAACAATGACACGAATGTCCGGGGATGTGGGATTTTACCAAATAGTCATTTATTGATTGTCAATTACAATGAAAACAAAGTGATAATTGAATATAGTGTCGATGGGAGATACATCCGTGACATACCAGTCTCTGGCCAACCGTTTGATTTAGCGATTATAGACAGTGATCGCATGGCAGTTTCATATAGTGGAAATAATATGGAAATACTGAACATTAACAACAAAATGGTTCTCGCGGAAGTAACTTTTAGATGGAAATGTTTGGGAATTTCATACCAGAATGGAAACATTTATATTATAGTAATTAATGAAGGTATTGTGGAGATGGATATGTCAGGGAAAATATTACGTACAATAGGCGGGAAATATGCTCGATGTGGAATTTATCATATCACTACAACTCACGACCGAATATATTGTACCAACATTGACCAAACCGTAGTATACTGCTGTAGTATGACGGGTGAAGATATCTGGACATTCACTGACCAATCTCTTGTTAATCCGATGGGAATATCAGCTGATGGCGATCAGAACGTCTTCGTTGTAGGGTTAATTTCTAACAACCTCATGATGATACAGCATGATGGGAAGCACAGTAAAATGCTACTTTCTATATCCGACGGTCTTGACAAGCCAGTTTCCGTACATTACAATAGAGACAAGAAATTACTGTTGGTTTGTAATGTAGAAGGAGATGCCTTCCTATATAGTGTTATATAGTTAGAGACATAATAATCATACAAGGACTGAAATTGCGCCCTTTACAATTGTATATCGTTTTAAAGAAAATATATATAGACTTATATTAGATTTGTTGAATGGCTGTTGCAAAATTTAACATTAGTTTAATTACGCTCAATAGGATTTCACCTAATGTACGATATGATCAATTTCGAGAAAAAAAATCCAAATATAATTATATGTTTTCAATTTATGTTTTTTATCAGAGCACTGTACATTCAAACTTAAAAATAACATTTTTGACATAACGAGGCTGCATATACGACTGCCATTATGTGAGTGGATTGACTAGCACAGAATCGTTCGTCACTACTAGAAAAAGTATTTTGTATGATAAGAGGTCTTGATTTAGTTGTTTAGGTGAAATGCTGAAGTTTGGAATGTTAAAGAAGTACAAATGTAGTTTTGGTATACTCTATTATATTTATATGAGACGTAGCGAGCGTCTGGCGTATACTAGTATTTTTTAACCTGTTACCTTTTGATGGCTATTTTTCGTTTGTTTCTCTGTCCTATATTTACGCCCATTTATTTATTGTAGCCCTGTCGTGTAATGTTGTAATATGAATTTTATAATTACACTGCCATTATAGCGGGAGGTTTGGCATGCCATAAAACCAGGTTCAACCAACCATTTTTTTCAGAAAATGCCCTGTACCAAGTCAGGAAAATAGCCAATTTAACATTATAGTTCGTTTCTGAGTGTTTTACATTTCGGTGTTGTGTCTCTGTTGTGTCGTAGTTCTCTTATATTTGATATGTTTCCCTCAGTTTTAGTTTGTAACCCGGATTTGTTTTTTCTCTATCGATTTATGAATTTTGAACAGCTGTATACTACCGTTGCCTTTATTTATTAACGACTTTCTCACATGGAAAATCTTTGACATTTTTTCTTATTTAGTTGTGGTCTCAGTATTAAATGTTAAGGTTATATGTGGCACTGACACACAAATCATTCCATCAAAAATCAGAAAGGATCCTTGTCAAAAGTAAAACGATGAAGAGAAAATAGATAATCAACAAAAATTTCTTTAATTATAATCTATTTTGTTTTAAAACATTAATCGATAATTAACCTTCTTGAATTTAACCAGTGTAAAAAATATCAAGACATTCTTTAAGTAGATGTCTGCAAGATATTATGAAATACAACAACTTGAATTTGGAGAGTCCCATTAAAATGTGATGGAACTCAACGAGTTCTATGCACTATACTTATAATTTTGATAGTGATTTTAAAAGTTACAATGATAAATTCACTTCTTTGGAAAACAACTAATGGGTACAACACCAGCATTATGGTGAACCTAAGGCCAAATAAAAAAGTATGTGTGGTTCCAGTTACATCTGAAAAAAAGTTAGGGTAGGTAGGTAGGGATTTTTTTTTTATTTTATGATTTTTTTTTTACATTGAGTCTATGGAAGCATCATTCTGACTTTAACAGTGCTTAATGAAAAATGACAATAAAATCTTTAGGGTAGGCTATTTTTAAGCCGAAAAAGTAGGGACGGTAGGGTTACTGGAACCACACATATATTTTTATTTGGCCTAAAGGTTATCCGTTACTGAAAAGCGTCATTAAATATACCAATCTGATATTTGATAAACCAAACGCGCGTGTCATCTACAATAAGGCATATCAATGTCGCTCGAATCAAATCAGTTTGAAGACTAAATTAAAATACGAACTTTACCATAATGTGTATCAGCCGATACGTCTTAGAAAATTGTGCAAAAATCATCGAAGGCGATAGGAACGGTGTTGAGTAAAAGTAAAATCTAGTAATTAGCTTTTTGATACGGAAATAGTGTCGTTCTGTCAATCTATGTAGGCAATAAGAAATATTAAATGATAATTCCATTATTATTTGTTTGCTTTTTAAATGACAGTAAAAGAAAAGCTTGGCGTGGGGTTACTTATTTAGCTAAGCCAAACCATTTGAGTCATAAAGCTATTGCCTTTTATTTGCGTCTGCTATCATTATCGCTAGTACTTGTAAACTAAAAGCATCAGGGAAGATACTATAGGGTATCTAGTTTTTGTTTTGATTTTGTTCGTATGTCCGTTTTTCAGAAAAATTTAATGTAGGTGATTGGTGTCGTCTGTTGTATTTTGCTTTTTTTCAATTGCTGTTATCTCTTTATAGTCAAGAAACAGAATGTGGCACTACTTAAAGTATCATTCGTTTCAATATAGAAGCTTTCACCATTTTGACCAAATCATACCAAACTTTATCGAAATGATGTCCAGTGTAAATGAAATCAATATGAAACAATTCAAACGTAAAAAAACCTACATTGACATTATGTATGACAAAATAATAAACGAAAAACAACTATGACAGATAGCAATGAGGAACAAGGTCTTTGGACAGGCATATTTAGAATAGCGTAATAACCTATTTGTAAGCATTCAACCCCCACCCCATGCATGTGATATAACACAACATGAGAATAACTAGTTAAAAAAGTTAAAAAAAAAACAAAAAAAAACAAACATGAGAATAACTGCAAACATTAGTTCTAAACAAAAACAAGGAATTTAAACACAAAAGACGTAAAAAAGGGGCAAACGGTACCAGAGGACATTCAAACTTATAAATCGAAAATACGTACTGATGTAGGAGGACTGGCAGTTATAACATCTTGTTTAAATGTAGATGAACGGTGGTTAAACTACTTGGTTCCCATAAGTAAAATTTGTTGTAATTTGTTTCTAATTTGCATTATCTCCCGTTTGCCACAAGGAATTTCTAGATTCATATTATATTATTATTCACGCAAGTACAAAAAAAATCAAATTCCATTATATTTACACCAATGCGTTAACAAAAAAAAAAAAGAATTATCAATTAGATTTGCAGTGAGTGAGGGTCTTCGGAGGGACTGTGAACCTCTTTACTCGTGTAATGGTATAAAACATATGTTAAATAAAGGCAACAGTAGTTATACCGCTGTTCAAAACTCATAAATAAAACGGAGAATGGAAATGGGGAATGTGTCAAAGAGACAACAACCCGCCCAAATAAAAAACAACAGTAGAGGGTCACCAACAGGTCTTCAATGTAGCGAGAAATTCCCGCACCCGGAGGCGTCCTTCAGCTGGCCCCTAAACAAATATATACTAGTCCAGTGATAATGAAAGCCATACTAATTTCCAAATTGTACACAAGAAACTAAAATTAAAATAATACAAGACTAACAAAGGCCAGAGGCTCCTGACTTGGGACAGACGCAAAAATGCGGCGGGGTTAAACATGTTTGTGAGATCTCAACCCTCCCCTCCCCCTCATAAATCCATGGACAAAAAACAAAATCGGGGTAACAAACTAAAACTGAGGGAAACGCTTTAAATATAAGAGGAGAACAAGGACACAACATTAAAATGTAACACGCACAGAAACGGACTAAGCATTAGACAAAATCCTATGTGGATTCTAAAAAAACTTTGAAGATTTTCGAGATAATTTTAAATGTTGATCTTTTTCTAAATCCACAATGTTTTTCAACATGAAAATGGTAACATTCTCTATAAATTTATTACTTTGGGATATATATACCATACGGCATATATTATTAATATGGGGACGAAGTCCCCAATAACAGTAGAAAATTCAATAAAAAAAAAAAAAAAAAAAAATCGGGAAAATTTTCCCGATATTTTCATTGTACTAATGAACTCAAAATCGTTCAATTTTTTTTATGTCATGTGTTGAATTCCCGCATCTGCGCAGAAATCTAAAATGTACTTCCTTTTTCCGGTCTCGTTTGCATTAAATTTTGAGTAAAATATATATTTTTCAGTGTAGTATGAAATAGGAAGGAACGCAATATCAATTTCATTTTTAATAATTCCTTGATATGAAAAAACGTTACCTTATGATAGCGTTTCTTTGTTTACATTGCATATAACGTCATAACTTAAATAACGTCACAACTAAAATCCCTAACACCAGAACCAAAATCGGAAACGTTACGGAATTTCCGTTTTAAAATTAAGATATTTTTGAATTAAAAAAAAAAATCAGACTTCGTCCCCTTTCACAGGTAATGCCTGCCTCATATTAGTGAACAAAAAGGTAAAACATGGTACACAGAGGAACAAGTGATCAGCATGCTACAGTTTAGTATTGACAACAAATTTATCGAGTTGATTGACTGTTATGGGATAACCGTTTCACCCCTAGTTTTTGATGGGTTCGTGTTGTTTATTCTTTAGTTTTTTATGTTATGTCATGTGTACTATTTTTTGTCTGTTTGTCTTTTCACTTTTAGCCATGGCGTTGTCAATATAAAAAAAGAAGATGTGGTATAATTGCAATGAGACAACTGTCCACAAGAGACCAAAATGACACAGACATTAACAACTATTGGTCACTGTAAGGCCTTCAACAATGAGCAAAGCCCATACCGCATAGTCAGCTATAAAAGGCCCCGATATTTTTGATTTATGAGTTTGAGTGTCCCTCTGGTATCTTTCGTCTCTCTTTTATTAAATTTGGAGGTAGACTATTTCAACAAATTATCGGCCTTCCTATGGGAACATACTGTGAATCTCTCCTTGACGACCTCTTATTTTCATATGAGCGGCAGTCAGACACTTGTCAAAACAAGAAGATCAAAAAAGCCAGGTAATTTAATTTCACATTCAAATATATTGATGATGTTCTTTCCGTTAACGATCCAAACTTATCTGATTGGGTTCTATTAACATATTTTCCTAGAACTTGAAATTATAAAAACAATAGATATGGCTTCCTTCGCCTCATTTTCAGACTTATACCTCGAAATTGACAAACACGGTCATCTCAATACTAGAATCTATGACAAAATTCGATTTTAATTTTGAAATTATCAATTTCTCCCAACTTAGCAGCAACTTCACCTGTATATGGAATAGACATTTCCCAAGTTATTCGGTATTCACTGTTCCGGAAAGGTAAGCAGATCCTGTAAAGGTTAACAACGAATCGATGTCCACGGAGTTAGCAAATATCTGTTTGATTTTTTTCCCCATTATATTGTCCTATTTTTTAGCCAGTTTTTATTCATGCGCAACTTGCCAGAATATTCATCAGTGTTGAATGTAGGCAGTATTTGGAAAACGAAGAAGAAGAAGTATCGACAACGAGCAACATATCATTATTTGTTCTGTATTTACATTTTTTTAAGGTAGCCACCTTGTTATACTTTAAAATAATTTTAATCACATGACAAATGACGAAATGACTACTGAATTGACGCATGCCAAGTGAGTGGTTATTCTCCAAAGTGCTGTATCGTATTTATCTATAACAGTATCCGTCAAATAGCAAGCATTAATCGTGGTTTCATATTGTCAAACTGAATTTAAGGTTTCATGTTCAAAATTATTTGTATTTGGAGCAACAAATTGTTAAACAAATCACTACTATTTCAACATTTTCTTTTTTAAAAGTATCGACTGCGCTATTTTTAAATCACCTGACAATATCTCTATTGAATTATCGCTTTACAATTTATGTCTTATTTGGGTATATATCATGAGTATCGTGTATAGATATTTATATATATATGACATAGCAGGTATTTATTTTTGGTTTCAAATTGTCGAACGAAATTCAAGGTTTTTGTTTACCCACATTATTGTCTTATTTATGACCATTTATTACAGATATACAAATGGATACCTAACAACTGTTTCTATTAACAACTGTTTACTTCTTCCCCTTGATTGGAATATATCGTAATTTTAATTATCATATTTTGAAGTGTCATTCTAAAATATATGGTCCTATAGGTCTTTTATTTTAAATCGTTAGTAATGACATAGTTCTACATCATGAAGGTTGCTACTATTTTGTCATGATTGTGGCAGAGGTGTATTGTCAAAGTCTTTGAGTTTTCTATTTGTGTTTTGAATACCTTTGTTGGTCTTTTGGTTTTTTTGCGTGTTTGGTATGTCGTTATCGGGAGGGGGGGGGGGGGTCATAAAAAATCTTTGCTCATTCATTGCATTAACAAGAATACATTTTTTTGTACCTTAATAATTCATAATAGGTACCAGGCTTACAATTTGATACGCAAAATGCGTGTTTCGTCTACATAATTCTCAGTGACGTTCAGATTAAAAAAGTTAAAAGGCCAAACAAGTATAAAATAGAAGATCATTGAGGACCCAAAATTCCAAAAAGCTGTCCCAAAATAGCAGTATTATATTATCATGTGTTACTGAACATGCAACGTATCTTTCATTATTTTAAAGGAAGTAAAGATACAATATGTCATCGTATGGCATTTACATAATTTGATTGATAGATTACGCCTGCGCAAGTCTTTTATATATGGACTACATTTGCAGGTTGTTCTTTTTATAAAAAAAATCTATTTCAACAGTGTAGCCAGAAAAAAAACGAAAAACGATACTAAATAATTTGTTCGATCATCATCACTGATTTACCGATACAATTAAATATTTAACATCATGCATACTAAACATCTCAAACTTCAAGCTATGACCTAATTTCACCACCTGGTTGGTCATTGTCGTCGGTTCTCTAATAAATTGTCTCCGTCCATAGAAGTCTAAATAAACGAAATAATGTAAAAACTTCATGTATATTCAATGATGTGATTTCACATTGAATTTTAATATCCCTTATGAAAAATCAATCATGCAGCTTTTATAAAACATTACACTTGGACTTGTTTTAATACCAATACATTTGTTTAAGGTACTACATAATGTCATCCAGTATGGTTCGTGGACCCTGTAATCGTGTCAACAGACGTACTTCTGGACAGAAATGGTGCACCAATTTGGGGACGGTGTATGTGCTGACTGCGAACAGACTCACAGGTCTATGATGGTAACTGCAGACCACACATTGATATCAACCAATGAGGTACACAAAACTGAAAATGTTGCTGTCAATATGATTTGTGATATTCATGACAAGATATTTGATCTATACTGCATAACACATGACTTAGCCATTTGCTTAGCATGCATTCCGTCAAAACACAAACATTGTTCTGATGCCGTTATTTCTCTTCATGAAGCAGCAACATATGCAAAGACATCGACAGCCCTGGATGATATGACTGATTCAGTCAATGTCGCCAAAGATAACATGACCAATTTCATCAACAATCGAAATGAAGCCATGCAGAAGATTGAAGTACAAGAACAGAGCATCCGAAAATCCATCAGTGAAATGAGAACAAGTTTAAACAAAAATTTGGACAAAATTGAGAAAGAGTTGTTAGATGAGCTGTCAGAACTTTACACGAACTGTAAATCAAAGTATAGGGAAGTCCTGAGATCTTTTCATAAAACAGATAATGAAATCAAGTTGCTACAAGAACAAACTTTACAAATGAAACGTCTTGGATCCGACGTACAAGTATTTCTTGGAACTCGTCAGATCACCGAATTAATCAATGTTAAGATACACACCGTCAAATCTGTGGTGGGTGTAATGCAGGATAAAGATAGAAATCCACCCAAGAATCACTTTTTTGCTTGAGGGTATTGATAACTTTGGAAAAAATAAAGTTGAGGAAAAAAACTTCAGTTTACTTTTCAAAGAGGCAAAAGTTGGTCAAGCTCAAATAGCTCATATATTAGCCCGTGTATTGTTTGATAGTACAGGGATACGACTCAGAAAGAAGTTTAAAATAAAAGAGACAGAAGATGAAATGAAAATCTACGGATGTCAGATTTTACCAAACAGCCATATACTAATTGCCATATACTCTGCAGACAAAGTCATAATGGAGTACAGCGACGATGGAAGACATATTCGTGACATATTAGTCTCTGACAAGCCTTACGATTTGACAGTTATAGACAGTAATATAATTGCAGTTTCATATGATGATTTTATGGAAATAATAAACAACACAGACAACAACGTTCACGCAAAGGTTACTTTTGATTCACCATGTTGGGGAATTTCATATCAAAATCGAAAAATTTATATCAAGGTCGACGAGGAAGGAATAGTGGAGCTGGATGTGTCAGGGAACAAATTACGTACAATAGGAGGGAAGTTTGCTGACGCCGGCTGGATCTTCCACATAACTACAACAAAAGACAGAATATATTGTACAGATTTCGGGAAAGAGGCAGTATACTGCTGTAGTATGACGGGGGAAGATATCTGGACATTCTCTGACCAATCTCTTGTTAATGCGAGGGGAATATCAGCTGACACTGACGAGGACGGGTTTGTTGTGGGGAGAGAAACCAATGGCCTGATTATGATTCAGCATGATGGGAAAGTCAGTAAGACGTTACTTACTGAAGGTCTCGATGATCCAGTTTATGTGCACTACAACAAAGATAAAAAGTAACTTTTGATTTGTAATCAATATACTGGAGAGATATTTCTATATAGTGTTACCAAGGAATCGTGTGTCTAAGTGGAATGGTAACATGGTTGATTTGAAACATGATATCATTATGTATATGTTTTGGCCGAGGTGAAAACTTAGTATACCGCTGTGCGAAAAACATTGCATATTCAAAACATAAACCTGTAATTCAGCCAAGTGAAATCTAAGGTATTCACTCTCACATAAAAAAATCTTTTTAACAGAAAATTGGTTATGCTTTTCACTTTACACCGTGTAGAACGCCACATGCTTGGTGTTGGTTATGTTTGACACGGTGGCGGTTTTGAAGCAGAGAGAAACGACTATAAGATAATATCAAGAATCAGAATTTTATTTTGAGAAATTGTTTGCACCAAGTTATATATACTGAAAGAACCAAACCATATATTTCAAACAAGCACTTTGCTTAGTTTTCCGTGTTGCAGATTTTAAGGCCTCATATGCAAGTTTCAGTTTAAAAAAACACTTTTGACAATTTTTCCTGTTTGGTTTATAAAGAAATGAATTCCTATCATCGAATCCAACCAAATGCCCGCATTTTATAGGTTAATATATTGGTTTTAGATTAATTGTTCGAAAAAATATAAAGTGTCTCTCGAGATATCCCAAGGGATAGAGGCATTTATATATATAAAAAAAATAGATATACAATTATTTCGGCCTTTATCTGTTACTTTGTAATGCAAACACACCTACTATGTTATGGTGAAAAATTACAAGTTTAAGGTATTCATTTGGCCCATAAGTAATGTGCAGTTTTAATGTTGGAAATCGAAAAAAAGTCCCGAAGTAAACACATAAAGTAATATAAAGAGAGATAATATGTTATTTGCATTCGTTTCATACATTTAAGGCTTAAAATTGTTTAATAACACATGTATATGTTACAGTAGATAGGTGAAATTAGGAATTACATGTAATTACTAAAATTTAGGAATTACAGGTAATTCCCGATGCACTTAGTTAATACAAGTAATTCCTTAAACGGCCCAGTTATTACCAGTAATTACTAATTTTAAAATGAATTATTACACCTATTTACTGACTGCTAAAACAATGTTGTATTATGGTCAGACGATCAAAAGTTATATGGTAATACTAACTTTAAGATCAGTTAGTACGTTTAAAATATTGAATAGTTGATTTGTATTAAAAATATCTTGAATAAATATGGACTTTCAAATATTTGGTTAAATCAGAGTAACTTTAGTTTTAATCCAAAATGGTTAAAGATGAGCATTAAACAGAGAATTTTTGACCAATTTCAGCAGACATGGAAATCAGAAATGGAAAATTCTCCCAAAGCATTATGTTTTAACTTTAAAAAAAAACTTTGAGTTTGAAGAATATTTAGACTTATTAACTTATAAAGATAAGATAACGTTATGTAGGTTAAGAACTGGAATGAACTGCTATGTGCATTAGCTTCCAGATATAAAAAAAAATATATATATTTTTTTATTGTTAAATCATTAATAAAAATGATATAGTGAAATTATAATTCACTGTTAGCAGCCAATCTGGTTCTATTTTGTTAAATTAGCTGCGAAACAAGGTTGATGAGTTGTGTACTTGTTAGTGAATATTTGGACCTCATTGAATACGTATTCATGTGACCTTCAATTCAACCCCTAGCTGGAGATGGGTTATCGATGTATTAAGCTATTACAATTGTAAGAGTTTTGCAGAACAAATAGTCTCGCCTACTTTTGCTGTTAATCGCAGGCTCAACAAAAATGAGGAAAAAATATTAAAATTTTCCTCTAGATAGTATCTTTTGACTTAAGTACTATAAGAAGCTTCTGTCAAAATTGGGTAAAAATCCAAGATGGTTTATAAAATCTAATGTTTTAAAATCTTTAACTGCGGAGTGTATGTAATGTTAACTGGGAAAAAACTAGGCCATTTATGATGTTTATAAGTAATATAGGGAAAAAAAGGATTTTTTTTCCAAACTTTACTTTCGGATATTATCTTATGATCATAAACATTTAGCTTCTGTCCACGTTTGGTAGAAATCCAGGATATTTGGAGAAAGTTGTTTTAAAGTTTTAAACCACAGTGCATGATTGAGATTTTAGTTAACAAAATTATGAAAATCAATTTTGGATTGATATCATTGTCTTGCATATATAAATGCATATCGTGACTGAGTTACAAGACCTAGAAAACAACCATTTTCCAGATTCAATTCATAAACACTAAAGAGTATGCACTTTTGATGTGCCTTATATTCCTACATCCTTAAGTAAGCTCCCTTAAAATCCCTACCCTTTACTTTCGTATTTGGTATCTTGAATTATGTTTTTCATTTTAAAACAAAAACATCAAGTTAGTAAATAGCTGTAAAAATGACAAAAAAAAATCAGTAATTACCAGTAATCACTGAAACAACTAGTAAATACATGTATTTACTAAATTGGCTAGTAATTACAGGTATTTACTGAAATGTTTAGTAATTACGTTTAATTCCTAATTTCACCTATTTACTGTAACATATACATGCAAAAGTGGATTACCGATTTATCGTATGATTTTTTTCATTTTTTGTCTCGCTTGACGGAGTCAAATTATGGTGAACCACTAGTAGTAAGTCAAATATATTTGGTATTCAGTTGTTTTAGTATTAACACATCTCACTTCCATGGAGATTATTTGGCCCCGCCCCCTCAGTTATGGTCTACTTACTTTGAAATTTTGCTTAATTTTCATGTATTGGTTTGTGATTAGGTCAGTTTAGGGAAAACCACTAATGGTGAGTTGATGATAGTTGGTATGCAGTTGTATAAGCATTAGCATATCTTATTTCCATTGGGATTATTTGGCCCTGCACCCCCAGTCATGGTCTATTGACTTTGAAACTTTTGCTTAAGTTTTCTTGTATTAGTCAGGTTGGTTTATATTTGGAACCATAAGTGGTAGGTCAATGATATTTGCTATGCAATTGTAAAACTTGTTAAAGTGTTGCTACTTTTATTTCAACACTTGCTTTATCGAAATTACAAAGAAGCGAGACATATGTGTGTGATAGCAGTTTATTAAATAATGTTTCACATAAAAGAAATTAAATGTAATGCTATGAACAGATCAAACATTCATAAAAATAAGGACTTTTTGTCATAGGAGTAGATTCCCTTAGCCGTATTTGGCACAACTTTTTGGAATTCTAGATCCTCAATGCTATTCAACTTTGTACTTGTTTGGCTTTTTGACTATTTTGATATGAGCGTCACTGATGAGTCTTATGTAGACGAAATACGCGTCTGGCGAACTTGAATATAATACTGGTACTTTATAAATTTCCTGTTTACAAAACATTGAATTTTTCGAATAACTAAGGATTTTCTTGTCCCAGGAAAAGATTACCATAGCTGTATTTGGCACAACCTTTTTGGAATTTTGGATCCTCAATGCTTTTCAACTTTGTATTTGTTTGGCTTGATAACTTTTTTGATATGAGCGTCACTGATGAGTCTCATGTAGACACAACGCGCATATGGCGTACTAAATTATAATCCAGGTTCTTTTGATAACTATTTACACCACTGGGTCGATGCCACTGCTGGTGAACGTTTCGTCCCCGAGGTTATCGCCAGCCCAGTAGTTAAAACTTCGGTGTTGACATCAATATCAATTATGTGGTCTTTTTTTTTTATAAATGTCCTGTTTAAAAAACTTTGAACTTTCTTGAAAAACTAAGGATTTTCTTGTCCCAGGAAAATATTACCTTAGCCGTATTTGGCACACCTTTTTGGAATTTTGAATCCTCAATGCTCTTTGACCCTTGCTTTATAACTATTTTGATATGAGCGTCACTGATGAGTCTTATGTAGACGAAACGCGCGTCTGGCAACTAATTAAATTGGCCAAGGAAAAAAATTTAAATTCCCTTAACAATTTTTTGCAGTAGATGCTCATTTCAACATATTCTGAAGTTCAAAAAGTTTTTTAATGTATAAGTCTCAAAAACACAGCGGTCGATTCTTATATTAACAGATTTTCGAAGAAGAAAAAACTTAATTAATGCTATCCACATTTTGAAACTGAAAGCAACATTTTATAAACAAAACATCACACAGTGTCGATTTCACTTACCAAAGAGGAAATCCTGGATAATCATAGGTCTGTTCTTTGTTCCTTTGGTATTTCAACCAAAGATGAAGAACTGGATCTTCTATCACTGTATTGGATACCTAAACTACATAAGTGTCCTTACAAACAACGGTATATTGCTGGGTCTTCCAAGTGCTCCACGAAACCTCTTTCTAAATTATTAACATCTATTTTATCAGCAATCAAAGACGGGCTTCAAAGTTATTGTGAAACTGCCTATTCTAGAGGTGGCGTGAATCAGATGTGGATACTTAAAAATTCCAAAGATCTTTTAGAGTACATACAATCTAACTCTCTTTCATCTTGTAACAGTATTAAAACATTTGACTTTTCTACTCTTTACACAAGTATTCCACATTCCAAACTAAAAGACAAATTGAAAAAGTTGGTATTACTTTGCTTCATAAAAATGAATGGTCAACGTAGATACAAGTATCTTGTCTTAGGGAGGGATAAATCATACTTTGTAAAGAATCACTCTGATTCAATCAAAAAATTCTCTGAAACCGATATTATCAAGATGCTTGATTTCTTGATTGACAACATATTTGTAACGTTCGGAGGACGTGTTTTTCAACAGACTGTCGGCATCCCAATGGGAACAAACTGTGCCCCTCTACTTGCCGACTTGTTTCTTTATTATTATGAGGCTGACTTCATGCAACTTCTTAGGAAGAAAGATAAGAAGTTAGCAATATTCTTTAACTCTACTTTCCGCTATATAGATGACGTTCTTTCACTAAAAAATTCAAAATTTGGTGACTATGTGGAACGCATCTATCCCATCGAATTGGAGATAAAGGATACTACAGATACAGTTAAGTCGGCTTCATATCTTGACTTACATCTAGAAATTGACAATGAGGGTCGGTTGAAAACAAAACTTTACGACAAAAGAGATGATTTCACCTTTCCAATTGTGAACTTTCCATTTCTAAGTAGCAACATTCCAGCAGCACCTGCTTACGGGGTATATATCTCCCAATTGATACGATATTCCCGTGCTTGCATTTCCTATCATGATTTTCTTGATAGAGGGTTACTGCTCACAAGGAAGCTATTAAACCAAGAGTTCCAAATGGTGAAGTTGAAATCATCCCTTCGTAAATTTTACGGACGCCATCACGAGTTGGTTGACCGTTATGGAATAACCGTTTCACAAATGACATCGGATATGTTCCTTACGTCGTAACTACAATCCCCTTCCCTTTCATGAATGTGACCTACCGAATTAGACTATTTACCGGATGGGTAATCACATAAGCAACACGACGGGTGCCACATGTGGAGCAGGATCTGCTTACCCTTCCGGAGCACCTGAGATCACCCCTAGTTTTTGGTGGGGTTCCGGTTGTTTATTCTTTAGTTTTCTATGTTGTGTCATGTGTACTATTGTTTTTCTGTTTGTCTTTTTCATTTTTAGCCATGGCGTTGTCAGTTTGTTTTAGATTTATGAGTTTGACTGTCCCTTTGGTATCTTTCGTCCCTCTTCTATATAAACGAAGATAGCTCCTAAATAAAGGCAACAGTAGTATACCGCTGATCAAACTCATAAATCCATGGACAAAAAACAAAATCGGGGTAACAAACTAAAACTGAGGGAAACGCATAAAATATACATAAAAAAATAATTCAGTGTTGTACATGTTTATCGAAGAAAAAATAATGTATTATCAATTATTCGTATTTTAAGATAAACTGTCAATTACATTTTTAAATGATTTAATTTCATGATTTTTTAAAGCATCATTTGTGCAAAGTATACGAAAATTGTAGACGCAGCTATCAATTGTACGATATCGGGCTGCTTTCATACGAAATGAGAACATAAAACGGAGTCGAATGGGTCGGGTTTTTTCCAGCCAATTAATTCAGCATTTGTATAATTGTACACCTTATGATTCAGTATATATATTATGAAAACAGCGAATGTGTCAACAACCCTACTAAAGAGCAGTAATCATCACAAGGACACCAATGTGTCTTTAGTGCAGTTGGGAGATTTATGTAAAGATGAATGTGGTGGATATAACAGATACACCGTTGGTGAAGATCCGTTGTGATATAAATTCGCAGCTGTATCAAATTTCATTCATTTACTCACTAAAGCATTAGATCCTAGCTACACACTACGTGTCAAAGTTAGTAATAAAATATTGTAATTTTGCTTTATATCTATGCAATTGAACAACACGTAATCTTACAAATATATGGTCTAACAATTATCTTTCAATTCAGAAATCTGGACTATTTCAAAATCTAGAGACCCAGCTTGTCTGGAACAATAAATGTTTGGGAGTATTGAAACTGAAAGACTGTAAATCAAAAACATCAAATACCGTCTAATGTCTGTATAAAAAAGAAGATGTTGTATGATTGCCAATGAGACAACTGTCCAAAAGAGACCCAAATGACACAGACAATAACAACTATAGGTCACCGTACGACCTTCATATATGTTAGCGGGATCCCAACCCTCCCCTTACTAGGGACAGTGGTATAACATTACAACATAAGAACGAACTATAAAAATCAGTTGAAAATGGCCTAACTCATCAGATGGACAAACATACAAGTGGACGTGGTCGGGTACTTGTGCATCCCGACAACAAAAAGACACTAGGAACAGATCTGAGAGTACTCGCAGTTATCTGACAGCTAGTTCAAAGCCATTAACAACTACTAAAAAATCATGTATCTAAGACTAAACTATCAATCCGTACACATCCAACATCCAATTGATTTAGTGTAAAGACGTCATAAACAGTCAGAAAAAAACATGACCTTGTGCAATGCCAGTTACAGGTATCGACAGATTGTAGATCCTTGAATGTGTATATGTTTATAACATACTAGTAATATTTAGTTTGCTTTTTATTTACTGATAAACCTGGAAACCTTTTAGAATAAGTTTATTTAAAGAGGCGATAAGTTCAAAAGGATCATTTCTAAATTTCTGGGCATGATTAACAAAATTTTCGTAAAAATGAGGATGTGCTATCCCGTTTAAAATAAGGTCGAGTTTGTTTTTAAAGGTTTAATTTAGTTGTATTGCAAAAATAAATCAACAAATTGAACAAAAATCCGAAGGATCTAAAGTTTGTGAGTCAGGGACCCTTTCAAAACATCAAATTCCTCTAGAAATAAATGTGTTTAAACCTTATTATCAACCTTTGCAAAGACTTAGTCTCCTCAATGAGCTTCTGAAATTCATATTTTTCATCAATACATCAGAATCAATAATAACATAGAATCTTCCTCCGAAAATTCATTTTGATTAGATAATATGCGAATCTAAAGCATACAAGTAACAACATGATTTTTACGGAATAATCTTAAGTTAAAAACTTTTCTTTCGTGTGACGTTATACTTTTCATAACGTTAATGCGGTAAGATCATTCATCGAATGTAGTAAAATTGCATTTTATTGTAGTTCTGTACACTTTCCAAGCTTTAATTCATATTTTTCATTTTGATATGCATTAAAATAGAAATAACTATAACATGTATTTGTTTAACAAACCCTGAATCCCTGGTTTTACGCATGAATAGACCACAGTCTGTGATGATAACGAAAGCGGTTCGACCGACCATTTTTACTTAGAATGTCCTGTACCTAGTCAGGAATATGTTGTTATAAAATAGACAGTTTCTAAAACAGTAACTGCTTACTTGGATGGAGAGTTGTCTCACTGGCACTCATACTACGTCTTCCTATATCTATATATGTAAAATGTTCTTAAAATAAAGGCAGCAGTTGAAAAAAACAAATATGGGTTACAAACTAAAACTGAGGGAAACGCATTACATATAAACGGAGAATAAAATGTAACACACACAGAAACGGACTAAGCATTAGACAAAATCCGATGAGAATGACAAATATAACATCAAAACTAAATACATCAATTTGGGATAGAAAAGCAGAATTAAAACCACAAACAATAAGACAAATCACAATATCCAACCTACCCCTTCTAAAGAAACGCTACTAAATACATGAATATTGGATGTATAAATACCGAAACTCGCCGTACAGCATCGCAATTTCAGAATCGACATACCAGTCATGTTTGGGAATAGGAACATTCGGTACTTAGCGGACCGATGACATAGATATTAGGCCACCTCACACATCACAAAGATCAACCAATTCGTAATGGTGAATAGCAAACATTGGTAGAGTTAACTTAATTAGATATACTCAAAGACGTTAAATTTCTTTTCAATGCGACCAACAAAAAAAACACCATTCAACTTGTCAATTTTTCATTACGACAAGTACAACAAGTAAACCTCAGCAACCTGTTACAGTTATATTTTTACTCTTTTATCAGCAAAATTATATTAAACGTAGACCACATATGCTCTAGGCTCTAGTTGGTCGAGTGGTCTAGCGCGTTGGGTATAGTGCAAGTCGATTTGGTGCCAAGATATCTCAGTAGTATGAGTTCGAAACCAGGCGAGGGAAGAACAAAATATTTGCAAAGCAAATTTACAGATCTGATATTGTTGGACTGATGTTTAGACGATTTATATTCACTGATAACAATTTTATCTACCGTGAACGATTTAGATTTGAAATCACATGACAGTATTGATTAAAGTGCACAAAAAGAGAAAAAAGATTATCGCCCCTGATACCAAGGTCTCTCGTGGTGAGAACTCTCATATAAATATTGAACTTTTATGCTAAAAAAAACCAACAAAATGTCTAAAGACTGGGAAAATGAATGGGAAAGTGATATATGCAGCAGACAATCAATGCAAACCAACCCATATTACGATGATAAACACTTAAAACCGAGTCGAAATGTATCTGACTCGACAGAAAACGTAAACAATATGGCGCCAACATATGCAAAAGTAACTGCTGGTAACCTTACAATCAATACAGATACAAACGGAACAAAAACAAATGATACAAACGGTGTCAAACCTATATTTATCAAAGAAACAGACGTTTTTGGAGCCTCAAACCCACCCAAAGAACTTTGGCTCACCCACTTAGAAATATTCAGAGGAATGTCAATGTCAATAAAAAGAGAACATATAAAAGGAATTCAGAGAATAGGAAGAATGTGGAGGTTATACTTTGACGCAGAAGAAGACAGGCTTAAACTCCTAAGTGAAGGAGTAGTCCTCAGAGGAAAGACCATCCCCCTCCTTCCACATAACCCAAACAACCCCAACTATAAAAGCAATTTAAAAAAAGTTAGAGTAAAGAATGTTCCATTATCTGCAGATGATGGACAGATACAAAGAGAATTAGAGAAGAGAAATATCAAAGTTATATCCATAAACAGAGACAGATTAAGAGTAGATAATCAAATGACAGATTGTGAAACAGGAGACAGAGTGGTTTTCTGTGAGAAATTTGAGGAACAACTGCCAAAAACTATGCAATTTGGAAAATATCTTGCTAGAGTCTCACACTTTGGTCAAATAGACATAAACACTCATTTCATCTGCAGTAAATGCCTCCAACATGGCCACTTTACAAGTGACTGTCCCAATGAATGGATGTGTAGAGGCTGCAACAAGTCAGGTCACAAATTAATAAACTGTCCAACATTTTTTGAAAATATGAGACAAAAAGAAACAAAAGACCAACAAGAGAAGGAAAATCAAATAACAGAACCTGACAACATAATGCAAGAAACAACACAAAAAGAACACATAGAAGATATTACACATCAACACAATCAAGAAGTGGACAAAACAGATGGATGTACAGATCTTTCAATTCAATTAAGTGCTAATTTGGAACAGAACATAACAGTTACCACAGATGACAAACAAAATCTAACCCCAGAGAAGAAAAAAGAAAAAAAAAAGAAAAACATACCAGAAAAAAATGAAAGCCTTTCGCATAGTGCAGTCTCAAAAACCAACAATTCAGGTAAACAAACAAGTCAGAAACAATTGGACATAAACAGATTTACCACTCCAAATAGAAGACAAGAAAATCTAAAAGGAAGAACACCACCAACTCCACCAAGCCAAGACAAAGAAAACAAGGCTGCAAAGACTTAATCGAAAACTTTAATTATATCTTTTATCTTAATACAAAAAAAATTTAAAAAAAATGATGTCATTGTATATAATGTATATAATCTTTTCCATACTTAGTTATCCTTTATTACAAAAGAGTGATAACACAAATGAAATCTATATGTCATACATTCAGTATCAACATAAAATCAAATGCTATCTGAAGTATTCAACAGTGATGATGATACTAGTATATTTGTATTTTATCAACAAACTTACTTGTAAGAAATGTATAAAATCAAATACATTTTCAAAAATGGGCTTTCCCATGTCTATTTTTAGTAACAATTCAAACTTTATTAACAACAGATATAATGCAACAAGATCGCAACAAAAAATATTAAAAGAAAAGAAAACAACAGTAATACTTACATTATCTGTTCTGACAAGTACCGACTGTCAAATCTTATCTAATAAACCTAAAAATAAATCAATAAAATTAAATAAAGTAATACATATTTACATAAATAAAATTTCATATTTTTCGTACATGATGATACTGTCTGTAAAAAGATGTTTTCAGATGCACAAACACAAGCTACGTAATACAGCAAGGAAATCATGTAGTAAACGAATGACTTTGTGTTATAGAACTTGTTATATTACAATAACGCAATGTAAAGACTTACAGCTATTTATACATTGGTTAATATGTAATTTGTTGTATACTATTTGTTACGAGAACACAACAGAGATACCAAAAGACTGTCTAACAACGTATAGGTATTCTCTGTTTTTATCATACATGTGTTACAGTTTGTATGTTACCATCATTGTACGCGCATGGTTTGCATGCTTGCGCTACTGTCATGTACTCGTATTTCTTTATTGTATACATTGTATAATATGTAAACACCTTATAACATGCATAAGATCAGAAAACATCATAAAGCTTATATTTAAAGTTAGAACAAACATGCCAAACGATCACATACGGCTAGCGGAAACTTTAACTAAACTAGGCACTTTTGGGGAAAAAGCTAATATAATAAAAAATAAAAAATTGAAAGTCCCAGAAAAATATATTTATATAAACAACAACTGTTTATGTGTGAAGACAAAACAATGCCTATTTTTATCTTCACTTTTTAAAATTAAAAGTGCACTTAAAAAAGAAAGAATGCACAAACCACCTATGATTAGAATCAAAATAATAAACAATTTTGAAATTTTAATGAATGGTACTAAAAGTAACCCAACAGTTTTAAACAACTTTACCACCAGGCTGTCACGTGTTACACCTTTAGAATTTATCAACAAAGAAAGTAGTTACGAGTCAGTCAAGCGTACTTTAAATAAAATAAATAACAAATTTAAAATCAATCAATATGATAAAAGACATCCATATATGTACGCTAAATGTTAAAGGACTCAGAGATAAAGAGAAAAGAACAAGATTTTATCAATGGATAAAAAATCAAAAAAGTCTTATAACTTTTATACAAGAGAGTCACTTTGATGAAAATCTTGAAAAAAATTTATATACTGAAACTAGTAACGTTATCTATTTTAGTCATGGTACAACCCAAAGTAGAGGGGTAGCCATTATAATTGATAATAAGTTAGAATGTAAAGTAATTAATGAAAACAAAGACAAAGACGGTAGAATACTAATGTTAAATATAGAAATAGAAAACATAATTTATTCGCTCATTAACATATATGCACCAAACATAGAAACGGAAAGAAACAAGTTCTTTAAAAATCTCTCTGATTTCATAAGTAATTATGCAATTGGAACAGTAATACTAGGCGGCGACATGAACGATGCATTGTCAAACTTAGATAGAAAACTTACTAATGGAAAACGAAAAAATATAAAACCAGTAAACAGCTTAAAATCTTTAATTAAAACACACAATCTAATCGATATATGGAGATATTTAAATCCGAAAAAAGTACAGTTTACCTGGAAAAGACAAAACTTCAGTCAAGCAAGTCGAATTGATTACTTTTTAATTAATAAAGATTTTGTGCTCAATACAAAATCAAGCGATATAAGACCCGCATTAATAAAAAGCACAGACCACCAAGGCGTATCTCTTAAATTACAAAGCGTAACGGCCGAAAGTAAAGGTCCAGGATACTGGAAATTAAATAATTCTATTTTAGAAGAAAATGAATATTGTAAAGAAATAGAAACAATAATTGCAAAATATAAAACTATCATGCAAGACACAACTACGGATGTGCATCTTCTTTGGGACGCGATTAAACTTGATATTAAACTATTTACAATAAATTATTGCAAAAGTAGAGCTTACAATAAAAATAACGAAATAAAGCAAATGGAAAAAAAATTAACACTCTTAACTGAAAAATACCAAAAAAATGAAAATAATGATATTTTGCAAAAAATAAATCAAATTGAAAATCAGCTAGAAACACATTATGAATATAAAGCTAAGGGCGCCCAATTAAGGTCTAAACAAGATTGGGTAGAAAAAGGCGAAAAAAATACAGCTTACTTTTTAGGCCTAGAAAAAAATAAACAAACAAAAAAAACAATAATAAAACTAAAAGACGACCAAGGAAATATTGTTACAGATCAAAGTGAAATACTTCAAATTGAAAAGAAATTTTACGAAAAACTATATTCAAAAGAAAACGAAAACATAGCCCAATCATGGGAATATATTAACAGTACCGAAGTAAAAAATAAATTATCAAAAAATGAAAGTCAGACGTGCGATGGATATGTTACAATAGATGAACTAACACTAGCAGTAAACAATTTAAAACCCAATAAAAGCCCAGGTAAAGATGGTATCTCAACAAATTTCTATAAAAAGTTTTGGCAATCATTAGGTCCAATCCTTGTTAACATCTTTAATACAAGCTACGACAGGCAAAAGCTACCATTTTCTCAAAGACAAAGTATTCTTAATCTTATATACAAAAAGAATGATCCACTAGATCTTTCAAATTATAGGCCAATCTCATTATTAAACTCGGACTATAAAATACTATCTTACACATTAGCTCAAAGAATAAAAAATGTACTAAATTTAATAATAAATGCAGACCAAACAGGATATATAAAAAAACGATATATTGGCTTCAATCTCAGACAAATACAAGACATCATAGATTACGCCGACAAATTTAATGTTGAAGGTGCAATTTTGTTTCTAGACTTTTCAAAAGCATTTGATACCTTAAAATGGACCTTTATGTACCAAACTCTCGAACATTTCGGCTTTAATAGTTCATTTATTAACTGGATCAAGACGTTATATTCTGATATAAATAGCTCAGTGTTCAATAATGGATGGATTTCTGCACCAATTAGTCTAAAAAGGGGGGTGCGACAAGGATGCCCCTGCTCTTCCATGATCTTCGTGATCGCAGTTGAAATTATGGCATGTAAATTAAGGAATGATTATAACATTAAAGGTTTTGAAATCAAACTTGACCATTCAAAACATAATTTGAAAATTTCCCAGTTAGCAGATGATACCACTCTTTTTCTTAAATCAAAAAATGAAATTATAGCAGCATTAAACGTTATTGAAATATTTGGCACATTTTCTGGTCTTAAATTAAATAAAAACAAAACGGAAGGCATTTGGATAGGAAAACTAAAAAAATGTAAAGATAAGGTAGATAATATAAAATTCACAGATAAACCCGTTAAAGTGTTGGGATTGTATTTCGGCACAAATAAAGCAGAATGCGCAAAACTAAATTGGGAAAATAAGTTTGAAAAAGCAAAAAAACTCATGAAATCTTGGGAAAAAAGACATCTTACGATCATCGGTAAAATTCTTATTATCAAATCACTTATCATCCCACAATTTACATACTTAGCAAGTATGACAGTCATAAATAAAATGTATAGCGACAACCTAGAAAAAGAAATTTTTAATTTCATCTGGAACGGTAAACAAGATAAATTAAAAAGGTCAACTCTCATAGCAGATTACAGTACGGGAGGACTTAATATGATAGATATCGACAGCTACTTCAACACACTTAAAATTAAATGGGTATCAAGACTAATGGAGTCAAAACATGAAAATTGGTCAATTATTCCGAGATTCTTTTTTGATAAATACGGGAAAAACTTCCTTATCTTCAAAATGAATTTAGAACTTAAAAATTTAAAACCACTTAAAATAACAACTGAACTACCAGAATTTTATCTGGGTATTGTAAAATGTTGGATACGGAAAGGTGGAGGTCAAACTAAATCACCCACTAACTTTAGAGAAATACGCAAAGAAATTATATGGGGTAATAAAAACATAAAAATAAAAAATAAACCATTATTGATGCTCAATTGGATCGGAAGCAATATAATCTATATAAATGAAATAATTGACGAAAACGGTCAAATCAACGAAAAGACAATACTGCGTAAGTTAGAAATAAAACACAACTGGATAGCCGAACTATCAATGTTAAAAAAAGCTATTCCAAAATGTTGGATAGATATCCTGAAAACAAATAAATCTGTTAAAACCCGCGTTAATATTAACGAAAAAATAATCAGAATGAATGAAACAGAAATAAATTTAGCAGATCTAGATAACAAAACCGTATATCAATATTTTTTAAAAAACAAAATAACTCCAAACATTGGATTAATAAAATGGCAAAAATTATTAGGCGTAAAACCATTACAAATTAAACACTCCTTATCATTTACAAACAAAGAAATATACACAAACAAACTTAAAGTATATAAATGGAAACTATTTAGCTATATATTGCCGAACACAGAAAATCTTTTTAAATGGAAAATATATAATACGTCAGAGTGTACTTTATGCAAATGCACAGACAATTATCAACATTTTTTTATCGACTGTAAATTTTTAAAAGATTTGTGGAATAAAATAACAGAAAAAATGAATATCATAAACTTCTGTAAGAAAATAAACTTAAAAGATATAGTCTTTGGATATAAAATAGGAGACCGACATTATAATGACATAAATCTTATCATAACGTTGATAGGTTTCTCAATTTACAAATCATTTTACACGTCGGAGCAAAGAACAAAATCCGCCGACATATACAATATCTTTAAAAAAGAATTTGAATTATATTTTGAAGTTAACAGATGTGTAAAAAAAAGTAAAAGTAATTTAATTCGCAAATTTCAAAAAAATCTTTAAACTGTTAGATTATAAAATATAAAAATCGACACCTCAGCGGCCGTAAAGAAAAACCCTTAAATTACACCTATTCTAAAACTTAAATCAAAACACAATAAGGTACAGATTATGTACAAAGATAATAAATTCATATTTCTATAATAATAAACATAAAATATCTCACCTTTTGATAATAATCCAAAAGCGAAAAGATTAACACGTGAAGTATATTATCCCTCAATCACGTCAAGTTACGATTATCTGATCACATTAAGACATCTGCACGATTTTTCTAAACGAGCAATATGTGTCAGGTAGATTGATTCAATAATGAGGATGTTAAAGTAAGGGTCAAATACGGTACAAAATTACGTAATTATAAATGTGAATGATTTGCAATTATATATGCTTATATTGTTTTTTTTTTTTCTATTTGTAATTGACTAACAATAAGTCAGATTATATTGTAATTAAAAATGTATGTTTCAAACACAAATTAAACTAACAAATACTAACAAAATTTATTATATACTGCTAACGGTTAACGAGGCCGGGATAAGGTACCGGTATTTGATGTATCAACTAACAAATGTGAAAAACTATCAATAAAACATGAGAACTGTTAAAAAAAAAAAAAAATTAAAGTGCACATGTCGTATGACGAGAAGTTATCAGGCGATTGCCTTGGTATATATACCTTTGACAATAGTTGTCAAGTTACAGGTACCTGTTGATTTTTTTAATTGGTCAATTTGAATTTAATGTCTCGTTTTATTTTACATTATTAATGTACTTATTCAAACATACACAATCATTTTACCCTAACAACGGTTTCTATTTATCATTGCACTTCCTTGTTTTGAAAAAGAACAATTAATGTACATATAAAATTTTCTACAAATTAAAAAAAATAAGAAAATAGCAAATTGTAATGCATTCTGTATTCGACATCTTTTAATAAAAAATATTGCACCAGTTTGATCTCCTATTTTCAGTCGAAAGTTCTGTCACAGCCATCAGTTAGCAGGATGCCCATTCTATATACAAATTATTGTGTTATTACAAATGTGCTTATAAGAAAATAATCAGTATTTATCAGCTGAGGGGATCGGTTCAAATTTTTCACATCAAAAGGTTTTGTTGACAGCACCCCCCCCCCCCCCCCCCCGTCCAAAAAAAATATTTTGTGAACCACATAATAACCCCACGTAGAACGATGTGGCCGTACGGGGACCTATATTTGTTAATTTCTGTGTCATTTTGGTCTCTTGTAGAGAGTTGTCTCATTGACAATCATATTAGTAATAGTGTTCTTAGAATTGAACAAGAGCGTCACACTAAAACCCCTGTAGAAGAAAGAATTTGTCCATAGAAGTAAAAGATGAATTTCATTTCACTTTAAAATGTACAAAACTAAATATAATTAGAGACCAACTGTTTTCCAAAATTAGAGAAATAGTTCCCTCTTTTTTAAGTATGACTAATGAAGCAAGATTTAAATTTTTGTATACGTGTGTTGAGACCGATATAATTAGAATTAATGTTAAATTTATAAGCGACATGTACATTTCTAGAAATGCTTTATTAAGCACTAAATAACTTTGTGGTACCACCTCCTCATATAATGTTTATGAATTTGGTATGATATATATATGTTTGTATGTTTGTGTATAACAAATTTGTATTGTCTTAGTATCAATCCTGTAATTTGGGATTTTAAACCAATAAAAATTACTTACTTACTTACTTACTTACCACATCGTTTTTTTTTTATATTGACACTATCTTTTACAGAATATGACAGAGAGAGAGATTTTCCTTGATTGCAGTCATTTTCTTTGGTTTGTTCCTGATTTTTTATAACACATTCTACATTATGGTAATTTTATTTCATATATGTAGCTTGGACTAATTAATTTGATAAAGATAGTTTGTCTGGTAAGCAGTCATAAATAAGTAATATTCTCTTAATATTTTCATATATTTTTATTGGATAATTAGAGCACATGAACTATAAGTCAACAAATTTGCACAGCGGTACTGATATAAGATGTTATTATACGAAGATGTTGCTATTAAATCGTGTTGACAAATATTTCTGCTTAACAAATAGCCTTCTTCAGGTGTCAATAGCTTGTAGATGTAAAAAATAAATTAGTAATACAGGTAAGTTTTGGTCTGTTGATTTTAATACATAATCTTGAACATCATAATATCAACAAAACTCGATATATTTGTCAACACGATTTAATAACAACATCTTCGTATAATAACATTTAATAAAATTTCAATGTGGAAATATTTTACAAAATCCCGGAGTGTATTGTTTTGTGTGTATTAATGCAATGCTGCACAACAAAATTAAAGGCCCTTAATTGAAACATTAAATATTCATTTTCTTCATCGATACCTTTGTAATGATTTAATAAAGTTAATAGTTCCTATTTACAAATGAATTTAGAATTAGAATGTACACATCTGTTACAGTCCAATATCTTTCTCAAGAAAGATCATCAAAATGATTTTAACACTTTAGAAAGTTGAAATACACATGTTCCACTGCATGTTCAGAAACTTTTCACATTTTATACAGTTTTTAATCTTAAGAATTTAAGATAAAACGGGTTTTAATTTTTCACATCCTATGGATAATGAACCATACCAGATGAATAATCAGATACACTACCCTTGAGACATTGGGCATTCTGCTCTGGTTGTACACTATCAAAGATTTAAAAATGACAGCAATTATCGTAGTGATTGCACGCTTACTTCAATATCATCAACACGTTATAAACTTGACTTTATGGCACCCCCCTCCCCACCCAACTGTGTGATACTCTTTGGGAATGATACCCCCCCTAAAAAGCGCCGACCCCATCAGCTGCTAATTATGCATGTTCCCTTATGTAATTCTAAAAACGGTTTCTATTCAACTTTTATTGTTTCTATAGTTTGGTTCTGATAAAATCCTTGTATTAATTTTCGTTCTAATGGATCAACCAGTATAATAACAAAAACATTGTTTTAGGTGGTAAAGTATGTCATTCAATATTCTTTGTGGACCCTGTGGCTATGTCAACACACATAAAAATGCACAGACATGGAGTACAAATTGCGAAGAAACTTTTTGTAGTGACTGCGAACAGGTTCATAGATCCATGAAGGTCACTAGAGATCACACACTGATATCAACCGACGATTATCGTAAAATTGAAAATGTTCCCATCAACCTGAAATGTGATACCCATGGCAAGAAGGTTGATCTTTACTGTAAAAACCACGACGTAGCTATTTGCGTGGCCTGCCTTCCCTTACTACACAAACATTGTTCTGATGTCAAAGAGATCAACAGCCCTTGACGACTTAGAAGATTCAATCAAAGTTGTTTTAGAAAACTTGAAAGCTTTCATCAACAACCGCAACCATGCTATCAAAAATCTTAAAATAGAAGAACAAAGCGTCAGAAAATCAATCAGTGAAATGAGAGCAAATGTCAACAAACATTTGGATGAACTTGATTTGTCTCAACGGTATGAAAACTGTAAATCAAAATATGGAGAGGTCCAGAAGTATTTGAATAAAACAGAAAAAGAAATGAACAAACATCCAACATGAAGCTTGTCGGTTCAGACTTACAGATATTTCTTGGAACTCGTCAGATGAACAAATTAATCCATAACGAGGTACAAAGAGTCAAATCAATGACGAATACATTACAGGATTACAAGATAGGGGTTGAGATTCACCAAGGAATAACTTCGTTACTAGAAAATGTCGATAATTTTGGCAAGGTTAAAGTTGAAGAAACCCCTCTCAATTTACCACTCAAAGAAGCAAAGGTCGACCAAGCTCAAATAATACATATACCAACCGGTCAATCGTTTGATCGAACAAGGCTGCAATTGCAACAAAAGTTCAAAATCAAAGACAAAAACAATAACACGAATGTCCGCGGATGTGGGATTTTACCAAACAATCATTTATTGATTGCCGATTTCAATAATAAAAATACAGCAATGATAGAGTATAGCGACGATGGAAGACACATCCGTGACATACCAGTCTCTTACCAACCGTTTGATTTGGCGATTATAGACAGTGATCGCATGGCAGTTTCTTATGGTCCAAAACAAAATATGGAAATTTTAAACATTAACAACAAAACAGTTCACACGAAAGTAACTTTCGAATGGGGTTGTTATGGAATTTCATATCAGAAAGGAAATATTTATATATTAGTAGTTAATGAAGGTATTGTGGAGATGAACATGTCAGGGAAAAGATTACGTACAATAGGTGGGAAATATGCTGATGCTTGTATTTATTATATCACTACAACAAACGACAGAATATATTGTACCCACTCTGACGAAAACTTAGTATTCTGATGTAGTATGACGGGGGAAGATATCTGAACATTCTCTGACCAATCTCTTGTTTATCCCAGGGGAATATCAGCTGATGGCGACGAGAACGTGTTTGTTGTGGGGTTATCTTCTAAAAATCTGATGATGATACAACATGATGGGAAGGTCAGTAAGACGTTACTTTCCAAATTCGACGGTCTGGACGTTCCAGTTCCCGTACATTACAATAGAGACAAAAAAATACTGTTTGTTTGTAATGGAAAAGGAGATGCCTTTCTATATAGTGTTATATAGTCAGATACAGAACAATCATACAAGGACTGAAAATGCGCCCTTTATAAATTGTTTCTCGTTTTAAAGAAAATTCTATATTGACTTATATTGGATTTATTGAATGGATGTTGCAATATTTTAACATTAGTTTACGCTCGATAGGATTTAACCTAAGGTACGATATGATAAATGTCGAAATAAAAAAAATCCAGATACAATTATATGTTTTAAACTGATCCCATTTTTTTTTACCAGAGCACTTTGTAACACTCAAACCTATTTTGTTGTTGTTGATATAATGAAGCTGTACACACGAAAGCCTTCGTATGATAGGGAATGGCCAGCACAGAATCTTTCGTCACTCCTAGGGAAAAGTATTCCGTATGATAAAAATGTTGTAGTCTTGATTTAGATGTTAATGGTGATATGCTGAAAAGAGGGACGAAAGATACCAAAGGGACAGTCAAACTCATAAATCTAAAATAAACTGACAACGCCATGGCTTAAAATGAAAAAGACAAATAGACAAAAATTAGTACACATGACACAACATAGAAAACTAAGGAATAAACAACACGAACCCCCACCAAAAACTAGGGGTGATATCAGGTGCTCCGGAAGGGTAAGCAGATCCTGCTCCACATGTGGCACCCGTCGTGTTGCTTATGCGATAACAAATCCATCCGGTAAATAGTATAATTTGGTAGGTCACATTCATGAAAGGAAAGGGGATTGTAGTTACGACGTAAGGAATATATCTGATATCATTTGTGAAACGGTTATTCCATAACGGTCAACCAACTCGTGATGACGTCCGTAAAATTTACAAAGGGATGATTTCAACTTCACCATTTAGAACTCTTGGTTTAATAGCTTCCTTGTTAGCAGCAACCCTCTATCAAGACAATCATGATAGGAAATGATAGGAAGCATTGCAATATCGTATCAATTGGGAGATCTATACCCCTATGCAGGTGCTGCTGGAATGTTGCTACTTAGAAATGGAAAGTTCACAATTGGAAAGCTGAAATCATCTCTTTTGTCGTAAAGTTTTGTTTTCAACCGACCCTCATTGTCAATTTCTAGATGTAAGCCAAGATATGAGGCCGACTTAACTGTATCGTAAGTTTGGAATATCAAACAAAATCAAATGTAGAGTTTGCTATACTTTATAAACGACTTTCTCACAAGGAAAATCTTTGAAATCTTATCTTGTTTAGTTGTGGTCTCAGTGTAAAGGTTATATGCGGCACTGACACACAAATCATTTCATCGAAAATCAGAAAGGATCCTTGTCAAAAGTAAAAACACAAAAATACTGAATTTAGAGGAAAATGAATTTGGAAAATTTCACATAGGCAATGTTAGCCTACAGGGTTAAAAAATCAAAAGTATGTAAGAATAAATTTCAGAAATAGACCGAGATTTAAAATAGTCCAAAAGTAATATGGACTTTGTAAGAGTCCACAAATAGTTAACTCCACTACGCTATTGAATGATTTTGACGTTTGTGGTTCAACATAGTTTGTAATTCATAATAGAAATATATCATAATGACATAAAATGGAACAATATTATATTGACGGGATCTTTTAAAGCACAGAGTCTCGTTATAAGAACCAAAGAAATACAAAAAGTCGCATATACAAAACAGACCAGCAAAAAATGAAAGACAATACAAACACATTGATGGGATGTATAAGTACCGAGCCACGTTAAACGGATATCACATAAAACAATCCAACAGTAAAAGTAATATTAATAATAGAACAAAGACAAATGAAAGAACAATAAAACACGTTGTTAAGATGATAAACAACATCAGTACGCAGAATCTTTAAATAAAAACCATCATGTATTATTTGTGAAGTTGATACGGAATATTTATCAACAAGGTTCCGATGAACTTTTTTAGAAAAAGGACTTGACATACCCCTGGTTAATAAACTTTCTACTCAGACACTAGTGACGTTTTACAAAGTCTGAGAAGGAGCTGTAAGCTCTTGAATATCGAATAAGTTTGGAAATATATATCCCATATGCAGGTGAAGTTGGTTTATTGCTACTAAGGTTGGGGGAATTTATAATTTCAAATTTAAAATCGTCTCTTTTGTCTTAGATTCTGGTACTGGGATGACTGTGGAAGTCAAATTCGAGGTAAAAGTCTAAAATGAGGCGGAGGAAGCCGTGTCTGTAGTTTCCTTTTTGTTCTAGTTCTGAGGGATATATTAATGAAACCCAATCAGAAAAGTTCGGATTGTTTATGGAAAGAACATCATCAATATATCTGAAAGTGAAATTAAATAATCTAGTTTCTTTGGTCCTCTTGTTTTCGACAAGTGTCTGGAGGAACTCCGATTCATATGAAAATAAAAAGAGGACAGCAAGAAGAGGCGAACAGTTGAAACGCACGTCTGGCGTATACACTAAATTTAGTGCTGGTATCTATGATGAGTTTATTTACAACAACTGGGTCGATGCCACTGCTGGTGGAGATTTATTTCCCCGAGGGTAGCACAAGCCTTGTAGTCAGCACTTTTTGTGCTGACATGAATTGTCATTGATATGGTTATATTTATAAATTTACTGTTTACAAATTTTTGAATTTTTTGAAATACTAAGGCTTTTCTACCTCAGGCATAGATCACCTTAGCTGTATTTGGCAAAACTAATAGGAATTTTAGTCCTCAAAGCTCCTCAACTTCGTACTTTATTTGTGCTTGTAACTTTATTGGATTCAAGCGTCACTGATGAGTCTTTTGTAGACGAAACGCACGTCTGGCGTATATACTAAATTTAGTCCTGGTATCTATGCTGAGTTTATTCACAACAACTGGATCAATGCCACTGCTGGTGGAGATTTATTTCCCCGAGGGTAGCACAAGCCCAGTAGTCAGCACTTTTTGTGCTGACATGAATTGTCATTGATATGGTTATATTTATAAATTTACTGTTTACAAATTTTTGAATTTTTGAAATACTAAGGCTTTTCTACCTCAGGCATAGATTACCTTAGCTGTATTTGGCAAAACTTTTAGGAATTTTGGTCCTCAAAGCTCCTCAACTTCGTACTTTATTTGTGCTTGTAACTTTTTTGGATTCCAGCGTCACTGATGAGTCTTTTGTAGACGAAACGCACGTCTGGCGTATATACTAAATTTAGTCCTGGTATCTATGATGAGTTTATTTACAACAACTGGATCGATGCCACTGCTGGTGGAGATTTATTTCCCCGAGGGAAGATGGCCATTGTTATATTATTGTTCGTTTCTGTGTGTGTTGCATTTTAACGTTGAGTCGTTTGTGTTTTCTCTTATTTTTGAGATATTGAGATCAGACGTGGCACGGTACTTGTCTATCCCAAATTCATGTATTTGGTTTTCATGTTATATTTGTTATTCTCGTGGTGTTTTGTCTGATGCTTGGTCCGGTTCTGTGTGTGTTACGTTTCGGTGTTATGTCGTTGTTCTCCTCTTATATTTAATGCGTTTCCCTCGGTTTTAGTTTGTTACCCCGATTTTGTTTTTTGTCCCTGGATTTATGAGTTTTGAACAGCGGTATACTACTGTTGCCTTTATGTATCACAATCCCAGTAGTCAGCACTTTTTGTGCTGACATGAATTGTCATTGATATGGTTATATTTATAGATTTACTGTTCACAAATTTTTGATTTTTTTGAAATACTAAGGCTTTTCTACCTGAGGCATAGATTACCTTAGCTGTATTTGGCAAAACTTTTAGGAATTTTGGTCCTCAAAGCTCTTCAACTTCGTACTTTATGTTTGCTTTTTAACTTTTTTGGATTCGAGCGTCACTGATGAGTCTTTTGTAGACGAAACGCGCGTCGGGCGTATATACTAAATTAAGTCCTGGTATCTATGATGAGTTTATTTACAACAACTGGGTCGATGCCACTGCTGGTAGAGATTTATTTCCCCGAGGGTATCACAAGTCCAGAAGTCAGCACTTTTTGTGCTGACATGAATTGTCATTGATATGGTTATATTTATAAATTTACTGTTTACAAATTTATGAAATTTTTGAAATACTAAGGCTTTTCTACCTCAGGCATAGATTACCTGAGCTGTATTTGGCAAAACTTTTAGGAATTTTTGTCCTCAAAGATCTTCAACTTCGTGCTTTCTTTGTGCTTGTAACTTTTTTGGATTCCAGCGTCACTGATGAGTCTTTTGTAGACGAAACGCACGTCTGGTGTATATACTAAATTTAGTCCTGATATCTATGATGAGTTTATTTACGACAACTGGGTCGATGCACTTGCTGGTGGAGATTTATTTCCCCGAGGGTAGTACAAGCCCAGTAGTCAGCACTTTTTGTGCTGACATGAATTGTCATTGATATGGTGATATTTATAAATTTACTGTTTACAAATTTTAGAATTTTTTGAAATACTAAGGCTTTTTTACCTGAAGCATAGATTACCTTAGCTGTATTTGGCAAAACTATTAGAAATTTTGGTCCTCAAAGCTCTTCAACTTCGTACTTTATTTTTGCATTTTAACTTTTTTGGATTCGAGCGTCACTGATGAGTCTTTTGTAGACGAAACGCGCGTCTGGCGTATATACTAAATTTAGTCCTGGTATCTATGATGAGTATATTTACAACAACTGGGTCGATGCCACTGCTGGTGGAGATTTATTTCCCCGAGGGTATCACAAGCCCAGTAGTCAGCACTTTTTGTGCTGACATGAATTGTCACTGATATGGTTATATTTATAAATTTACTGTTTACAAATTTTTGAATTTTTTGAAATACTAAGGCTTATTTACCTCAGGCATAGATTACCTTAGCTGTATTTGGCAAAACTTTTAGGAATTTTGGTCCTCAAAGCTCTTCAACTTCGTACTTTATGTTTGGTTTTTAACTTTTTTGGATTCGAGCGTCACTGATGAGTCTTTTGTAGACGAAACGCACGTCTGGCGTATATACTAAATTTAGTCTTGGTATCTATGATGAGTTTATTTACAACAACTGGTCCGATGCCACTGCTTGTGGAGATTTATTTCCCCGAGGGTATCACAAGCCCAGTAGTCAGCACTTTTTGTGCTGACATGAATTGACATTGATATGGTTATATTTATAAATTTTCTGTTTACACATTTTTGAATTTTTTGAAATACTAAGGCTTTTCTACCTCAGGCATATATTACCTTAGCTGTATTTGGCAAAACTATTAGGAATTTTGGTCCTCAAAGCTCTTCAACTTCCTACTTTATTTTTGCTTTTTAATTTTTTTGGATTCGAGCGTCACTGATAAGTCTTTTGTAGACGAAACGCGCGTCTGGCGTATATACTAAATTTAGTCCTGGTATCTTTGATGAGTTTATTGACCAATAGTTGGTCAAATCCATTTCATTTGGACTTTGTTGGATAGTCCTGTCATTGAAAATCATTCAAATATCTCCTCCTTCAATTAATGTTATTAGTCTTATTTGTAAAAACGTTTACAACCAATTTATGAACAAAGTCGAATAGAGGTATACGCAACGACGACTCCTGAACGAAATTAACGGCATATATAGATATGAAGTGTATTTTGTATATTTGGAAGCCGGTAAAGCTTTAATATGAACAAATCATCGTTACTTGATACTATCTGAACAGTGAATAATTTACTCTTTAAATTAAAATATATTGCAAGACGCCGTAGAGACAGCATCTGTTATTTTGCAATTCGTCATACAACGTTCTGCGATTCGCCGTACAATAAACAAACAATGTTTTGGTCCATACACTTTACAAAACATTTTCTTGACAACAAATTTGAGTAAATATTTTATCACATCATTTAAATCTAAAAACGTGTCTGGAAAAACAATGAAAAACAGTTTAATATCTTGCCAATCGGGCGAGAGACGACGATCGAACTCCGGTACTAAGTGGCAAGATGTGGAGTATAACACAAAATCTTGTCATTATGTTATACTTATCGGCCAAATAATTTAAAGAACTATATACCAGAAAATCATTTCTTAAGCGGTGCCCTCGTCACATCAGTATAAATGCTTTAAGCGTAATGAATTCTTACCTTGTTTACTTTTTTCCATTTTTCTCCGCTTCGTTAGTATCCAATTTCTGGAGTCGATGATACACAGTGATACTGTATAATCAACTTTTGTTGGCGTCTTTGTTTGTTTTAATTGTAATTGTGTTTGAACGATGAATTCTGTGTTGTATATATAAAAAAGAAGATGTGGTTTGCTTGCCATGAGACAACTAACCACAAGAGACCAAAATGACACAGACATAAACAACTATAGGTCACCGTACGGCCTTTAACAATGAGCAAAGCCCATACCGAATAGTCAGCTATAAAAAGCCCCTATATGACAATGTAAAACAATTCAAACGAGAAAACTAACGGCCTTATTTGTATAAAAAAAGAACGAAAAACACATATGTAACACATAAACAAACGACAACCACTGAATTACATGCTCCTGACTTGGGACAGGCACATACATAAATAAAGTGGCGGGGTTTAACATGTTAGCGGGATGTCAACCCTCCCCCTAAACTGGGACAGTGTTATAACAGCACAACATAAGAACGAACTATAAAAATCAGTCGAAAATACCTAGAAAAAACAGATATGTCTGTATAATGTGTTGTATTAGAACTTAATTATTATGCTTTAAAAATTGAAGTCAAATAGTATCATGACCAACTTCCAACGGAACTTGTGTATGTTATCCATATGATCCATGCCCACCGTCATTTTAGACCAAATTTATTTCGTTTTGGAAGTTTTTTCGAATAATTCTCTAGAAATATTTCAATGTATTTCAAAATTTATTTGTATATATACACTCTGCATTTATTAATAGATAAACGATAAATATATATTGTACCAATACTTCCAATCACATCGCTACTGAGTTGAGTCTCTACACTTGTCGTTGGTACACAAAAGGCCAACCTAGTGCTGAAAAATGTAATACTACTTTTTACAAATATGATATATCATTTTTAAACAGAAATAATTGATTGTTTTCAATGCTTTCCTTTCTTTGCAATAAAGAATATGCGGCAACATACCCTTCACGATTCTTTTTTACGATTATTGAAATTCGAAGAAAAAACAGTTTTTTATGCCTTTAAAATTTGACGAAAATCCTGTATGTTTACATTTTTATTACTCTGAAACTTCGATTTGTATTAGTTGTAATTATTTTAAGTCAGTGTGGTTTTAAGACTTGATTTTTCTAGGATACTGATCGTAATGTTGGACTCTTTTGACAGACAGTTTTCTTTTTCCAATATTTGTTGTTATAGTTCATTAAATTAGATTATTAACTGACGTTCAACTTGATTTATGTCTTCCCGATAAGATTCCCTTCATGTTCTCATACAAGATCGTTCACAATCCAATTGGTATACTTGACGACCGTTACTTATTCTGTATGATTTTTGTTTAAGGCGCATTAAAAATCAAGATGTATTACAATTAAGACTGAAAAAGTATTTACATAGATTGAAAAGAAATTGACATTGATAACAGATAAACATATCGCAACACTAAGAATTGTTTTTTTTCTTGTAGACCGATCCTGTAATATTCGGTTATGGATGCATCGAATTTAACGGAAAGCAGTTAAAAACTTTCTGATAACTTTGAATATGTTGTGGCGATAGATATTGGAACCATTTACTCTGCCTTTGCGTTTGCCCATAAAGATGACATCAACTTTGATACAGGTGAAATGAATATAATATGCAATCAACCACGGCATTGCGGGAAAGCAAATCTTATTTCGTTGAAAACTCCGACATGTGTTTTGTTGAACGATGACTCTGAACTGATGTCATTCGGTTTTGACGCTGAAAATAAATATGGCAAACTAGCGGAGACAAGAGAAAAGAATTATTTCTTTTTTAGGAGGTTTGAAATGAATTTATATCAAAAGGTAAGCACTGCATATGTTCATTTTTCTCCCAGCTAGGTATATCACATATTAACTTATTGAAATGCCTACCATTCTGAACATATTATTCAGTCAAATCCAATTTTATACGGTGAATTAAACAAAGACTATCACAATAAAGGGACGAAAGAAGACTCAGAATAAACCACAAGGATAATCAAATTGCATAAGTTTAAAAAAACAAACCTGTGGTATCAAAAGTACACAAAATTCCATTGACGGTACAATCTTTCCAAAAAAAGGAAGATTAAGTTGCTCTCCTGATCAATGGTAACAAAAATGTGGAACTTGTGGTTGTTGTATTTATAATGTTTTAACAAAAATAAACCAACCAAATTGCAACAAGTACTAATATCAAATGACGACTAAAAGGAGCAAAACAGTATAACATAAATACATATCTTCAAGAAAAATCCAAAAACTGACAAAACCAAACGCTATTAATGGAATAATTGAATTATTTCTAAGTTACTATAGGCCGGGTTCATCGGCAACATCCCCTTAAATGAGAATAAAATACATGTTATGTTGTACGGTATTATTGCCATTTATTGATTCAGAAAAAAATGATTAGATACTGTTCCTTTGCTTTTTTTGCTGTGCATGTACTGGCTTTATGTCAAGAATGCATACCCCACATCCTTTGTTTTTATGTCATATTTTTCAATGCAACAATTTGTCCTGTATAGAACACTGATACCTGTGCATACGGATGATATTCATGATTATCCGGCAAACTGTAAAATAAATTAAAAAAAAAACAACAGCGGTTGCATCGGTAAGGAACAGAAAAATTTAATCGACTAGCACGGAAAGAGATGATTTAATATCCATGAAGTTGTCAAATCACATTTTTTTTTGTAGATTCCATCCTACACCTGATGTAAATGGTAGATCTCTCCTCGCTGAAACTGTATTCTCAAGGTCAATTTTAGCGTTAAAGATTACATTTTTCAAAGAAATGAAAGGTGAAGCCAGTTTAAAGGATAAAAACGTTCGATGGGTCATCACAGTTCCAGCAATATGTTCAGAAACAGCAAAGCAGTTTATGAGAAAATGTGCAAATGTGGTAACAAACATAATTAGCATATTTATTATTCACCAATGATTTTATTTCTTACAAACGTTCATTTGTTCCAAGGGGCCTAAGGTAGCTAAGCTTTAGCCTCGAAGACAACCAGTTTCAAATATCTAATTTCAATATTTTAAACTTTTCAATAGGATTTCTTTTTTCGCAGCAGTAATAAACATACATGTACCATCCGCCTATCGTATGCTCTTACATATCGCAATTAATGCGTTACATTATTGAATGTTCGCACTATACAAACTTCCTCAATAGAGATGATCTCCTTACGAACACACTGCTCTAACAGAGTTATTGGAAAAAACGAATGAAATCGATCCTATAAAAGTCACATCGTAGACCGAAGCGATGTGTTTGTGTCTCAAAATGCAAACGTCTTATTTAGGCGAACTTATATCTGTTGATACCAGAACAGTCGTCTGATACGTAAATTTAACCAACTATAATCTAGTCTGGATTAACACTACGGGTGATACATGCACAGCAAGAAACGCATACCCCGTTTACACATCCTGTCTCGCATCTTATTGCAACCAGTTTTTTTCTTCGTCCTTGATTTTTATCTTTGGATTTATGAGGTTTTAACACAGGGAAGCTACTTTTTCCTTGATTTTCCAGTCTTGCTATTTGGTATTACATTTGGGTGTACCTCTGAGATAAACCTATTTAAAACGCATCGCAAACTTGTTACATAATCCACTATAAATAAATACGTTAAAATTTAACTACAGGTTATGAGTATCAACAATATGAAAAGAAAAACAGCAGTGCGTTTAGTGACCAGTAATTGTCAAGATATATGTTCTGTGGTTTTATGGTATAGGCAATTCCTCGTCTCATGATTTACTTTACTATATCTGACTTTATAAAGGAGGGGCGAAATATACCAAAAGGACAGTCAAACTCATAGATCCAATATAAACTGGCAACGCCATGGCTAAAAAGAAAAAGACAAACAGACAAATAATAGTATAAAGACACAACATAGAAAACTAAAGACTAAGCAATACGTACCCTACCAAAAGCTATCATTGAGGTGATTAATAATGTTTACATTCTAATGTTAGTTGCATTTCTCACCCAATGATATTATTTGTCGTAAATTACTATTTTCAGGCTGGAATAACTGACAACCACTTGATAATTGCCTTAGAACCGGAAGCTGCGTCAATTTACTGTCAGTATGTAAAAACAAGAGGAACTGATGATACTTTCAAAGTGTCAAAACCTGGAACTCAGTACATGGTGGTAGATCTTGGAGGTAGGCAAGAGAACAATATTAATCAGAAAAGAACAAGATAAATGGACATTTAATAGTCTACAAACTTGTGCAATCCTAATGAATCACCATAGCGGTGCTTTCAGATTGAAATGTAATTTGGAAAAGAAAACATCTCCCTCAGACAAAGTTGAGAATAACATTGCAGGGTATTCATGAAATCACGTAGAATTTTATCTTAATCTTATTTTTTCTTATTTTTTAAGTATAATGCATTATTTCTTTTTTGTTATATCTGCATTTTGATAGAAACAACTCTTATGTATTTCTTTTTCAATCTCAGTTTACTGAAAATCCCTGGATCCCTGCATGCAATAGTATCGCACATGAATAGAATTGACAAATTCATTTTAAGTATTTATAGAAATGCAAATGACCATTCAAGAGTTATATATTAATATCAAGCTGTTATTCATGTGATGTGCTCCAATTCTCTCTGTATGAATGATCACCTGTAACATTTGTTCTAGAATTCAAATATAGCGATTTCAAGTACGTTTTCTAAGGAAATAAAAGTTGAAAATAGAAAAGACAGACAACATTACACATAGAAGAACATAAATAATAAGCACTGAGCTACACAAAAATAAAAAAAAATAACGTGGTATGATTGCCAATGAAACTACTCTTCAAAAGAGACCAAATGACACAGAAAATAACAACTTAAGGTCACCGTAAGACTTTCAACAATAAACATAGCCAATACCTCATAGTCAGCTATGAAAAACCCCGAAATGAAAAATGTAAAACAATAAAAAAAAAAAAACGACTTAAATTCGAGGGTCATCTCATAAAATCACAAAAATACTGAAACCCGAGTATATTCAAAACGGAAAATCCTTAATCGAATGGCAAAACAACTTTCATATTCCGTGATTTGGTCAGGCATTTTCCCAAGTAGAAAGTGGTGGATTAAACCTTGTTTTATAGCCAGCTACACCCCTCACTTGTATGACAGTTAAACTGCATTATACTAACAACGATATGTGAACAAAACAAGAAGACACAATAGGTAAAAATGTCAAAATGTCAAAAATAGGGATACAGCAGTCAACTTTGGATTATTATCTTAATCCCTATGAAAACAAACAAATATGCAACAAAGAAAGGGAGAGTGGGTCCAACTCTACATGTTGCACCCGAGAGGCTCATGTAAGTACAAATCCGATGGTTCCGTAGGTCATATCCGAGGAATGAAACCGTCGTTGCCTATGAAAATAAACTCATCATAGATACAAGGACTACATTTTATATATATACGCCTGACGCACGTTTCGTCTACAAAAGACTCATCAGTGACGTTCGATTCCAAAAAAGTTATAAAAAAAGGCCAAATAAAGTACGACGTTGAAGAGCATTGAAATCCAAAATTCCTAAAAGTATTGCCAATTACAGCGAACAGATATAACTGTCAAAAACATCGATAAAATATTCCAGGGGATGATTTCAAGTAGTCCTGTTAGACAATGCATGCTCTGGAATATCGTATCAATATAAATAGACTTAGTTCATGTGTTTATGCTGCTGAAATGTTGCTTATTAAAAATGGAAAGTTTACAATAAGGAAGCTGAAATCATTTCTCATTCGTCATGTTTGTCATCAACAGACCCTAATTGCAAATAAAAAGATGTTTGTAAAATCATAAGACAGAGTTTACAGTATATGTCTTATCATTTATTTCTATCTCGATACAATTAAAATACAGTTGTTTGCTTTATAGGTGGAACTGTGGATATAACGGTACATGAAAAATTGAGCAACGGTCATTTAAAGGAGATTCACATCGCAAGTGGTGATGAATGTGGTGGAAATTCACTAAATCAAAGTCTAGTTCAAGAAATGATTCGCAATTTTGGTGGACCTTTTATCAAAGAAATTGAAAAAAACTATCCGAAAGTGTATTCTGATGTCCATAGAGAATTTGAAGCTGCTTAGAAAGCGTTTGATCTAAATTCAGATGACATGTCGATCGGTTTGCCAACAATCTTTATCGAAGCTTTATGCAAAGCAATGCATTTAGAAAGTTTACAACAAATATTAAATCAAGGTCCACATATAGGCGGATTACATTTATCGGCTGGGAACTTCCTTCAAATAAGTTATGAATTAGTGAAGGAGAAACTTTTTGACCCAACGGCTGAAAAAATCGAACAATTAGTCTCGACAGTTATATCAAGCACAAATAATGCTAACATAACTAAAATTCTTTTAGTTGGCGGACTAGCAGAATCAAAGTATATACAGGATTTTTTTCGTTCAAAATTTCCTCTTCAGACTGTGATCATTCCCAGGGAAACAGATTTATGTGTAGTCAAAGGAGCGGTTATGTTTGGACATACACCAACACGGATTTCACATCGCGTTTCAAGATATACTTATGGATCAAACTTTTCGCCTACATTTGACAATTCAATCCATGATGAAAAAAGAAAAAGAATTATAGACGGAGTAGACAGATGTGTCGGTGTCTTTGATATATTTTTCAAAATGGGAACTGTTATAGAAATTGATACAAATGTCAAACGGACATATGTAACAGTTGACAAATTTCAAAAGAGCCTTGATTTGTCCTTGTTTGCTTCAACAAAGGAAAACACGACTTATACAAATGAAGAAGGTTGTACTAAAATAGAAGATTATGTTTTGGTTCTACAGAATCCGACTGAGGAACTAAAACGAATAGAAGTGAACATTGTATTTGGAAACACTGAGATATCAGTAGATGCGCATGATGCATCAGGGAAACTATGTGACATATCTTTTCACTACCATGACAATATTCCATAAATATGGGGAGAAACTTCAATTATTACTATGCGTCCTTGTGAAATAATAGTTTTTTTTAAAACAGTTAGTATTAAAAAATCGGGGCAAATTTTCAAATATATCTATGCGTCTATGTAAAAAAAAATTTTTTTTTTGAAACAGTGAGAATTATAATATAAATAAAAAATTAAGTTTTATAAAATTGAGGCAACAGTAGTAAACCGCTGTTCGAAATTGATAACAGGGGTATTTACAAAAGAGTCGGGGTTTCAAAAGCAGCAAATCTGACGACCGAAGAAAATTCAGTTTATTTTTATCGTTTTTAAGTGGCCAGTCCCTTTAGAGAAGTTAAGAAAGTAAGTTGAAAAAAAAATTGTTACAATATCTAACGCCAAGTTGAACAGCAAAATCACAAAAATACTGAACACCGAGGAAAATTCAAAACGGAAATTCCCTAATCAAATGACAAAATCAAAGGCTCAAAAACATCAAACCAAAGGATAACAATCGTCATGTTTCTGAGTTGTTACAGACATTTTCATATGTAAGAAATGGTGAATTAAACCTGGTTTTATAGCTTAACCTCCTACTTGTATGACAGTCGCATCAAATGTCATAATATGGACAACAATGTGTGATCAAAACAAATAGATATAATAGGTAAAGATGTCAAATATTAAGGTACAGCAGACAACATTGTGCTATAATCTTAATCATTATGAAAAAAGAAATATGTAACAAAGAAACACAAAAAGGCATATAGACAAAGCACAATAGTAAAATTGAAAAATAAGAATATGAAAATTTACCATTGCAAATTAACACAATGACGGGGTGTGTATGTACCGAGCCACGTCATATGTAACAAAGAAACTCAAAAAGGCATATACACAAAGCACATTAGCAAAAGTCAATAAAAAATAAAAAATGTTACATACCACAATAGCACAAAGCCTCCCCTGGCTATTGAATTTATCATGAAAAACTTTTGGCCATCTAAATATCTCATTATAAAGTATTACCAGATGATCATGGTAAGGATTTGATCATCCCGTTACTTGTTATATATCTACTGTATCCTTTATTTATCGTTTTGTTTTACATGACCTTCTTTGTTTTATCGTCACTTCATTTGGACAGTAAGTAGATCTCATCATAAAATATAACCATATTGACAATTTCCCTGTATTTGCATAATTCTTTATTATGGTTGCAGATGATATACATCTAAAAATAGCAACATTCACTGGAACAGATTACACTGGAAAAAAATAGTAACAACTATTTTGTTGTCAACTCGCATATGAGCTTATATGTTAAGAAAACAAAAACGGGTATCTGTATACATACGAGTATACAATGTGACTCTCAAACAGCTCTACAGGAAGTCTATATAATGCATATGCGACCGTGTTCTACTTGCACGGCTATTTTTACCTGATATCCCAATCAAAAGAGGGGCGAAAATACCCCTTGAGACATTTAAACGCATAGATCGAAAGCAAACTGACGACGCTATGGCTAAAAAAGAAATAAACAAACAGAAACAAATTTATAGTATACAAGATATAACGTAGAAAACAAAGAAATAAGCAACACGAAACCCACCAAAAACTGATGAAGCTGATATCCACCTATACACTGTTGTATCTAACTTGTCCTATAATGTCTGTTTGTTTTGTTCACACGTCGTTATCAATATATTTGTTCAGTATTTTTGTCATTTTTCTTTTTGATAATGATTTTTTTTCTTTTCTTTTTTGTGAACGTTATTAATTTCATGCGTTCGAAGTTTTTTTCTAGATTTTCCAGAAAAACCAAACAATTGAAAGCCAAGGATGTATTAGAACCGAAACAGTTCAAGAGCTATTTGATAAAGTTTAATCGAAATTGATATTCATATGTTTTATACCTCTTTAAAATTCAAATTGTACTTAATACAATTGATTGCGATAAAATATCTAAACATTATTTTGTCTAACCTATATAAAAAGGGCAATAATGAGTTGTATAATATACAGTCTATGAGAAGTGCGAATCGAGAAAACTGTTTTTATGCGGTGACGAGATTTTTTCTGATATTCAATTGTAAATTGTCGTATTCCATTGCATGCTGTTAAAATACACTTTTAAGACAACAATCTAAATTCTCATTCGTTTTGTTCTTTGATAGCATTTGATTTTTTTAGTCTTTATGCACTGACTATCTTTGAGTTCGTTATTTTTGTTACACATTTTCCATATGTTAATGATTGAATCAAGTCATGTTGAATAGACCGATCCGAATTTTCGTTGAAATTGGTGACATCCAATTACATTCATTATGTTTCTATATGAACATGTAAAAAAATACATTTGTGTGATCCTTACTAAATGTAAACTGTATTAATGGTATTTAAATCCTAAGCACCACGCTAAATATATATACATTGTTTCCGCACTCTCTCTTAACATCTTTAATTTCGTAACGTGTTTCAGAAGAAAAAAAATGGATTGAGGATTGTTTTATAATAAAAAAGGATATCACTATTCTGTCAGAAAACAGTTGCATTCACATAAGAATGAATAGCAGTATTATCATATTACAGGTAATTGTGGTGAACAATGCAATCGAACAAGCTCAACTACCATTTAACTGTCTTTGGTTTATCATTGTCACAGCATTTTGACACCTCAAAATAATTGATCGTGCAGACACATTTTATTTAATCCAAATCCATATTTACTTGAATACATGCAACATAATTGGGATTAAACATTTAAAATACATGGCAAGTTGCATAATAGTTTGCCATGTTAAATATATTACATGCATGATTTTTAAAACAAGTAATCACTACTTTCATTCCAACAAATGTCAACATTCGTCTGAAAATTTCCTACGATTCCAAAAGAAAATATCGCTACTCCACATAAGAAATGGATTTCTCGATTCGCACTATCTATAGACTGATACATGATTAAGCTAATGCGTGTATTGTAGCCAATTAAAGATATTTTAACTATGCGTAAAAATTATATATAATAGATGACATTTAAATGAATACAAATCATCGGTAAACAAATCTTCAAAATAGTGGGATCAAATAAATCACGAAATATTTAAATGCGATGTAATACATTAAAAACTCGTACAATTTGAGAGAAGTCTAAAATCAAAGATACATGGACAGAGGTAAGTGTTTCTCACGTATTCAAAAATATTTTGCAATTAATCTAAACACAAATAATGGTAGGCATTTTATATTGTGTTCCATAAAACAGAATAAGCTTTAAAATGAATTTGATCGCATGCATTTTGATCCAAATAGTTTGAGTTTTCTTAAGTGTTTTAGAGCATTTTATTCTTAATTTTATATAGTTATATTTAAAAGATTTCGTTATTTGGAGAACATTGTGCGTTTTGTAGAAAACTTTTAGGGATTGATTAAATATGCCGCAATTTCGTTGATTTAATCTGTATTTAGAAATTTACCATCCATTTTAACAAGTACTAACATTAATACTGAATACATTTGTTTTAGATAGAGCAATATGTCATCTATACTGTGTGGACCCTGTAGGCGAAGAAACACACATAAAAATGCGGAGAAATGGTGCATTAAGTGCGGGGAAGGGTTGTGCATTGACTGCAAACAGAGTCACAGATCTATGAGTGGTACTAGTGATCACAAATTAATTTCAATAGAAAAGTATCTTGAAATTAAAAATATACCTATTAACTTGAAATGTGATAAGCATAACAAGAAGTTTGATAAGTACTGCAAAACACACGATGAAGCTATTTGCATGGACTGCATACCGTCAAAACACAAATGTTGTTATGGCGTCGTTATTTCACTAGAAGAAGCAGAAAATCATGCAAAGAAATCAACAGCCTTTGATGAATTGGCGAGTTCAATAAAGTGCACTTTAGGGAACATAAAGAAATTTATGAAAACTTGCGATATTTCTAAGGAAAAATTCAAAACTCAGAAAGAAAGTGTCAAGGATTCAATCAAAGCAATGCGAACACACTTAAACACTCATTTAGATGAACTTGAGGGGAAATTATTAGATGAGTTGTCACAACGATATAAAGAGTGTAGTATAGAATATAAAAACAAAAGGAAACATTTGAAAAAAACAAAAAAGGATATCGTAACATTAAAAAGACAAACATCACAGTTAAAGCGGTTTGGATCTGATTTACAAGTATTTCTTAGAACTCGTGAAATCAACAAATTAATCCACGAAGAGGTACGCAAAGTAGAATCGACGACGAGTACAATGCCGGATTACAAGATAGGAGTTGAGATGCATGCAGGTATTAATACATTGTTGAAAGATGTGGATAACTTTGGAACAATTAAAATTGAAGAAAACACAATCAGTTTACCATATAAACATGTAAAAGCAGGTCAAGCTCAAATGGTTCATTCACCGGCCGATCAATCTTTTGAGCATACCAAACTGCAGTTCCGACGAAAATTCCGAATACAAGCACAAACTGATAGAATGAATGTCTGTGGGTGTGCAATTTTACCAAACAGTCATATATTGATTGCCGATTACAATGGAACGGTTATTATGGAGTATAGTGAAGGCGGGACGTATATCCGTGACATACCCGTATCTAGAAGACCTTACGATCTGACGGTTATAGATACTGATAATATAGCAGTTTCGTATGGAAACTGTATGGAAATATTGAATCTTAAAAACAACGAAGTTTTAACCAAAGAAACATTCGAATGGAATTGTTGGGGAATTTCATATTACAATAAGAAAATTTATGTCGTAGTCTTCACTGAAGGAATTCAGGAATTTGATATATCAACGAAGTTCAAACGTTTGATTTTTGAGAAACATAAGGAACCTGATGTTTTTCATATAACAACTGTTACAGACGGAATTTAGTGTGCATCTTCTTACAAAGGCATAGTGTACTGCTGCAGTATGCAGGGGAAACTCTTTGGTCATACACTGATGAATCTCTTGTCTAATCAAGAGGAATATCAGTTGACCGTGGTCAACACGTGTTTGTTGTAGGAAGAGATTCTAACAATCTGATGATGTTACGACACGATGGGAAAGTCAGTAAGACGTTACTTACTGAATCCGACATTACAACAAGAAAAGGAAATTATTGTTAGTGTGTAACCAAGAAGATGGATATGTGTTTCTGTAGAGTGTTTTATAGAAAAAACATCCATCTGAAGACTGAAAATGTGCCCTTTAGTGTGAAGTTCGTCCATTTCTAATCCGTCTTATTTTAATTGCTACAGTACTGTGGTTTGACAAAAGGGATTTTATTGAAACAGTGATTTCATTTTTACAATGGTCAGAACATGTATGGCGAAAGACGACTATAATTAAAAAACTGTAAGGCGTGTTCAAGTTTTGCTAAATTAAACAGAATTTTGCTCGGAGTTCAGTATTTTTGTGATTTTACTTTTTACGTTAGCGTGTACGTAGACTGTCTACTTTTAGTCAGGATGTAGTTCAACGATTTGTGTGTTTTTTTTGCTATGTTATTTTCTGTCCAGACCGAAGGTCCGCTTCCGCTCGAGTAGCCTGGATTCTTCTTAATTCATAAAAGAGGAATGAATCAGGGGGTCAAGAGGGTTATGCTGCAATAAAAAAAAAATATTCATTTTCTGTGTTCCATCTACCAGACACCCTCGGATTTGGACCTTTGGAAACTTGTTTGTTTAACATTAGCATACAGATACATGTTTCGTTTTTGAAGCTTTGCAGAAGTCGTTCTTTTATTTTCGTTGATAATATAAATAGTCCATAGTGTGGACAGTGTAAACTTGCAATTTTTTTCATGCACCTGCCAAAATATTGTGTTGTTTTCATATATCTTATGCACAACATATAAAGTAGGGGATGAATTATCATCCTTTAAAAAACATTTTGGGCACGAATTGTTAGATAAAGTAGTACTGATTTCATCCATTTAAAAAAGGTTAACAACTAGTATGTTTAAAGTTGTGAAACTGAATTAAAGGCCCCCATTGTCGATAATTTGAGTTTAAACTTATAGAATGATGATACAATGTGCAGTTATATGAAATATGTTTTATAAAGTATGTAAAAAATGAAGAATATAAAAGACAGACAAAATATTTGTATGCAACTTGATGTAAATGTTATAGATTTGACACTTTATAGAAGTACAATAATGTAAAAGAAAATTTAAAGCATTTCTAGCTCAACAACAAAGTCATTTTGTGTTATATGATATATGCATAATAAACAATAAAATTACACCACCCAACATTGTTCCCAGTATTATTGAATCAGATTTTGTAAGGATTGACACCTGCTGACCTGACTAAAAATGCTTAGGTGTCATATAAAAAACTCTTAGGACAAAGTGGAATAAAACTATACACCACTGTTGAAAACCTTAATTCTGATAACATTATTGCTGCATAAGTTAAATTCATTCATCAGGGTATTGAGAAGTTGATAGAAGTGTGCATCTGTATGTCACATACGAACTGTAACAATGAGCAAAACTCATACCTTGAAATGACAAATGTAAAACAGTTCTAACAAGAAAACCAGCGTCCTATATGTAGTTTATGTACAAATCAATAACAAAAAAAATCAAAATATGATATACAGCAACAAATGATACCACTGAATGACCTCGGATAGACACACACGTAAGCTGGCAGGGTAAAACATGATGACTGGCGTCAAAACCTCCCCTTAACTTGGATAGTGTACATATTTTTCACAGACTCTCAATCTTCGAAAGTATACATAGTTTAAAGTAATTTGAAAATGATTAATACACGTTAGTGGAAATTAGTACAGAACATGACAAAATCAAATCTTTAAAATGAGATATAACAAGCTATGACAATTTAAACAACACTGCCATAGCTTTCGTGATATTTTTCTTTCAACTGCCTATAGCGCTAACAGTGCTTTGATTAATACCCCTTTAGTCTTTCGCCACTTTATTATATAATCCTAAGACAATATTTATCATGTTAAATAATGGTATTATAAATCTGGTGTATGTTTGAAATCAAATAAATACTCTTCCAATGCTTACATTAGTGTCATGATTTTATTTCAAGCTACATCGTACCCAAAAGGTATATACCAATTTTTTTTTTAATTTCATGGCATGACTAGTATCAAATGAAAACTAACATCGAGTGGTCCCGATAAACATACATTCTGCATATTCATTCGTAAGGCGTTTATATATCTCGATTGATACTTTATGCACGTAGATATTCATGCTAGACTCGGTTTTAGTTTATTACCAGGATTACTGTGGCTTAATCGATTAATGACTATTGAACAGCGGTATACTACTGTTGCCTTTAATAATACTGACTTGAACAGGGATGTGTTCCAGGCACAAAAACTCCTCCAGCAGGGTTATGAATATGGACTCGACACTACATATGTTTTACGATTATCATCACGAAATTGGTTGACCAATACGAAGCGTCTGAGTCTCGACTCATGAGAGACCTGTTTTCGTTGTCTCAGATCTAAAACATTGCAGGCAAGTTGTTTGGTCTGATCTATAAACAAGCATTAATAATACCTAAAAACCACTCTCAAAATAAGCTTAGAAACAATTATGATGAATTATTCACTTGCAGGAAAAAAATTCGGCCTCATTGAATCCGTATTCATGTGAACTTCAATTTAACCCCTTAGCTAGAGCTGGTGCAAAAGAAAAGAATGTCAACATTGAAAGTGAAACAAAGATAAATCATTTGATTGACTGATTCGACCCACAAAATATCCTTAATTTATACAGGTAAATACAACAGGGATTAGCAGATTAAAATTTTGTTTATTAATGTTTATTAATATTTTAGGTTTTATACTCTAGGGGGTCGAGTGGTCTAGCACGTCCGTTATAGTGCAAGGCGATTTGGTACCACGATATTTCAGTAGCATGAATTCGAATCCCGGCGAGGGAAGAACAAAATATTTGCGAAAGCAAATTTACAGATCAAACATTGTTGGACTGATGATTACACGATTGATATTTACTGTTACCAAATTATCTACCTTGGGAAAATTTAAATTTGAGGTCACAAGACAGTATTGATTAAAGTCTACATGTCGTATGACAGGAAGATATTCAGCTGAGTGCCTAGCTATATATACCTGTGACAATATTTGTCAAGTTACAGGTATCTGTTGATTTTTTTAATTGGTCATTCTGAACTTAATGTCTCGTTTTATTTTACATTATTAATTTACTTATTCAAAACACATAAACAATAATTTTACACTTACAACGGTTTCTATGTACAATTGTACTTCCTTGTTTTAAAAGAGAACGATCATTATTTGTACATATAAAATCTTCTACAAATAAATAAGATTATAAGTCAATATTAAAATAGTAAATTGTGAGGCAGTTTCTTTCTGTTTTTTTTATCCGCAATCTCTTAATTAAATATATTGCACCAGTTTGATTTTTTGTTCTTAATCGAAAGTTCTGTCACAGCTATCAATTAGGAGAATGGCCAATACTATATACACATTATTGTGTAATTACAAATTTGCTAATTAGAAAATGGTTATTATTTATCAACTGAGGGGGTCGATCCAAATTTTTCACATCAAAAGGTTTTGTTGCCATCCCCACCCCCTTTTTACAATATTTTTTGTGAACCACATGATACCCCTTAGAACAATGTTTCATAAGTATGACCCTCCGAAAAAAATCCCCATTGATGAACGGGGGGGAAGAAGATGATGACTGCATGCAAATAACTATGAGAAGTATGTGGCTGTACGGTAACCTATAGATGTTAATTTATGTGTCATGTTGGTCTCTTTTGGAGAGTTGTCTCATTTGCAATCATACCACATCTTCTTTTTTTTTATATTGACACTATCTGTTACAGAGTGTGGCAGAAAGAGATTTTCCTTAATTGCAGTCATTTATTTTTTGATGATTTTGTACTGATTTTTTATAACACATTCTACATTATATTTTTATTCTTTCATATATGTTACATGGACTAATTAATTTAAGAAAGGTAGTTTACTTTGTCTGATTAGCAATCATTAATAATTGATATTCTCAAAATATTTTGAAATATTTTTATTGAAAAATTAGAGCACATAAACTGTAAGGTAAATATTGTATTACCCTGAAGTTCATCGTGACTTCCCATATTCTTTGTTTTGAAGCTGATGGAACTGATTTTGTTTACATTTTTTAGTTTTATTCCGCTTTGAGAAAACCATAAATACATAAAATGTAACATCGATTTTTGTTCTTATTCTTTCTCCCCTTTTTTTTCGGAAAAAAGAACATCTGACACATGCAAGAAAACAAAATGGGCAAATTTAGCATTTTTAAATGAATAAAATATAGACTGCAATTTAACTTGAACCTTCATGTACAGTCATACCTAAACTAATTGTCTTTGATTTTGTAGCTGATTATCCTTAAAAAGTCAAGCTTTAATTGGACAATAAGCCAAGTGTGTTGATATACATGAATATGTGCTAAAATTAATGATATGACGTAAAAAGTAAAAATAAATCAACTTTTTGTTCCATTTCATTTGACTACAACCAATAATTGTACAAATTTTAAATTTTATGTAAAACATTTCAATTCCGATTTTTACTATATGTTATGAATGAATGTACTTTTAATTGCATTTAATAAAAAATAGAAAAAACCATAATAAAGTGGGAAAGTGGGGAAATGTCTCTATTCATTAATGCCTTTAGTAAAATTTTAAAGTTTTAATTTTTTTAATCAGTTAGAGGAAGTGGAACTGAAAATTACACAGTGCAAATATCAGTGATTTTATGGTTCTGGTTCTTCCTACATCAGATATGTAGCTTTTTTTTAGCCTATATTTATAAAAATAAATATATAGGTTTTAAATTATAAGTCAAGAACATTTAATTTCATTTAAATGTGGAAATGTTTTACGATATCCCCGAGTGTATTCTTTTGTGTGTGTGAATGCAATGTTGCACAACAAAACGTTCCTTCATCCAAGCATATCTTGGATGTGCAGGATGAAGGTCATTCTTAGAATATGAGCTTGAGGCTCGAAAGTAATGAATTAGCTTAAATTCTCTATGAGGGGTGAAGCTTACATGTACTATCTCTGTTTAAAGAATCAAACTATAACCACCGGACCATAGATGGCCAGTGACCTTGACCCTAGTATATAAGCACATGTTCCATAATAATTTGTCATTATTTAAAGCAAGTTTGTGTCGACCAAATATAAAACCCATTGGGAAAGGGTGGGTCTGACTGATAATCCCTAGGGTGGGAATTAACTACTTTCGAGCCTCAGGCTCATATTCTAAGAATGACCTTTATCCTGCACATCCAAGATATGCTTGGATGAAGGAACATTCTTATTCATATTTCGCCTTCGGTCTCAAGTAATGAATTAGCTTGTTTAAAGTGTAGGCACAAACTAAAAACAATTTTTATATAAATGCCAACATTTAATAAAACATAAAAATCACAAGATCATCCAGTAACTACAACTGAAGAAAAGTGTTTTAGTACTGATATTATTCACTTCCCTGTTATAGAACTTATAAAAAGTTTTAGCATATGTCCAGACTAAGCTGTTGACATAATGTCTTTAATAGAACATGTTGAAGCTAAAGGCACGTATGAAGAGGTTCCTCTAAATGAGTGAACCTTAAAACGTCGGCTAGTATTAGAACTCTCTCTATAACTATCTAAACTTTACGAAAAGTTCCATAAAGAATAAAGAAACTCAGATAAATTCCTCACATATTTTGTACTCAAAACATGATAAATCATTGTCTTAACACCACAACGTTTTGGTTTATCAAAACCCTTGATCACCTCATTAGATAACTAACAGATCTAGTATTTTTCAAAAACTCATGTATATGAAAAAATAACGTGCCATGTCTCTGAATGAAATACATAGAATGTAAATCTACAGCTGATAAAGATTGTTCTTTGGCAGCTGTAGTCAAGGCAAATAAAGACACAAGTATAAAAGACAGTCTTCAATGTTAAATCCTCCAATAAATATAACGAACTTAAAAAAGAAAGCACTAAATTCATCTCCAAAGTGAAAGAGTATCTAACTCTTCCATTGCAGATTCAGGTTTCAGCAACCTTTAACACATATAGTAAACAAACAAATTTAGTAACATCTACTTCTTGAAGGATCAAGTCTGTTTCAACATAGAACAAGTAAAATCTACATTAAACATGCTAAATATGAAAAGCTTCTGTTTTACCAAAAAATTCAATAATCAATAGCATCTTTTTCAGATGGTGATAAGGAATTGGTTCTCCTTTGAACACACCAAATAATGAAATCTCTCAAAAAATATTGATATGGCTTGATCATAGATGCATGGTCTCCAAGATTAAGTGTTAACATATTTTACAATTGATTTTGAAATTTCCTATTTATATTAAAGTGATTTTTATAAATATATCTTCTTTCAACTGCCATCCTGTTGAATCTGTAAAAATTTTAGACATATGTTAAGTATCAAAATTTTCTTACCAGGATTATAATGAGCTGTGATAAAAATGTCCTTTCTTGAACACCAAGCTCAAATAATGAAATATTTGTAATAAGGCTGTCAAGGGACAAAGAGGTTATACCTCCTATTGCATAATAAAAGCAACTGAAATTGTATTTTCTGACTGTATAACTCTCTGTGGCTCAAAATTTCTCTCCAAAAGAAAAATATAGCCAACAATTCTAAGTAATCTATATGAAATGAGCATATGTTCTAAGAAGCTCCATCTACCAACAGAAATTTTTTCTTTAAATTTGGATCCCAAATCCTTCTAATGAGGCATCTGGTCCAATCCAAAAACTTATTTGGATGGGTCTAATCAATTTTCAATTTCTGATTTTAAATTGTTAAAAATTTCACCTTTTGATGATAATAATCACTGTAACAACTATACAGTGCTTCAACATTATTTCTCGCCATGTTTCTGCAATGTAACATTTCCACAGATACTGCATTAAAAACATTCCCAATTAGACCAATATATGATGCAAATCATGTATAATACAGTTTCACAATTCTATTTAAGAAGAACTTCCCAAGGAAGATAATTTTACTATTTCTCATCTGTCAGAAAAAACTTAAATAACTCAGTATCAATAATGAGACAAAGGAAAACAATGTGTTATCAAGAAATGAGTACCAACTTCTTAAAATTTATTCTGAAGCACAGTTTATCAAGCAATTGCACCATTTTTCTGTATTCACAGTACAACTATCTAAATTTTGATCCGTCATAAAAGAATCATCAATGAAACTATATCATGTATTTACTTCAAGTGACATTTTTTCATAAAAATGCATAGACAGTTTTTAAAACCTTAGTAAAAACTCTTGATGCAGAAGCCAATCCAATACAAAGAACATAAATATCATATAAATGTCCTTTCCACATGAATCAGGAGCTTATGATATAATCCTTATTGATACCAAAATATGTATCTGTGATATCTATGGATGTTAGCTATATATAGAGAAAAATAGTCATCCCTATGAATTAAATCTAAACAAATGATAAATGGTCCTGCTTCAAATACTGATTAGTTTGTTTGAATTTTTCAAATAGATAACAAGCCTCGAAGACCCATCTTTCTTAGGAACTAAGAAAATATAGGAAATAAACTGATTTTCCAATGATTCAAGCTCTTAAATAGCTCCCTTAGCTATCAATTTTTGGACTTCTGAAATTATTTCATCCTTATGCATCCTTATGAAAGGTGAAATGTCTTTTATTCAAAAATGATGAACCTTGTGGTACAACATTAAAAATAATTTTATAACCATTTCTTCTCAAATCTAATATCAATAGATCATTAGTAACATTTTCCAAATCATAATATTTAAGTTCTTTACTGTATATAGGAACTGGTTGAGAAAAGTGACCTCTTTGAAAGTCTCTGTTCCCTGTTGGGAAACCTCTCCCTCTCAATGAAGGGAATTGTCTATACGCTCTATTGATCGACAGAGCCTCTGCAGTTAAACGACTGATACTGCCTTCCCCATAACAGTTGGGTGTAAAATAATTGCTAGACCTGGAACCTCTTTCAAGGAATCTAGGAATTTTGGGATTTCCCAAGCAAAATCATGATTAAACTGTTCAACAAACAGGCTGAGATAATTGACCATTAATCTCACTAAAAGAAGCCTTCAAGGCTACTGAAAACCTTAATGCAGGATCAAAAGACAGAAGGCAGAGAAACTGTCTCAAACCTCATGAGGTTCTTTACTACATTTAATGATAATGCGTCAATGCATCAATATACCTGCCTATCTTAAATCTCAACAGTACTATCTTGAGAAATATTCAGAAATCTATAGGAGATTTTGAAGCTATACAAGTAGCACTAGATTTTAAAACTTAGTTTTCGTTGCTTTGTCATTAATTTCCAATTGCAATGCCTTTTATTATCTTTTATAAAACTTCTATGTTTTATACCTGTTTAAGAAAAGGATTTATTCAAAATACCTCTAGTTTTCCTATTAAATTTATTTATCTTTAATTTCTAAAAACAACCCAGAGGTGATGATAATCATAGCCATCACCCTGCAAGTGTTAACATCATTCTAAACATCTTGCAAAAGCAATACATTTGCATAATCAAATTTAGCCATTGTAATAAAATAATGTGTACCTGTACAGGTAAAACACGTGCAAATTCTGAAGAGTACTCATGACCTTCAGGTAAATAGAAATACTTTTAAATATCTACCTGTTTAACAAACAGGTTATGAATTAAGTAACAAATGTGCCGTACATCGTACTAAGGCAAAAACGTAATGAATATATAAAATTGTCATACATCGTAGACAATAAAAATTTTAATCAATTTCCATCGACACTGTCATCACCCTGTATAACCCCGATACAGATGAATCCGGACGTTGACGCGTTCGAATCGAACACACCGTGTTCCACTGAGTTCAGACAGTAAAGAATTGGTACTTTTAAAGAAAATCCAGTATATATTCTTCGGATATTTTGCTCCAATATATTCTTTGCCATAATACTCATTACTTACTAAAAGGTTTTTCAAATATCTGACATTTTTATACACAAACATCAAAAAACGCACGACGATATCAATGATAAAACGTGCTTTGTATTTTTAAATATTCAAAACTTAATGAATCTCGTGCCACATAGTTTTTTAAACATACATGTTTGAAAATTTCATAGTTTAAATTAACAAACTTATAAAGATCGTAGGTTTATGTTGTATCTAGAAACAAACAAATACACGTTTTTAAGTGGCTTTATTTTCATGTTGTGTACCGCTTCGTTGTCATTACACTTTTTCACACTGTACGCTTCGTTATTCATTCAATTTAAAGCATTTCCACTCATTTGATGAGGATGCCGCTTAAGAAATGATTTTCTGATATATAATTTTTTAAATTATTAGGCCGATAAGTACAAAATTAATACAAGATTTTGTGTAATACTCCAAAACTTGCCACTTAGTACCAGGAAATTTCGAGGTCGATCGTCCTCTGTCGCCCCATTCTCAAGATATTGAACTGTTTTTCATTATTTTTCCAGACACGTTTTTAGATTATTATAGTGTGGCATCATATTTACTGAAATTTGTTGTTAAAAACATGTATTTTTAAGATTATAGACCATAACAAATAAAGTCTAGGGTACGGCAACTTGCTCGTGTTGACAAATTTACTGTATGGCAACTTGTTTTCAACTGTATGGCAACTTGCTAATTTTAGAATAGTTATTTACCGTTCTTTCAAAGAAAATAAAGTATTAAGTTCAAATATCTAAGGTGGGGGGGGGGGGTACCCTTTTATGTTAAGCTGTTTTTGTCCTTTTCAAAGTTTTAATTTGTTTAAAACTTTTATTTGACTGATAAATTTTAAAAACTGTTAACTGTTTTCGACCCACTGTCTGTAATCTGTTTTGTTTAAATTTGTAATGTTGTTAACTGTTTATTTGAAATTGAGATTCCTGTTATCTGTTACTTAATACTTAAAGTGTTCACTGTTTTTGACATTATTTTCTCTGTTAACTGATCTTAACTGTTATTTACAAGAATCACATTAAAATTTGCTGTCCATCTCTTTCTTTACGTTGCTTTTGTAAAGGAGTGACATATTCAGCATATATGTAACTGTATACATGTCTCTAAAAAATCTTTGAGTATAGTAAATCCTTGATAAAATTGAGAATGGAAATGAGAAAAATGTCAAAGAAACAGAAGTCCGACCAAATAGAAGAAACAACCCAACGCAACGAGAAAATTATGCACTAGGGTGGGTGTCAATTCACAGATAGGAAAAAAACTTAGAACTGACACTCATAATTTTTAAATACGCTCTTTCCCTTCCTTCCTAATAAATAAGGCTTACTATTTGAGTTATGCATGTGTATATTTATGGAAAGAGAATCGTCCATAGATTTGATTTCCAATAGTAATAATGGTGAAATATAATCTTTTTTTTTGTGTAACCATGGCAACAATCAGCATTTATTTGATACCAAATATTGCAAAATAGGGGGTTGAACATGTCACAAAGATCTAAAAAATTTGGTCCAAAGGAAAATTTCAATTTTCAATCAATAAGAGTGATACCTATCCTGAAACCATAGACATATATCTATCAAAAGGTAAAAAAAATCATATGCATTTCTGCTGTTTTTTCCATAAAATTGAATTGAAAAGATCGAGCGTCAAATCTTTGTTGAAAAACAATACAAAATTTCTAAATCTATGGCGGTACGGATAGGAACGTATGGACGTTCAAACTGAAAATGGCTTATAAAATATGCTAAAAACAATCTAAATGTTCATATAAACCCACTAGGAAGGCTATATTATTATTCAACTATCTAAAAATCAATTCAATTGTACAAAAACTTTCATATTTAGAAAATTCACCATGGCTATAATGCGAAACTAAACTTGTAACTGTGTATTGATATACCTGAAGCTGTCTCCTAAGTGAGCAATCATTTAACTACAAAAAGGGGGTAGAAGTTCAATGTTGTTTCTTGAAACATATAAATGAACCAAAATTTAAAAAATGAAATAAATACAAGACAATATACAAATGTAGCAAAGGTTACGGACTCAAGTTGGGTCATGCAGGTGCAACAAATGCGGCAGTGTTAAACATGTTTAAGGATATCTCATTCCCCTCTTTATACGTCTAACCAATGTAGTTATATATGCCTTCTATTTGTAATGTATCCAAAACGTTAAAAGGAAAGGCCACTTCTTATCCAGCTAAAACCCTGGTCAGTCCTATGATAAAATAATTCAGATGTATATGGAATGTTTGATAAGTTATATTGACCCAGAGTACCTGGACGGAATTGTGAAAAATAAAGTACCTTTTCAATTTGCGATTCGTTAAATAACTGAACAGTGTGGCCTGGTAGAAGAGGCTGCAAATGAGGACTTGGTTCTCAAATTGATGTCAAATTTGCTAGTCTAAGACTTCACAAATGTAAAGATGGACCAAGGCTTTTTTTTATATCAGCTCAGAGATCTTAATTGGGACTTGGAGATGAAAAAGCGCTTCAATTTGTGACACCTTACATGTTACTTTCTGATTTATACACTGGTTTTGATCAATTAAAATAAAAATCAGTAAACCTTCGTAATTCCTTTTAATAAACTCATGTAAGCAATGAGTCGTATGAATACACTGACGGAGATGTAACCATAATTTATAAGAGCCCCCGCCATAAAAAAAAAAAAAAATGTTCGCGCCCTATAGTATTCACTCATTCTTTCTGTTTGTTACACTTTCCTACGTCATGACGATAAGGGGACGACCATTTGATATTCTGGGGGGGGGGGGGGGCAGGAGGATTCTGAAAATAGATAACTTGGCCTTGATAATCACAAAAATAAATGGTTTGTTCTGTGGTAGTTTGAAAATAAATTACCTGACTTGCAATGTATTGAAAATAAATAACTCAGCAGGTCTAATCGAAAGTATGAGATGGCACCAGATTCTTCATAAATTCATCTTTTCTCCCAAAAAAAATCGGGAAACTCTTCCCAATTTTTTTAATAATAAAAGTATAAATATTATTTGTATTTGAATATACTTAAAATGTCTAAAAAAATGGTTTCATTTAACTTGAGGTACATGTATATTGTTTCCGGAAACCTTACCCCCCTTTGACTTTAACAGGGCCGTAACTACATTGAGGCAAATACCTCATGTAGGAAATTTCAAAACCAAACGCTTGTCTCCATATCAAATTGTGTTCATGGCGAGTGCCTTGCAAGAAGCAAGTTCTGTTTTCCCTCAGACGTAGCCCTGATTTTTCGGGATCAATGTTTTTTTTATTTATTCGTCTTTTGTTCATTGATTGTCCTTTTGTATTCTGTTAGTGTTGCATTCCTTTTGTAATCTAGTAATTTTGTTATGAACTTGATCACGAGTTTAAAAAAAACAGCAGCCACAAACTTAACTATGTGAATTCCATTTTTGCTTTATCATGCACATTGGTCTTTTGATGCTAATAGAAACTTAAGTCTTACACTGAATTTATACATTTTGCTTTGAGAATAAAATATTGTCAAAAAATTATTAAAACAAAACTTGCATTTTCAGATTATAAAAGGGTTTTTCGGAACACCCAGAAAGCATGATTTTGCATCATTTGTTCTATAGCTTCTTGGGCCTTCAGTGGCTCCAAAACCCTTCCAAAAAAAATTTGGCCTCGCTCCGCTCGGCAACATATGTTTGCCAATACTTTTAAAAAAGGCTAGTTACAACCAAACTTCAATATTATGTATGTATGCAATACCTGTATATGCAGTTGGAAATATAAAAGATTCATTTCTGCAGAGGATGATGATTAATTCTGATTAAATGGTACATAATGACTTGACTATACATGTATTATTTATAATAAACAAAACATTTAAAAATTGTATGTTTTCGAATATCATAAATATAGTTGTGAAAATGAATAATCAGTCCATTGCTTTAATGAAAATGAAAACTCTTGCTTCAATAGTGCAGAAAATGAATAATCTGTCCTCTTAGTTTACGAAAATAAATAACCGATCAAAAACAAATCCTCCTGCCCCCCCCCCCCCCCCCCCCCCCCAGAATATCAAATGGTTGTCCCCTAACCCAAGTTTGCTACGACTGATTGACATAAGACATTTACTCAACAATATACATAACCAGAAGAAGCCTCCCTTTTGCTGTTTGAAGCATTTTCGATTATTCATGACATAGTCCTTTTTCTTGGAGTCAATCACTCCGTCTGCTTTTCCATCCGTTCAATTGTCTGTCCATGTGTCAATAAAAAAATATGGTACTTGCGTGTGTCTTCTGAAAATTAGTCAGCTTTATAAAAGATTCCTTATGGAGCTTGGCATTTCTGCGACTTTGTACAGTGGTTTTCAAACTTTTGAATACATTGAAGATATGCACTTCCCCTTTTCATTGATTTGGGTTCGTTTGGAAAAAAGGGTAAATTAAAGTTGCTGTTAAATCTTATCAGCATTTAAAATTTGTTGTTAACTGTTTTTGTCAAAATCGAGGTGATGTTAACATGTTAACGGACCCCTCCCCCCCAATCTAATTATGCATTAGATAAAATGCGTTAGATAGAAATACCATTTGCTTGACAGCATTTAAGATGTATGCAAATTATATATTTTCAAAAACTGACAAGAAAATTAATTCGAAATGCAATTCACGATTTTTTTCTCCTTACTTTCGATGAAAACAAAGTATTTTCTTAATTTTGTCTGTCCGAATTCTCGATCCTGTGGTTACCGGTCCTGTGGTTCGGTGGTTGTCGTTTCTTCATCTCTATCTTATTTGTTGTTTTCATAAATTGTTTTGTTACACTGTATATGAGTTAGGCCGTTAGTTTTCTTGTTGAGTCCTTCCACATTTTTCTGTCGGTGCTTTTTATAGCCGACTATAAGGTACGAGTTTTCGTTGTTGAAGGCCGTACGATAGCATATAATTGCTTGCATACACTTTATTTTATCCTGATGGATAGTTATCTTATTTGCTATCATACCACATTTCCACTGTTTTTATCTAAAAAAAAAAAAAGCTAGCACCAAGAAAAGATGAATGAACGGTTTATTTTACTGAACTTACACAACAAACAAGACAACAGTCGTTAGTAGTATAACGATATATAAATGTATTGAGATAATATGGTTGAAAAAAACTTTTTGTACAAAATCGAAAAGCGGTACGCAACGAGGCCTTCTGAACTGAATTAACGGCATATATTTAATAATATTTGATAAGTAAGACATTTTGTATATTTGTAAGCCTGTAAAGCTTTGATATCAACAAAATATCGTCACTTGATAATATCTCAACAGTGATTAATTTCCTCTTAAAATTATAATATATTGCAAGACGCCGTACAGACAAAAGTTGTTATTTTACAATTCGCCGTACAACGTCCTGCAATTCGCCGTACAACAAACAAACAATGTTTTTGTCCATATTCTTTAAAAAACATGTTTTTGACAACAAATTTCAGTAAATATGATGCCACACTATAATAATCTAAAACCGTGTCTGGAAAAATAATGAAAAACAGTTCAATATCTTGAGAATGGGGCGACAGAGGACGATCGACCTCGAAATTTTCCGGTACTAAGTGGCAAGTTTTGGAGTATTACACAAAATCTTGTATTAATTTTGTACTTATCGGCCTAATAATTTAAAGAATTATATATCAGAAAATCATTTCTTAAGCGGCACCCTCATCAAATGAGTGGAAATGCTTTAAATTGAATGAATTCTTAACTTGTTTACTTTTTTTTCTATTTCTCTCCGCTTCGTTAGTACCCAATTTCCGGTGGCGATGATACACAGTGTACATGTTTAAAAAAAAAATTACCACTAAAACATACAGACAGCAACCCATAATATCCGTTGTACGGTCGAAACACTCTCGGAGGTATTTTGTACATTTAAAAAAATCCTTATGTATAAGAAAGCAAGTGACGAAAGTGTAAATTGGTAGGACAATATAATTACTCGACAGATGCAAATATCATAGGCTGAGCATATACAGATAAACAAGTCCGATATATAATTTGATAGCATTTTTGAAAGTGTTTACCATACAACATTCAATGTATGGTTACAGCACTGTCCCAGGTTAGGGGGTGTCACGAAATGGAAGTTCCTTTAAAATATAAGTTCCAAAAGGAAAAATAAATGGTAAAGAATATTTTTTCCAGCAGGAATATATATTATTACAATGTTTATAACAAAGTTTCCATTGGAACTTCTGTAAGATGGAACAAATATACGTTGACAGTGTGTTCGCTAACATGTTTAATCCCGCCATATTCTGTATGTGCATGTCCGAAGCCAGGAACATGTAATACAGTGATTACATATTTTTGTCTACCATTTTGGGCACAAATTAGACCGCAAGTTTTCTCGTTTGAATTGTTTTACATTTGTCATTTCGATGTGTTTTAAAGCTAACTATGTGGTATGGACTTTTCTCATTATTGAAGGCCATACGGTGACCATTAATAACTGTTCATTTTTGTGTCGTGTGATCTCTTGTGAAGAGTTGTCTCAATACCACATCTTCTTTTTGATATAGACAGCAATCAAAAACAATCAATGAATTATAGGCGTTTGGCCTGAATCTTAAAGGCGGGTTCAAGGGGTCATGGATTACAATAGAGTTATACATTAAGGCTAAATAATATGTGTATACAATAAAGATGTAACTTATACAGTTAATCCCTCATACAGATTAATCGTACAGTGTAGTGAGTGTGGTGCTCTTTTTACACGAGACATTGGATCTTATATTCCCATTCGGACCAGACGTGACTGCGTACTTTTACGTCCCACAAAGCTAAAGGGATGACCAACTTCAACCAGGTTTTACTACCGGTCGGAAAAAGACCAAAGTGACCATATCTACTAGTAAATTACTCACTCACCCTAGGCCTTTACCAAATTCTTTCATAGATAAAAAAAAAAAATGGCTATAATGTAGAAAGTTTTTGCTGTACCTATTAAATCAGAACATCACTTAACATTTTTACAAAATATATGCACACTTATGAGAACTCGTAAGATCGTACATTCTCTCGATACTGTTTACTTATATTTGGCATTGCATTAGTTAATGCGTTTTATTACGTCTTTACCTAAATCCGTTGGATATATACTGACAGATACTGTAGTATTGAATACCATGATTTACCTCTTAGTTGTAATTTTCTTTGAGTTAACTATTAGCTACTAAAATTACTCTTTTGTCGATATTTTATTAATATGTTTTTTGTGCCTTGTACCGACATTTTGGGTTGAGTCAATTGCAACTGTACGGGTTTTTTTTTGGTATCATGTTGTGCTGTTACACCAGTGTCCCAGGTTAAGGAGAGGGTTGAGGGCTCACGGGTTCAATCCCGCATCATTATTTTTGTGTCTGTCCAACGTCAGGCGCCTGTATAGTACATTGGTTGTATAGATCTATCATATTTTTTTTTTGTAAATGAATAATTCATAAGTTATAAATATATCACTGTTAGTTTTCCCGTTTTAAATTTTTCATATATATATTTTTTTTATATCGGGGCCTTTTATAGCCGACACTACGGTTTTCCTCATTGTTGAATGTTGTACTTTGGACTATAACAATTGTTTTAGACACACACTTCATTTAAACTTTGATGGAAAGTTGTCTTACCTGCCATCACACCACATCTACAAATTTTATATGTAAAAAAAAACCTCAAAAAACAAGAAAGAAAAAAAACCAGTTGGACTGCCATCTAAGGCATTTGGCAAACTAGGTTCAACGAGCTGATATGGCTGCTTTTTTTGGCGAATTTGGAACAACATCGGCATTTAGAAGAGCCTCTAATTGTGAATAGTACGAGTCATCAAAGTTGTATTGGCTGTACTATACTTTTTGAAACTTTATTTGCTCTGAAATATATTTGTTAACAGTCTATTTCATCTGGAATAACGTTGAAATTTAAAATTTTCAATAAAAACATTTTTGTCGGCTGTTCGCTGGTTTAAAATTGCAATTTTGGCTTTAAACGACTTTTTTTTTATGTTCAACTACTTTGATTAAGTTAACAAATAAAAAATTACAATACAATATAGGAAAAGGGTCGCCGATGCGATCTCGAATACCTTAATAAGAAAGTGATTTGTGACGGTTTTTGTCAACGAACTGTACAGTGATTAATTAAAAACGCACAACGAACTCGACACATTTGGAGGAACGAACAATACCGTTAGACAAAAATTATTAAGTATGATATTGCGTTTATTATAAGTTCTAGGGAACATTAGAAGGCACGTAGTAATCCAACGTATAGTTTTATATTATTGCTTAATGTATTAATACGCAAAGGTGTATGCACGAAAAGATATTCAGCATTGTTTATCGCATAAAACGTATGAAATTGCACCATGCCCGTGCGTTTTGCATCTAGCAGTTTTATCGGACGGTCTATGCAATATCTAATACTTACAACAATCGTATAATTGAATAAATAAACTAACAAGCACATTGACATATTTATATATACACAAATAAGATCGAGAGAGGCATTCGAAATTGTTGTCATCCCAATTGTGTCCTGATTATCGCTTCGAACGCGTCAACATCCGGATTCATTTGTATCGGGGTTATACGGGGTGGTCATACATCGTAGACAAGAAATGTTTAAGTCATTTCCATCAACACTTGTCATACATCGTAGACAATTGAGATATTATTATTTCTAATTAACATATTAACAGTAGCACTTGTCGTACATCGTAGACAAGTTAAATGTAATTTAAGTAACTTTCCCCTAAATCTTAGATAAAAATTAAATAAAATAACTAAAAAGAATTCAAGTGAAGTGTTCAATTCACACCCTCTAGAAAAATAATGACAAGTTATTATGGAACAGGTGCTTATATACTAGGTTCAAGGTCACTGGCCTTCTATGGTCTGGTGGTTATAAAATTTAAAATTGAGAACGGAAATAGGGAATGTGTCAAAGAGACAACAACCCGACCGTAGAAAAAAACACAACAGCAGAAGGTCACCAACAGGTTTTCAATGTAGCGAGAAATTCCCGCACCCGGAGGCGTCCTTCAGCTGGCCCCTAAACAAATATTTACTAGTTCAGTGATAATGAACGCCATACTAATTTCCAAATTGTACACAAGAAACTAAAATTAAAATAATACAAGACTAACAAAGGCCAGAGGCTCCTGACTTGGGACAGGCGCAAAAATGCGGCGGGGTTAAACATGTTTGTGAGATCTCCCCCCTCCCCCTATACCTCTAACCAATGTAGAAAAGTAAACGCATAACAATACGCACATTAAAATTCAGTTCAAGAGAAGTCCGAGTCTGATGTCAGAAGATGTAACCAAAGAAAATAAACAAAATGACAATAATTCATAAATAACAACAGACTACTAGCAGTTAACTGACATGCCAGCTCCAGACTTCAATTAAACTGACTGAAAGATTATGATTTCATCATATGAACATCAGGCACAATCCTTCCCGTTAGGGGTTTAGTATCATACCATCATAACATATATGAGATGAACATAACCCGTGTCATGCCGACAACTGGTTTTTTAATAAATGTGTTCCGACGCAAAGACCCTATAAGTGAATCAATATTAACGCCCAAATATGCAATCTTTAATGACCTGACAACAGTATCGTAACTATATCCCTTCTTAATTAGTCTATTCAAAGGTTTTGTTAGTTTCTGAAGTGAATACTGATACCTTTGTGCTTTATAAAGAATATTTCCATAAAAAATTGGATGTGAAATACCTGAACGTATAAGAAATCTGCATGTTGAGCTATATTTACGAATGATGTCCTTATACCGATGATAAAATTTAGTAAATGTTTTGACTAGTTTGTCGAAAACCCTGGTGTAATAATTATAGTTTGTTTCTTTAAACAGAGATATTACATGTAAGCTTCACCCCTCATAGAGAAGTTAAGCTAATTCATTACTTTAGACCGAAGGCGAAATATGAATAAGAATTAAAGGCCCTTAATTGAAATATTAAATATGCTTTTTCTCCATCGATATCTTTGTAATAATTTAATAAATTAATTGTACCTATTTACAAATGTTTTTTAGAATGTACACATCTGTTACAGTCCAATATCTTTCCCAAGAAATATCATCAAAATGATTTGTACACTTTAGAAAGTTGAAATAAACATGTTCCTCTGCATGTTCAGAAACTTTGTATACAGTTGTTAATCTTACGAATTTAATCTAAGTCGGTTTTAAATTTTCACATCTTATTGATAATGAACCACAACATATGAGTGATCAGATACACTACCCTTGAGAGATTGGTCATCCTGTAATGACCCCCTGTAAGTGCACCGACCCCTTAGCTGATAAATTATGACTATTATTCAAATAACGGTTTCTATTCAACTTTTATTGTTTCTATAGTTTAGTTCTAATAAAATCCTTGAATTAATTTTCGTCCTTATGGAATTTTAAACATGAACCAGTATAATAACAAATACGTTGTTTTAGGTAGTAAAGTATGGCATCCAACATTCTTTGTGGACCCTGTAGCCACGTCAACACACATAAACATGCACAGAAATGGTGTACTAATTGCGAGGAAGGTTTTTGTACTGACTGCGAACAGGTTCATAGATCCATGAAGGTCACTAGAAATCACACACTGATATCTACCGACGATTATCGTAAAATTGAACATGTCCCCGTCAACCTGAAATGTGATACCCATGACAAGAAAGTTGATCTATACTGCAAAACACACGACGTAGCGATTTGCATAGCCTGCTTTCCCTCACTACACAAACATTGTTCTGATGTCATTCCCCTCGACGAAGCAGCAAAAAATGCAAAGAGATCGACAGCCCTGGATGACTTGGTGGATTCAATAAAAGTTGTTTTAGAAAACTTAAAAGATTTCATCAAGAATCGCAACAATGCTATGAAAAATCTTGAAATAGAAGAACAAAGCGTCAGAAAATCAATCAGTGAAATGAGAGCGAATGTTAACAAACATTTAGATGACCTTGAAAATAAAATGTTAGATGATTTGTCTCAACGGTATGAAAATTGTAAATCAAAATATGGAGAAGTCCAGAAGTATTTGAATAAAACTGAAAAAGAAATTAAGTTACTACAAGAACAAACATCCCAAATGAAGCTTGTTGGATCCGACTTACAGGTATTTCTTGGCACTCGTCAGATGAACAAAGTAATCCATAATGAGGTACAAAGCGTCAAATCAATGACGAGCACTTTACAGGATTACAAGATAGGGTTTGAGATTCACCAAGGAATAGCTTCGTTACTAGAAAATGTCGATAATTTCGGCAAGGTTGAAGTTGAAGAAACCACTCTCAATTTACCATTCAAAGAAGCAAAGGTCGACCAAGCTCAAATAGTACATACACCAATCGGTCAATCGTTTGATCGAACAAGGCTTCAATTGAGACAAAAGTTCAAAATCAAAGACAAAAAAAATAGAATGAATGTCCGCGGATGTGGGGTTTTACCAAATAGTCATGTATTGATTGTCGATTACCATGGAAACAAAGTGATAATGGAGTATAGTGACGACGGAAAACACATCCGTGATATACCAGTCTCTGGAAAACCGTTCGATTTGGCGACTTTAGATAGCGGTCGCATAGCCGTTTCATATGGTGGAAATACTATGGAAATATTGAACATTAACAACAAAATGGTTCACGCCAAAGTAACTTTTAGATCGAGTTGTTGGGGAATTTCATACCAGAATGGACACATTTATATAATAGTTACTTATGAAGGTATTGTGGAGATGGATATGTCAGGGAAAATATTACGTACAATAGGTGGGAAATATGCTCAAGGTGGTATTTTTCATATCACTACAACAAACGATAGAATATATTGTACCGACTATTACAAAAAATTAGTACACTGCTGTAGTATGACGGGTGAGGATATTTGGACATTCACTGACCAGGCTCTTGTTGATGCAAGGGGAATATCAGCTGATGTCGATCAGAACGTTTTTATTGTGGATACATCTTCTAACAACCTGATGATGATACAACATGATGGGAAGGTCAGTAAGACCTTACTTACTGAATCTGACGGTCTGGACAAGCCAGTCCCCGTACATTACAATAGAGACAAGAAATTACTGTTGGTGTGTAATGTAAAAGGAGATGCCTTTCTATATAGTGTTATAAGGTCAGAGACAGAATAATCATACAAGGACTGAAAATGCACCCTTTACAAATTGTATATCGTTTTAATGAAAAATCTATATTGACTTATATTGGATTTATTGAATGGATGTTGAAATATTTTAACATTACATTTAGTTAACGCTCGATAGGATTTAACCTAATGTAAGATATGAACAATGTCGAAATAAAAAAAAATGTATGTTTTAAAATAATCCCGTTTTTTTTTATCAGAGCACTGTGTCACACTCAAACTTGAAAATAACATTTTCGATATAACGAAGCTTCAAATACGACAGCCTTCGTGTGATTGGGAATGACCAGCACATAATCGTTCATCACTACTAAGGAAAAGTATTCCGTCTGATAAAAATGTAGAGGTCTTGATTTAGTTGTTAATGGTGAAATGCTGAAGTTTGGAATATCAAACAAATACAAATGTAGATTTTGGTATACTTTAAAAACGACTTTCTCACATTCAATCGAAAATCAGAAAGGATCCTTTTCAAAAGTAAAACGACGAAGAGAAAATAGATAATAAAAAAACTTCTTTAATGATAATCTATTTTGTTATAAAACATTGATAGAAAATAACATTCTTGAACTTAACCGGTGTTAAAAATATTAAGACATTCTTCAAGTAGATGTCTGAAAGATATTATGAAATACAACAACTTGAATTTGGATAGTCCCATTAAAATGTGATGGGACTAAACGAGTTCTATACACTATATTTATAATATTGATAGTGAGTTTAAAAGCTACAATGATCAATTCACCTCTTTGGAAAACAGCTATGGGTACAACATCGGCAGTATGGTCAACCTAAAAATTATCTGTTACTGAAAACTGTCATTAAATATACCAATCTGCTTATTTGATAAACCAAACGCGCGTATCATCTACAATAAGGCATATCAATGTCGCTTGAATCAAACCAGTTTGCAGACCAAATTAAATATAAACTTTACCATAATGTGTATCACCCAATAAGTCTTACAAAGTTGTGCAAAAAATTATCGAAGGCGATAGTTAAAGGTGTGGAACATCTTTTTGAGAAAGAGCAGGTGCGATTTTTTTTATTTGAATCTATTGTCTAAAAGAAATGCACTACGAAATAACTGTGTTCTCAGGCCAGGTGGTTGGTGTCGTCTGTTGTATTTTGATTTTGTTTTGGGTCAATTGCTGTTATCTTTTTATAGCCAAGACAGTTAAAATGTTGACATTCTTATGTACAGACTGTCACAAGGAATTTCTAGATCTATATTATATTATTATTCATGCAAGTACAATAATTGTCCATTAGATTGACAAAAAGTCTGTCCGCAGTGAATGACGGTCGTCAGAAATATCATGAAACTGTTTACTCGTGTAGTGTTATAAACCATATGTTAACTGTGGGTTCTAAAACAAACTCTGAAGAACTTCTGGATGATTTTAAATCTTGATCTTTTTCCGAAATTAGTTTTATCAAAACTCTTGTTTTTTCAACCCTGTATTCCATCATTCCCCATGTGAAATTGAAAAATCGTCTGAAAGAAATAATCCACAATGCGTTTGCATGAGAATGGTAGCATACGCTATAAATGTATTTCTTTGGGATACCATACGGCATATATATTGTTAATAGTGAATATAATAACATGACACATAGAAGAACAAGTGATCAGAATGCTGGAGTTTAATATTGACAACATATTTATTGTATTAGGAGGTAGACTTTTACAACAAAAATATCGGCATTCCTCTGGGAATAAACTGTGCACCTCTCCTTTACGACCTCTTCTTATTTTCATATGAGTGGGAGTTCCTTCAGACACTTGTCAAAAGCAAGAAGATCGAAGAAACCTGGTGATTTAATTTCACATTCAGATATATTGATGATGTTCTTTCCGTTAACGATCCAAACTTATCTGATTGGGTTCCATTAATATATTTCCCAGAACTAGAAATTATAGAATATAATGTCTATATGCATTTTTGTGTTCATTTGTTACTTATTTGTTTGGTTTCATAGTGATTATGAATATAACATAATGTTGACTTAAATACCACTAGTTTGACTTAATAACCTATAATGTCTGGTTTTGTTGTGCGCACATCAATGCCAATATAATGAAATTTAATGCAACTGTCATACAAGTAAAGGTTTAGCAAGCTATAAAACCAGGTTTAAGTTATGCACCTTTTTCTACATTAGAAAATGTCTGTTTCAAGGCATATGTAAGTTGTTATCCATTCGTTTGGTGTGTTTGGGCTTTTGATATTGCCATTTGATTAGATATTTCCGTTTTTAATTTTTCTCGGAGTTCGGTATTTTTGTTTCCTTTTCCCTTTTGGTGGCAAATAGACTGTTTTTAAAACATGTTATGATGTGCAAAGAGTTTGTTAACAAAATAACTTGGTACAGGCATTTTCTGATAAAAAAACATGGTGGATTAACCCTGGTTAAATAACTAGCTAAACCTTTCACTAGCATGTTATTACTGGATTTGTAATCGACCCTTTTTATAATCGATTAAAATAAATGAAGGCAATTGGAAGGATTTATCATTCTAATTTGTTTTCAAATGATCCAAGATTTAAGAAGGGTTGATTTGTAACCAAATAATATTCCTTTAACACATACATAAATGCTTATGTTTTGTAACGTATGAAAGAATGTCTTAATACAGATCGAAACATGAATTTATATATGAATGTTGGTTAATTACGGTGACAATAGTTTACCGATTTTAAAGTGATGTTGGTATGAACAGTTTTCATGTGATAAAGAAGTTTTGGTTAAATAAATATGGGAACCCGGTTTAATCAATATGTAGTATTAAAGAGGTAGGGGCGAAAGATACCAGATGGACAGTCAAACTCAAAGATCGAAAATACACTTCCTTCGCCATGGCTAAATAAAAAGAAAGAAAAAACAGACAAATAATAGTATACAAGACACAACATAAAAGACTAAAGACTTAGAGACGCGAACCCCAACAAAATCTAGCGGTAATCGCAGGTGCTTTAGAAGGGTAAGCAGATGCTGTAAGTGTTTACAATGGATCCATGTCCACGAAGTTAGCAATGTTTTTTCATTATATCGTCCTTTTTTTTTAGCTCACCTGGCCCACAGGGCCAAGTGAGCTTTTCTCATCACTTGGCGTCCGTCGTCGTTCACTTTTACAAAAATCTCCCCCTGAAACTACTGGGCCAAATTTAACTAAACTTGTCACAATCATCATTGGGGTATCTAGTTTAAAAAATATATCCGGTGACCCGGCAACCAACCAAGATGGCCGCCATGGCTAAAAATAGAACATAGGTGTAAAATGTAGATGTTGGCTTATAACTCTGAAACCAAGCATTCAAAGCAAATCTGACATGAGTAAAATTGTTCATCAAGTCAAGATCTATCTGCCCAGAAATTTTCAGATAAATCGGACAACCGCTTCTACACAACTACTTTTGCATAGGTACTATTTCTGTAAAATCTGTAGTACTGGAAATTTACTTGTAATATTTAGTACTATTTCTTTACTTTAAAATTATTGTAATATTGAGGTACTTGTATTTTCCAGTACTTGATTTGTACTCAAAATATTGGTACAAAAATGATACCAACAAGGATCATAGTATTCCATGTTTGAACATCATAACTTCATGAGATTTGAAAAAAACAAACGTTCAAAATGCTGAAAATGTAACCGTGCAACCAAAAAATCTGTAGTACTTAAATTTCAAGTACAAATCAAGTACTGTAAAATACAGGTACTTTAATATTACAATAATTCGTAACTAGCACAATAGTACTGAATATTAAAAGTAGATTTCCAGTACTACATATTTGTGATACATAAATAGTACCTATGCAAAAGTAGCTGTGTAGGCCGCACCACTTCCAGTAAACATGATATCCTGCCACTTTCCTGGATTGATATCCCCCAAAAGATGCAAGATTTTTTTAAAGTCTATATATATGTTTCAATTCAGCATAAACCTAAAATCAAACAGAAAAAAATTGCGTTAAAAAAAAAATCCCTCCATGTTTTGGCATGCACTGGAAACTGGAGTTTTAATACAAGACTGGTACCTATGGAGCAAATCTGACGAGGATAAATTTGTTTGTTAGGTCAAGGACTTTCTGACCTGAAATTTTTAGACCAATCAGGCAACCTGTTGTTGGGTTGCTTTGCCCCTGAATTGGTAATTTTTAGAAAATTTTGCAGCTTTTGGTTATTATCTTGAATATCAATATAGATAAAGATACACTATAAATAGCAATAATGTACAGACAAGTAAGACCTACAAATAAGTCAACATGATCAAATGGTCAATTGACCCCTTAAGGAGTTATTGTCCTTTATAGTCAATTTTTAACAATTTTCATAAATTTTGTAAATTTTTACAAAATATTCTACTGGTCTAAGTTCATTATAGATAGAGATAATTGGAAGTGGCAAGAATATTCAGTAAGGTAAGATCTACAAACACATCACCATCACCAAAACACAATTTTGTCATGAATCCATCTCTGTCCTTCGTTTATGATATGCACATAGACCAAGGTGAGCGACACAGGCTCTTTAGAGCCTCTAGTTTTAAACAATCTAACCATGCGCAACTTGCCAGAATATTCATCAGTGTTGAATGTATGCAGAATTTGGAAGAAGAAGTATCTATAACGAGCAACATGTATATTTCATTACTTTCTCTTTATTTTCATTTTGTAAAGGTAGCCACTTTGTTATACTTTATACTTTAAATTACATGACAAATGACGAAATGACTACTGAATTGACACATGACAAGTGAGTGTTTTTTTTTATCCAAGTGCTGTATCGTATTAATCTATAACAATCAATATTCGTCGAAAAGCAAGTATTTATCCTGGTGTCATATTGTCCAACTGAATTTAGGGTTTCATGTCCAAAATTCAATGTATCTCAAACAAGCAAATTGTCAAACAAATCACTACTATTTCAACGTTTTCTTTTCTAAAAAAAATTGACCTCTCTATAATGTATTTTTAAATCACCTGACAATATCTCTTTTGAATTGTCGCTTTACAATTGAGGTGTTATATGTGTATATGTTCCAGACCATATGAGTATTTGGACCGTACGCGTACGGTCCGGACCGTATACGTATACTCGTACGGTCCGACCATACGCGTACGGTCGGACCGTATGAGTATACGCGTATGGTCCAGTACGAGCTAACCAGCTAACTATATATGTTATTAGATCATATGGGTTAAATCTAAACAAATTAACATTAATCACAATCTTTATTTTTAGGTTTACTAATTAATATTATTACAATTACACGGATAAAATGAACAAATGAACAATTGAAATTAAATATTTGTTTAATTATATATGTTGTGTACAAGTAGTAATGTTGTACAAATTATAATTTGTACAGATTTTTTGTACAAATTATCAGTGTTTTATGACCTGCTGAACACAAATGGATGATGCAAGTACAGAGTCTTTTGCTTCACATATTTCTGTCATATTTTCACAACTTCACGATACAGTCGAAAACTGAGCATTGATACAAAAACATTATCAGACCACACAAAGATTTTGTATGGAGATGAGTATGGTATAAGGAAAAAAATAAAATTAGAATTTAAACCATTCAGGTATCCTCATTTCCAGTTTAAAGACAAGGAGAATAGCACTCAATGTTAGGTTGAAGTATAATATTTTGTATTTGAAACATTACACTGGTACATTTTATAAGATAAACCTGTATGACCTGTTGCAAGAAGGTAGGTGTAAAAAAACTTATAACTTGTACAAAAACCCTGTACAAATTATAATTTGTACAAACTTACATCTTGTACACAACATATATATATATATATCTTGATCCTTATTTTGGTACTCTCAACCAACGTTACACTTGCTACCACAAGTAACGTACTAATATTTTTTACATTTACATTTTTGCAGTTCGTGTATGTTCCTTAGCATTTGCATTTTTCGTAAAGCTGCTAAATATTCTAAAACAATTGTCCTCCCACATTATATTTACTTCCAATATTTTCAATTTTAGTGTTCATAATTCAATTATTTTACTGAGTGATCGACATGCTAAATACAATAGATTAACAGATTCAATTAGCGTAAATTTTTTAAATCAATGAAAGTGGTTTTTTTTTCAATTACAATTAAACTGTTTTATATCAATTTGAGAATTAAGTTATATTGATCTGTTATATGCATCTAATTAACTTTGCCAACTTCTTAATATTAGTCAGACCGTACGCGTACGGTCCGACCGTATGAGTATTTTGAAAAAGTACGCGTACGGTCCAAATACTCATACGGTCTGGAACATATATATCATTTGCGGTATCGTATATATATATTTATGACATAGCAGGTATTTATTTTTGTTTTCAAAATGAATTCAAGGTTTTTTGGTAATTTAACTAAATAATTGTCTTATTTATATCAGATTTACAAATGTGAACCTAGCAATTATTTCTATTAACAACTGTTTATTTTGATCACTTGATTGAAAAATATTGTAATTTTTAATTATCAGTTTTTTGCAGTGTCATTTTAAAATATACGGTCCTTTAGGTCTGTTGTTTTGATTCGTAAGTAATTACATAATTATCGATTATGAAGGTTGCTACATTTGTACTATTTTGTCATGATTGTTGCAGAGGTGTGTTGTAAAAGTCTGTAAGTTTTCTATGTTGTGTTTTGAATACCTTTGTTTGTCTTTTTTCTCTCATTTGCTTTGTCGTTATCGGCTTATTTTCGACTTATGAGTTCGAACATCCTTATGGTATCTTACATGTCACCAGCAGTGGCATCGACCCAGTGGTTTAAATAGTTATCAAAGGTACCATGCTTATAATTTAATACGCCAGACGCACGTTTTGTCTACAGAAGACTCATCAGTGACGCTAAAATCAAAATATATATAAAGCAAAAAAAATAAAATGTTGATGAGCATTGAGGACCCAAAATTGCAAAAAATGGTGCCAAGTACGGCTAAGGTAATCTATGCATGGGATAAGAAACAGGAAATTTATAAAAAATAAAACCTCCCCATATAAACCTTATGCTTAATAGTACTACTTACTGCATAATAGTAACAACCGAAGACATCATATGAAGTCTCAAAATTACTATTTTTACATATAAACAGTCCGAATAATAAAATAATAATAGAACCAAACAGGATTATCAAAATGGAAAGATATATTCAAATAATATACTGTAACAAACAACCTGTTATAAACTTTACTTCATATGTTTTATTAATAACAAATATTAAATGCTAAAATGGAAAAAGTCGTCATAACACTTCCAGTGGCGGATCCAGGTTTTAAGTTATGGGGGTTCATACTTGATTTAGATAAATTTATCGAAATATTCTTCTGGACAATCTATTTTTTGTTAATTTACCTGTTACCAAAATTAGGTAATTATAAAGAAGTAATAACGTATTCTTATCAAAACAAGGGAACTGATTCCAAGAGGTCATAAAATTTAGAAAGACAGAATAAAGAATAGAAGACAAAATCTGCATAGCCAATTACTAGTGAAAATTATGAATAGAAAAGTAATCTCTAAACAGAAATTCTAGAAAAATTGAGTGTATGTTCAAGGCTTCCCAAAAGTAAGCAGTTCCCGTCAAAAACGATAGAATTTGTTATACTTGACTAAGATAAATAATGACCGACGATGTTTGAATCCTCGACAATCGTAAATGTTTAACTTTATTCATGCTAAGCATGCCCTTCCGGAGCACTTAACACCGCCCCGAATTTTTGGTAGGGTTCATCAGGAACTTTCTATACTTTAGTATAGAAAGTCCCTAGGTTCATGTTGCTTAGTCTTTAGTTTTCTATGTTGGGTCTTCTGTACTATTATTTGTCGGTTTGTAGTTTTATTTTTAGCCATGGCGTTGTCAGTTTATTTTCAATCTATGAGTTTGACTGTCCTTCTGGTATCTTTCGTGCCTCTTTTCTAGGTATGACCTAATTTTACCATCCGGTTGGTCATTTCCTAATAACCACCATACTTAAAAAATGGTGTAAAAACTTCAAATATATGATGTGATTTAACATTTAAATTTAAAATTCCTTATGAAAAAATTAATTATGCAGCCTTTATAAAACATTAAACTTTGACTTGTTTTAATACCAATACATTTGTTTAAGGTACTACAACATGTCATCCAGTATGATTTGCGGACCCTGTAGTCGTGTCAACAGTCATAATCCTGTACAGAAGTGGTGCACCAATTGTGCGGAAGGTTTCTGTGCTGACTGCGAACAGACTAACAGGTCTATGATGGTAACTGCAGACCACATATTGTTATCAACCAATGCAGTACACGAAACTGAAAATGTTGCTGTCATTATGATTTGTGATATTCATGGCCAAAAATTTGATCTATACTGCAAAACACACGACTTAGCCATTTGCATAGCCTGCTTTCCGTCAAAACACAAAACACAAACATTGTTCAGATGCCGTTATTTCTCTTTATGAAGCAGCAACGTAAGCAAGGACATCGACAGCCCTGGATGATATAACAGATTCAGTCAATGTCTAGATAACATGAATTATCTCATTAACAATCGAAATATAGCTATGCAGAATATTGAAGTACAAGAACAGAGACTCCGAAAATCAATCGGAGAAATGAAAACAAATTTCAACAAACATTTGGACAAAATTGAGAAAAAGTTGTTAGATGAGCTGTCAGAACTATCCACGAACTGTAAATCAAATTATGGAAAAGTCTTGAAAACATTTCATAAAACAGAGAATGAAATCAAGCTGCTACAAGAACAAACTTCACAACTGACACATCTTGGCTCCGACGTACAGGTATGTCTTGGAACTCGTCAGATCACCGAATTAATCAATGTTCAGGAACACACCGTCAAATCTGTGGTGAGTGCAATACAGGATTAGAGATAGAAATGCACCCAGGAATCACTTCATTACTTGAGGGTATCGATAACTTTGGAAAAATTAAAGTTGAGGAAAAAAACTCCAGTTTACTTTTCAAAAAGGCAAAAGTTGGACAAGCTCAAATTGCTCATATACCAAACCGTCTATTGTTTGATAGTACAGGGATACGATTACGAAAGAAGATCAAAATAAAAGAGACAGAGGATGAAATGAAAATCTACGGATGTCAGAATTTACCGAACAGCCATATACTAATTGCCATATACTCTGATGACAAAGTTATAATGGAGTATAGCGACGATGGAAGACATATTCGTGACATATTAGTCTCTGACAAGCCGTACGATTTGGCAGTTATAGACAGTAATCTAATTGCAGTTTCATACGATGATTTTATGGAAATAATAAGCATAACAGACAACAACGTTCACGCTAAGGTTACTTTTGATTCACCATGTTGGGGAATTTCATATCAAAATCGAAAATTTTATATTAAGGTCGACGATGAAGGAATAGTGGAGCTGGATGTGTCAGGGAACAGATTACGTACAATAGGAGGTAAGTTTGCTGAGGCCGGCTGGATCTTCCACATAACTACAACAAAAAAACAGAATATATTGTACCGACTTCGAGAAAAATGCAGTATACTGCTGTAGTATGATGGGTGAAGATATCTGGACATTCACTGACCAGTCTCTTGTTAATGCGAGGGGAATATCAGGTGATGGCGACGAGCAGGTGTTTGTTGTGGGGAGAGAAACTAATAGCCTGATTATGATTCAGCATGATGGGAAAGTCAGTAAATAAACTCATCATATATACCAGGTCTAAATTTAGTATATACGCCAGACGCGCGTTTCGTCTACAAAAGACTCATCAGTGACGCTCGAATCCAAAAAAGTTAAAAAGGCCAAATAAAGTACGAAGTTGAAGAGCATTGAGAACCAACATTCCTAAAAGTTTTGCCAAATAAGACGTTACTTACTGATGGTCTCGATGATTCAGTTTCTGTGCACTACAACAAAGATATAAAGTTACTGTTGATTTGTAATCTATATACCGGAAAGGAATTTCTATATAGTGTTGCATTTACTTCCCATATAGCGCCTATTTTCTGTACAAAGAATCGGTCATTAAATTCAAAATAATTGTTTTTCAACACTGTGGCTACTAACGAATTAATGAAGGGAGCTATTTCCAAAACCACCAATGGTGGCGTATAGTAGACATCGGAACTAAAAAGAAATACTGACTTGATCAGTAGTCAAAGCTTAGTACAATATGAAGGATTGGGTCAGGACCCCTGATGAAGCACCCACCCTACATATGAGCCACGGAATATTATAGAGTTTGTTCTTATTCTGTACTGCAGAAACACGATGTGCTGGGTCCCCGAGAATAGGCAAACGTGGCTGATAGGTACTTCCAGACATTCAACATTAAAATGTGTTGCTTTACACTTTCATGATGATGTGGCGTGTTTTGATTTTTTTTTACTAAATCTTGCACAAATCGCTGTAATACATTTCATTTTAATTTAAACTTTATTTCTCACAAGCTGATTATTATAAAATTTGACATTAATGCTTCTTAATGTAGTGATCTAAGTGAGTGAAATATAAATACTATAAATACTGGATCATTCGAGTTATGAAGATTCCTCCTACATCACCAAAGCCATGTGATGCCTTACTTAATTGTATGTGAATGGTGGTAAAAATATATTTCAATTTTACTGTTTTCGTCTCTTAAAGTATGTAAACTCTTTATTTCCATGTTAAAAAAATATTGATCCCCCCACTTTGAAATTATAATATAATCGAACCCCCCTTTTCCACATACAAAAAGAAATGACCCCCTTCATTTTGACCAGCCCCCCCTCCCAGATAAAAAATTATAAGTCCCTTAAGGTATTCATTTGGCCCATATTTCAGTCTGTTAAGTATTGTGCATTTTTAATGTTGGAAATCGAAAATAAAGTCTCAAAGTAAACAAATAAAGTAATATGAAGAGAGATGATATGTTACTTGTATTAATTTCATACATTTAAGGCTCAAAATTGAGGAATAACACACGTATCAGGCAAAAGGGTATTACCGATTTATCGTATGATTTTTCCATTTTTTGTCTTGCTCTATGTGTGTTATATTTTAACGTTGTGTCGTTTGTTTCCTCTTATATTTGAGTGTGTGTTCACATTATTATAAAACGTGTCACGGTACTTTTCTATCCCAAATACATGTATTTAGTTTTGATGTTATATTTGTAATTCTCATCGGATTTTGTCTAATGCTTAGTTCGTTTCTGTGTGTGTTACATGTTACTGTTGTGTCGTCATTCTCTTGTATTTAATGCGTTTCCCTCGGTTTTGGTTTATGACCCGGATTTGTTTTTTTCTATCGATTTGTGAGTTTTGAACATCGGTATACTACTGTTGCCTTTATTTATATATATGATGTTTCCGGCGTCGGCGGCGTCAACAATGTATTAGTTTGTGATTATGTCTAGTTTATGGTGGACCACTAGTAGTAAGTCAAATATATTTGGTATGCAGTTGTATTAGTATTGGCACATCTCATTTCCATGGAGATTATTTGGCCCCGTCCCCTCAGTTATGTTCCATTGACTTTATAATTTGGCTTATATTTCATCATCTTCGCTAGCCAAGGGTTACGATCCACTCCCGCTCTCTTCACCCTTGGCAGATTGAGCCAACATTTGTGATATCAATGTCGCGCCATCTGTCGGAAGATTAAAGTCACGCCCATTCCGAATACATTATTCTTGACCAATGGTAGCACTTGAACTCTTCAATTTGGAGGTAAAAACACGGTAGTGTCTAGATTCTACCCACTTGGTAAAGCCGGAAACGAAAATATACGTCAGCATCCATGCATTTGTGCATAAAACATACACAGGAACTTCTATTTGTTGATTAAAAACATTCAAGTTGTCACTAAATATAGTCGTATGTTTAGTGATGTAAAGACTTGTTGCACAATAAACACGTGGCAATTGTTTACAAACACTTTCTACATTTACACGTGATCATGTTATAGGCGCTTTTTGATTGGATGCAGCGAGTTTCTACTGCAACCAATACAAATCCTTACCTTGTGTCTCCGAAATATTATCTCAATCCGCCAAGGGTGAAGAGAGCGGGAGTGGATCGTAACACTTGGCTAGCGAAGATGATATTTCATGTATTAGTTTGTAATTAGGTCAGTTTATGGGGAACCACTAGTGGTAAGTTAATGATAATTGGTATGCAGTTGTATAATCATTAGCATATATCATTTCCGAAGGGAGTATTTTGCCACGCCCCTCAGTCATGGTTTTTGACTTTGAAACTTTTGCGAGACATATGTATGTGATAACAGTTTATTTAATAATGTTTCACATGAAAGAAATTTAAGTTAATGCTATGAACAGATCAAACTTAAATCGACCATGGAAATATTCACATTAACTGTACAATTTTTTGCAGCAGATGCACATTTCGACAATGAATGTCTCTTCAGTGATACACGAGTCCGAAATATTCTGAAGTCCAAAATTTATAAATGTATTAGTCTCAAAAACACAGCTTTCAATTCTTATATTAACAGATTTTTGAAGAAAAAAAATGGTATCCACATTTTGAAACTGAAAGCAACATTTTATAATTAACATCTCACGAAGTGTCGATTTCCGTGTAAATGAAGATAGCTAAACAAACATACATAAAATTTAATTCAATATTGTATAAAAAAAGAAGATGTGGTATGATTGCCAACGAGACAACTATCCACAAAAGACCAAGATGACACAGATATTAACAACTATAGGTCACCGTACGGCCTTCAACAATGAGCAAAGCCCATACCGCATAGTCAGCTATAAAAGGCCCCGATAAGACAATGTAAAACAATTCAAACGAGAAAACTAACGGCCTTATTTATGTAAAAAAAAATGAACGAAAATCAAATATGTAAGACATAAACAAACGACAACCACTGAATTACAGGCTCCTGGCTTGGGACAGGCACATACATAAATAATGTGGCGGGGTTATCAAAGAAAAATAATTAATAGTCAATTCCTCGTATTTCAAGATAAACTGTAAATTACATTTTTAAATCAATTAATTTCTTGCTTTTTTTAAGCAGTATCGTTTGTACTAAGTCTACGAAAAATGTAGAAACAGTTATTAATTATAGGATATCGGTCTGCTTTCATACGAAAGTAGAGCATATAACGGAGTCTAATGGTTCGGGTTTTTCTCTGAACAAATTAATTGAGGATTTGTATAATTGAACACCATAAATTATGAAAACAGCGAATGTGTCAACAATCCGACCAAAGACCAGTAATCAACACAAGGACACCGAAGGGTCTTCAGCGCATTGGGGAGATGTATGTTAAGATGTGGTGGTTGGAGAGGCAAATGCCTGTGAAAAGAAATTAAACAATAGTATTTTTTAAAGTATAGGAAACCGATGTGATATAAATACGCAGCTGTATCAAATTTCATTCATATACTCACACAAGCATTGGATACTAGCTACACACTACGTGTAATTGTGCTGTATATCTATGCAATTGAACTACACGTCATCTTACAAATATATGGTTTAACTATATGCTTTCAATTGAAAATTCTGGACTATTTCAAAATCCAGAGTGATAACAGAGACCCAGCTAGTCTGGATCAATGAATGTTTGAGAGTATGGATACCGAAATGCTGTAAATAAAATAATATATTACCGTCTAAGGTCTACTTTGTTTCAGAAGGTTTAATTTAATTTAAAATTTATAAATGAACAAAGTGAATACAAATCCGAAGGATTTAAAGTTTGTGAGTCAGGAACCCTCTTAAAACATCAAATTCCTCTAGAAAAACAATGTGTTTAAACCTTATAAGTAACATTTTTAAAGACTTAGTCTCGTCAATGAGCTTCTGAAATTCATATATATCATTAATACGGTAGAATCAATAATGAAATAGGATCTATCTCAGAATCTTCATTTTAATAAGATAATTTGCGAATCTAAGCAATAAAAGTAACAAACTGATCTTTACGGAATAACCTTCAGTTAAAAACATATCTTTCGTATGACGTTGATGTTCTTAGATCATTCATCGTCGAGAAATATCCTTTTATTTTAGTTCTATACATTTTACAATCTTTAATGCATAGTTTTCATTTGATGTGCATTATAATAGAAATAAAATTAACATGTATTTGATTAAGAATATGTCTGGAAATCCTGAATCCTCTTGCAGATCATGGTACCACGCATGAACGTATCACAGTGGTGATAACCAAAGCAGTTACTGCTTTATGGTTCGAACGACCATTTGTACTTAAAATGTCCTGTACCTAGTCAGGAATATGGCATTTGTTATAAAATAGTCAGTTTCTATAGCCGTAACTGCTTACGTTGATGGAGAGTTGGCTCATTGGCACTCATACCACATCTTCCTATATCTATATCTATATATATATATAAGTGCCTATAAATAGCAGCACATGACATACAAATCTATGGGAGTGTGGATTAATCAGTACAGAGATTAATTCAATTACACAAATAAAATTATAGATTGCCTAACAATGTAATTTTAACACGCTATTTAGTATGTAAATATAAGAATGTTTAAATTATTTACAAAATGATGAAAATAAACGCAATATTTCGCTAGACCAACTAGCTTTATCAAGCGTGCATCTATCCAGGTGAAATAGGATGTAGATGATAAGAAACTTTTGCAGCTCAACGTCTGTGTTGCACTGAACTGCCTTCAAAATAAGAAAATTTTACAGCTCAATGTATATGACCTCTTGCATTTAGCTGCTTTGAAAATAAGAAAATTTTGCAGCTCAATGTACATGACCTCTTGCATTTAGCTGCTTTGAAAATAAGAAAATTTTGCAGCTCAATGTACATGTTGCACTTGGATTTAGCTACCTTAAAAATACATAATTGGTAGTTGAAGTTAGCAACGTCCATTGGCCAATATTACGGGATAAAAAGGACGATGCTTTGTTTTAAATTATTCTTTATCTTTCCTGTATCTTTTTTCGTCTTTTTCGTTAAGACCATCAGGTTCTAAATTGTGGAGTTGGTGGATCCAAAAGTTTTCTCTTCTCCTTCTCGCCGTGGTGTCCCATTCGGTGTTGACTTCTATAATTTGGAAAGTGACATTATCTAAAGGATGTTTCGATGAACGAAGATGTCTTGTGAGAGGACAGTTTTTGTTGGTTTTGTACGATGAACGATGGTTATTGAGCCGAATATTAAATTTGTCCATTGTTTCTCCCACATACTGAATGCCACAAGTGTCACATGTTAATATATAAATTGAGTTCTCCGTTTTACAGTTGGAATTAGAGTAGATGGTATAATTTTGTTTAGTAACGGAGCTGATGAAAGAACTGCTTGTATTGGCAGCTTTACAACACAAACAATTCCTTCGACCACATTGTTTGTAGCAACCGGGCGATGGATTAGGCTGCTTGGTTAATACAGATGTCACTAATTTGTCACGGATGTTTTTAGGTCTTCTGAAGGCCATGACTGGTGGTGAAGAAAATACTTTTTTTAGATTTAAATCATTTTCTATAATTTTCCAATGCTTCTGAACAATGGATGACACATTTTTAAAATCAGGATGGTAAGTGAGTACAAGGGGTGTTCTGTTAGCTGCTTTATTCTTATCTTTGTACTCAAGAAGTTCTTGGCGACTAGTTTTGTTTGCTCTTTCGAAAGCGCTATCAATAATGTTGTTATTGTATCCTCGAACAACTAGATGTTTACGAAGTTGTCCAAGTCTAGCATTTTTCGTATTTTCAGTAGAGCATATTCTCTTGATTCGCAATATATATATACAACTCGTCTAAACATCAACCCAACAATGTAAGATCTGTAAATTTGCTTCTTCCCTCGCCGGGATTCGAACCCATGCTACTGTGATATCGTGACACCAAATCGCCTGCACTGCAGCCGTCCCGCTAGACCACACGACCACCTGGGCTGTCAAAAAAAGAGCTTTCGCTGGCCGTGTATTACCTTTCCTCGTCAGTTTTAATCTAGCGGCGTACTACAGTACATGATATATAAGGCATGAAGATGTTATTGTTACAGATCAGCTAAATTAACTATAGTAAAGGATCCTACAAATTAATGTAATATACAGTCACAGAAAATAATTATATTTATAAGTACGTCTGAGTCAGTGACAACTCTACAACAGATGTATCCATCGGATCGCCATCAATGATGGTGATACATGGCTGTGTACATATATATATATATATAATGCACCGAAAATACAGAAGTAAAGCCACAAATTATAAGACACCATAATATCCAACCTACCCATTCAAAAGAAACACTATTAAATACATGATTATTGGATGTAGAAATACAGAGATTCGCCGTATAGCAACGCAATTTTACACTCAACAAACCTGTCATATTTGGGAATAGGTAACATTCGTTTCTTAGCGAAACGACGACATAGATGTTAGGCCACCTAAGATGTGGTTAAATTGTTGGTAGTCAGATTAAACACAAACACATCATCAAGATCAACCAATTTGTGATGGTGAATAGCAAACATAGGCAGAGTTAACGTTATTAGATAACATTTCTCTTCAACAAGTCCAATGCCTTCCAAATAAGAAACCATTCAACTTGTCAAATTTTCATAACGGCAAGTACAAGTAAACCTCGGCAACCTCTTTCAGTTATATGTTTGCTCTTTTATTAGCAAAGTAATATTAAACGTGGACCACCTAGGCTCTATAGGCTCTAGGTGGACGAGTGGTCCAGCACGTCGGGTATAGTGCAAGGCGATTTGGTGCCAAGATATCTCAGTAGCATGAGTTCGAATCCCAGCAGGGTAGAACAAAATATTTGCACAGCAAATTTACAGATCTAACATCGTTGGGCTAATGTTTAAACGATTTATATTTACTGTTGACAAAATTATCTACCTTGATAAAATTTGACTTTGAAATCACATGACAGTAGAGTGATTGACCTGTCATATGACAAGGAGTTATTCAGCTGAATGACTTGGTATATATACCTGCGACAATATTTGTCAAGTTACAGGTATCTGTTGATTTTTTTAATTGGTCAATCTGAATTTAATGTCTCGTTATAATTTACATTATTAATGTACTTATTCAAAACACATACACAATAATTTTACCCTAACAACGGTTTCTATTTACAATTGTACTTTCTTGTCTTAAAACGAACGATCATTATCTGTACATATAAAATTTTCTACAAATAAAAATAAATATTAGTAAATAGTAAATTGTAAGGCAGTTTTCTGTCCGCTATTTTGTATCTGCAATCTCTTAGTTAAAAATATTGCACCAGTTTGATCTTTTATTCTCAATCGAAAGTTCTGTCACAGCCATTAATTAGGAGGATGCCCATTATTATATAAACATTATTGTGTGATAACATATGTGTTAATAAGAAAATGGCCGACTAATTAGTTGTCAGTTAAATGGATCGGTTCAAATTTCACATCAAAAGGTTTTGTTGCCACCCCCCCCCCCCCCCTTAATATTTTTTCGTGAACCACATTATGAGCCCCGTAGAACGATAATTCATTCGTATGTCCCCCCCAAAAAAATCCCCGTTGATTAACAGTGGGAAGAAGATGACGACTGCAGGCTACATATAGTGACAGGCAAATAACTATAAGTATGCTATAGTTGTTAATTTCTGTGTTATTTGGACTCTTGTGAAGAGTTGTCTCATTGGCAATCATACCACATCTTCTTTATTTGACACTATCTGTTACAGAGTATGGCAGAAAGAAATTTTCCTTGATTGTAGTCATTTCTTTGATTTTGTACTGTTTTTTATAACACATTCTACATAATAGTTCTATTATTTCATATATGTAGCTCTAATTAATTTGAGAAAAATAGTTTAGTTTGTCTGATTCGCAGTCATTAATAAGTGATATTCTCTAAATATTTTCAATTATTTTTATTGGATAATTACAGCACACGAACTATAAGGTAAATTTAATATTGCCTTCGTGTTCATCATGACCTTCCATATTCTTTGTTTTGAAGCTGATGGAACTGATCTTGGTTAATACGTTTTAGTTTTATTCTGCTTTGAGAAAACCATGAATAAATAAAATGTAACATCGATTTTTATACGACCGCAAAAAATAGAATTTTAACACAATGTTTATAACCACAAAAGGAAGCTTGGGATTAATTTTTGGGGTTATGGTTCCTCGGGTTTAAATTAGGGGCCCAAACGGGCCCAAAACAAGCATTTATCTAGTTTAGGACAATAAGTTGTGTATATGTATTTCAATTGCTCTGAAATTGTACCACAATGTTTAATGATATTAGTAGAAGGATGGGATTTATTTTAAGGATTATGGGGCAAAGAGTAAAGGAACAAAGGGTAAAAAAGGGACCAAAACAAGCATTTTTGTAGTTTCAAGACAATAATTTGTGTAAAAGTTTATGAATCTTTCGGAAATTATACCACAAGATTCAATACTACTAAGGGATGGTTAGGATTGAATTTGGGGGGGGGGGGATTATGGCCCAAACCATTTATGAATTAGGGGCAAAAAAGGCGAAAAACAAGGTTTCTTTCTGTTAATAAGGACAGTTAAAAATTTGAAAGCAGTGTAAGGGAGGTAATCAAAAAGTAATATTTGAACTACTTCCCCCTTCTTTTAAATATGTGTATTTGAAATTTGCCAAGATAAATAACTTCAGAATGAATAAACTCCATTGGAATTTTGCCAATTACTTCAGTATTATAAATTTCATTTAAAATTTGCCTAGAACTTGAGTTTTAGTAAATATAAATCTTTGAAATTAAAATACAAAGTTTGAAGCCACAAAAAGGAAGGTTTGGATTGATATGGGAGTTATGGTTCCTTCTGTTTAGGAATAAGGCTATAAAAGGGGCCCAAATAAGCATTGTTCTAGTGTGCAGACAATACCGTTTGGAACAGTGTATAGAATTGCCTGAAATTGTATCACAAATTTCCACACCACAAAAGGATGGTTAGGATTGGAGTCGTGGAGTTATGACTCAATCTGTTTATGAATTAGGGACAAAAAAGGGGGGAAACAAGGGTTTCCTGGTTAATGTTGGTGCTCTTTGCTATTATTTTGCTAGTTCTAGTATGAGATTTTAAAACTGTTTATAGAACATTATTGTTGTCTTGAGATCACTAATTAGCTGTAAATTCCATTAAATATTTGTTTTCGGGCGGTTAAAAGTCAACACCATCGTGTATTGCTAAAACGCAAAAAAAAATGTTAAGTTTATTAGACCACATTCATTCTGTGTCAGAAACCTATGCTGTGTCAACTATTTAATCACAATCCAAATTCAGAGCTATATCAACTATCAAGCTTGAATGTAGTATATATACTTGCCCCAACTGTTCAGGGGTCGACATCTGCGGTCGTACAAAGCTGCGACCTGTGGAGCATCTGGTTTCTTCTTTTTTCCCTTTTCTTTTTCTCTGAAACATGAAAATCTGAGACATGCAAACAGAAAAATGAACAAAATAAGCATTTAAATGAAAAAAAAACATAGATTGCAATTTAACTTTAACCTTCATGTACAGAATGAAGTCATATCTTTACTAATTGTCTTTGATCTTGAAGCTGCTAATCCTTAAAAAATAAAGCTTTTAAAGGCACAATAAGCCTTATGACGTAAAAAGTATAAAAAAAAATGAACTTTATGTTGCATTTCATTTGACTGCAACCCATAATTCTTCAAATTTTAAATTTTACGTAAAACATTTCAATACCGATTTTTACTATATGTTATAAATGAATTTCTATTCTAATTCGTAAACTCAAACGAACATAAAATATTTATCAAATAACCACAAACTCTTACATGGGAGACGCCACTTGCAGAGACAAGCGCACATTTTATTATAAATATGAGAATAATATTGTTGAAAGTTCGTATAAATATATAGCTATTAAGCAGCTTGTACTGGTTTCCCCATACTTGTGGTCCACAAATCTGAAAATAAATTATATGATTAATAATATTATTTATTTTGCAAAATGCTACTGTACACTTTGACTGCAATGGCTCAAAAGACTTTAAACCACCTGAGTTCACTCGTTCATGAACTCAATGTCTCAATCGAACCGACCTTACTATAATTAACCAAACACGTGTTTACTATAAACAAACAATATTTTACATGTTCGATTTTGTACAACTTTGATAAATACATGTTGTATTTTTAAGGTGGCTCATGGGTACAAAAATTTCAGCAAAAAATTTAACCTTTATTTTTTCAATACAAATTTTATTTATTACACTATTAGTTATTACTTTATGATATGGTACAAAAATCAAGCCAAAAAAAACGATTCGGTTTGGCCCCAGATGAAAAATGTATGCTTCTTCCGGCGGCAGATTGTTAGCTTAAATGAACGGTGACCCCATTTTTTTATTTCATTTTTCTTTTAAGTATATGATTAAGTTCATTTATAAAAAAAATATAGCGAAATCCTATATTAGAAAAAAAAATTATTTATACCCAGGAGCCCTCTTAATTGCATTTTAATTATGAAAAACCCATAATAAAGTGGGGAAATGTCTCAATTCAATAGTACCTTTAGTAAAATTTTAAAGCTTTATAAATGTTTCGTGGATTTTCATTTTCTTATAATACACTTCTAGGAAGTGAAACTGAAAATAACACATATAAAAAGTAAAATCACAAAAATACTGAACTTAGAGGAAAATCAATTCGGAAAGTCCATAATTTACTTGGCAAAATCAAATAACAAAACGCATCAAAAAACGAATGGACAAGAACTGTCATATTCCTGACTTGGTCCAGGCATTTTCAAATGTAGAAAATGGTGGATTAAACCTGGTTTTATAGCGCTAACCCTTTCACTTTGATGACAGTCTCATCAAATTCCGTTATATTTACAATGATGCGTTAACTAAACAGAAACAATAAAAAAAGTAGTCAAAAAATGGGTACAGCCGTTATCATCGTGTAACGATTTTTAAAGGAACAATTTAACAGAACACAAAAACATCTAATTACAAACACATTCATTGATTTGTATCAGTGATTTTATGGTTCTGGTACTTCCTGCATCAAATATGTAATTTTGTTTGACCCTATATTTATATAAATATGTATATAGGTTTATAGTTATAAGTCATGAACATTTCTTTTAAATGTGGAAATGTTTTACGGAATCCCCGAGTGTATTGTTTTGCGTGTGTGAATAAAGTGCTGCCCAACAAAATTAAAGGCCCTTAATTGAAACATTAAATATTTTTCTTCATCGATATCTTTGTTATATTTTAATAAATTTATTGTACTCATTATTAAATGATTTTAGAATGTACACACCTGTTACAATCCTACATCTTTCCCAAGAAATATCATCAAAATAATTTTAACATTTTAGAAAGTTGAAATACACATGTTCCACTGCATTTTCAGAAACTTTTCATGATTTATACAGTTGTTAATCTTAAGCTATGTCGGGTTTTAAATTTTGACATCCTATATATAATGAACCATAACATATGAGTGATCAGATACACTACCCTTGAGAGATTGGGCATTCTAATGGTGCTGTACACTATCGAAGATTTAAAAATGACAGAAATTACCTTAGAGATTGCACGCTTACTTCAGTATTGTCAGTATGTACTTGACAGACATAAAAACTTTCATTATATGACCCCCACCCAGAATTTTATTATGACAAAAAAATAACCCCCCCCGCAATAAAAATGCACCGACCACTCAGTTGATAAATAATGACTATTCCCTATTAATGTTATTCTAACAATGGTTTCTATTCAACTTTTATTGTTTCTATAGTTTGGTTCTGATTAAATCCTTGAATTAATTTTCGTCCTAATGGAATTTAAAACATGAATCAATATAATAACAAATATGTTGTTTTAGGTTGTAAAGTATGTCATCCAACATTCTCTGTGGACCCTGCAGCCATGTCAACACACAAAAAATTGCACAGAAATGGTGTACCAATTGCGAAGAAGGTTTTTGTGCTAACTGTGAACAGTTTCATAGATCAATGAAGGTCACTAAAGATCACACACTGATATCAACCGACGATTATCGTAAAATTGAAAATGTCCCCGTCAACCTGAAATGTGATGCTCATGGCAAGAAGTTTGATCTATACTGTAAAAACCACGACGTAGCTATTTGTGTGGTCTGCGTTCCCTCACTACACAAATATTGTTCTGATGTCATTTCCCTCGACGAAGCAGCAGAAAATGCAAAGAGATCAACAGCCCTTGACGACTTAGAAGATTCAATCAAAGTTGTTTTAGAAAACTTGAAAGATTTCATCAACAATCGCAACAATGCTATGAAAAATCTTAAAATAGAAGAACAAAGCGTCAGAAAATCAATCAGTGAAATGAGAGCAAATGTAAACAAACATTTGAATGAACTTGAAAATAAAATGTTAGAAGATTTGTTTCAACGGTATGAAAACTGTAAATCAAAATATGGAGAAGCCCAGAAGTATTTGAATAACACAGAAAAAGAAATCAAGTTACTACAAGAACAAACATCATCACTGAAACTTGTCGGTTCCGACTTGCAGGTATTTCTTGGCACTCGTCAGATGAACAAAGTAATCCATAATGAGGTACAAAGCGTCAAATTAATGACGAGCACATTACAGGATTACAAGATAGGGGTTGAGATTCATAAAGGAATAACTTCGTTACTAGAAAATGTGGATAATTTCGGCAAGGTTAAAGTTGAAGAAAACACTATTAGTCTACCATTCAAAGATGCAAAGGTCGACCAAGCTCAAATAGTACATAAACCAACCGGTCAATCTTTTGATCGAACAAGGCTTCAATTGAGACAAAAGTTCCAAATCAAAGACAAAAGCAATTTCACGAATGTCCGGGGATGTTGGATTTTACCAAACAGTCATTTATTGATTGCCGATTACATTGGAGATAAAGTGATAATGGAGTATAGTGACGATGGAAGACACATCCGTGATATACCAGTCTCTGACACACCGTACGATTTGGCGATTATAGACATTGATCGCATGGCAGTTTCATATGGTGGAAAATATTATATGGAAATATTGAACATTAACAACAAAATGGTTCTCGCGAAAGTATCTTTTAGATTTAGTTGTTGGGGAATTTCATACCCTAATGGACACATTTATATATTAGTTACTAATGAAGGTATTGTGGAGATGGATATGTCAGGGAAAAGACTACGTACAATAGGTGGGAAATATGCTGAAGGTGTTATTTTTCATATCACTACAACAAACGATAGAATATATTGTACCGACTTCAGGAAAGATGTAGTATACTGTTGTAGTATGACGGGTGAAGATATCTGGACATTCACTGACCAATCTCTTGTTAACTCGAGGGGAATATCAGCTGATGGCTATCAGAACGTCTTCGTTGTAGGGTTATCTTCTAACAACCTCATGATGATACAGCATGATGGGAAGGACAGTAAAATGCTACTTTCTATATCCGACGGTCTTGACCAGCCAGTTTCCGTTCATTACAATAGAGACAAGAAATTACTGTTGGTTTGTAATGCAAAAGGAGATGCCTTCCTATATAGTGTTATATAGTAAGATACATAATAATCATACAAGGACTGAAATTGCGCTCTTTACAATTGTATATCGTTTTAAAGAAAAATATATATAGGCTTATATTGGATTTGTTGAATGGCAATATTGTAACATTAGTTTAATTGCACTCAATAGGATTTAACCTAATGTGCGATATGATCAATTTCGAGAAAAAAAATTCAAATATAATTATATGTTTTCTATTTATCTTTTTTATCAGAGCACTGTACATTCAAACTTAAAAATAACATTTTTGACATAACGAGGCTGCATATACGACTGCCATCGTGTGAGTGAATTGACTAGCACAGAATCGTTCGTCACTACTAGAAAAAGTATTTTGTATGATAAGAGGTCTTGATTTAGTTGATTAGGTGAAATGCTGAAGTTTGGAATATCAAAGAAGTACAAATGTAGTTTTGGTATACTTTATTATATTTATATGAGACGTAGCGAGCGTCTGGCGTATACAAATATTTTTTAACCTGTTACCTTTTGATGGCTATTTTTCGTTTGTTTCTCTGTTCTATATTTACGCCCATTTATTTATTGTAGCCCTGTCGTGTAATGTTGTAATATGAATGTTATAATTACACTGCCATTATAGCGGGAGGTTTGGCATGCCACAAAACCAGGTTCAACCAGCCATTTCTTCAGAAAATGCCCTGTACCAAGTCAGGAAAATGGCCATTTTTACATTATAGTCGTTTCTGAGTGTTTTACATTTCGGTGTTGTGTCTCTGTTGTGTCGTAGTTCTCTTATATTTGATATGTTTCCGTCAGTTTTAGTTTGTAACCCGGATTTTTTTTCTCTATCGATTTATGAATTTTGAACAGTTGTATACTACTGTTGCCTTTATTTATTAACGACTTTCTCACATGGAAAATCTTTGACATTTTTTCTTATTTAGTTATGGTCTCAGTATAAAATGTTAAGGTTATATGTGGCACTGACACACAAATAATTCCATCAAAAATCAGAAAGGATCCTTGTCAAAAGTAAAACGACGAAGAGAAAATAGATAATCAACAAAAACTTCTTTAATGATAATCTATTTTGTTTTAAAACATTAATCGATAATTAACCTTCTTGAATTTAACCAGTAAAAATATCAAGACATTCTTCAAGTAGATGTCTGCAAGATATTATGAAATACAACAACTTGAATTCGGAGAGTCCCATTAAAATATGATGGAACTCAACGAGTTCTATGCACTATACTTATAATTTTGATAGTGATTTTAAAAGTTACAATGATAAATTCACTTCTTTGGGAAACAACTAATGGGTACAACACCAGCATTATGGTCAACCTAAAGATTATCCGTCACTGAAAAGTGTCATTTAATATACCAATCAGATATTTGATAAACCAAACGTGCGTGTCATCTACAATAAGGCATATCAATGTCGCTCGAATCAAACCAGTTTGCAGACCAAATTAGAATACGAACTTTACCATAATGTGTATCAGCCGATAAGTCTTAGAAAATTGTGCAAAAATCATTGAAGGCGATAGGAACGGTGTTGAGCAAAAGTAAAATCTAGTAATTAGCTTTTTGATACGGAAATAGTGTCGTCCTGTCAATCTATGTAGGCAATAAGAAATATTAAATGATAATTCCATTATTATCTGTTTGCTTTTTAAATGACAGTAAAAGAACAGCTTGGCGTGGGGTTACTTATTTAGCTAAGCCAATCCATTTGAGTCATAAAGCTATTGCCTTTTATTTGCGTCTACTATCATTATCGCTAGTACTTGTAAACTAAAAGCATCTGGGAAGATACTATAGGGTATCTAGTTTTTGTTTTGACTTTGTTCGTATGTCCGTTTTTCAGAAAAATTTAATGTAGGTGATTGGTGTCGTCTGTTGTATTTTGCTTTTTTCGATTGCTGTTATCTCTTTATAGTCAAGAAACAGACTGTGGCACTATTTGAAGTATCATTCGTTTCAATATAGAAGCTTTCACCATTTTGACCAAATCATACCAAACTTTATCGAAATGATGTCCAGTGTAAATGAAATCAATATGAAACAATTCAAACGAAAAAAAACCCCTACATTGACATTATGTATGACAAAATAATAAACGAAAAACAACTATGACAGATAGCAATGAGGAACAAGAAAATGTCTTTAGACAGGCATATTTAGAATAACGTAATAACCTTTTTGTAAGCATTCAAACCCAGCCAGTGCATGTGATGTAACACAACATGAGAAAAACAAGGAATTTAAACACAAAAGACGTAAAAACGGGGCGAACGGTACCAGAGGACATTCAAACTTATAAATCGAAAATACGTACTGATCTAGATTCATACTCCATTATTATTCACGCAAGTACAAAAAAAAATCAAATTCCATTATATTTACACCAATGCGTTAACAAAAAAAAGGAATTATCCATTAGATTTGCAGTGAGTAAGGGTCTTCGGAGAGACTGTGAACCTCTTTACTCGTGTAATGGTATAAACCATATGTTAAATGTGGATTCTAAAATAACTTTGAAGATTTTCTAGATAATTTTAAATGTTGATCTTTTTCTAAATTTAGTTCTATCAAAACTCTTGATTTTTCAACCCTGTATACCAACATTCCCCCCTGTGAAATTGAAAAATAATAATCCACTATGCTTTTCAACATGAAAATGGTAAAATTCGCTATAAAGGAGTATGTTCGATAAGGTCCTAAAATGGCCTTCTTTTTTAGCGTAAATTTCAAATTCGGATTTATTGACCAATATCACGATAAATTATAGATAATATATTGACTAGATAGGATATAAGCCATTTTGTTGAAAATTTTACGTTTCTACGTTTCATTATGACGTCACAAGTTGTACTCATATTGATTTTTCACGAAAAAATCAATGAAAATGGGTAAATTTCCAAAGATTATTCGACAGGAAACATAGAGCGCATACGTCGACAACAAAGATCTTTTAAAATAATGTTTGTAAAGACATTAAACATGTCCTATTTGAATATTAAGCTTGTCGACGCCTGCGCTCTATATTTCCTGGTCCTTTATTTGGTTGAAATCCAGCTGATTTTGTAAAATTTCACCAAAATCCCTTATCTTGACCTTTTTGGATGTAAAAATCAACGTCTAAGAATTGAACTTTGACAAAAACAGCTCTGTTAAACTTTCTCACATGTCTTTACGGCAACTTAAAATAATTATTGTCTTGTAACCATGAACTTTATAATTGGGGCCAAATATGGCACTTACAGAACTTACTCCTTTATTACTTTGGGATATATATACCATACGGCATATATTATTAATAGTGAACAAAAAGGTAAAACATGGTACACAGAGGAACAAGTGATCAGTATGCTAGAGTTTAGTATTGACAATAAATTTATCGAGTTGATTGACCGTTATGGGATAACCGTTTCACAAATGATATCGGATATGTTCCTTACGTCGTAACTACAATCCCCTATCGAATTAGATTATTTACCGGATTTGTTTGGTACACGACGGGTGCCACATGTGAATCAGGATCTTCTTACCTTCCGTAGCACCTGTGATCACCCCTAGTTTTTGGTGAGTTCGTGTTGCTTACTCTTTCGTTTTTTATGTTATGTCATGTGTACCATTGTTTGTCTGTTTGTCTTTTCATTTTTAGCCATGGCATTGTCAATATAAAAAAAGAAGATGTGGTATAATTGCCAATGAGACAACTGTCCACAAGAGACCAAAATGACACAGATATTAACAACTATAGGTCACTGTAAGGCCTTCAACAATGAGCAAAGCCCATACCGCATATTCAGATATAAAAGGCGCTGATATTTTTGATTTGTGAGTTTGAGTGTCCCTCTGGTGTCTTTCGTCTCTCTTTTATTGAATTTGGAGGTAGACTATTTCAACAAATTATCGGCCTTCCTATGGGAACATACTGTGAATCTCTCCTTGACGACCTCTTCTTATTTTCATATGAGCGGCAGTCACACAATTGTCAAAACAAGAAGATCAAAGAAGCCAGGTAATTTAATTTCACATTCAAATATATTGATGATGTTCTTTCCGTTAACGATACAAACTTATCTGATTGGGTTCTATTAATATATTTTACCAGAACTAGAAATTATAGAAACAACAGATATGGCCTCCTTTGCCTCATTTTTAGACTTATACCTTGAAATTGACAAACACGGTCATCTCAATACTAGAATCTAAGACAAACTAGACGATTTTAATTTTGAAATTATCAATTTCCCCCAATTTAGCAGCAACTTCACCTGTATCTGGGATAGACATTTCCCAAGTTATTCGGTATTCTCTGTTCCGGAAGGGTAAGCAGATCCTGTAAAGGTTAACAACGGATCGATGTCCACGGAGTCAGCAAATGTCTGTTTGATTTTTTCCCCAATTATATTGTCCCATTTTTTTTAACCAGTTTTTATTCATGCGCAACTTGCCAGAATATTCATCAGTGTTGAATGTAGGCAGTATTTGGAAGACGAAGAAGAAGAAATATCGACAACGAGCAACATATCATTATTTCCTTTTTATTTACATTTTTTTAAGTTAGCCACCTTGTTATACTTTAAAATAATTTTAATTACATGACAAATGGCGAAATGACTACTGAATTGACGCATGCCAAGTGAGTGGTTATTCTACCAAGTGCTGTATCGTATTTATCTATAACAGTATCCGTCAAATAGCAAGTATTAATCGTGGTTTCATATTGTTCAACTGAATTTTAGGTTTCATGTTCAAAATGAATTGTATCTGGAGCAATAAACTGTTAAACAAATCATTACTATTTCAATATTTTCTTTTTTAAAAGTATCGACTTAGCTATTTTTAAATCACCTGCCAACATCTCTATTAAATTATCGCTTTACAATTGATGTCTTATTTGTGTATATATCATGTGCGATATCGTGTATAGATATTTATATATATATATATATGACATAGCAGGTATTTATTTTTGTTTTCAAATTGTCGAACGAATTTCACGGTTTTTGTTTACCTAAATTATTGTCATATTTATGACCATTTATTACAGATATACAAATGTGTACCTAACAACTGTTTCTATCAACAACTGTTTACTTCTTCCCCTTGATTGGAATATATTATAATTTTAATTAATATCATTTTTTTGTGTTGTCATTCTAAAATATATGGTCCTATAGGTCTTTTATTTTAAATCGTTAGTAATGACATAGTTCTACATCATGAAGGTTGCTACTATTTTGTCATGATTGGGGCATAGGTGTATTGTCAAAGTCTTTAAGTTTTCTATGTTTTGTTCTGAATACCTTTGTTTGTATTTTGGTCTTTTTTCGTATTTTGCTATGTCGTTATCGGCTTGTATTCGACTTATGACGGCTTATATTCGACTTATGAGTTCGAATATTCCTATGGTATATTTCGCCTCTCTTTCATTGACGACAATTTTTTTTAAACAAATTACTAAAAGAATGTCTATCGTTTCTTGAAAGAGGAGCGAAAGATGAAGGGCTAGGAGGGGGTGGGTCATAAAAAAATCTTAGTTGATTCGGTACATTTTAAACAAGAGTTCATTTGTTTTTTCTGTACCTTAATAATTTATAATAGGTACCAGGCTTATAATTTGATACGCAAAACGCGTGTTTCGTCCATATAATGCTCAGTGACGCTCAGATCAAAAAAGTTAAAAGGTCAAACAAGTATAAAATAGAAGATCATTGAGGACCCAAAATTCCAAAAAGCTGTCCCAAATAACAGTATTATTTTATCATGTGTTACTGAACATGTAACATATTTTTCATTATTTTAAAGGAAGTAAAGATACAATATGTCATCGTATGGCATTCACATAATTTAATTGATAGATTACGCCTGCGAATGTCTATTATATATGGACTACATTTGCAGGTTTTGCTCCTTATACAAACAATATATTTCAAAAGAGTAGCCAGAAAGAAAAACGAAAAACGACACTAAATAAGTTGTTCGATCACATCACTAATTTTCCGATACGCTATGTCGGTGTCTCAACTCACTAGCGGTATGTTTTAGTTCATTAGATAACAGAATAGTCGTATAATCCGGAATTAATCACATTATTTCCTATTCCCCAGTGCGGTATTTTGACGTATTGTATATACTCATACTAGTGGTGCACGCATAGTAGGATACCCTGACAGTTGATAAAGGTTTTGAATCTTGAGCACTGAGTTTTTGCTTTTTTACTTTTACCAAATTTAGGTAATTAAAAAGTAGCAATAACGTATTGTTTTCGAATTTAAAATACTTTTTTTTTATAAAAACAAGGGAACTGATACCAAGAACAGAATAAAAATAGAAAACAAAATCTGGATAGCCAATTACTAGTTAAAATTATAAACAGAAAAGTAATCTTTGAACAGTAGTTCTAAAATAAAATTGAGGGTATATTCAGGGCTTCCAAAAGGTGATCATTAACTATTCAGGAATAATGCCCTTTAATAAATAATGACCGACGATGTTTGAATCCTCGACAACCGTGAGTCAAAAATATTTAACATCATGCATGCTAAACATGTCAAAGTTCTAGCTATGACCAAATTTTACCATCTGGTTGGTCATTGTCGTAGGTTCTCAAATAAATTGTTTCCTTCCATAGAAGACTAAAGAAAACTTGGCGTTGTTCCTAATAAACCACCATACAAAAATAGTGTAAAATCTGTATATGTATTCAATGATTTGATTTTACATTGAATTTCAATATCTTTTATGAAAAATCCATTATGTAGCCTTTATAAAACATTACACTTTGACTTGTTTTAATACCAATACATTTGTTTAAGGTACTGCAGCATGTCAGCCAGTATAATATGCGGACCCTGTGACCGTGTCAGCAGACGTAATTCTGCACAGAAATTGTGCACTAATTGTGGGGAAGGTTTCTGTGCTGACTGCGAACAAACTCACAGGTCTATGATGGTAACTGCAGACCACACATTGATATCAACCAATGAAGTACACGACACTGACAATAGTGCTGTCATTATGATTTGTGATATTCATGGCAACAAATTTGATCTATACTGCAAAACACACGAATTAGTCATCTGCGTAGCCTGCCTTCCGTCAAAACACATACATTGTTCTGATGCCGTTATTTCCAATCGAAATGTAGCTATGCAGAATTTTGAAGTACAAGAACAGAGCATCCGAAAATCAATCGGTGAAATAAGAACAAATTTAAACAAACATTTGGACAAAATTGAGAAAAAGTTGTTAGATGAGCTATCAGAACTGTACACGAGATGTAAATCAAAGTATGGAAAAGTCCTGAAAACTTTTCATAAAACAGAGAATGAAATCAAGTTGCTACAAATACAAACTTCACAACTGAAACGTCTTGGATCTGACATACAAGTGTTTCTTGGAACTCGTCAAATCACCGAATTAATCAATGTTCAGATACATACCGTCAAATCTGTGGTGAGGGCAATACAGGAAAACACGATAGAGATAGATAGAGATGCACCCAGGAATAACTTCATTGCTTAAGGGTATCGATTCCTTTGGAAAAATTAAAGTTGAGGAAAGAAACTCCTGTTTACTTTTCAAAGAGGCAAAAGTTGGCCAAGCTCGAATAGCTCATATACCAGCCCGTCTATTGTTTGATAGTACAGGGATACGATTGCTAAATAAGTTTAAAATAAAAGAGACGATTTGAGTTATAGACAGTAATCTAATTGCAGTTTCGTATGGCTATTTAATGGAAATAATGAACATAATAGACAACAACGTTAAGGCAAAGGTTGGTTTTGATTCACCGTGTTGGGGAATTTCATATCAAAATCGAAAAATGTATATCAAGGTCGACGATGAAGGAATAGTGGAGCTGGATGTGTCAGGGAACAGATTACGTACAATTGGAGGTAAGTTTGTTGAGGCCGGCTGGATATTCCACATAACTACAACAAAAAACAGAATATATGGTACAGATTTGGAGAAAGATGCTGTATACTGCTGTAGTATGACGGGTGAAGATGTCTGGACATTCACTGATCAGTCTCTTGTTAATGCAAGGGGAATATCAGTTGATGGCGAAGAGAACGTGTTTGTTGTGGTGAGAGAAACTAACAGCCTGATTATGATTCAACACGATGGGAAAGTCAGTAAGACATTACTTACTGGTGGTCTGGATGATCCTGTTTCTGTGCACTACAACAAAGATATAAAGTAACTGTTGATTTGTAATCAATATAATGGAGATTTTTTTCTATATAGTGTAACTAAGGAATCGTGTGTCTAAGTGGAATGGTAACATGGTCGATTTTAAACATCATATTATATGCATCTCTGGTAAACCTTGCCAAATTAAAGGCAACAGTAGTATACCGCTGTTCGAAGTACATTGTATTTTCAAATTATAGACCTGTAATTCAACCAAGTAACATCTAAGGTATTCACTCTCACATAAAAAAATTCTTGATAACAGAAAATTGATTTTCACTTTACACCTTGTAGAACGCCACATGCTTGGTGTTGTCTATGTGTTCATGGGTGGCGGTTTTTGGAGAAAAACTTTGAGACTATAAGATAATATCAAGAATCAAAATTTTATTTTGAGAAATTGTTGGCACCAAGTTATATATTGCACTGAAGGAACCAAACCATATTCTATTTCAAACAAGCAGAAGCAGACGTTTTCTGGGTTCTGTTTTCTCAAACACCTTTTCTTAGTTTTCCGTGTTGTAGATTTTAAGGCCTCATATGCAAGTTTCAGTATAAAAAACACTTTTGACAATTTTTCCAGTATGGTTTATATAGAATTCCTATCATCGAATCCAACCAAATGCCAGCTTTATATAGTTTAGATTAATTTTTCAAAAAAATATAATGTGTCGCTCGAGGTGTCCCAAGGGGTAGAGGCATTTAAATAAAAAAAATATAATGTGTCGCTCGATGTGTCCAAAGGGGAGGGGTATTTATATAAAAGAATAGATATACATATAGTTTGGCGTTTATCTGCTATTTTGTAATGCAAACACAGCTATATTTCAGTCTGTTAAGTAATGTAAAATTAAGAATGGAATTGAGAATGTGCATTTTTAATGCTGGAAATCGAGAGATGAGATGTTATTTGTTTTCGTTTCATACATTTGAGGCTCACAATTGATGAATAACACATGTATACATACAAAAGGCTATAACCGATTTATCGTATGATTTTTCCATTTTTTATCCCGCTTGGCTTAGTCAAAAAGTGAGACATATGTATGCTGTTTCTGGCGTCGGCGGCGTCAACAATGTATTAGTTTGTGATTATGTCTAGTTTATGGTGAACCACTAGTAATAAGTAAAATATATTAGGTATGCAGTTGTATTAGTATTGGCACATCTCATTATCATGGATATTATATGTCCCAGCCCCCTCAGTTATGGTCTATTGGCTTTGAAATTTTGCTTATTTTCATGTATTAGTTTGTGATTAGGTCAGTTTATGGGAAACCACTAGTGATAATTTATTGATAATTGGTATACAAATGTATAAGCACTAGCATATCTCATTTCCATGGGGATTATTTGACCCCGCCCCTCAGTCATGGTCTATTGACTTTGAAACTTTTGCCTAAGTTTTCATGTATTAGTTTGTGATTAGGTTGGTTAATATTGGGAACGACAAGTAGTAGGTCAATGATATTTAGTATGCAGTTGTAAAACTTGTTAAAGTGTTGATACTTTTATTTCAACACTTGCATTATAGAAATTACCAAAAAAGCGAGACATATCTCTGTGATAACAGTTTATTTTTTTTTATTTTTTTTTTTTTATTATTTAATAATGTTTCACATGAAAGAAATTAAAGGTAATGCTATGAACAGATCAAACTTAAATTAACCATAGAAATACTTACAGTAACTGTACATTTTTGCAGCAGATGCACATTTCGGCAATGAATGTCTCTTCAGTGATATACGAGTCCGAAATATTCTGAAGTATAAGTTTGAAAATCACAGCATTCAATTCTTATATAAACAGATTTTCGAAGAAAGAAAAAATATATGCTATCCACATTTTTAAACTGATGGCAAAATTTTATAAACAAAACATCACCAAACGTCGATTTTTATGTAAATGGAGATAGCTCCTAAAATATACATACAATTTATTTCAATATTGTACATGTTCATCAAAGAAAATAATTTATTGTCAATTATCCGTTTTTCAAGATAAACTGTCAATAACATTTTTAAATGCATTAATTTCATGTTTTTTTTTACTAAGTACACGACAAATGAAGACGCAGCTATTAATTATATGATATCGGACTGCTTTCATACGAAAGGAGAACATATTAGTGAGTCAAATGGTTCGATTTTTTTTCAGCCAATTAATTCAGCATTTGTATTATTGAACATCTTCTGTAAATATTTGTGCAAATTTACAGAGACATTAGAAATACTCTAAACTATGATTCATTACATAGATAATGGAAACGGGGAATGGAGAAACAACTCGACCAACGAGCAGTTCTCATCACAAGGCCACCAATGTGTCTTAAGCGCAGTTGTGAGATTTATGTGGGGCCTGATTGAGGAGAGGGGAGTGTCATCACGATTCACGAGTGGATTTTTTTTGTTTAATCACGATTCACAGAAGATAAATTTCCATGATCACGGATCACGAAAATATAAAAAAAAAAGTCTGTAGAAAAACGGATCCCGATAGCGAAAATGCGCCAATCACGAAAAACGAAAATAACCCATCATGCCCCTCATTTATGCAATTATGTGGTGGATGAAACAGATACACCGTTGGTGAAGTAGATGCCTTTGATAAAACAATTAAACAATAGTATTTTTTTAAAGCATATATATATATAGATATAAATTCGCAGCTGTATCAAATTTTATTCATTTACTCACACATGCATTAGATACTAGCTACACACTACGTGTCAAAGTTAGTAGTAGAATATTTCAATTGTGATTTATATCTATGTAATTGAACTACACGTCATCTTACAAATATATGGTTTAACAATGCATTAGATACTAGCTACACACTACGTGTCAAAGTTAGTAGTAGAATATTTCAATTGTGATTTATATCTATGTAATTGAACTACACGTCATCTTACAAATATATGGTTTAACAATCAACTTTCAATTCAGAAATCTGGACTATTTCAAAATTGAGAGTGGTAACAGATACCCAGCTTGTCTGGATCAATGAATGTTTGGGAGTATGAATACTGGAAGGCTGTAAATAAAAAGATCCATAACCATCTAAGGTCTACTTTATTTGTTGAAGGTTTAATTTAATGTTATTGCAAAATTTATAAATCAACAAAGTGCATACAAATCCGAAGGATGTAAAGTTTGTGAGTCGGACCTTTTTGAAACATCAAATTCCACTAGACAAAAATGTGTTTAAACCTGATAACCAACATTTTCAAAGTCTTAGTCTCCTCAATAAGCTTCTAAATCTCATATTTTTCAATAATATGATATAATCAATAATGAAATAGATTCTACCTCAGAAACTTCATTTAAATTAGATAACATTCGATTCTAAAGCATAAAAGTAACAAAGTGATTTTTACGGAATAACCTTCAGTTAAAAACTTTTCTTTCGTGTGACGTTATACTTTTCATGACGTTAATGCGCTAAGATCATTCATCAAATGTAGAGAAATTACATTTTATTTTAGTTCTATACATTTTCTTAGTTTTAAGGCATTATTTTCTTTTTTCTATGCATTAGGATAGAAATAAAATTAACATGTATTTGTTTAAAAATATGCTGGTATGCCTGAAAACCCTGAATCCTATGCAGATCACGGTATCACGCATGAATAGATCACAGTGATAATAACGAAAGCAGGTACGAACGACCAACTTTACTTAAAATGTCCTGTACCTGGTCAGGAATATGGTATTTGTTATAAAATATTCAGTTTCTATAGCCGTGTCTGCTAAATTGTATGGAGAGTTGTCTCATTGGCACACATACCACATCTTCCTATATCTATATACATGTATGTAAAATGTACCGAAATAATTAAAACGCAAACAATAAGACATATAACAATATCCAACATACCCCTTCTAAAGTACCGCTTCTAAATACATAAATATTGGATGTACAAATACAGAGACTCGCCGTACGGCAACACAATTTCACACTCGACAAAACAGTCATATTTGGGAATAGGTACATTTGGAACTTAGCGACGACATAGATGTTAGGTCACCTAAGATGTTGTTAAATTGTCGTTTGTCAGATTAGACACAAACACATCCCAAAGATCAACCAATTCGTGACGGTGAATAGCAAACATTGGTAGAGTTAACGTTATTAAACAAACTCACAGACGTTACATCTCTCTTCAATGCGGCCAAAAGAATAAAACATTCAAATTTTCAAATTTTCATTACGGCAAATACAACAAGTAAAAAGTAAAAACACAAAAATACTGAACTCCGAGGAAAATTCAAAAAGGAAAATCAAAAATTAAAAGGCAAAATCAAAAGTCCAAACACATCAAACGAATGGATAACAACTGTCATATTCCTGACTTGGTACAGGCATTTTCTAATGTAGAAAATGGTGGATTGAACCTGGTTTTATAGCTAGCTAAACCTCTCACTTGTATGACAGTCGCATCAAATTCCATTACATTGTCAACGATGCATGAACAAAACAAACATACTCAAAGAGTAAAAATGTCAAAAATAGGGGTACAACAGTCAATATTGTGTTATCATCTTAATATCACTACATAAACAACAAATGTAACAAAGTAGCACAAAAAGGCATACATCAAATTTAACATTCTCATTTTGCTTTTCGTATACGGCTGAATTTATCTATGTAAAGTCTACCCATAAATGAAAGAAGGTTTTCATTACTGGTGTAAAATTGCGCGTTTGAAATTCGCACAGGTAGACATAAAAATAATTTTGTCGTATGACGGCATACATAAATGCAGACTCACGTAAAGTAGATATAACAAAAACCAGATTTAACAGTAAAAGTAATAATAATAAATAAAATAATGGTGTGGTTCAAAGTATGACGGGATACATAAGTACAGTTTCACGTCAAATGTATATCATAAAAAACAGACTAAACAGAAAAAGTAGTCTTATTGAATAAAATAGCACATTCCCCATTTCCATTCTCAATTTTAGTCATTCATAGTATGTCAAGATCCTTAAGTAAAAGTAATATCAATAAATGAAATAATTTTGCCGTTCAAAGTATGTGGTTTTACGTAACCACAGAGTCACTTCAAATGAATATCTAAAAAAGACATATAAAGGAATACTATAATACGTAATTAAGATGATAACAAACGTCAGTACGCAAAATCTATACTTCAAGACCATCTTGTATTATTTGTGAAGTTGATACGGAATATTTATCAACAAGTTCTGGGTATCTTCCGATGAACTTTTTTAGAAAAAGGACGAGACGTTCTTTGACATACCCCTGGTTCATCAATTTTCTGCTCAGACACTGGTGACGTTTTACAAAGTCTGAATAGGAGCTGCAAGCTCTTGAATACCTAATAAGTTGGGAAATGTATATTCCATATGCAGGTGAAGTTGGTATATTACTACTAAGGTGGGGGAAATTGATAATTTCAAAATTAAAATCGTCTCGTTTGTCATAGATTCTGGTACTGAGATGACTGTGTATGTCAAATTCGAGGTATAAGTCTAAAAATGAGGCAGAGGAAGCCGTGTCTGTGGTCTCTTTAATTTCTAGTTCTGATGGGTATATTAATGGAATCCAATCAGAAAAGTTCGGATTGTTAATGGACAGAACATCATCAATATATCTGAAAGTGAAATTAAATAACCTGGCTTCTTTGATCTTCTTGTTTTTGACAAGTGTCTGAAGGAACTCCGATTCATATGAAAATAAGAAGAGGTCGGCAAGACGAGGCGCACAGTTCGTTCCCATAGGAATGCCGACAATTTGTTGAAAAAGTCTACCTCCAAATTCAACAAATATGTTGTCAATAAGAAACTCCAGCATACTGATCACTTGTTCCTCTGTGTAGTATGTTTTACCCTTTTGTTCCTTATTAACAAAATATGCCTTATGGTATCCCAAAGTGATAAATTTATAGCGTATGCTACCATTTTTATGATGAAAAGCATTGTGAATTATTTCTTTTAGACGGGTTTTCAATTTCACATGGGGAATGGTTGTATACAAGGTTGAAAAATCAAAAGTTTTAATAGAACTAATTTCAGAAAAAGACCGAGATTTAAAATTATCCAGAAGTTCTTTAGAGTTTTTCAGAATCCACATATGGTTAATACCACTACGTGAGTAAACAGTTTCACAGTATATCTGAAGACCCTCTTTAACTGCGGACAGAATTTTAGTCAATATAATGGACAATTCTTTAGTAGAACAAGCAGATGAGCCGGCAATGTACCGTTGTTTGTACGGAATTTTGTGAAGTTTAGGTATCCAATACAAACAAGGTAAGTCCTCCGATTTGTTGTTCAATGCAATGTTCATAGAAGCCATGAAGGACTTATGATTCGCCAAAATCTCATCCTTGTCAAATGATATGTTTTTGTATGTGGGATTACCTGAGTGTTCATTTATTCCTAATTCTTTTATAAGACACTCGTAGTAATACGATTTACATACAAAGACAATATTATTTGAAGCTTTGTCCGCAGGAACAACAACATACTTATCTTGAAGAGATGATAGACATTTCATAGCCTCTTTGTCACTGAAAATGGACATAGGTCGATCATTCACACAGTTTTTCAACTTATGAATGCGACGTTTTATCAGAGACCTGATTGTTTTGACCCATTCTGACAAAGTGTCCAGTTGCACTTCTTCTCGCGTAGCCCATGCTCTGGCGTAGTTCTCAATGGACCTCTTTATTTTGCTCTTTTATCAGCAAAATTATATTAAACTTGGACCACATAGGCTCTGTAGGCTCTAGGTGGTCGAGTGGTCTAGCGCGTTGGGTAAAAATGCAAGGCCATTTGGTGCCAACATATCTCAGTAGCATGAGTTCGAATCCCGGCGAGGGAAGAACAAAATATTTGCAAAGCAAATTTAAAGATCTAACATTGTGGAGCTAATGTCTACCTTGTTAAATATATGGTTTACTTGAAGTTTACAAAATTGTCTACCTTGAGAATATGTTAACTTTAAATCACATGACAGTATTGATTGAGCTGTCGTATGACGAGAGGTTATTCAGCGGAGTGCCTCGGTATATATACCTATGACAATATTGGTCAAGTTACAGGTATCTGTTGATTTTTTTAATTGGTCAATCTGAATTAAATGTCTCGTTTTATTTTACATTATTAATGTACTTATTCAAAATACATACACAATAACTTTACCCTAACAACGGTTTCTATTTACCATTGTACTTCCTTGTTTTGAAAAATAACGATCATTATTTGTACACATAAAATTTTCTACAAATAAAAAAAATAAGGAAATAGTAAATTGTAAGGCATTTTGTATTCGCCATCTCTTAATTTCAAATAATGCACCAGTTTGGTCTTTTATTCTCAATCGAAAGTTCTGTCACAGCCATCAATTAGGAGGATTCCCATTCTTTATAGACATTATTGTGTTATTACAAATGTGCTAATAAGAAAATGGTCATTATTTATCAAATTTTCACATCAAAAGGTTTTGTTGCAACCCCCATCTCCAATGTTTTTTGTGAACCACATAATGACCCCCCCTTAGAACGATGTTTCGTTAGTATGACCCCCCCCCCCCCCAAAAAAAAAAAACCCCAACAAACCCCATTGTTTAACAGTGAAAAAGAGATAATGACTGTTGGCATATAGCTATTAGAAGTATGTGGCCGTAAGGTGACCTATAGTTGTTAATTTTTGTGTCATTTTGGTCTCCTGTGGATAGTTTTCTCATTGGCAATCATACCACATCTTCTTTTTTTTATATTGACACTATCTGTTACAGAATATGGCAGAAAGATATTTTCCTTGATTGCAGTCATAATCTTTGATTGTATACTGATTTTTCATAACACATTCAACATTATAGTTTTATTATTTCATATATGTTGATTGGCCTAATTAATTTGAAAAAGGTAGTTTACTTTGTGCGGTTAGCAATCATTAATAAGTAATATTCTCTAAACATTTTCAAATATTTTATTTGATAAAGCACATACACTATATGATAATTATTATATTGCCTTGATTTTCATCATGACCTTCCATATGGTTTGTTTTGAAACTGATGAAGCTGATTTTGGTTAATATTTTTTAGTTTTATTATGCTTTGAGAAAAACATGAATAAATAAAATGTAACATCGATTTTTTCTTATTTTTTTTCTTCTGAAACATGAACATCTGACACATGCAAGAAGAATAATAATAACAAAATAAGCATTTAAAAGAAAAATAAAGATAAATATGTGCTAAAATTAATGGAATGACGTAAAAGTGAAAAAAGTAAACTTTTTGTTCCATTTCATTTGACTGCAACCCATAATTCTACAAATTTTAAATTTTATGTAAAACATTTCAATGTCGATTTTTACTAAATGTTATGAATGAATGTACATTTAACTGCTGTCTGACTGATAATTATTTGTTAATGAAAAAAAACATAATAAAGAGGGGAAATGTCTTTGTTCATTTATGCCTTTAGTAAAATTTTAAAGTTTAATAAATGTTTCGTGGATTTTAATTTACAAATTTTACAGTTCTAAAAGTGTAACTGAAAATAACACAAATCAAATATCAGTGATTCTATGGTTCTGGTCCTACATGCATCAAATATGTAGCTTTATTTGAGCATATCTTTATAAAGGTTAAAAATTATATGTCATGGACATTTAATTTCATTTCAATATGCAAATGATTTACAAAATCCCCGAGTCTATTGTTTTGTGTGTGTGAATGCAATGCTGCCTGACAAAATAGACGGCCCTTAATTGAAACATTAAATATTATTTTTCGTCATCGATATCTTTGTAATAATTTAATAAATTAATTATATCTATTTACACATGATTTTAGAATGTACACACCTTTTAAAGTCCTACATATATCCCCAGAAATATCATCAAATGATTTTTAACACTTAAAAAGTTGGAATATACATGTTCCCCTGCATGTTCAGAAACTTTATAAGTTTTATACAGTTGTTTAAGATAAGTCGGGTTTTAATTTTTCACATCCTATGGATAATGAACCACAAAAAATGAGTGATAATATACACTACCCCTGAGAGGTTGGGCATTCTGCTGGTGCTGTACACTATCGAAGATTTAAACATGACAGAAATTATCCAAGAAATTGCACGCTTACTTCTATCTCATTAACAATTTATATACTCGACAGACATATCCCCCCCCCCCCCCCCAGTTAAATTTAAATATTTTTTTCATGGCAACTCCCGAGCTGTGTGATATTTTTGGTAATGACCCCCTGTAAATGCACCGACCCTCAGCTGATAAATTATGATTATTATTCTAATAACGGTTTCTATTCAACTTTTATTGTTTCTATAGTTTGGTTCTAATAAAATCCTTGAATTAATTTTCGTCTTAATGGAATTTTAAACATGAACCAGTATAATAAAAAAATACGTTGTTTTAGGTAGTAAAGTATGTCATCCAACATTCTCTGTGGACCATGTAGACATGTCAACACACAAAAAAATGCACAGAAATGGTGTACAAATTGCGAAGAAGGTTTTTGTTCTGACTGCGAACAGGTTCATAGATCCATGAAGGTCACTAGAGATCACACACTGATATCAACCGACGATTATCGTAAAATTGAAAATATCCCCGTCAATTTGAAATGTGATACACATGGCAAGAAGTTTGATCTATACTGTAAAAACCACGACGTAGCGATTTGCGTGGTCTGCTTTCCCTCACTACACAAACACTGTTCTGATGTCATTTCCCTCGACGAAGCCTCAAAAAACGCAAAGAGATCGACAGCCCTTGACGATCTAGAAGATTCAATCAAAGTTGCTTTAGAAAACTTGAAAGGTTTCATCAACAACCGCAACCAGGCTATAAAAAATCTTAAAATAGAAGAACAAAGCGTCAGAAAATCAATCAGTGAAATGAGAGCAAATGTAAACAACCATTTGGATGAACTTGAAAATAAAATGTTAGATGATTTGTCTCAACGGTATGAAAACTGTAAATCAAAATATGGAGAAGTTCAGAAGTATTTGAATAACACAGAAATAGAAATCAACTTACTACAAGAACAAACATCCCAAATGAAACTTGTCGGATCCAACTTACAGGTATTTCTTGGCACTCGTCAGATGAACAATTTAATCCATAACAAGGTACAAAACGTCAGATCAATTACGAGCACATTACAGGATTACAAGATAGGGGTTGAGATTCATCAAGGAATAACTTCGTTATTAGAAAATGTCGATAATTTCGGAAAGGTCAAAGTTGAAGAAAACATTATCAATTTACCATTCAAAGATGCAAAGGTCGACCAAGCTCAAATAGTACATAAACCAATCGGCCAATCGTTTGATCAAACAAGGCTGCAATTGCGACAAAAGTTCCAAATCAAGGACAAAAACAATAACGAGAATGTCCGCGGATGTGGGATTTTACCAAATAGTCATTTATTGATTGCCAATTTCAATGGAAACAAAGCAATAATGGAGTATAGCGACGATGGAAGACATATCCGTGACATACCAGTCTCTCACAAACCTTTTGATTTGGCGATTATAGACAGTGATCGCATGGCAGTTTCATATTATGGAAATAATTATATTGAAATATTGAACATTAACAACAAAAAGGTTCATGCGAAAGTAACTTTCGAATGGGGTTGTTGGGGAATTTCATGCCAGAATGGAAACATTTATATAATAGTTGATAATGAAGGTATTGTGGAGATGGATATGTCAGGGAAAAGATTACGTGCAATAGGTGGAAAATATGCTGGACGTGGTATTATTTATATCGCTACTACAAACGATAGAATATATTGTACAGACTATTACAAAAACAAAATATACTGCTGTAGTATGATGGGTGAAGATATCTGGACATTCAGTAACCATTCCCTTTTAGCTCCCAGGGGTATATCAGTTGACGGTGATCAGAACGTGTTTGTTGTAGGTGAAAGTTCTAACAACCTGATGATGATACAACATGATAGGAAAGTCAGTAAGATGTTACTTACTAAATCCGACGGTTTGAACAAGCCAGGTCCCGTACAATACAATAGAGACAAGAAATTACTGTTTGTTTGTAATGGAAATGGAGATGCCTTTCTATATAGTGTTATATAGTCAGATACAGAATAATCATACATGGACTGAAATTGCGCCCTTTTACGGAAGCCCTGGAGTGCCATGCAAAAAAAAAATTTGCACAACTTGCGCGCACAAGTTACACAACTTGCGCGCACGAGTTATACAACTTGTGCGCACGAGTTATTAACTTGTGCGCACGAATTGTACAACTTGTGCGCACAAGTTACACGTGATCTTATAGACATGCGCTGTTTTGCTAAAGAGACTACTTTATGGAACGCCATAGCTGCCGAATACAAAGATATGTTTATATAAATGAATGCACATACTTTTCAATATCTGCACATGTTTTTTTCTGTGTATACACATACTTTTCATATATATGAACATAGTTACTTTATATGCACTTACTTTTTATAAATATATGCACATACTTTTCCTACATATGCACATCGTTTACCTTATATGCACATACTTTTCCTACATATGCACATAGTTATCCTCATATGCATATACTTTTTTTTTATATATGCACAGACTTATTGTACATATGAATGTACAAATGTAGTTCTGCATGTGAATACTTTTCTCAGTATATATGAACATAGTTTGTCAACGTGAGAATTACAATTCATATTATGCTTTTCTGTTGGTTTTTTTCAAACTGAACTAAGGGTTCCAATATCATAAAAAGAATGTTTATTAAGAATTTCTAAATGATGTATGTTGTTCAATTAAGCAACTTTTGAAATCATTTTCATATGAATGCAATACTATTTTGGTATGTATTATGGTATGGCGCTGTTGTCTTCATCTATAGTCACTTGCTTTAATGCCATAACTTTGTATTTTGTATGAGTCGTTTGTATTAAATTTAACACAAGGATTATTATCACTAATGGCGTGTTGAATTCAGTGGTGTTTGTCCCAACAATTCAGTGATAACGGATCACAAGATTTATTACTGCATTTAGTTTGGTTTCCGCACTCTGTCGTTAATTTGCCAAAATTATTGAAATCCACACATAATGTTAATAATCACACAAAGTTAGGCCGAGTTAGAATTTGGGCAGTAATTTTTTGGACAATTATGCCCCTTTATAACTTTGAAAATTGAAAATTTTAAGCGGGGGTATTCGTGTTTCAGACTTTTTTTTGATACAGGTTTTAAGTTTTATTAGTAAAAACATTAGTAAGAGCCGAACGCACTTTGTCGGTGTGGGAATAATCTATAAACAGTGAATGTATTATGTCATAGAGTGAGACAAAGGTATTTCTGTCCAGCGATGGCGAAAACTATTTCTATAGAGCTTTATATTCGGTATTAAGATAGAATATCTGGATGCTTCATATTTTGTTTGTAATAGCCTGATGTTTCGAAGTTTCCGTCTGTCATATGTTCTTTGGTCTTGACCTATTATAAATGGTACAGCGACTGGTTGAACAAAATTATAGTTTTTTTGTCCTGTGAATTTCTCCCTTTTTATGAGTGATCAATGTTAAAATTAAGTTATTATGTACGTTTCTCAGATGTAATAACGCAGTAGGTCAACTATATGTGGCACATTTTCATGATTCATAATTCTCTGGTCAATGTTAAATTTTTTCTATAAAGAGGGTACAAGAATGGCCCACTGAATTTCTTGATGTCTTAAACAAGATGCCTATTATCAAAATGTTAATCACAATCCAAATGTAGATATGTCAAACGTATTTAAAGGGGCCATACTTGCTCGAACTATCCAGGGTTTTACATTTGCAGTAATATCAAGCTGGGCCCTTGAGCCATTTTATCAATTTGATAAGTAATTTTATATTATATCTTAAAGAGACATTAATATTGATAGAATCATGTATTCATTGTCAAGTTGTAAGCTTTTGAAAATTGGGGGTCGGGTTGGAGTAATGTATCTATCTTGAATTTTTCTCTTTGTATACGAAAGTAATTATATATATATAACTTCGTTAAAATATTAAAAAAATAAACTTTTTGTCAGCTAATGTTCCTTGACACAGATAACAACGAGAAAACCTTGTATAAATGACCAAGATCAAAGAGTCTGAGCTATGTTTGCTGTTAATAAAATACAAGTTGAGTAAAATGTCATTTATTCAGAAATTAATTTAAAATGCAACTTACATCTTAACAATTATAATAGTACTGCATAAATGACAATGACTTTAATAAGCAAAAATGGGGTTGAAAAAGTGCCACACCGTAACAAAATAAACATCATAAAAATGACAAAAATAAAAGTGAGTTGAAAAATTAACTCACCAGCATATGTAAATACAAATTATATAAACAAGTATACATGAATATTGTAATTAATTCATGTTTAAAGAAAAAAATAAATGTCCTATATAATAACACTTAAAAGGGAGGGAAATGGGAGGGTTTTCAGATAAATTCAAAACGATCTTTTCTTTCTCCCAAAACAAAGGCGAATGACCGCATGTCCAAGCACATGTAGAAATTTGATATTAATTACCGATTTTAAGAACTGACCAATCAGATAATGTTATTAGATGATCATGCATTGAACATGATGTAGTCCTTGACCTCATGTTGATATACTTAAACAAAGAAATGCCTTCTACACACATGGCATTAATAAAATCAATATTATCGGAAATTCCAGCCAAAAAATCTTTTATTTACAATAAATGTTAGTTTTCACAGGAATGGTGATGTAACGCCTTTTTGTAATTTTGAAAATGCAAATGTTGAAACCAAAATAGCAATACTTTAACATGTAAGTTATGGAAATATTCAAAGTTGATGAACCACGACTGAAAGTACATGGCTGAACAATATCCATGGAAATGTGCCAATATACAACTACATACAAAATACCATGGACTTATCATAAGTCGTTCCCTTTAAACAAACATAAACTTGTAAACTATGTAAAAGTTTCAATGTCAATGAACCATGATGAGGGGTGGGCTTTATAACCTCCATAGAAATATGACTTAATTACAAGTGCCAATAAATTTTCAAAGTCAATAGACAATTACTGAGGGGACAAGGCCAAATATGATCTATGGAAATGAAATGTTCCAATACTTATACAACTGCATAAAACATACTAGACCTAATCACAAACTAATACATTGCGAAGCCAACGCCGACGCCGTAAAAACAAAATGTATACGTATTGAAAAGCTTTAAAAAGGTGTGAATATCAAATATGATATGACTTGCTGCAGTTCTAAATTATGATTTGTCTGATTTACTCTGCATTTCTTGTTTTGCGTATATATTTTCAGCATTTGGGGATTAAGGTTAGAGTGCAAAAACAAACAAAAAAAAAAAGAAATGAAATTTTCCTAGTTATAAAGGAGCAGAACTGTAGTACAGCAGGTGACTTTTTGCGTTTTATAGTTTTTTACCTTTGTGTATGAGCTTTATCAAATTAAGTAGAGGCAAAGTTAAATTAGAGTGCAGCAAAATAAAATGGAAAGATGGAAGGACAGACGGTAAAACGGAAGGTCAAGGGTAATACATGTATAATGCCCCCATACGCCTATCGGCATGGCATAAAAAATTAACCCGTCTTTGGTCCTTTCTATAACATCATAATAATAGAAAACAATTCACACTTTGAGATCTAAGACTATACTGAATACTTTGAAAACACATTAAAATTGGTAAAGAAAATGGCAATTTAAATTAAGTTTTATAAGAATGCATTTTTACAACTTTTGACCCGTTAGTGGTAATGTTCCAGACCATACGAGTATTTGGACCGTACTTGTACGGTCCGGACCGTATACGTATACTCGTACGGTCGGACCATACGCGTACGGTCGCACCGTATGAGTATACGCGTACAGTCCAGCTGACCATACATGTTTTGGGATCATATGGGTTAAATTCAAACAAACATTTATCAAAATCTTTATTTTTCGTTATATAAATTGTTATAATTACATTTAGATGGATAAAGTGAATAAGTGAACAATTGAAATTAAATATTTGTTTATCCGATAATTTTATTTTGTTACTCAAGGTGACACTGGTTTCCACAGAGAACGTCATATTTTTTTTACATTAACATTTTTTGTTCATGCATGTTCCTTTGCATATGCATTTTTTTGTAAAGTTCCTAAATATTCTATAACTATTGTTCTCCCACCCTATGTTAACTTCAGATAGTTTCAATGAGCATACTGGGCTGCTATTAATGAATTACTGACATGCTAAATACAGGAAATTAACAGATTGAATAAGCGTGATTTTTTTTAAATAGTTATAATATGAAAAGTTTTTATTTATATTTCTATTGAACTTTTTATATTAATTTCAGATATAAGTTATGTTGATCTGCCATATACATTTGTATCAAATAAACTTGTACAACTTCTTAATATTAGTCAGACCGTACGCGTACGGTCCGACCGTATGCGTATTTCGAAAAATTACGCATACGGTCCAGACCGTACGCGTACGGTCCAAATACTCATACGGTCTGGAACAGTAATAATCCTTGTGTTAAAATTTAATACAAACAAATCGACTCCTTCAACGTTTTGACATGAAAACCAAGTGACTATAAATGAAGACAACAGCGCCATACCATCATACATACCAAAATAGTATTGCATTCATATAAAAATGATTTCAAAAGTTGCTTAATTGAACAACATACATCATTAAGAAATTCTTAATAAACATTCCTTTTATGATTTTGGAACCATTAGTTCAGTTTGAAAAAAAAAAACAACAGAAAAGCATAATATGAATTGTAATTCTCACGTTGAAAAACTATGTTCATAATATATATATACTGAGAAAAGTATTCACATGCAGAACTACATTTGTACATTCATATGTACAATAAGTCTGTGCATATATAGAAAAAAAAGTATATGCATATGAGGATAACTATGTGCATATGTAGGAAAAGTATGTGCATATAAGGTAAACGATGTGCATATGTAGGAAAAGTATGTGCATATATTTATAAAAAGTAAGTGCATATAAAGTAAACTATGTTCATATATATGAAAAGTATATTTTATAAAGAGATCAAAACGATTCCTCGTAGTATAGTATCAACATAGGTAAAACACACATCATCATCATTATCATCATCAACCTAATCTCTGTCGTTCTTTCCTCATTCCCTCTACTTTTTTCAGTATAGATAAGTTATATTTATGTTGTTTATATTATATGATGTATGCTCACGTTCAATTTGTATTGTTATATATATTGTATTGTGGAGAAGACTTTATAAGTATGTTTTACTTGTGTCTGATCCTTTTTCGCTTTGAGCAAATAAAATATGTTTAAACTATTAAAAGTATGTGTATACACAGAAAAAAAACATGTGCAGATATTGAAAAGTATGTGCATTCATTTATATAAACATATCTTTGTATTCGGCAGCTATGGCGTTCCATAAAGTAGTCTCTTTAGCAAAACAGCGCATGTCTATAAGATCACGTGTAACTTGTGCGCACAAGTTGTACAACTCGTGCGCACAAGTTAATAACTCGTGCGCACAAGTTGTATAACTCGTGCGCACAAGTTGTGTAACTTGTGCGCGCAAGATAGTAACTTGTGCGCGCAAGTTAGTAACTTGTGCGCGCAAGTTGGTAACTTGTGCGCGCAAGTTGGTAACTTGTGCGCACAAGTTGAAATATTTTTTTTGCATGGCCCTCCAGGGCTTCCGTATTACGTAACTTGTGCGCGCAAGTTGGTAACTTGTGCGCACAAGTTGAAATACTTTTTTGCATGGCACTCCAGGGCTTCCGTACCCTTTACAAATTGTATTTCGTTTTATAAAAAAAATCTATATTGACTTATACTGGATTTATTGAATGGATGTTGCAATTTTGTAACATTAGTTTACGCTCGATAGGAATTAACCTAATGTAAGGTATAATCAATATCGAAATAAAAAAAATCCAAACATAATTATATGTTTTAAACTAATCTTTTTATCAGAGCACTGTGTAAAACTCAAACATTTTTAATATCATGAAGCTGCACATACGACAGCCTTCGTGTGATGGGGAATGACCAGCACAGAATCGTTCGTCACTATTAGGGAAAAGTATTCCGTCTGATAAGAATGAAGTGGTCTTGATTTAGTTGTTTATGGTGAAATGCTGAAGTTTGGGATATCAAACAAAAACAAAAATGTCGAGTTTGATATACTTTATAAAAGACTTTCTCACATGGAAAATCTTTGACATTTTTTCTTATTAAGTTGTGTTCTCAGTTTTAAATGTAAAGGTTATATGTGGCACTGACACACAAATCATTTCATCGAAAATCAGAAAGGATCCTTGTCAAAAGTAAAACGACGAAGAGAAAATAGATAATCAACAAAAACTTCATTAATGATTATCTATTTTGTTATAAAACATTGAGGGAAAATTAACATTCTTGAACGTCACCAGTGTAAAAAATAGTGAGACACTCTGCAAGTAGATGTCTGAAAGATATTATGAAATACAACAACTTGAATTCGGAGTGTCCCATTAAAATGTGATGGGACTAAACGAGTTCTATGCACAAAACTTATAATTTTGCTAGTGATTTTAGAAGCTACAATGATAAATTTACTTCTATGAAAACAGCTTTCGGGTACAGCATCAGCATTATGGCCAACCTAAAGATTATCCGTTACTGAAAAGTGTCATTAAATAAACCAATCTGCTCATTTGATAAATCAAACGCGTGTGTCATCTACGTAAGGCATATCAATGTCGTTTGAATCAAACCAGTTTGAAGACCAAATTAAATATGAACTTTGCCATAATGTGTATCACCCGAGTCTTACAAAAATCATCGAATGCGATAGGTATGGGTGTTGAGCAAAATTAAAATCTAGTACTTGTCATTTTGACACGGAAATCGTGTCGTTCTATCAATCTATGTAAAAAGTAAAATCACAAAATACTAAACTTAGAGGAAAATCAATTCGGAAAATCCATAATCACATGGCAACATCAAATAACAAAACACATAAAAAACGAAAGGAAAAGAACTGTCATATTCCTGACTTGGTACAGGCAATTTACTCAATCTACAGCTTCAATTAAGTATCCCTTAAATTAGTCATTGAATATTTAGGGGAAAATATTCAATAAGTATATCTATAAAGCTAGTTGTATTTATCACATACATAATAGCAGTTCTACAGAGTACAATTTCATACCGGAATACGGTACGTTTCTTAACCTAAACTGTATATGAATTATTTATTGAAGCTACACTGAACCTTGAAATTTAATTTTTTCAGTTAATGGTATTTTTTTGCGATCAAACCAAAGATAAAAAAAAATCGAAAGTGCACGTGGTATAATTCACGATACATGAAACCTGGTTTTATAGCGCTAACCCTCTTACTTTGATGACAGTCTCATCAAATTCCGTTTATATTGACAATGATGCGTTAACTAAACAGACACAATAAATAGAATAGTCAAAATATGGGTACAGCAGTCATCATCGTGTAACAATTTTAAAAGGAACAATTTAACACAACACAAAAACATCCATCTACAACACATTCATTGATTTGCGTGTCTGACGTCAGAAAATTTTATACGTCACATATTTTTGCCGTTCAATGTACATACAAACAGTTTTAAAATTTCACATAGGCAATGTTAGCATACATGGTTAAAAAATCAAAGGTATGCAAGAATAAATTTCAGAAATAGACCGAGATTTAAGATAGTCCAAAAGTTATATAGTATTTATAAGAATCCACAAATAGTTAATTTCACTACGCGATTGAATGATTTTGACGTTTGTGGTTCGACGTATTTTGTAATTCATAATAGAACTATTATCATAATGGCATAAAATAGACAATATCATACTGACGGGATCTTTTAAATGTCAGAGTCACGTTATAAGAACCAAAGAAATACAAAAAGTCGCACATATTAGAGCTGGAGGTCTGGCATGCCACAAACCAGTTTGAACCCACCATTTTTCCATGAAATGCCTAGTACCTAGTCAGGAAAATGGCCATTGTAACATTATAGTTCGTTTCTGTGTGTGTTACATTTCGGTGTTGTGTCTGTGTTGTGTCGTTGTTCTCTTATATTTGATACGTTTCCCTAGTTTGTAACCCAGATTTGTTTCTTCTCTCTCGATTTATGAATTTTGAACAGCGATATACTGCTGTTGCCTTTATTTAATTATGAGAACCAAGTAGTTCAATCACCGTTCATCTACATTACCTTTTAACAAGATGTTATAACTGCCAGTCCTCTCAGATCAGTACGTATTTTCAATTTATATGTTTGAATGTCCCTCTGCTATCGTTCGCTTCTTGTTTTTTTACGTCTTTTGTGTTTAAAACCATTGTTTTGGTTCACTACGATCTGATATGTTTGCATTTGTTCTCATGTTGTCTTACATCACATGCATGGGTGGGGTTTGAATGCTTACAAATAGGTCTATTGCGCTATTCTAAATATGCCTGTCCAAAGATATTACCTTGTTCCTCATTGCTATGTGTCATAGTTGTTTTTCGTTTATTGCTTTGTCGTACATCATCTCAATGTTGTGGGTTTTTTTTTCGTTTGAATTATTTCTTATTTATATCATTTACACTGGAAATCATTTCGATAAAGCTTGGTATGATTTAGTCAAAATGGTGAAAGCTTTTATAAGGAAACGAATGATACTTTCAGTAATGCAACAGTCTGTAGATAAGAATGACAACATTTTAATTGTCTTGGCTATAAAAAGACAATAGCAATCGACAAAAAAAATGAAAATACAACAGACGACACCAACTACCTACAATATATTTTTTCTGAAAAACGGACATATAGACAAAGTCAAAACAAAAACTAGATAACCCGTAGTATCTTCCCAGATGATTAAAGTTTACAAGTACTAGCGACGATGGTAACAGACACAACAAAAAGGCAAGAGATTTATGACTCAAATGGGTCGGCTTAGTCAAATTAGTAACCTGACAGCTCTCCTTGACGACCTTTTCTTATTTTCATATGAGTGGGAGTTCCTTCAGACACTTGTCAAAAAAAGGAAGATCAAAGAAGCCAGATTATTTTATTTTACATTCAGATATATTGATGATGTTCTTTCTGTTAACGATCCATACTTATCTGATTGGGTTATATTAATATATTTTCACCGAACTAGAAATAATAGAAAAAAAAGACATGGCTTCTTTAGCTTCATTTTATGACTTATACCTCGAAATGGACATACGCGGTCATCTCAGTACCAGGATCTATGACAAACGAGACGATTTTAATTTTGAAATTATCAATTTTCCCCACCTTAATTTGCAGCAATTTTACATGTATACATTTCCCAACTTATTCGGTATTCAAGAGCTTGCCGCTCTATTCAGACTTTGCGAAACGTCACCAGTGTCTGAACAGAACGTTAATGATAAATAAACTCATCATAGATACCAGGACTAAATTTCAAATATACACCAGACGCGCGTTTCGTCTACAAAAGACTCATCAGTGACGAGTAAAAAGTTAAAAAAAATAATAAAGTACGAAGTGGAAGAACATGGGTATGCCAAAGAACGTTTTATACTTTTTCTTTCGAATTTCATCGGTAGGTACAAAGACCTTATTGATAAATAATCCATATCAACTTCACAAATGATACACGATGGTCTTGAAGTATATATTCTGGGTACTAATGTTGTTTATCATCTAAATAACGTGTTATAGCTTTTATTTGTCTTTTTGAACTTTACTATTACTACTTAGTTATTCATTTAATGTTGATCGGTACTTATACATCCAGTCATAGAGTTATTGTGCTATGGTAAATTTTTGTATTCTTGTCTTTGATTTTTGTTTATGTGCTTTGTCTATATGCGTTTTTGTGTTCATTTGTTACTTACTTGTTTGGTTTCATAGTGATTATGAATATAACATAATGTTGACTTTAGTACCACTCTTTTGACATAGTAAACATTAATGTCTGTTTATTTGTGCGCACATCAATGTAAATATAGTGAAATTTAATACAATTGTCATACAATACATAGCTATAAAACCAGGTTTACGTGATGCACCTTTTCTACATTAGAAAATGTCTGTTTTAACATGTTTAAGTCAGGCATATGTAAGTTGTTATCCATTAGTTTGGTGTGTTTGTAAAACGACGAAGAGAAAATAGATAATAAAAAAACTTCTTTAATGATAATCTATTTTGTTATAAAACATTGATAGAAAATAACATTCTTGAACTTAACCGGTGTTAAAAATATTAAGACATTCTTCAAGTAGATGTCTGAAAGATATTATGAAATACAACAACTTGAATTTGGATAGTCCCACTAAAATGTGATGGGACTAAACGAGTTCTATACACTATATTTATAATATTGATAGTGAGTTTAAAAGCTACAATGATCAATTTACTTCTTTGGAAAACAGCTATGGGTACAACATCGGCATTATGGTCAACCTAAAAATATCCGTTACTGAAAAGTGTCATTAAATATACCAATCTGCTTATTTCATAAACCAAACGCGCGTGTCATCTACAATAAGGCATATCAATGTCGCTTGAATCAAACCAGTTTGCAGACCAAATTAAATATATGAACTCTACCATAATTTGTATCACCCAATAAGTCTTACAAAGTTGTGCAAAAAATTATCGAAGGCGATAGTAAAAGGTGTTGAGCAAGAGTAAAATCTAGTACTTAGCTTTTTGATACGGATATCGTGTCGTTCAGTCAATCTATGTGGGCAATAAGAAATGTTTAAATGATAATTTCATTATTATTTGTTTGCTTTATGAATAACAGTAAAAGAAAAGCTTGGAGTGGGGTCACTACTCTCATAAGCAGGATCTGCTTACCCTTCCGAACACCTGAGATCACCCCTAGTATTTGGTGGGGGCCATGTTGTTTATTCTTTAGTTTTCTATGTTGTGTCATGTGTACCATTGTTTGTCTGTTTGTCCTTTTTTATTTTTGCCATGGCGTTGTCAGTTTTTTTTCGATTTATGAGTTTGACTGTCTTTCTGGTATCTTTCGTCCCTCTTATCGCTAAGCCGACCCATTTGAGTCATAAAGCTATTGCCTTTTCATTGCGTCTGCTACCACCGTCGCTAGTCCTTGTAAACTTAAATCATCTGGGCAGATACTATAGGTATCTAATTTTTGTTTTGACTTTGTTTGTGTGTCCGTTTTTCAGAAAAATATAATGTAGGTGATCCAAGCACACAATTATTGTCCTTTGGTTTTCGTTGTCTACGAATATAGTCCCTAGTGTAAACAGTGTATAACTTGCATGTTTTATTTGATAAACTTTGCAAATTTATTTCTTGATATTAAATGCATGAAATATTAAGTAGGGGGGTGTAATTACATGTTAAAAAAAATTGGGTGCTAAATCTTTATGTTAAGTAGTGATTTGGTCCAGTTCAAAAAGGTCAAATTTTATCACGTCTGAAGCTGTCAAACTGAATTTTACACCCCTTAACACAGAATTGTCAATATTTTGAGTTAGAGCTGGTAGAAGTTTCTATAATTTTGATATTATTTGTCTCACTGGTAGTATACTACACTGTAAACATCTTTTTGAGATTTTTTTTATTTGAATTTATTGTCTAAAAGAAATGCACTACGAAATAACTGTGTTCTCGGGCCAGGTGGTTGGTGTCGTCTGTTGTATTTTGATTTTGTTTTGGGTCAATTGCTGTTATCTTGTTATAGCCAAGACAATTAAAATGTTGACATTCTTATGTACAGAATGTCACAAGGAATTTCTAGATCTATATTATATTATTATTCATGCAAGTACAATAATTGTCCATTAGATTGACAAAAAGTCTGTCCGCAGTGAATGACGGTCGTCAGAAATACCGTGAAATTGTTTACTCGTGTAGTGTTATAAACCATATGTTAAATGTAGGTTCTAAAACAAACTCTGAAGAACTTCTGGATGATTTTAAATCTTGATCTTTTTCCGAAATTAGTTTTATCAAAACTCTTGTTTTTTCAACCCTGTATTCCATCATTCCCCATGTGAAATTGAAAAATCGTCTGAAAGAAATAATCCACAATGCGTTTGCATGAAAATGGTAGCATACGCTATAAATTTATTTCTTTGGGATACCATACGGCATATATATTGTTAATAGTGAACATAATAACATGATACATAGAAGAACAAGTGATCAGAATGCTGGAGTTTAATATTGACAACATATGTATTGAATTTGGAGGTAGACTATTACAACAAAAATATCGGCATTCCTCTGGGAATAAACTGTGCACCTCTCCTTTACAACCTCTTTTTATTTTCATATGAGTGGGAGTTCCTTCAGACACTTGTCAAAAGCAAGAAGATCGAAGAAACCTGGTGATTTAATTTCACATTCAGATATATTGATGATGTTCTTTCCGTTAACGATCCAAACTTATCTGATTGGGTTCCATTAATATATTTCCCAGAACTAGAAATTATAGAATATAATGTTTATATGCATTTTTGTGTTCATTTGTTACTTATTTGTTTGGTTTCATAGTGATTATGAATATAACATAATGTTGATTTAAGTACCACTAGTTTGACTTAATAACCTATAATGTCTGGGTTTTTTTTGCGCACATCAATGCCAATATAATGAAATTTAATGCAACTGTCATACAAGTAAAGGTTTAGCAAGCTATAAAACCAGGTTTAAATTATGCACCTTTTCTACATTAGAAAATGTCTGTTTTAACATGTTTAAGTCAGGCATATGTAAGTTGTTATCCATTAGTTTGGTGTGTTTGTAAAACGACGAAGAGAAAATAGATATTAAAAAAACTTCTTTAATGATAATCTATTTTGTTATAAAACATTGATAGAAAATAACATTCTTGAACTTAACCGGTGTTAAAAATATTAAGACATTCTTCAAGTAGATGTCTGAAAGATATTATGAAATACAACAACTTGAATTTGGATAGTCCCATTAAAATGTGATGGGACTAAACGAGTTCTATACACTATATTTATAATATTGATAGTGAGTTTAAAAGCTACAATGATCAATTTACTTCTTTGGAAAACAGCTATGGGTACAACATCGGCATTATGGTCAACCTAAAAATATCCGTTACTGAAAAGTGTCATTAAATATACCAATCTGCTTATTTCATAAACCAAACGCGCGTGTCATCTACAATAAGGCATATCAATGTCGTTTGAATCAAACCAGTTTGCAGACCAAATTAAATATATGAACTCTACCATAATTTGTATCACCCAATAAGTCTTACAAAGTTGTGCAAAAAATTATCGAAGGCGATAGTAAAAGGTGTTGAGCAAGAGTAAAATCTAGTACTTAGCTTTTTGATACGGATATCGTGTCGTTCAGTCAATCTATGTGGGCAATAAGAAATGTTTAAATGATAATTTCATTATTATTTGTTTGCTTTATGAATAACAGTAAAAGAAAAGCTTGGAGTGGGGTCACTACTCTCATAAGCAGGATCTGCTTACCCTTCCGAACACCTGAGATCACCCCTAGTTTTTGGTGGGGGCCATGTTGTTTATTCTTTAGTTTTCTATGTTGTGTCATGTGTACTATTGTTTGTCTGTTTGTCCTTTTTTATTTTTGCCATGGCGTTGTCAGTTTTTTTTCGATTTATGAGTTTGACTGTCTCTCTGGTATCTTTCGTCCCTCTTATCGCTAAGCCGACCCATTTGAGTCATAAAGCTATTGCCTTTTCATTGCGTCTGCTACCACCGTCGCTAGTCCTTGTAAACTTAAATCATCTGGGCAGATACTATAGGTATCTAATTTTTGTTTTGACTTTGTTTGTGTGTCCGTTTTTCAGAAAAATATAATGTAGGTGATCCAAGCACACAATTATTGTCCTTTGGTTTTCGTTGTCTACGTATATAGTCCCTAGTGTAAACAGCGTATAACTTGCATGTTTTATTTGATAAACTTTGCAAATTTATTTCTTGATATTAAATGCATGAAATATTAAGTAGGGGGGTGTAATTACATGTTAAAAAAAATTGGGTGCTAAATCTTTATGTTAAGTAGTGATTTGGTCCAGTTCAAAAAGGTCAAATTTTATCACGTCTGAAGCTGTCAAACTGAATTTTACACCCCTTAACACAGAATTGTCAATATTTTGAGTTAGAGCTGGTAGAAGTTTCTATAATTTTGATATTATTTGTCTCACTGGTAGTATACTACACTGTAAACATCTTTTTGAGATTTTTTTTATTTGAATTTATTGTCTAAAAGAAATGCACTACGAAATAACTGTGTTCTCGGGCCAGGTGGTTGGTGTCATCTGTTGTATTTTGATTTTGTTTTGGGTCAATTGCTGTTATCTTGTTATAGCCAAGACAATTAAAATGTTGACATTCTTATGTACAGAATGTCACAAGGAATTTCTAGATCTATATTATATTATTATTCATGCAAGTACAATAATTGTCCATTAGATTGACAAAAAGTCTGTCCGCAGTGAATGACGGTCGTCAGAAATACCGTGAAATTGTTTACTCGTGTAGTGTTATAAACCATATGTTAAATGTAGGTTCTAAAACAAACTCTGAAGAACTTCTGGATGATTTTAAATCTTGATCTTTTTCCGAAATTAGTTTTATCAAAACTCTTGTTTTTTCAACCCTGTATTCCATCATTCCCCATGTGAAATTGAAAAATCGTCTGAAAGAAATAATCCACAATGCGTTTGCATGAAAATGGTAGCATACGCTATAAATTTATTTCTTTGGGATACCATACGGCATATATATTGTTAATAGTGAACATAATAACATGATACATAGAAGAACAAGTGATCAGAATGCTGGAGTTTAATATTGACAACATATGTATTGAATTTGGAGGTAGACTATTACAACAAAAATATCGGTATTCCTCTGGGAATAAACTGTGCACCTCTCCTTTACAACCTCTTTTTATTTTCATATGAGTGGGAGTTCCTCCAGACACTTGTCAAAAGCAAGAAGATCGAAGAAACCTGGTGATTTAATTTCACATTCAGATATATTGATGATGTTCTTTCCGTTAACGATCCAAACTTATCTGATTGGGTTCCATTAATATATTTCCCAGAACTAGAAATTATAGAATATAATGTTTATATGCATTTTTGTGTTCATTTGTTACTTATTTGTTTGGTTTCATAGTGATTATGAATATAACATAATGTTGATTTAAGTACCACTAGTTTGACTTAATAACCTATAATGTCTGTTTTTTTTGTGCGCACATCAATGCCAATATAATGAAATTTAATGCAACTGTCATACAAGTAAAGTTTTAGCAAGCTATAAAACCAGGTTTAAATTATGCACCTTTTTCTACATTAGAAAATGTCTGTTTGACGTCAGGCATATGTAAGTTGTTATCCATTCGTTTGGTGTGTTTGGGCTTTTGATATTGCCATTTGATTAGATATTTCCGTTTTTAATTTTTCTCGGAGTTCGGTATTTTTGTTTCCTTTTCCCTTTTGGTGGCAAATACACTGTTTTTAAAACATGTTATGATGTGCAAAGAGTTTTTTTAACAAAATAACTTGGTACAGGCATTTTCTGATAAAAAAAACATGGTGGATTAACCCTGGTTAAACAACTAGCTAAACCTTTCACTAGCATGTTATTTCTGGATTTGTAATCGACCCTTTTTATAATTGATTAAAATAAATGAAGGCAATTGGAAGGATTTATCATTCTAATTTGTTTTCAAATGATCCAAGATTTAAGAAGGGTTGATTTGTAACCAAATAATATTCCTTTAACACATACATAATGCTTATGTTTTGTAACGTATCAAAGAATGTCTTAATACAGATCGAAAAATGAATTTATATATGAATGTTGGTTAATTACGGTGACAATAGTTTACCGATTTTAAAATGATGTTGGTATGAATAGTTTTCATGTGATAAAGAAGTTTTGGCTAAATAAATATGGGAACAAGGTTTAATCAATATGTAGTATTAAAGACGTAGGGGCGAAAGATACCAGATGGACAGTCAAACTCAAAGATCGAAAATAAACTTCCTTCGCCATGGCTAAATAAAAAGAAAGAAAAAACAGACAAATAATAGTATACAAGACACAACATAAAAGACTAAAGACTTAGAGACGCGAACCCCAACAAAATCTAGCGGTGATCGCAGGTGCTTTAGAAGGGTAAGCAGATCCTGTAAGTGTTTACAATGGATCCATGTCCACGAAGTTAGCAATGTTTTTTCATTATATCGTCCTTTTTTTTCTCATCACTTGGCGTCCGTGGTCGTTGACTTTTACAAAAATCTCCCCCTGAAACTACTGGGCCAAATTTAACCAAACTTGGTCACAATCATCATTGGGGTATCTAGTTTAAAAAATATGTCCGGTGACCCGGCAACCAACCAAGATGGCCGACATGGCTTAAAATAGAACATAGGTGTAAAATGTAGATGTTGGCTTATAACTCTGAAACCAAAGCATTCAAAGCAAATCTGACATGAGAAAAATTGTTCATCAAGTCAAGATCTATCTGGCCAGAAATTTTCAGATAAATCGGACAACCGCTTCTACACAACTACTTTTGTATAGGTACTATTTCTGTAAAATCTGTAGTACTGGAAATTTACTTGTAATATTTAGTACTATTTCTTTACTTTAAAAGATTGTAATATTTAGGTACTTGTATTTTCCAGTACTTGATTTGTACTCAAAATATTGGTACAAAAATGATACCAACAAGGATCATAGTATTCCATGTTTGAACATCATAACTTCATGAGCAGTTTTGACATTACGATGTCTACACGAATGAATCACGAAGCTACCCGAAGGTCTTACGATGGCAACACGACTTCGTGAAGATCTCGTAATCCAGTCGTGTTTCCATCGAATAAAAGTACGAAGGCGACAAGATGGAACTACGACGGCAATAAATCCAGCTAAATGTAAGTTAATTTTCGCGCTAAAATGCATTTTAAGTGCATGCGCGATATGCACTGGTCAGTCTAATACGACAGTTAAGAAAGACGTTCACAAAACATGGAGCTCGTATCATATGATTCTATGAGAACAAGAAAGCCGACAGCGTTGTTTCTATTAATTCAAAAGGAACAAGAAGAGCAGCTATTACAGGCTCAGGATTTACTTTTACAAGTAAAATATTATTTTTTGTCAATGAATATTGGAACAAGGTTTAATCAATATGTAGTATTAAAGAGGTAGGGGCGAAAGATACCAGATGGACAGTCAAACTCAAAGATCGAAAATAAACTTCCTTCGCCATGGCTAAATAAAAAGAAAGAAAAAACAGACAAAAAATAGTATACAAGACACAACATAAAAGACTAAAGACTTAGAGACGCGAACCCAAACAAAATCTAGCGGTGATCGCAGGTGCTTTAGAAGGGTAAGCAGATCCTGTAATTCGGGACTGATCGTATCCAGATCGGGATATTCGTAGTGCCATCTTTAACCACCGTAGAATCATCGGCCACTTTTTCTAGCATTCGGGGACAACTTCGGGAAGGGTTCTCAATTTTTTAACATGTTAAAAAATCCCCGAAGGTGCGTCCGATGTTGAGGGTTCGTATTGAGTTCGTATCACCATCCTCACCATCGTAATGTCACCGGGAATGCATCTTTGAACATCGTATTGCATTCGTGTTTCCATCGTTTCCATCGAGCAGTTTTGACATTACGATGTCTACACGAATGAATCACGAAGCTACCCGAAGGTCTTACGATGGCAACACGACTTCGTGAAGATCTCGTAATCCAGTCGTGTTTCCATCGAATAAAAGTACGAAGGCGACAAGATGGAACTACGACGGCAATAAATCCAACTAAATGTAAGTTAATTTTTGCGCTAAAATGCATTTTAAGTGCATGCGCGATATGCACTGGTCAGTCTAATACGACAGTTTAGAAAGACGTTCACAAAACATGGAGCTCGTATCACTAAAGACTTAGAGACGCGAACCCCAACAAAATCTAGCGGTGATCGCAGGTGCTTTAGAAGGGTAAGCAGATCCTGTAAGTGTTTACAATGGATCCATGTCCACGAAGTTAGCAATGTTTTTTCATTATATCGTCCTTTTTTTTCTCATCACTTGGCGTCCGTCGTCGTTGACTTTTACAAAAATCTCCCCCTGAAACTACTGGGCCAAATTTAACCAAACTTGGTCACAATCATCATTGGGGTATCTAGTTTAAAAAATATGTCCGGTGACCCGGCAACCAACCAAGATGGCCGCCATGGCTTAAAATAGAACATAGGTGTAAAATGTAGATGTTGGCTTATAACTCTGAAACCAAAGCATTCAAAGCAAATCTGACATGAGTAAAATTGTTCATCAAGTCAAGATCTATCTGGCCAGAAATTTTCAGATAAATCGGACAACCGCTTCTACACAACTACTTTTGTATAGGTACTATTTCTGTAAAATCTGTAGTACTGGAAATTTACTTGTAATATTTAGTACTATTTCTTTACTTTAAAAGATTGTAATATTTAGGTACTTGTATTTTCCAGTACTTGATTTGTACTCAAAATATTGGTACAAAAATGATACCAACAAGGATCATAGTATTCCATGTTTGAACATCATAACTTCATGAGCAGTTTTGACATTACGATGTCTACACGAATGAATCACGAAGCTACCCGAAGGTCTTACGATGGCAACACGACTTCGTGAAGATCTCGTAATCCAGTCGTGTTTCCATCGAATAAAAGTACGAAGGCGACAAGATGGAACTACGACGGCAATAAATCCAACTAAATGTAAGTTAATTTTTGCGCTAAAATGCATTCTAAGTGCATGCGCGATATGCACTGGTCAGTCTAATACGACAGTTAAGAAAGACGTTCACAAAACATGGAGCTCGTATCACTAAAGACTTAGAGACGCGAACCCAACAAAATCTAGCGGTGATCGCAGGTGCTTTAGAAGGGTAAGCAGATCCTGTAAGTGTTTACAATGGATCCATGTCCACGAAGTTAGCAATGTTTTTTCATTATATCGTCCTTTTTTTTCTCATCACTTGGCGTCCGTCGTCGTTGACTTTTACAAAAATCTCCCCCTGAAACTACTGGGCCAAATTTAACCAAACTTGGTCACAATCATCATTGGGGTATCTAGTTTAAAAAATATGTCCGGTGACCCGGCAACCAACCAAGATGGCCGCCATGGCTTAAAATAGAACATAGGTGTAAAATGTAGATGTTGGCTTATAACTCTGAAACCAAAGCATTCAAAGCAAATCTGACATGAGTAAAATTGTTCATCAAGTCAAGATCTATCTGGCCAGAAATTTTCAGATAAATCGGACAACCGCTTCTACACAACTACTTTTGTATAGGTACTATTTCTGTAAAATCTGTAGTACTGGAAATTTACTTGTAATATTTAGTACTATTTCTTTACTTTAAAAGATTGTAATATTTAGGTACTTGTATTTTCCAGTACTTGATTTGTACTCAAAATATTGGTACAAAAATGATACCAACAAGGATCATAGTATTCCATGTTTGAACATCATAACTTCATGAGCAGTTTTGACATTACGATGTCTACACGAATGAATCACGAAGCTACCCGAAGGTCTTACGATGGCAACACGACTTCGTGAAGATCTCGTAATCCAGTCGTGTTTCCATCGAATAAAAGTACGAAGGCGACAAGATGGAACTACGACGGCAATAAATCCAACTAAATGTAAGTTAATTTTTGCGCTAAAATGCATTTTAAGTGCATGCGCGATATGCACTGGTCAGTCTAATACGACAGTTAAGAAAGACGTTCACAAAACATGGAGCTCGTATCACTAAAGACTTAGAGACGCGAACCCCAACAAAATCTAGCGGTGATCGCAGGTGCTTTAGAAGGGTAAGCAGATCCTGTAAGTGTTTACAATGGATCCATGTCCACGAAGTTAGCAATGTTTTTTCATTATATCGTCCTTTTTTTCTCATCACTTGGCGTCCGTGGTCGTTGACTTTTACAAAAATCTCCCCCTGAAACTACTGGGCCAAATTTAACCAAACTTGGTCACAATCATCATTGGGGTATCTAGTTTAAAAAATATGTCCGGTGACCCGGCAACCAACCAAGATGGCCGCCATGGCTTAAAATAGAACATAGGTGTAAAATGTAGATGTTGGCTTATAACTCTGAAACCAAAGCATTCAAAGCAAATCTGACATGAGTAAAATTGTTCATCAAGTCAAGATCTATCTGGCCAGAAATTTTCAGATAAATCGGACAACCGCTTCTACACAACTACTTTTGTATAGGTACTATTTCTGTAAAATCTGTAGTACTGGAAATTTACTTGTAATATTTAGTACTATTTCTTTACTTTAAAAGATTGTAATATTTAGGTACTTGTATTTTCCAGTACTTGATTTGTACTCAAAATATTGGTACAAAAATGATACCAACAAGGATCATAGTATTCCATGTTTGAACATCATAACTTCATGAGCAGTTTTGACATTACGATGTCTACACGAATGAATCACGAAGCTACCCGAAGGTCTTACGATGGCAACACGACTTCGTGAAGATCTCGTAATCCAGTCGTGTTTCCATCGAATAAAAGTACGAAGGCGACAAGATGGAACTACGACGGCAATAAATCCAACTAAATGTAAGTTAATTTTCGCGCTAAAATGCATTTTAAGTGCATGCGCGATATGCACTGGTCAGTCTAATACGACAGTTAAGAAAGACGTTCACAAAACATGGAGCTCGTATCATATGATTCTATGAGAACAAGAAAGCCGACAGCGTTGTTTCTATTAATTCAAATGGAACAAGAAGAGCAGCTATTACAGGCACAGGATTTACTTTTACAAGTAAAATATTATTTTTTGTCAATAAATATGGGAACAAGGTTTAATCAATATGTAGTATTAAAGAGGTAGGGGCGAAAGATACCAGATGGACAGTCAAACTCAAAGATCGAAAATAAACTTCCTTCGCCATGGCTAAATAAAAAGAAAGAAAAAACAGACAAAAAATAGTATACAAGACACAACATAAAAGACTAAAGACTTAGAGACGCGAACCCCAACAAAATCTAGCGGTGATCGCAGGTGCTTTAGAAGGGTAAGCAGATCCTGTAAGTGTTTACAATGGATCCATGTCCACGAATTTAGGAATGGTTTTTTCATTATATCGTCCTTTTTTTTCTCATCACTTGGCGTCCGTCGTCGTTGACTTTTACAAAAATCTCCCCCTGAAACTACTGGGCCAAATTTAACCAAACTTGGTCACAATCATCATTGGGGTATCTAGTTTATAAAATATGTCCGGTGACCCGGCAACCAACCAAGATGGCCGCCATGGCTTAAAATAGAACATAGGTGTAAAATGTAGATGTTGGCTTATAACTCTGAAACCAAAGCATTCAAAGCAAATCTGACATGAGTAAAATTGTTCATCAAGTCAAGATCTATCTGGCCAGAAATTTTCAGATAAATCGGACAACCGCTTCTACACAACTACTTTTGTATAGGTACTATTTCTGTAAAATCTGTAGTACTGGAAATTTACTTGTAATATTTAGTACTATTTCTTTACTTTAAAAGATTGTAATATTTAGGTACTTGTATTTTCCAGTACTTGATTTGTACTCAAAATATTGGTACAAAAATGATACCAACAAGGATCATAGTATTCCATGTTTGAACATCATAACTTCATGAGCAGTTTTGACATTACGATGTCTACACGAATGAATCACGAAGCTACCCGAAGGTCTTACGATGGCAACACGACTTCGTGAAGATCTCGTAATCCAGTCGTGTTTCCATCGAATAAAAGTACGAAGGCGACAAGATGAAACTACGACGGCAATAAATCCAACTAAATGTAAGTTATTTTTGCGCTAAAATGCATTTTAAGTGCATGCGCGATATGCACTGGTCAGTCTAATACGACAGTTAAGAAACACGTTCACAAAACATGGAGCTCGTATCATATGATTCTATGAGAACAAGAAAGCCGACAGCGTTGTTTCTATTAATTCAAATGGAACAAGAAGAGCAGCTATTACAGGCACAGGATTTACTTTTACAAGTAAAATATTATTTTTTGTCAATGAATATGGGAACATGGTTTAATTAATATGTAGTATTAAAGAGGTAGGGGCGAAAGATACCAGTTGGACAGTCAAACTCAAAGATCGAAAATAAACTTCCTTCGCCAAGGCTAAATAAAAAGAAAGAAAAAAACAGACAAATAATAGTATACAAGACACAACATAAAAGACTAAAGACTTAGAGACGCGAACCCCAACAAAATCTATCGGTGATCGCAGGTGCTTTAGAAGGGTAAGCAGATCCTGTAATTCGGGACTGATCGTATCCAGATCGGGCTATTCGTAGTGCCATCTTTAACCACCGTAGAACCATCGGTCACTTTTTCTAGCATTCGGGGACAACTTCGGGAAGGGTTCTAAATTTTTTAACATGTTAAAAAATCCCCGAAGGTGCGTCCGATGTTGAGGGTTCGTATTGAGTTCGTATCACCATCCTCACCATCGTAATGTCACCGGGAATGCATCTTTGAACATCGTATTGCATTCGTGTTTCCATCGTTTCTATCGAGCAGTTTTTACATTACGATGTCTACACGAATGAATCACGAAGCTACCCGAAGGTCTTACGATGGCAACACGACTTCGTGAAGATCTCGTAATCCAGTCGTGTTTCCATCGAATAAAAGTACGAAGGTGACAAGATGGAACTACGACGGCAATAAATCCAACTAAATGTAAGTTAATTTTTGCGCTAAAATGCATTTTAAGTGCATGCGCGATATGCACTGGTCAGTCTAATACGACAGTTAAGAAAGACGTTCACAAAACATGGAGCTCGTATCATATGAATCTATGAGAACAAGAAAGCCGACAGCGTTGTTTCTATTAATTCAAATGGAACAAGAAGAGCAGCTATTACAGGCACAGGATTTACTTTTACAAGTAAAATATTATTTTTTGTCAATGAATATGGGAACAAGGTTTAATCAATATGTAGTATTAAAGAGGTTGGGGCGAAAGATACCAGATGGACAGTCAAACTCAAAGATCGAAAATAAACTTCCTTCGCCATGGCTAAATAAAAAGAAAGAAAAAACAGACAAAATATAGTATAAATAAAGGCAACAGTAGTATACCGCTGTTCAAAACTCATAAATCCATGGACAAAAAACAAAATCGGGGTAACAAACTAAAACCGAGGGAAACGCATTAAATATAAGAGGAGAACAACGACACAACACCGAAACGCAACACACACAGAAACGGACCAAGCAACAGACAAAACACCACGAGAATAACAAATATAACATCAAAACCAAATACAAGAATTTGGGATAGATAAGTACCGTGCCACGTCTTATCTAAAAAATAAGAGAAAACAAGACACAACATAAAAGACTGAAGACTTAGAGACGCGAACCCCAACAAAATCTAGCGGTGATCGCAGGTGCTTTAGAAGGGTAAGCAGATCCTGTAAGTGTTTACAATGGATCCATGTCCACGAAGTTAGCAATGTTTTTTTCATTATATCGTCCTTTTTTTTCTCATCACTTGGCGTCCGTCGTCGTTGACTTTTACAAAAATCTCCCCCTGAAACTACTGGGCCAAATTTAACCAAACTTGGTCACAATCATCATTGGGGTATCTAGTTTAAAAAATATGTCCGGTGACCCGACAACCAACCAAGATGGCCGCCATGGCTTAAAATAGAACATAGGTGTAAAATGTAGATGTTGGCTTATAACTCTGAAACCAAAGCATTCAAAGCAAATCTGACATGAGTAAAATTGTTCATCAAGTCAAGATCTATCTGGCCAGAAATTTTCAGATAAATCGGACAACCGCTTCTACACAACTACTTTTGTATAGGTACTATTTCTGTAAAATCTGTAGTACTGGAAATTTACTTGTAATATTTAGTACTATTTCTTTACTTTAAAAGATTGTAATATTTAGGTACTTGTATTTTCCAGTACTTGATTTGTACTCAAAATATTGGTACAAAAATGATACCAACAAGGATCATAGTATTCCATGTTTGAACATCATAACTTCATGAGCAGTTTTGACATTACGATGTCTACACGAATGAATCACGAAGCTACCCGAAGGTCTTACGATGGCAACACGACTTCGTGAAGATCTCGTAATCCAGTCGTGTTTCCATCGAATAAAAGTACGAAGGCGACAAGATGGAACTACGACGGCAATAAATCCAACTAAATGTAAGTTAATTTTTGCGCTAAAATGCATTTTAAGTGCATGCGCGATATGCACTGGTCAGTCTAATACGACAGTTAAGAAAGACGTTCACAAAACATGGAGCTCGTATCATATGATTCTATGAGAACAAGAAAGCCGACAGCGTTGTTTCTATTAATTCAAATGGAACAAGAAGAGCAGCTATTACAGGCACAGGATTTACTTTTACAAGTAAAATATTATTTTTTGTCAATGAATATGGGAACAAGGTTTAATCAATATGTAGTATTAAAGAGGTAGGGGCGAAAGATACCAGATGGACAGTCAAACTCAAAGATCGAAAATAAACTTCCTTCGCCATGGCTAAATAAAAAGAAAGAAAAAACAGACAAAATATAGTATACAAGACACAACATAAAAGACTAAAGACTTAGAGACGCGAACCCCAACAAAATCTAGCGGTGATCGCAGGTGCTTTAGAAGGGTAAGCAGATCCTGTAAGTGTTTACAAGGATCCATGTCCACGAAGTTAGCAATGTTTTTTTCATTATATCGTCCTTTTTTTCTCATCACTTGGCGTCCGTCGTCGTTGACTTTTACAAAAATCTCACCCTGAAACTACTGGGCCAAATTTAACCAAACTTGGTCACAATCATCATTGGGGTATCTAGTTTAAAAAATATGTCCGGTGACCCGACAACCAACCAAGATGGCCGCCATGGCTTAAAATAGAACATAGGTGTAAAATGTAGATGTTGGCTTATAACTCTGAAACCAAAGCATTCAAAGCAAATCTGACATGAGTAAAATTGTTCATCAAGTCAAGATCTATCTGGCCAGAAATTTTCAGATAAATCGGACAACCGCTTCTACACAACTACTTTTGTATAGGTACTATTTCTGTAAAATCTGTAGTACTGGAAATTTACTTGTAATATTTAGTACTATTTCTTTACTTTAAAAGATTGTAATATTTAGGTACTTGTATTTTCCAGTACTTGATTTGTACTCAAAATATTGGTACAAAAATGATACCAACAAGGATCATAGTATTCCATGTTTGAACATCATAACTTCATGAGCAGTTTTGACATTACGATGTCTACACGAATGAATCACGAAGCTACCCGAAGGTCTTACGATGGCAACACGACTTCGTGAAGATCTCGTAATCCAGTCGTGTTTCCATCGAATAAAAGTACGAAGGCGACAAGATGGAACTACGACGGCAATAAATCCAACTAAATGTAAGTTAATTTTTGCGCTAAAATGCATTTTAAGTGCATGCGCGATATGCACTGGTCAGTCTAATACGACAGTTAAGAAAGACGTTCACAAAACATGGAGCTCGTATCATATGATTCTATGAGAACAAGAAAGCCGACAGCGTTGTTTCTATTAATTCAAATGGAACAAGAAGAGCAGCTATTACAGGCACAGGATTTACTTTTACAAGTAAAATATTATTTTTTTGTCAATGAATATGGGAACAAGGTTTAATCAATATGTAGTATTAAAGAGGTAGGGGCGAAAGATACCAGATGGACAGTCAAACTCAAAGATCGAAAATAAACTTCCTTCGCCATGGCTAAATAAAAAGAAAGAAAAAACAGACAAATAATAGTATACAAGACACAACATAAAAGACTAAAGACTTAGAGACGCGAACCCCAACAAAATCTAACGGTGATCGCAGGTGCTGTAGAAGGGTAAGCAGATCCTGTAAGTGTTTAGGTGTAATACCACCATTGATTTTTCCCTATTAGTCTTTGTTAAATTGGCACTTTTAAAAAAATCGTGCAGTATTTACCTTTATTTCAACCAAAGAAATACTTTGCATGTGTAAAGTTCAATCCTTTCCAGTGATACAGTGAAAATTCCACACTACATTTCATTGCATATAAGAAAGTAACCACCGCCGAGGGTAGACAACCCAATTTTTACACTGTTATTTACTGGTTACCTGCTTTGGTAACTATGTAACCTTAACGTTCCAAAATATTTTATAAGACCATCAAATAAAAAAAGAATGATGCTTTCAGACACCCAACATACATATTTACGACTCAGAAAAATTTAAGTGCATTGAAATGCAGGGTGAATTTTCTACAACTGTCAAATTCAAGGGAATATTTTTTTAGGCCTACTTTCGTATGCAACCGGATGTGACGTACCATGATTTGGTGGTATTATACCTAAAGAACACCTAAATGTCAAAAAAACTTAATGCAATTTTTTCCCCTCCAATTGCAAGTTATTTCAAGCATAACTGTCAAGTTTTGTCTCAGTCAGAACTATAGTTTCAGAGAAAATCACTATAATGTAAGGCCATATCCTACGGCAATTTCAGTCCAATTTCTTCGAAAAATCCTAATTTCAGTGTATCATTATAAAATGCAGTGTTGACTAATATCTGATCATAAACTCATGATATATGCATTCAAACAATTAAATAGAATACTAAAGACAACTTTAAGATGATAAACAATTTTATTGCACCTTTTAGAGTTCATTTGAAGGTCTGTTTTGGTCTGTTTTAGTCCATTTTTCCTCCTTCCTTCCTTTTTCATCAAAACTTGATATCTTTTGTCTAAAAAATAAAACAAATGTGATTATTTCCCCACAAAAATGAAATAAATGTAATGTTAAATCAATAATTAAAGTGTTTTAGCTGAAAGAACTGTCTCTATAAATGTTAACAGTCTACACAGAAGTTTCTATAAGACCTTATGTGTAACTTGAGTTTTTGGTCTGTTCCCCTAGTGTGAGAAATAACGGTTCCCTTTCAGTCAATCATTTATTGCTACTGGTATCAAAGTCTTTTTATTTACTCATAACAGTATATTTCTAATAGATTTACACAAAAAGTCCACTTTCTTGTATTTTACATTAGAAAATGGGGAGAAAGAGTAATAAAAAAATACCTCAAAATGTTTTTAAAAAGGGTTATGTCCCTTGGAATGCTGGTACAAAAAATAATTGGTAAGAATTATAAAGTTTAAGTATGTGAGACTGGATTCTGATGTGTATAAATCCAGGACAAATAAGTGTTTAGATGAGTTATTGTCTGTGCAAAATGTAGACGGCACAATGGCAAATTGTAAACTTTTGCGGCCAAAACAAAAAAAAAAACATGATGATAGTTGATACATACTTTAATGCTGAAGTGTCATCTGCAGACCAATTCACGTATAAGATTTTTCAACAGAATGCTTTTCAGAACATGGTTAACACTGAAATAAAAAATTCACAAGTTGTATGAACAAAACAAAAACTGTAAGGGTAATTTAAAATTTAACACAGTTATCTAAATACAGCTTCGTCTGTCAACCCATTTGACTAAGAAAACACCCGTAAACCCCCATTTCAATGCAATTTTACCTCAAACGTACTTTCTGTGTCTAAATCCATTCCGAATAGTCCATGTTTACAATGTATGAACTGGTTTATTAATAACTTTTAAAAATGAAAGTACAATAGGGTCACGAGTGCACATTTAGTTTCCCTAAATAGGTGTAATACCACCATTGATTTTTCCCTATTAGTCTTTGTTAAATTGGCACTTTTAAAAAAATCGTGCAGTATTTACCTTTATTTCAACCAAAGAAATATTTTGCATGTGTAAAGTTCAATCCTTTCCAGTGATACAGTGAAAATTCCACACTACATTTCATTGCATATAAGAAAGTAACCACCGCCGAGGGTAGACAACCCAATTTTTACACTGTTATTTACTGGTTACCTGCTTTGGTAACTATGTAACCTTAACGTTCCAAAATATTTTATAAGACCATCAAATAAAAAAAGAATGATGCTTTCAGACACCCAACATACATATTTACGACTCAGAAAAATTTAAGTGCATTGAAATGCAGGGTGAATTTTCTACAACTGTCAAATTCAAAGGAACATTTTTTTAGGCCTACTTTCGTATGCAACCGGATGTGACGTACCATGATTTGGTGGTATTACACCTTTACAATAGATCCATGTCCACGAATTTAGCAATGTTTTTTCATTATATCGTCCTTTTTTTCTCATCACTTGGCCGTCGTCGTTGACTTTTACAAAAATCTCCCCCTGAAACTACTGGGCCAAATTTAACCAAACTTGGTCACAATCATCATTGGGGTATCTAGTTTAAAAAATATGTCCGGTGACCCGGCAACCAACCAAGATGGCCGCCATGGCTTAAAATAGAACATAGGTGTAAAATGTAGATGTTGGCTTATAACTCTGAAACCAAAGCATTCAAAGCAAATCTGACATGAGTAAAATTGTTCATCAAGTCAAGATCTATCTGGCCAGAAATTTTCAGATAAATCGGACAACCGCTTCTACACAACTACTTTTGTATAGGTACTATTTCTGTAAAATCTGTAGTACTGGAAATTTACTTGTAATATTTAGTACTATTTCTTTACTTTAAAAGATTGTAATATTTAGGTACTTGTATTTTCCAGTACTTGATTTGTACTCAAAATATTGGTACAAAAAGGATACCAACAAGGATCATAGTATTCCATGTTTGAACATCATAACTTCATGAGATTTGAAAAAAAACAAACGTTCAAAATGCTGAAAATGTAACCGTGCAACCAAAAAATCTGTAGTACTTAAATTTCAAGTACAAATCAAGTACTGTAAAATGCAGGTACTTTAATATTACAATAATTCGTAGTGCCCGCGTCACACTGTGCCGATTTTTACGCCGATGGCAACACGATTATGGAAATTTTCAAATTCGGGACTGATCGTATCCAGATCGGGCTATTCGTAGTGCCATCTTTAACCACCGTAGAACCATCGGCCACTTTTTCTAGCATTCGGGGACAACTTCGGGAAGGGTTCTAAATTTTTTAACATGTTAAAAAATCCCCGAAGGTGCGTCCGATGTTGAGGGTTCGTATTGAGTTCGTATCACCATCCTCACCATCGTAATGTCACCGGGAATGCATCTTTGAACATCGTATTGCATTCGTGTTTCCATCGTTTCCATCGAGCAGTTTTTACATTACGATGTCTACACGAATGAATCACGAAGCTACCCGAAGGTCTTACGATGGCAACACGACTTCGTGAAGATCTCGTAATCCAGTCGTGTTTCCATCGAATAAAAGTACGAAGGTGACAAGATGGAACTACGACGGCAATAAATCCAACTAAATGTAAGTTAATTTTCGCGCTAAAATGCATTTTAAGTGCATGCGCGATATGCACTGGTCAGTCTAATACGACAGTTAAGAAAGACGTTCACAAAACATGGAGCTCGTATCATATGATCCATGAGAACAAGAAAGCCGACAGCGTTGTATCTATTAATTCAAATGGAACAAGAAGAGCAGCTATTACAGGCTCAGGATTTACTTTTACAAGTAAAATAATTTTTTTTGTCAATTTTTCATATCAAGTAACATAATGAAAATCATAAACGCGCCTCGTACACCAACACTGCAGGTACACGTATATAGGGAAACCAACCTTTTCTTCATTTTTCTGATTTTTTATGTATCGTCTAAGTTGTTGTCACAGGAATGTTTACTCCATAACCATTTTGTTTTCTATATGTCATATTTTGCCACATTTGTTGCTTTTCCCACATCCTTCCTTTTGTCTATATTATTATGATATTCTCCTGGAAAGAGCTCTTTTTGAATAAAAGGGATCAACGAAGCCATTAACCTACCTTTAAGATAGATCAGTAAACATGGGCATAATTATGGGTGATTATTCAGAGTAGTGCACACATTTTACAGTTCAAACAAGGCAATGCCGAGCGTGGCATCCCCTCGTATGTAACATATTGGGGACAAATATGGACACTATATTTGTATATGACACATGCAGAAAATGGTAAATTGAATATGCATTTTTGATACATAAACTATTTTTTTTAGAAATCAACCAAAACATTCAGTAACTGGAAATACCTTTAATATTGTCTTTAGAACCAGCAGGTAAAAAAATGAGCAACCAATTTCCTGTGTATTATGCTATTTCAAGGAGAAGTCCATCTGCATGATCTTGACCTTTGGCCTTGAACGTAAAAAATGTCAGATCATTACAAGGAAGAACAATATACTAAATGTGGTTAAAATCTTTTGAAGCATATTGGTTTTAAAGTGTCCACAAGGGTGATATTGCCTTGTATTACAACTGCCACTGTGACCTTGACCTTTGAACTTTAAAGTCAATAGCGCTTAAGATATTCTTAACGAGTAACACCATACCAAGTTTTGAGCATTTTGTTTCTAGAGTGTCCATAACAATTTTATCTACACGCAACTTACATGTAGTAGGCGGCATTATATGCAGAGACTCATAGTTAAGTTTTACCCTTCAAACCCTCGGTCTTCCGTCTTATGATCGAACCAGAAATTAAATGTACAATATAATATATATTCAATATTGATCAAACAATTTAAAACGCGTGATGCCTTCGGCATATAATTTAAATGCATCGCGCAATCATCGTAATCTATCGTGTAGCCTTCGTAATCCATTTGTAGCCTTCGTGATCCATCGTGTAGGTTTCGGCTGAGATATGAAGCTAAAATATCCGTCTTCGGTTAACTTTCGTATGTCCATCTTTTGCTATCGTATATAATTTCGGCACCATCGTATAGACTTCGTTATTCATCGTACTGGCTTCGGTCACTTTTTGGTATTTTAACGAGATCGGGACCAACTTCGTACGAACTTACAATTTTCGCATTCCGCTGTCCATCGTATATAAACATCGGGACAGTGTGACGCGGGCATAAGTAACACAATAGTACTGAATATTAAAAGTAGATTTCCAGTACTACATATTTGTGGTACATAAATAGTACATAAATAGTACCTATGCAAAAGTAGCTGTGTAGGCCGCACCACTTCCAGTAAACATGATATCCTTCCACTTTCCTGGATCGATATCCCCCAAAAGATGCAAGATTTTTTTAAAGTCTATATATATGTTTCAATTCAGCATAAACCTAAAATCAAACAGAAAAAAAATTGAGTTAAAAAAAAATCCCTCCATGTTTTGGCATGCACTAGAAACTGGAGTTGTAATACAAGACTGGTACCTATGGAGCAAATCTGACGAAGATAAATTTGTTTGTTAGGTCAAGGACTTTCTGTCCTGAAATTTTTAGACCAATCAGGCAACCTGTTGTTGGGTTGCTTTGCCCCTGAATTGGTAATTTTTAGAAAATTTTGCAGCTTTTGGTTATTATCTTGAATATCAATATAGATAAAGATACACTATAAATAGCAATAATGTACAGAAAAATAAGACCTACAAATAATTCAACATGATCAAATGGTCAATTGACCCCTTAAGGAGTTATTGCCCTTGATAGTCAATTTTTAACAATTTTCATAAATTTTGTACATTTTTACAAAATATTCTACTGGTCCAAGTTCATTATAGATAGAGATAATTGTAAGTGGCAGGAATATTCAGTAAGGTAAGATCTACAAACACATCACCATCACCAAAACACAATTTTGTCATGAATCCATCTGCGTCCTTCGTTTATGATATGCACATAGACCAAGGTAAGCGACACAGGCTCTTTAGAGCCTCTAGTTTTAAACAATCTAATCATGCGCAACTTGCCAGAATATTCATCAGTGTTGAATGTAGGCAGTATTCGGAAGTAGAAGTATCTATAACGAGCAACATGTATATATCATTACTTTCTCTTTATTTTCATTTTGTAAAGGTAGCCACTTTGTTATACTTTATACTTTAAATTACATGACAAATGACCAAATGACTATAGAATTGACACATGACAAGTGAGTGTTTTTTTTTATCCAAGTGCTGTATCGTATTAATCTATAACAATCAATATTCGTCAAATAGCAAGTATCTATCCTGGTGTCATATTGTCCAACTGGATTTAGGGTTTCGTGTCCAAGAATCAATGTATCTCGAACACGCAAATTGTCAAACAAATCACTACTATTTCAACGTTTTCTTTTCTAAAAAAATTGACCTCTCTATAATGTATTTTTAAATCACCTGACAATATCTCTAATGAATTATCGCTTTACAATTGAGGTGTAATTTGTGTATATATCATGTGTGGTATCGTACATATATCTATGACATAGCAGGTATTGATTTTTGTTTTCAAAATGAATTCAAGGTTTTTGGTAATTTAACTAAATAATTGTCTTATTTATATCAGATTTACAAATGTGAACCTAGCAATTATTTCTATTAACAACTGTTTATTTTTATCACTTGATTGAAAAATATTGTAATTTTTAATAATCATTTTTTTGCAGTGTCATTATCGATCATGACGGTTGCTGCATTTGTACTATTTTGTCATGATTGTGGCAGAGGTGTGTTGTAATAATCTTTAGTTTTTATATTTTGTGTTTTGAATACCTTTGTTTGTCTTTTTTTTTCTCATTTGCTTTGTCGTTATCGGCTTATTTTCGACTTATGAGTTCGAACATCCTTATGGTATCTTTCATGTCACCAGCAGTGGCATCGACCCAGTGGTTTAAATAGTTATACCATGCTTATAATTTAGTATGCCAGACGCATTTTTTGTCTACATAAGACTAATCAGTGACGCTCAAATCAAAATAGTTATAAAGCCAAAAAAGTAAAAAATTGAAGAGCATTGAAGACCCAAAATTCCAAAAAAACGGTGCCAAGTACGGCTAAGGTAATCTATGCATGGGATAAGAAACAGGAAATTTATAAAATAAAACATTCCCATATAAACTTTATGCTTACTACATAATAGTAACAACCGAAAACATCATATGAAGAATCAAAATTACTATTTTTTAAACAGTCAGAATAATAGATTAATAGAACCCAACAGGATTATCAAAATGGAAAGATATATTCAAAAAATATATTGTAACAAACAAGCTGTCATTAACTTTACTTCATATGTAATATTAAATGCTAAAATAGAACACTTCCAGTGGCGGATCCAAATTTTAGGTTATGGGGGTTCATACTTAAATTTGTTTTAGATAAATTTATCGAAATATTCTTCTAGACAATTAATTTTTTGCTAATTTACCTTTTACCCAAATTAGGTTATTATAAAGAAGCAATAACGTATTGTTTTTGAATTTCCAAAATTTTTATCAAAACAAGGAAACTGATTCCAAGAGGTGACAAAATTTATAAAGACAAAATAAATAATAGAAAACAAAATCTGCATAGCCAAATACTAGTGAAAATTATGAATAGAAAAGTAATCTTTAAACAGGAATTCTAGAAAATTTGAGGGTATGTTCAAGGCTTCCCAAAAGTAAGCAGTACCTCGTCAGAAATAATGCCCATCAAAAACGATAGAATTTGTTATACTTGACTAAGATTAATAATGACCGACGATGTTTGAATCTTCGAAAATCGTTAATGTTTAACATTATTCATGCTAAACATGTCAAAGTTCTACCCTTCCGGAGGACTTGAAATCGCCCCGAATTTTTGTGGGGTTCATCAGAAACTTTCTATACTTTAGTATAGAAAGTCCCTGGATTCATGTTGCTTAGTCTTTAGTTTTCTATGTTGTGTCTTTTGTACTATTATTTGTTGGTTTGTAGTTTATTTTTAGCCATGGCGTTGTCAGTTTATTTTCAATCTATGAGTTTGATTGTCCGTCTGGTATCTGTTGTGCCTCTTTTCTAACTATGATCTAATTTTCCCATCTGGTTGGTCATTTCCTAATAACCGACATACTTAAAAAATAGTGTGAAGACTTCAAATATATTCAATGATGTGATTTAACATTTAATTTTAAAATTCCTAATGAAAAATCAATTATGCAGCCTTTAGAAAACATTAAACTTTAACTTGTTTTAATACCAATACATTTGTTTAAGGTACTACTGCATGTCATCCAGTATGATTTGCGGACCCTGTAATCTTGTCAAAAGACGTCATCCTGCACCGAAATGGTGCACCAATTGTGGGGAAGGTTTATGTGCTGACTGCGAACAGACTCACAGGTCTAATACGGTAACTGCAGACCACACATTGATATCAACCCATGCAGTACACGAAACTAAAAATGTTGCTATAATTTTTATTTGTGATCTTCATGGAAAGAAATTTGATCAATATTGCAAAACACCCGACTTAGCCATTTGCGTAGCCTGTATTCCGTCAAATCACAAACATTGTGCAGATGCCGTTATATCTCTTCATGAAGCAGCAACATATATACAAAGACATCGAAAGCCCTGGATAATATATAACAGATTCAGTCAATGTCGCTCTAGTTAACATGAAACATTTCATCAACAATCGAAATGAGGATATGCAGAATATTGAAGTACTAAAACAGAACATCCGAAAATCCATCAGTGAAATGAGAACAAATTTAAACAAACATTTGGACAAAATTGAGAAAAAGTTGTTAGATGATCTATCAGAACTTTACACGAACTGTAAAGCAAAGTATGGAAGAGTCTTGAAAACATTTCATAAAATAGAGAATGAAATGAAGTTGCTACAAGAGCAAACTTCACAACTGACACGTCTTGGCTCGGACGTACAGGTATTTCTTGTAACTCGTCATATCACCGAATTAATCAATGTTAAGGTACACGTCGTCAAATCTGTGGTAAGTGCAATGTAAGATTACACGATAGAGATAGAAATGCACACAGGAATCACTTCATTACTTGAGAGTATCGATAATTTTAGAAAAATTAAAGTTGAGGAAAAAACCTCCAGTTTACTTTTCAAAGAGGCAAAACTTGGTTAAGCTCAAATAGCTCATATGCCTGCTAGTCTATTGTTTGATAGTACAGGGATACGATTGCGAAAGAAGTTTCAAATAAAAGAGACAGAGGATGAAATGAAAATCTGCGGATGTGAGATTTTACCGAACAGTCATATACTAGTTGCCATATACTCTGAAGACAAAGTGATAATGGAGTATAGCGACGATGGAAGACATATTCATGAAATATTAGTCTCTGACAAGCCTTACGATTTGGCAGTTATAGACAGTAATCTAATTGCAGTTTCATATGATGAGTATGTGGAAATAATGAACATAACAGACAATAACGTTCACGCAAAGGTTACTTTTGATTTACCCTGTTGGGGAATTTCATATCAAAATCGAAAAATTTATATCAAGGTCGACGATGAAAGAATAGTAGAGCTGGATGCGTTACTGAACAGATTGCGTACAATAGGAGGGAAGTTTGTTGAGGCTGGCTGGTCTTCCACATAACTACAACAAAAGACAGAATATATTGTACAGACTTCGAAAAAGATGCAGTATACTGTTAGGCAGCAACCATTTGATTTTCTGGGGGGGGGGGTGGCTATGGTTTTTTTTCTGTACAAACTTTTTTTTTTGCCTGCGGCGAAAAACAATCTATTTTTTTCGCGACAAGTCGAAAACAATTTTTTTTCTTTCAATTTTAGCATTACATATAGTGGCAGCTGAGGGTGAAACAAACAAATTTTTTTTCTCAGGATCAAAAACAAATTATTTTTTTCTCCAAAAACTGGAAACAAACTTTTTTTTCCAAAAAAAACCATAGCCCCCCCCCAGAAAATCAAATGGTTGCTGCCTTAGTTTAAACATATTTATTTATAGTGGATTGGGAAACAAGTTTTGCAACTTATATTAATCCCTTTCCACTTTGCGGGTGCGAGTGCTGCCTTGTATACTGTTGTAGTACTAGTATGATGGGTGACGATATATGGACATAATGTCTTGTTAATGCAAGGGGAATATCAGCCGATGGCGACGAGAACGTGTTTGTTGTGGGGAGAGAAACTAATAGCCTGATTATGATTCAGCATGATGGGAAAGTCAGACAGGCTGTGCATTACAACAAAGATAAAATGTCACTGTTGATTTGTAATAATATACTGGAGAGGTATTTCTATATAGTATTACCAAAGAATCGTGTATCTAAGGGTGCTATAAACAGTTTCGTATAAAAAAAACTAGGGGTTATTCCCGGACTAAAAATAGAAATGGAGGAAGTCCCTTTTTATCAACATAATTGGTGAAAAAGAATCATGTTTTTTGTATTTGGTTGTAAAAATATGTTAATTAACTTCAATTAAAGCAGGTTGAATGATTAAAATAATTTAAAAAAATAGATTAAATTTACATGTTTTGAGGGGAGACAACACTGTCAACAGTCTGTTTTTTTGGCAGTGAAAATTGAAAACTTATTTGCAGCCACTGTAGCTCTTTTCGGAGCAGGCGAACGTACCCTGAAGCATGAATTTTTTGAAAGACCAGGTAAAAATCTATAAAATTCATACAATTTTGATTATGAAAAATGTGCAGGTATCATGTCTTTAGGGGTGTGCACATGACCTGATTTCAGGTTTTTTAAGCTTAAATTAGGCAATGTGTTTCCCAGTTTCTCTGGATAAAACTTTTTTATACTATTAAAAGTACACTTTTTTTATTTCATTATAAACTAGAGAACATTCTGATTCCAGTGATATCTAGTTTTATACAAGTATCTTTATAAATCAATCCACCACTAAGGGTCACTTATACATGGTCCCTCAAAATATGACGTCATAGAAAAACACTGTTGATTGCACCCTTAAAGGGACAAATATAAAATATAGTGATGTTTTAGCATAGAAATGTGTTAGCGAATGGAGTAAAATAATTCTGAAAAATATTGTACGGCATGTATACATTAATTTAAAAGCATCAGTTTGGTATATTTAATGCAAATATTACAGATTTGTACATAGCAACCAGATATAAGAAAACCAGACTCTGGGCGAATATTGAAGTTTTTTCATTTTTTGCGACGTCATGATATTTTTATTCAATCTCTGATATATTTGGAACCAAAAGTTGCACATGAAAAGTGTAGATTTTTTCTACTTTGACCTTTACTCCTGATCAGTGTAACATAAATTTTTATTCATTATGATATATATTTGGTACTTTTAATAGTCAAAAAGGTACACGTGCCATTCCTAAGAAAAACACTATTTCAATATTTTCTCAACTCAGCTATAACTTAGTTCATTTAATACTAGGGACAAAATATATCCAAAGTAACTTTATTCATAGATATAGGAAGATGTGGTGTGAGTGCCTATGCTTATTTCATAGTTTTTATTCTATTTATTCAAAAGAAACCCTATTTTATGATTTATTTTCGTTGTAAAACTGATGAAAATGTGATACAGGCAATGTTTGGAATTTGCCAGTTAAACTGTTTGCCACAGGCCAATACGTCACTACTGCGCGACATAAAAAAAAAGAGCTGTAGTTTCACTATTCATGGTCACAATCCTTAAAGTAAGACATCATTTTAATCGGTATAGTGTACAGATTGAGAAAAGCTGAGAAAATTTAATATTTCGCATACAAAGTTTTGCCTTAAGGGTGCTATAAACAGTTTCGTATAAAAAAAACTAGGGGTTATTCCCCGACTAAAAATAAAAATGGAGGGAAGTCCCTTTTTATCAACATAATTGGTGAAAAAGAATCATGTTTTTTGTATTTGGTTGTAAAAATATGTTAATTAACTTCAATTAAAGCAGGTTGAATGATTAAAATAATTTAAAAAAATAGATTAAATTTACATGTTTTGAGGGGAGACAACACTGTCAACAGTCTGTTTTTTTGGCAGTGAAAATTGAAAACTTATTTGCAGCCACTGTAGCTCTTTTCGGAGCAGGCGAACGTACCCTGAAGCATGATTTTTTTGAAAGACCAGGTAAACATCTATGAAATTCATACAATTTTGATTATGAAAAATGTACAGGTATCATGTCTTTAGGTGTGTGCACATGACCTGATTTCAGGTTTTTTAAGCTTAAATTAGACAATGTTTTTCCCAGTTTCTCTGGGTAAAACTTTTTTATACTATTAAAAGTACACTTTTTTTTATTTCATAAACTAGAGAACATTCTGATTCCAGTGATAACTAGTTTTATATAAGTATCTTTATTAATCAGTCCACCACTAAGGGTCACTTATACATGGTCCCTCAAAATATGACGTCATAGAAAAAAAACTGTTGATTGCACCCTAAGTGGAATGAAAACATGGCCGACTTTAAACAAAATTAATGGATGCATTTCTGTCTCAGGCAATGCAATCATGTATCGTAGCTCTCACCTTGTTATTGGTTATTTGAGAACAGTTAAATCTGACACGAGTTATTCTTCTCTTTTTTAGGCTTTCGCGTTATTAAAGTTCTCTGGTACTTTTATTTGTTAAGTCCCAGTCTTGTTTATTTTCGATATTCACTGCCCTGAGAATGCGAGGTGAAAAAATGTGAACGAGACAAAGTCTAAATTATTTCTCTCTTTATGTTTTTGTTGATCCTTGTACTTCTATTGCAGAAAACTCGACATAGGGATAGTGATCAGGCGGTGGCGTTAACTTATTTTGAAAAGCTTTATATTTCAGAAGGTGGAAGACCTGAATGCTTCTTACTTTGTATATAGTTGCCTTATGTTATGAAGTTTCCGTCTATCATATGTCTATTGTCCTTGACCTCATTTTCATGTGACCACTTAAAAAAAAAGTTGAGATTTTTTTTTAATACTAATTTCTTTCTTATTATGACTGATAGGATAACTGTATTTAGTATGTGCGTACCTTACAAGGTCCTCATGCCCGTCAGACAGTTTTCATTTGACCTCGATCTCATTTCATGGATCAGTGAACAAGGTTAAGTTTTCAAGGTAAAGTCAATATCTTAGATACTATAAGCAATAGGTGACAGAGGTTTACTTTATTTAATGTATGGAACAATCGGTGACAGTTGGCATCTGACCTTGATCTCATTGTCATGGCTCAGTGGTTATATTGGATGTTGTTGTGTTTAGGTCTGTTTGTCTAATACTGTATGCAATATTAAGAAAACAAAGTCCTGAAACAGCAAGAAAAATGCATCTGGCTTTTCTTCCGAGGCACATGAAATAAATCCTATGATGTTTCTAGAAGTTAATGCACTTTTACATTTAGATGAATGAGGATTTAACATGCTTCGAACGAAGCACACAACCTATAAAAAGATGTTTTACAATGCTATTAAAAAAACAATGGTTCCGTTTCAGTTTGTGTGTAGTTTCACAATACAAATGTCTTATATAACACAGATAGTAAAGTTTTCTATTAGATGTATATTTAGAACAAAAAACTAGCTTTTACTTTGAAAATGACGCGTCTTTAAATAAATCTTATTTTTGTATTATTTTGACACGTCATCGAAAGATAAGCGTATTTTAGACCTTCACTAGTAGTGATGCTAAAGCTAAATTATTTGAAAATCTAAAATCTTATTAGACAATTGAAGTTCAGAAACAAAACTCAGCTGAAGCTATGAATATATTAACTGAAATAATGGATAATCTGCAATTAAAATTTAAGTATCTGAAATACTAAACCAATACGATATAATTATTTTTAAAAGGTACCAGGATTATAGTTTAGTACGCCAGACGCGCTTTTCGTCTACATAATGTGCAACAAATACAGACGTCCTCTCAACTGTCTTTGATAAATGATCATGTAGCGGCCCCGGGCTAAAAAAAATTGAGATTCCAATACACATAAAACTGAGAACGGAAATGGGGAATATGTCAAAGAGACAACAACCATCAAAGAGCAGACAATAGCCTAAGGCCAGTACCAATGGTTCTTCAACGCAGCGAAAACATGCGCTACCCGAAGGTTGTAATCAGCTGGACCTTTGATAAAACTGTGCACTAGTTCAGTGAAATGATCGTCACACTTATCTCTTGAACATATAAATGAACTAATAAAAAACCATACAAGACTTACAGAGGTGGGGTTCAACATCATTTGTGAGATATCAACCCTCCCCGAATACCTCTAGCCAATGTAGAATAAAGAAACACATAGCAATAAGCACTATAAAACTCAGTTTAAAAGAAACCCGAATCCGATTTCAGAATATGTAACAAAAGAAACTAAGCAATAATAATAATAATGATACATAAATTAACAAAGGACTACACGCAGTTACTGATATGCCAGCCACAGAACTCAATTAAACTGATTGAAAGACTGTGTCTTAATCATATGCAAATCAAGTACAATCCCTTCTGTTTCGGGTTTATTATCATACCATCATAAAACACAAGAGAAGAACATAACCCGTATCATGCTAATAACTGGTTTAAGAATAAATACGTTTATTTTCGATGCAAAAGCATTATGAGTAAATCAATATTACACTTATTACATTATTGATGTGTTAAGTCAAAGAATGCAAGGACAAGTACAAGAAATGCACTTACACTCTTACTAATCGTTTAATAAGAATTGCAATAAAGAATATTCGCAGTTGTTGAAAACTGTGACAATGATATGATATGCGTATTTCAATAAAAACTAAAATATGAAAACATTATGCAATGAATGAATATCGTATTTGTTATAACTAATTAACGAATCCAATGCGATTTACGTAAAATTAAAAAGTTTAATCTGTGTTTTTTGTAACATATTTATTTGTTTTTTTAATAATTAAGATTATAACACAATGTTGTCTGCTGTACCTCTATTTTTGACATGTTTACCTATTATGAATGTGTGTTTTGTTTTTAATATAATGGAATTTGATGCGACTGTCATAGAAGTGAGAGGTTTAGCTGGCTATTAAACCAGGTTCAATCAACAATTTTATACATAAGAAAATGACAGTACCAAATTAGGAATATGATAGTTGTTATTTATTCGTTATATATTTTTAAGCTTTTAATTTAGCCATTTGATTAGGTATTTTCCGTTTTGAATTTTCCACGGAGTTCAGTATTTTTGTGATTTTACTTTTTGATAGTGATTGGTTTCTTTTTTCTTGTGAACGTTATAAATTGCATTCGTCTGAAGTTCTTTTCTGGATTTTCCAGAACAAAATAAACAATTGAAAGCCAATGACGTATTAGAAGCAAAACAGTTCAAGTTTTATCACCTTTGATATTTATATGATTTATACCTCTTTAAATTCAAATGGTACTTGATACAATCGATTCCGATTGAATATCTAAACATTATTATGTCGAACCTATATAAGAAAGGGCAATAATGAGTTATAACATACACAGTCTATGTAAAGTGCGAATCCAGAAAACTGTTTTTATGTGGAGTCGAGATTTTTTTCTGATATGAAATTGTGAATAAACAAACACACTATGTTTTTGTGTTTAGTTTTGTTTTAAATATTGAAATATATAAAAACGTTAAGTAAAATTTGCCATTAATCAATGGACTGTATATCGATTATTATCACAGTCGTTTACAGTCGTTTAAAAGAAAAAACGTGAAATGGACCTTATGAGTTGTTGAAAGTTTAGAAACTGATAGTTTAAATCTAATAAACTGGTTTTCTATAAATTTAATGAAGGCTAATCCTGACAAATTCCAGGCTATAGCCATTGGGAAAAAAACAAATAAACATAATTTGATATTTAATTTATATGGAAATAAAATTTCTTGTGAAGAAAATGTTAAACTTCTTGGAATAACTATAGATTCGGATTTAAATTTTAACAATCATATTTCTGAAATATGTAAAAAGGCACCAAGACAATTAAATATTCTAAAACGTATGGGTAAATATTTAAACAGGCTAGGTAGGTTAACAGCATACTACTCATTCATACTTTCGAACTTTAACTATTGTCCAGTAATTTGGCACTACTGTAGTGAAAATAATTCTTTTAAAATGGAAAAAATTCAAGAAAGAGCTCTAAGATTCATTTATGAAGATTATGATATTGCTTACGAAAAATTGCTAGAAAAATATAAATTACCATCTTTAAAAATAAGAAGAATAAAAACAATTGCAATAGAAACATTTAAAATAATTCACCAAAAAAGTCCGAGCTACCTTCATGATTTGATTGATATAAAAATTAACAAGTGTGATTTAAGATCACAGGAAACAGCAGTACTCCCGAGAGTTCGAACTACTAAATATGGCTTAAGATCATTTCGCTATAATGCTGCACAAATCTGGAATGAGCTACCGAACCATTGTCGAGTGGAAACATCTTTCGACCAATTCAAAAAATTGGTACAAACATGGGATCCAAGTAACAGCGCATGCCAGTGCAGTGCATGCATATAGTGTGTATGCCTGTTTTATTTTACTTTTATTTTTTGTGTGACTACATGATTTGTGCAATCTTATTATTAACTTGTGCTATGTTTTAAGTGTACTATATGCTTTTAACTTATATATGTCATTATGGTATCTTACTATGCATTATATGTTTAACATTGTGTTGTTTTCATGACTTTTGTATGTGTGTATTATATTGTGTGTGTGTGTGTTGTTATGATCTTGTAATTATTATGTTTATTTATGTTGGCCTAATTTGTGTTGTATGGCCTGATAGTTGTTTACCAAATAATCTTATAACTGTGCAGTTTAGGAATCACTGGAACAATCACAGAATGATTGGAACTTTCTAGAATGATCCTTATAAAAGATGCGTAATTTAAACTTCTACGTTATTCCAGAAACTTCCGTTGTAACTTTCCAGGATTTTCCACAATGTTCCATTATAGAGTGTTCTAGAATTTTCCATGACAACACTATATATACAGACACTAAAGTTAAACTCTCATAATTAAACTTGGACATAGACATTGATAGACATTAGTATTCACAGCATTTGGATTGACACTTTTATTCTACAAACAACATCATACTGGATTGTGACATTAGTAGTGAACGTAATATTCAAATTGGATTCCGAAAGATTTCCGGATACAGATAAAGATAACAGATTGGACTCATATTTTGACAGTTAAGTTAACAGTAATATTTGTGTAATACCTTTTGTAAACTTTTGTATATTAAATGTTGTTCAATTTTACTATTGATTTGTGTCTTTTGTTGGCTACAATTTAAAGGCGATTTCTGGCCGTAACAGTGTGTGTATTGTATTTTGTTATAAGTCGATTTGAAAAGCTCACTAGAGCTTGAGTTATGTAGTTTATTGAATACCGACTCTAGATAAAACTTTGAATCTTGAATCTTGAAAGGTAGCAGTCTTATCCCATTGCGTACTGTCAAAATGAACTTTTAAGATAACAAATTCTTCATTGTTGTTCAAATATATTAATATTAGTTATATTGCAGATGTTTTTCACTCGTTTCGTTCATTGATAGCATTTATTGTTTTTTTAGTTTTTATGGACTGACTATTTTGGAGTTCGTTATTTTTGTTAAACATCTTTTATATGTTAATGATTAAATCAAGTCATGTTGAAACCCAAATTCTCGCTGAAATTGGTGGCATCCAATTACATCCATTATGTTTCTATATGAACACGCCCAAAAAATGCATATCCGATATCCTTACTTAATGTATACTGTATAAAAAAAAGAGGGACGAAAGATACCAAAGGGACAGTCAAACTCATAAATCTAAAACAAACTGACAACGCCATGGCTTAAAAAATGAAAAAGACAAACAGAAAAACAAAAAAACAAAAAAACAATAGTAAACATGACACAACATAGAAAACTAAAAAATAAACAACACGAACCCAACCAAAAACTAGGGGTGATCTCAGGTGCTCCGGAAGGGTAAGCAGATCCTGCTCCACATGTGGCACCCGTCGTGTTGCTTATGTGATTACAAATCCGGTAAATAGTCTAATTCGGTAGGTCACATTCATGAAAGGGAAGGGGATTGTAGTTACGACGTAAGGAACATATCCGATATCATTTGTGAAACGGTTATTCCATAACGGTCAACCAACTCGTGATGGCGTCCGTAAAATTTACGAAGGGATGATTTCAACTTCACCATTTGGAACTCTTGGTTTAATAGCTTCCTTGTGAGCAGCAACCCTCTATCAAGAAAATCATGATAGGAAATGCAAGCACGGGAATATCGTATATATGGTGTTAATATCCTAAGCACCAAGCTAAATACATATACATTGTTTCCGCACTCTATTTTAACATCTTTAATTTCGTAGCATGTTTAGATTAGAAAAAGGTCTTTAGGATTGTTTTAATAGTAATAAAGGATAACGCTATTCTATTAGAAAAAGGTGCATTCACATAAGAATAAATAACAGTATCATCCTATTATGATTGTGGCAGAGAATGTATTCGAACAAGGTCAACTAACATTCAACTGTCTTTGGTTTGTCATTGTTACAGCATTTTGACACCTCAAAATTATTGATCGTGCAGATACATTTTATTTAATGCAAATGCATATTTACTTGAATTCATACAACATAATTGGGAATAAACATTTAAAATACATGGAAAGTTGCATAATCGTTTGCCATGTTAAATACATGCATGATTTAAGACAAATAATCACTAACCTTCTGATAGATTTTATTTCGTTCCAACAAATGCCAACATTCGTCTGAAAATTCCCTACGATTCCAAAAGAAAATATCGCTACTCCACAAAAGATTTTGATTCTCGATTCGCACTATCTATAGGCTGAAACATGATTATAGTAGATGGCATTTAAATGAATACAAATCAACAATATTCTGAATCTTTAGATTGTCGGTTAACAAATATTCATAAATAGTGGGAACGAATTAATTAGGAAATATTAAAATGCGATGTATTAAATTAAAGACTCGTACAAATTGAGAGAAGTCTAAAAATCAAAGATACAAGGACAGAGGTAAGTGTTTCTCACGAATTGAAAAAAAACCCATTTTGCAGGTAATCAAAACACGAATAATGGTAAACATTTTATATTGTGATCCATAAAACAGAATAAGATGTAAACGTTTAAGAATTTGATCGCATGAATTTGGATCCAAAAGATTTGAGTTTTTTTCAAGTGTTTTAGAGCATTTAATTCTTAATTTTAAATATTTATATTTAAAAGATTTCGTCATTTGGAGAACATTGTGCGTTTGGTAAAAAAAACCTTTTAGGGATTGAATGGAATATGCCACAATGTCGTTGATTTAATCTGTATTTAGAAATTTACCATCCATTTTAACAAGTACTAAAATTAATACTGATTATATTTGTTTTAGATAGAGAAATATGTCATCCATATTGTGTGGACCCTGTAGGCGTAGAAACATACATAAAAATGCGGAGAAAATGTGCATTAAGTGCGGGGAAGGGTTGTGCACTGACTGCAAACAGAGTCACAGATCTATGAGTGGTACTAGTGATCACAAATTAGTTTCAATAGAAAACTATCTTAAAATTGAAAATATACCTATTAACTTGAAATGTGATAAGCATAACAAGAAGTTTGATAAGTACTGCAAAACACACGATGAAGCTATTTGCATGGACTGCATACCATCAAAACACAAACTTTGTTATAGCGTCGTTATTTCACTAGAAGAGGCAGCAAATCATGCAAAGAAATCAACAGCCTTTGATGACTTGACGACTTCAATAAAGGGCACTTTAGGAAACATAAAGAAATTTATGAAAACTTGCGATATTTCTAAGGAAAAAATCAAAACTCAGAAACAAAGTGTCAAAGATTCAATCAAAGCAATGCGAACACACTTAAACACTCATTTAGATGAACTTGAGGGAAAATTATTAGATGAGTTGTCACAACGATATAAAGAGTGTAGATTAGAATATAAAAAGAAAAGGAAACATTTGAAAAAAACAAAAAAGGATATCATAACATTAAAAAGACAAACATCACAGTTAAAGAGGTTTGGATCCGATTTACAAGTATTTCTTAGAACTCGTGAAATCAACAAATTAATCCACGAAGAGGTATGCCAAGTAGAATCGACGACGAGTGCAATGCCGGATTACAAGATAGGAGTTGAGATGCATGCAGGTATTAATACATTGTTGAAAGATGTGGATAACTTTGGAACAATTAAAATTGAAGAAAACACAATCAGTTTACCATATAAACATGTAAAAGCAGGTCAAGCTCAAACGGTTCATTCACCGGCCGATCAATCTTTTGAGCATACCAAACTGCAGTTCCGACAAAAATTCCAAATACAAGCACGAACTGATAGAATGAATGTCTGTGGGTGTGCAATTTTACCAACCAGTCATATATTGATTGCCGATTACAATGGAACGGTTATTATGGAGTATAGTGAAGGCGGAAAGTATATCCGTGACATACCCGTATCTAGAAGACCTTACGATCTGACGGTAATAGATACGGATAATATAGCAGTTTCGTATGGAAACTGTATGGAGATATTGAATCTTAAAAACAACGAAGTTTTAACCAAAGAAACATTCGAATGGAATTGTTGGGGAATTTCATATTACAATAAGAAAATTTATGTCGTAGTCTTCACTGAAGGAATTCAGGAATTTGATATATCAACGAAGTGCAAACGTTTGATTTTTGAGAAACATAAGGAACCTGATGTTCTTTATATAACAACTGCGAAAGACAGAATGTATTGTACATCTTCTGACAAAGGCATAGTGTACTGCTGCAGTATGCAGGGTGAAACTCTTTGGTCATTCACTGATGAATCTCTTGTCTACTCTAGAGGAATATCAGTTGACCGTGGTGAAAACGTGTTTGTTGTAGGAAGAGATTCTAACAATCTGATGATGATACGACACGATGGGAAAGACAGTAAGACGTTACTTACTGAATCTGACGGTTTGAACAATCCAGTCTCTCTACATTACAACCAGAAAAAGAAATTATTGTTAGTGTGTAACCAAGAAGATGGATATGTGTTTCTGTATAGTGTTTTATAGAAAAAATATTCATCTGAAGACTAAAAATATGCCCTTTAGTGTGATAGACGTTCATTTCTTGTACATCTAATTTTGATTGCTGCTGTGGTTTGGCAAATGGGATGGTATTGAAACGGTGAATTCTTTTTAACAATGTTCAGGATTTTTTTGGTGAAAGACAACTATAGATAATGAACTGTGAGGCGTGGTTTGCTTAACTAGACAGGTCGTGTACGCTATCTATAACTTACAATATTTTTGACAGTTGTCCATTTTTTGGATGTGTTTGAGCTTTTAATTTTGCCGTTTGATAAGGTACTTGTCGTTTTGAATTTTCCTCGGAGTTCAGTATTTTTGTGATTTTGCTTTTTACTTTCAGTCAGGACGTGGTTTTACGATTTATGTGGCTTTTTTTGTGTTATTATCTGTCCATACTGAAGCTCCGCTTCCGCTCGAGAAGGCTGGATTCTCCTAACCCAGAATTTGAAATCTGAAGCTTTGCAGAACTCGTTCGGTAATTTTTGTGATTCATGTCGACAGGTGAACTCAATTTGCGACAAAAAGACTACCGATGGTCGCCTCTTAATCTCAACATACAATATAGTTAGCTCATAATTATACGATTCACATTCAATCAAAATACAGATGACATCAAGCATTTTTTTTTTGTTGGGTTTGATTTTCACTGGGTTTCCTATGGCAGTTTTTGCATACTAGTGTTTTTCTTTGTTCTATTTATTTTTTTACTATGGCGTTGTCAAGTTTATTTTGATTTATTTTTTTAAATATCCCCTTGATATTTCAAGCCTCCAGTTTTAATGAGTTTCCCGCGTAGTTTTATTCACTGTAAAATCCGGTTAAACAATGTTAATATGTGTCTTTGTAATTTGTTTATTTTTCGATTTTTCATGGAACAATTTGAATATGAAGGGAACATGTCAGCAGGTATTTAAATTCTTTTACACAATTTCTAATTCAAACCGTCTATTAATATTGAATATATATAGATGTTGTCCAACTGTCAACATACTGCGTTCTGCATTAAATGTGATTTAATTCCACTGCATATATTACATTACTTCATTGTAATAATCAATATTATTTTTCACATTTAAAACTCTAACTATTCCTGTAAAGTTTGAAAAATAGGCCATCAAAATGTTTAAACAGTTGGTTAACCACTTTTTCCTTGCATGCAACGTTTGGCGATATTTCAATTATAAGGTTGTGCACTTTGTTCATGCGTTGATCTGTTTTCATAATTAAAATATTTTAAATTACAACGTTAAAACTGTTTGGGGATTGACTTTTGAAAAATTATACCAATAAAAAAATTATTCATGATAGTGTGGTTTTTATATTTGTATATATAACTTTTGTATCAAATAACTTTGGTAAAACTGAACAAAACTTTCATTGTACATAAGTTAAAATAATTTGCAATATATTTTTAAAATACGCAATAAAATCACTATAATATGATAATTTGTTGACAACAATAACATTATGCAAATGTGACTTTTAAAGGAAAACCATGTAAATAAATTATAATTTGTAATTATATATATTGTTATTTCTTTAAAGAATAAAGTAATATGTGCAGATAGTAGAATGGAAAAGAAATATATTTTTATGGTGATTATAATTGTCTCGGAATTTACTGTAATTCCTGGAGCCTTACGTGTGTACAAGAAAAGTAAGTCAAATTAGTAAAAAAAAAAAACAGAAAATAAGTTATCACAGTTAAGCACATTTGTCTTATTTCCAACGCCTTTTCATAAGTCCAAATCTGAATATAGAATGTTAATTTGGGATGGGGAAGAGAGAAAGGGATAAACGTACATTCGCTCTTATGTTGTTACACTACTGTCTAATGTTAGGAGGAGGGTTGGGATCCCGCTAACATGTTTAACCCCGCCAAATTCTCAATGTATGTCAAGTCAGGAACCAGTAATTCAGTGGTTGTCGTTTGTTTATGTGTAACATGTTTGTTTTTCGTTCATTTTTTGCAAATAAATAAGGCCGTTCTTTTTCTCTTTTTAATTGTTTTACATTGTTTTTTCGGGGGCTTTATTACTGATTGCGGTATGGGCATTGTTGAAGGACGTACGGTCACCTATAGTTATTTATTACTGTGTCATTTTGGTCTCTTGTGGAGAGTTGTCTCATTGACAATCTTACATCTTATTTTTAATATCTTGTTTCTATAAATACCTGTAAAAGCCGAAATTAAATGAAAGTACAGTTATTTAGTGACCAGATGCAGTTCTTCAAGGGTTTTAAAATAACACGTATTTGAACTGAATTGAACTTTGAGAACCAAAATAGTGACTATTTCGTTTCTTTAATTTGGCGACAGTTTTTTGGTGGGGTTCGTGTTGTTTATTCTTTAGTTTTCTATGTTGTGTCGTGTGTGCTGTTGTTTGTTTGTCTTTTTCATTTTTAGCCATGGCGTTGTCAGTTTGTTTTAGATTTATGAGTTTGACTGTCCCTTTGGCATCTTTCGTCCCTCTTTTGAGACATATACTAGTACTCGATAATAAAAGCTTATTAACACGTTTCCATTGGAAATAATGCTAATATGATTTTTATCAAGGACAACGAAAACAAAGCTACTATACTTACTAGGACGAAATAACATCTTGCATAGTGTTATGTCAGGACAATTTTCTAAAATTGTCACATTTTTAAAACTTTCAGTTTTAAAGTTTTAAAAAAAATATCGCTGTATTATTTGAACTCATAATGACAACCACTTTCCAGCAAAATGTCTGGTATAATGATCGTTTTTGTAAAGTAGATATATTCTTTGCAAGATATTCAACACAATTTGTGTGATCAGACAGTCATGATGGAAATCTAAATACTGTTTTCAAGCATTTTAGCTTTTCAAATGAAAGGACTCTTTGGTGTAAGAATCAGTCTTTACTCTAACAGATTTTATGCGACATTTCTCGTTAAGAATAAACATCGGTATTGTTCAAGAAAAAGATAGCACTTGAAATTTCTACTTCATAAATTTCAAAATGAGGTATTATAAATAATCAAGCAAAACGATCTTCCTCCGTACAAAGTTTGACTCTATGGTTGTTTAAGAAGATTTTAAGATGGGGCCAGAGAAACTTTGTGAATGGAAAATAAAATAAGTAGTCCTTTACATATTTTGTTGCGATTGTGTTTTTATCTTTAACAGAAGTACTAATGTACCATTTTAGTCTCACATATCCTTTTTTTTTTATATGTAGTGAAATGTGGATCCAATGATTACAACCCCATTCGTCAGACTTGCTGTAATGGCGTAGTATCTACTCCTGCTGGATTGTCATGCTGCAGTACACAAGCTTATAATCCAAAGTTGTCGGTCTGTTGTCAGGGTGTTGTTCATTCCAAGAATGGCTCTTCATGCTGTAAAGACCAGGCTTATTATCAAATATTAGAAACCTGTTGCATTGATGCGCTGTACCCGGTAAGGGATGGTTATTGCTGTGGAAATAATATTTATAATCCGACTACCGAAAAGTGTTGTGAAGGATCGATTAACCAGAATGTTGAACCAGAATACAAATGTTGCGCAGACAAGGCGTATAGTCAAGCATCAGAAACATGTTGTTTTGGTAAACTGTTTTCACCAGAAGGATTGGGTTGTTGTGGAGACCAGACATACATCCCTCAGGATGAAACCTGTTGCAACGGAACAGTCACTGAACTAAGTGGTTCATCTTGTTGTGGTAAATTGTCATATGATCCAGCTGACCAGACGTGCTGCAATGGTGCTGTTAAGGAGGCAAACTTTGTATGTTTCGGAAATACGCAGGAAATTATATCAAAATATTTTGTAAAGTGAACGCATATTCACTGACTACGTTTTACCATAGATTTCTATTATTTCCCTTTAGTAATATCAATTATTTACTATTTGTTGCAAAGCCTAAGACTTCCAGTCTTTTTTGAAAATATATGATTTATACTAAAACCGTATAAATCTAAATTGATGTTTAAAAACACATTATTAAAGAAACAGTTTTTTTTAAATTTTGTTATTTGAACAATTATATTTATCTGGAAATCTGGAATGTACATACAATTTTGACGGATAATAGCAGAAAAGGATACTTTTTCGAATTAAGAATAATAACATGCATTTGATTAACATGTAGTAGATATCTAAATGTTTGAGGCAGATATGAATATACTAGTATATCTTTTGTGTTGACACTGAAGTTGTTTTATTTTATTCATAATAATTCAAATACTTTGTACACAAAAAATGTACTTGAAGATGATGATAATTGTTTTTGCATTTGACCCCTTTTCACATTATTATATAGGAAACAAACATTGTGTTTAAGTTTGTTTGATATATAGACATGGCACAGAGACTTGTCTAAATATCAACAAAAGGACGAATTATGCGACTGTTTGTTTTACTACTAGTATTTTCATTCAATTAATTGGCAATTTTTAAATGAAGTCATACTTATTTATCATCATCCTAAGTTTTTGAAGAACATACAAATACCAATACAATTTTTGTCTGATGCTTGGTCCGTTTCGGTGTGTGTTACATTTCAGTGTTGTGTTCTCTTCTTATATTTTATGCGTTCCCTCGGTGTTAGTTTGTTACCCCGATTTTGTTTTTTGTCCATGGCTTTATGAGTTTTGAACAGCGGTATACTACTGTTGCCTTTGTATATCTTTTTTTGGGTTATCAAATTGCTCATTAAGTATCTTTACATTCTGTATGATATACTGCATATTCAGCACAATATTTGGGGATCAAAATAGATGGATAAGTCAGATAATTATCTTTACAATACCGATATGGCGTAGAATCGAGCAGTTCAGTCAATGAGACCAATAAAGTTGATCAATATTATTACAGTTGATGCGACTGTTGTATAAGTGAGAGGTTTAGCGCTATAAAACCAGGTTTAATCCACCATTTTTTACATTTGAAAATGCTTGTACCAAGTCAGGAGTATGACAGTTCTTGTCCATTCGTTTTTGATGTGTTTTGACTTTTTGATATATCTATTTATTCATTACGTATTAAAAAAATGTGTATCTCACTAAGTTATTTCTCAAATAAAATTCAGATTAGTTTTTCATCAGATTGACAGAGATATTATAATGGACTCTGTGTTAGTGGTGTCATCCATTCCATCAGTCATATTTTCATTGATCAATCTACTGTGGTCACATTTGTGTATAAATTAAAACTGAAAAATATTTCGTCAAGTAGTATTCATAAATCATATAATTGTAGGTTTACATTACCCACATAAGATCAGGTACAGCATATAAATTGTAAATTGAAATTCTTTTAAAAGAAAGTCTTGTTCCAAGTCAGAAAAATGGCCATTGTTATATTATAATTCTTTTCTGTTTGTGTTACGTTTTAACGTTGTGTTTCTGTTGTGTCATTTGTTTCCTCTTATATTTGAGTGTGAATTCGCATTGCTATAAGACGTGTCACCGCACTTTCTATCCAAAATATATGTATTTAGGTTTGATGTTATATTTGTTATTCTCATCGGATTTTGTCTGATATTTAGTTCGTTTTGTTGACAACCAAAGATGAAGTGTACTGAATGGACAATAAAAATTATTTCGAATACACTAATAACAAGAGAGAAACTGTGAATAACATTAAAACAAATTCATTTTTTTTTTATTATTTTGTCATACGGCGAATTAAGTTTTTTAAACTCTAGGTTTTCATTTTTTTTATATTGAAATTGAGGTTACTGGTCCATGAAAACAATTAAAAAACAAAGAAGTATCATATTAGATCTATCTACGGCAGAAGTCTTTAAGAATATCAGGTAATTATTTTTCATTTGAATACAAATTGACCAAACGAGTTGATTTTGTTGTTTTTCTTTAATTTCACAATATTGTTGTCTATTTGTATACAGATTTTTATAGCTTATTTATCTTAACAACGGTTTCTGTTTACCAATTTTTACTTCCTGGTTTTGGAAAAGAATTGAACTTCGTCTTTTGAAACTGTTTTTGTTTCTGATAAAATGTATCCGGGTAAGCGCTTGAAATACACTTCTTATATGTTTTTTTGTTTTCATTATCTTCACTTTTCATTTAATTTGAAATATCTTTGTCTAAATTATGTTCTCCTATTTATTTGTATTGTAGTTCTGTTATATTATGTTGTCATTTCAATGTTATATTTAACATTGCCATTAAAGTGCGAGGTTTGGCATGCCACAAAACCAGGTTCAACCCACCATTTTTTTCCCATTAAAAATGTCCTGTACCAAGTCAGGAAGATGGCCATTGTTATATTATTGTTCGTTTCTGTGTGTGTTACATTTTAACGTTGCTTCGTTTGTTTTCTCTTAATTTTTAGTATAAATTCACATGGCGATAAGACGTGCCACGGTACATGTCTATCCCAAATTCATGTGTTTTGTTTTGATGTTATATTTGTTATTCTCGTGGGATTTTGTCTGATGCTTTGTCCGTTTCTGTGTGTGTTACATTTTTATGTTGTGTCGTTGTTCTCCTCTTATATTTAATGCGTTTCCGTTGGTTTTAGTTCGTTACCCCGATTTTGTTTTTTGTCCATGGATTTACGAGTTTTGAACAGCGGTATACAACTGTTGCCTTTATTTAAATGTTAATTCATGTTTATGTATTACCTAAAATTATTACACCAGGGCTTTCGATATCGCAAACTATAGTCAAAATATTTACTATAGTGGAGAAGGTTCACGAAGGGTTAAAATTAGCCCTAAATTGTTTATGTGTTTTAAATCGGGCCAAAAAAGTTACAAATTTCAAATAAAAATACTTGTGATAATACTATTAAGACAAAAATATACTTTTCTTTACATTTTTTTGAAGATATGACTCCTTAAGCATGTTAAATATGATGATTTTGTGCAATTTCCAGACCTAAATGCTATAGAAACACTTTGGCCGCTACTTAAGATAAAAAGAAAATCGGGATTGTGCTTGATGTTCATATCATACGGCTAATGTTCTCCGCATGGAATAAGAAAATCCTTAGTATTTAGAATAATTTATACTTTTGCAAACAGTAAATTTATAAAAATGATATATAACTAACTAACTACAGAATGAAAACGAATATGTAAAACAACCTAAATCAGCACATAAAAATAGCAAAGTCGAACAACGTATTACATGTTAGCCTCTATGTTATTGTTGGGTTTTTTTTGCATGCTTTGAACGACAAAATTATTTTATATCTCTACCTGTGTGACGTTTACATTCTGACATCACGTCAAACACGCAACTCTACACCAGAGTAAATGTAAATCTAGCCATTCAATTACAGGACTTAACATATTTCAATCCTTCTGCGATGATTAAGCATACAGAAATAAAATACAAAAATAAGTAATAGGCGATGAACGTGGTTGTTAAATTTGATATATGCTTCTTTGTTAAATATTTGTTTGTTTTGTTCTGATTGATATTGTGACACGGTGATGACTGCTGTACCCCTATTTTTGACCATTATACCTATTCTATATAATAAAGAAGATGTGGTATGAATGCCAATGAGGCAACTCTCCACAAGAGACCAAAATGACACAGTTATTAACAACTGATGTGTTAACACATCGTTGTCAATATAATGGACGTTGATGCGACTGTCATACAAGTGAGAGTTTTTGCGCTATATAAAACCAGGTTTCAATCCCCCATTTTCTACATAAGAAATTGTCTGTATCAAGTCAGGAATATGACAGTTGTTGTCCATTCGTTTGATGTGTTCTATCTTTTGATATGTCATTTAATTAGAGACTTTCCGTTTCCTCGGAGTTCAGTATTTTTGTTATTTGACCTTTTATTGAAATATGGAATTGCTCATTAGTACAGGGCTAAATTAATAAAATGTCGGAATGATATAGTACAATGAGAAACCTAAAGAGTAGATCATTAGTAATTTTCATAACATCTTTTGATATGATCCTTTAGACACTAAAAATGCCTTGCTATTCTTGTCAACGTTTTGATTTATTTGGCATTCTATCACTCTAAAGAACTGGTAGTTATGAATTTATTCCAACTAAAGTCGAAAGTCTAACAATGATTTACTATACACTGTGGTTTGTGTAGGTCGTTTGTTATTGAATATATAACATTTTTTCATTCCAAAAAAAAAGAAACAGATATTTTTTTAATAAGGCAACTAAAACAATATCAGAACATATCCGAAAAAAAATCTGCTAAGCTTATCATAATGTTTTGAAATAACACAGCGTTTGCTACAAAAAAGGTTTCATAAGTTCAAATATATATATATTGAATATGTATTCTCACAGGAATTTTAAAACGAACAACAAGATAACGGATTTTATAAAGTAAAATAATAAAAAAACTGAACTCAAAGGAAAATTCAAAACGAAAATTACATGTGGATGTTATAAAATTGATTTTAATACTAAGCAATTTGTTTTAGGTTATACAGTATGTCATTTAGCATTGTTTGCGGACCTTGTAGTCATTTGAACTTACGTACCATTGCACAGAAATGGTGCACATATTGTGAGAACGGTGTATGTGTTAAATGCGAACTTGCTCATAGGTCAATGGAGGTGATTGCAGACCACACACTGATATCAGTCGACCAGTATCGTTACATTAGACATGTACCTGTTAACTTAGTATGTGATCAACATGACAAAAACTTTGATCTTTACTGCAAAACGCATGACGAACCTATATGCAGAGATTGCTTTTCCTTACAACACAAACAATGTTCTGATGTCGTTATGTCATTTGATGAGGCAACGAAAAATGCAAAACAGTCAACAGCCTTTGCGGATGTGGTTGATTCAATCGATGTCGCATTAGTTAACATGGAATATTTCATCAATAATCGCTATGAGGCGGTACAAAATATTGAATTAGAAGAACACTCTATTAGAAAAGAAATAAGTAAAATTCGTTTTAACGTAAACAAACATTTGGATGAACTTGAGAAAACCCTGTTTATATGAGTTATCCAGGCGGTATGAAAAATGCAAATCAAAATATGGAAAAATTCTGAAAAATTTGAATGAAACAGATATAAAATTCAAACTACTACAACAAAAAACCTCACAGCTGCAGAGTGTCGGGTCCGATTTACAGATATTTCTTGGAACTCGTCAGATCAACAAATTGATCCACGAAGAGATTCAAACTGCCAAAGCATTAACGAGTTCGATCCAGAATTATGCTTTAGAGATAAAAATGCACCCGGGAATAATTTCATTTCTAAAGAATATCAATATTTTTGGAAAAATTAAAGTTACGGAAAACACCACCAGGTTAACATACAAACACGCAAAAGCTGACCAAGCTCAAATGATCCCTCTCGATTTCCCAGTGCTTCAATTGCGACGAAATGTCAAAATCAAAGGAAAAAAGAATGAGATGAATGTTTGCGGATGTGCGATTTTACCAAATTCTAATGTGTTGTTTGCCGATTATGATGGAAACAACGTAATAATGAAGTATAATGAAAACGGAAGGCACATTCGTGATATTTCTGTCTCTGGGAAACCGTTTGATTTGACAGTTATAGACTGCGACCGTATTGCAGTTTCATATAGTAAATATGTTGAAATATTAAATATAAAAATCAACAAAGTTCTTGCAAAGGTACCTTTCAAATGGGCCTGTTCGGGAATTTCATATCAGAATGGATCGTAAATGAAGGTATAGTGGAGATAGATATGTCAGGTAGCCGACTACGTACTATTGGTGGAAAATATGCTGGCCCATGTGTTAACTATATATGCACAACAAAAGACAGAATTGATTGTACGGACAGTGACAATAACTTAGTATACTGTTGTAGTATGAAATGTGAAGATATCTGGACATTCACTGACCAATCTCTCGACGGTGTACAAGGAATATCAGCTGACGGCAATCAAAATCTGTTTGTTGTAGGTAGGAATTCTGAAATCCTTTTGATAATTCAATATGACGGGAAAGTCAGTAAAACGTTACTTACAAAATCTGAGGGAATAGAAAAACCAATCCCCCTGGACTATAATAAAGATAAGAATGTATTGTTGGTTTGTAGCCAAGTAAAGGGAGAAGCCTTTCTTTATAATGTAGTATAAATATGTTCATACTAAAAACTCCTTGTAAATATCATTCTTTATGTATGTTATTAAGTATTCAGAGGATGAAGTAAGAAATTTCATGTTTTCAAATGACATAATTTTAAGGATTACCATATATCCATTTCGTATTTCACCTTTTCTTACACCTCGGCACATTATGAATATTATTTTTAATATTGTATGATGGAAATCCTATGAATTAATTATAATATTAATTATTTAGTAATTATTATTGCCTCAATTCCGTCATCTGCACATAATTAAATGTTTCCTTATGTTTTAAGGTGTACATATTTGTTACAATTATACCCTATAGGTAAACAAATAATAAAGGAATATAAGAAACTGAAAATGAATTGAAAAAGAGGGACGAAAGATACCAAATGGACAGTAAAATTCATAAATCTAAAATAAACTGACAACGCCATGGCTAAAAATGAACAAGACAAACAGACAAACAATAGTACACATGACACAACATAGTAAACTAAAGAATAAACAACACGAACCCCACCAAAAACTAGGGGTTATCTCAGGTGCTCCGGAAGGGTAAGCAGATCCTGCTCCACATGTGTCACCCGTCGTGATGCTTATGTGATAACAAATCCGGTAAATAGTCTAATTCGGTAGGTTTCATTCATTAAAGGGAAGGGGATTGTAGTTACAACGTAAGTAAAAGAAGAGGGACGAAAGATACCAAAGGGACAGTCAAACTCGTAAATCTAAAACAAACTGACAACGCCATGTCTAAAAATGAAAAAGACAAACAGAAAAACAATAGTACACATGACACAACATAGAAAACTAAAGAATAAACAACACGAACCCCACCAAAAACTAGGGGTGATCTCAGGTGCTCCGGAAGGGTAAGCAGATCCTGCTCCACATGCGGCACCCGTCGTGTTGCTTATGTGATTACAAATCCGGTAAATAGTCTAAATCGGTAGGTCAAATTTATGAAAGGGAAGGGGATTGTGGTTACGACGTAAGGAACATATCCGATATCATTTGTGAAACGGTTATTCCATAACGGTCAACCAACTCGTGATGGCGTCCGTAAATTTACGAAGGGATGATTTCAACTTCACCATTTGGAACTCTTGGTTTAATAGCTTTCTTGTGAGCAGTAACCCTCTATCAAGAAATTCATGATAGGAAACGCAAGCACGGGAATATCGTATCAATTGGGAGATATATACCCCGTATGCAGGTGCTGCTGGAATGTTGCTACTTAGAAATGGAAAGTTCACAATTGGAAAGCTGAAATCATCTCTTTTGTCGTAAAGTTTTGTCTTCAACCGACCCTCATTGTCAATTTCTAGATGTAAGTCAAGATATGAAGCCGACTTAACTGTATCTGTAGTATCCTTTATCTCCAATTCGATGGGATAGATGCGATCCACATAGTCACCAAATTTTGAATTGTTTAGTGAAAGAACGTCATCTATATAGCGGAAAGTAGAGTTAAAGGATATTGCTAACTTCTTATCTTTCTTCCTAAGAAGTTCCTGCATGAAGTCAGCCTCATAATAATAAAGAAACAAGTCAGCAAGTAGAGGGGCACAGTTTGTTCCCATTGGGATGCCGACAGTCTGTTGAAAAACACTTCCTCTGAACGTAACAAATATGTTGTCAATCAAGAAATCAAGCATCTTGATAATATCGGTTTCAGAGAATTTTTTGTTTGAATCAGAATGGTTGTTTACAAAGTAGGATTTATCCCTCCCTAAGACAAGATACTTGTATCTACGTTGGCCATTCTTTTTTATGAAGCAAAGTAATACCAATTCTTTTAATTTGTCTTTTAGTTTGGAATGTGGAATACTTGTGTAAAGAGTAGAAAAGTCAAATGTTTTAATACTGTTACAAGATGAAAGAGATTTAGATTGTATGTTCTTTGGAATTTTTAAGTATCCACATCTGATTCACGCCACCTCTAGAATAGGCAGTTTCACAATAACATATGCGATATCATTTGTAAAACGGTTATTCCATAATGGTCAACCAACTACTGATGGCGTCCGTAAAATGTACGAAGGAATGATTTCAACTTCACCATTTTGAATCTTGGTTAAATAGCTTCCTGGTGAACAGCAACCCTCTTGAACTTTGGATTTTAACTGGCTGTCAGTGACCTCGAGTACTCTCAAATCGTATTTTCTTTTTAATTTGACATGTTGATACTATTTGTAATGTTGGTTTTTTTTTTGTTATTTTGTTATGTAATGTTAACTTGCTATAAAACCAGGTTCAATCCACCATTTTCTACATTAGAAAATGCCAGTACCAAGTCAGGAATATGACAGTTGTTATCAATTCGTTTGATGTATTTGGACTTTTGATTTTGCCTTTTGATTTTGGACTCTCCTTTTTGAATTTTCCTCGGAGTTCAGTATTTTTGTGTTTTTACTTTGTATCTAGTCTATACACAAGCTTTGATTGTTTGGAAGTACTATTAATTTTACTTTTTCGTACTTTTCTTACTTCTTACTTCTTACTTCTTTTATACTGTATTTATATCAAACTTCCGGCACCTGTCAAAGTTGATGTTTTTTTTCCTGAAATTGTTGAGCATTGCACAGCGGTATATTACTTTAACTTTAATTTGTCATCCCTTATTTTTATTAACTTTTAATTTATATTGTATCGTATATTAAATGCATTTGTTCAGTGTATGATCATTTGTGTTACTACGTTTTTTGATTGAGTTAAGCCATTCTGTTTCTTTCTATGTTGTGATGTTACACTATCGTTTCAGATAAGGGAGAAGGTTTTGTACCATTTAAACGTTTAATCCCGCTGCAATTGCTTGCACCTGTCCTGTGTCAGGAATCTGATGTTCAGTAGTTGTCATTTGTTGATATATATATAAATATCAAAGGTACCAGAATTATAATTTAGTACGCCAGACGCGCGTTTCGTCTACACAAGACTCATCACTGACGCTCTTATCAAAATATTTATAAAGTCAAACAATTATAAAGTTGAAGAGCATTGAGGATTCAAATTTCCCAAAAATTGTGCCAAATACGGCTAGGGTAATCTATGCCTGGGATAAGAAAATCCTTAGTTTTCGAAAAATTGAAATTTTTGTAAGCTTTCATAAGTGTTTCTCGTTTCTCGTGTTTTTTTTTTAATAGATTAGACCGTTGGTTTTCCCATTTAAAGGGTTTTACATTAGTAATAATTTGGGACCCTTTATAGCTTGCTGTTCGGTGTGTTCCGAAGAAGACCGTACCTTGAATTTTAATGGTTTACTTTTATAAAGTTTGACTTTGATGGAGAGTTGTCTACATACAGTCTCTTTTGTTGAAGGGAGAAAAATAAGAATTATGTATGTGACTCATTCTTTTGAAAGTTATCCGTTTTGTTGACGATGCTACTCTGTTATTCATGTTTTTGTCAAGAAAATAAGACCGTGTTTCTGTTTCATGCCCTATTGAAACCTATTTAAATCTTTGAACATTATATTGTAAGAATATAATTTAAATTAAAGTTATTTTACTATCAACAACAAAAAACTATTTAATGTCAACACGGTTCTGTTCACATGATATTATATGAATATTAATTCATCCTATATCATAAAATGAATGTCGTCAAAGGAGTGATATTATCATAGAAACTTAAGGAATATCAGGTCTAGGTGACAACTATAGGTAAGATACAAATTCAGATTTATGGCTAGAACGGCTTAAATTGTGTTATTTTTATTTATTAGATTAGATGATACCGATTTAAAATAAATCACTAATGTTGATTTAATAATGCGAACAGATATTGAAATATAGTGTGGAATCGCATTGCCATATTATTCCGAATGTATACAAAAAAGTAAAATCACAAAAATACTAAACTCTGAGGAAAATTCAAACGGAAAGACCCTAATCACATGGCAAAATTAATTGACAAACACATCAAACGATTGGACAACAACTATCATAATCCTGACTTGGTATAGGGAAATTTCAATAAATGAAATGAAATTTAGTTTGTGGTGATTACGTACTTTCTGGAAAGGATGAACGCCATATATACGCAAATATTACCACCAAATTCATTAGACGATATAAGATTTAGACATAACGGCCATGTCATATTTAGATGTGCAGATGTTTGAAGACGAGTGATTATTTTGTCAAATAGTTTCAAATTGGGAGGTGTTTTCGAAAATGATTAAGACTGACGAACGTCTGGCAATGAATGACATATCTGGGAAAATCTCAAATCGACCCGCTGCATGTCAATCACATATACCAAAGGACTTTTAGGAGTTTTGAATGTTCGATGGATATTTTTCGCCTCTACTTTAAATGAAACTCAACTCATCATAGATACCTAACATAACATCGGGTACGCATGGCGCTCGTTTCGTCTCCATGAGACTAATGAGTGGCGCTAGATTAAAAAAGGCATAGTCGAGACAGTGTTTTTAGATATTTATCTGCTGATTCAAGAATGTTATTAGTTGTAATATAGATACGGATTCTCCCTTATAAGTAAAGACAACAGTAGTATACCGCTGTTCTAAAGTCATAAATCAATTGAGAGCAGAAAAAACTCCGTGCTACATGTTAAACCCAAGGGAAAAACATCTCCTTTAAGAGGAAAACCTAAGAGCAACAGAAAAACTGAAGTGCAACAATTTTTTATAACAAATGCCATATTTCCGACTTGGTACAGTACATTTGAAAACAAAAATGGTGGGTTGAACCTGGTTTTATGGCTAACTAAATCTGCCGTTTATATGGCAATGTTAAAAAATATCGCTAAAATTACAACATTATGTGACAGAAATACAGTACAAACAAACGCAAGAATACTCATCACAAAGAAACGCACAAATACGTAATATAATGGTCGTTATCACATGAAAACCACAAAATAACAACGAATATCTTCCATTGACGACAGACAACACAGGACATCACAAACAGTGAAGTATTTTAGTAAGGAATATTTAATCTGGAAATCTATACAATTAAATGTAAAAGGTATTTTCACGATACTGGTTCAAACAATTATAATGGTATAGAATAAACTGATAAGTGTTTTTTATCAATAAATCTTAGATCTTTTTAAAGCGATAGTTTGTGGTTAAATTTCAAAAAATGTCAAGCGGTCTTGTGTCATTTAACATTTCCAAAAACATTCTTTTTTATTCATCATTTCTTTATGTTTTATACTTTTCATACAATAATACAAAAGTGATTCAAATTTCGATATGGTTGCTTTTGAATTTTTATTTACATATGATACGATCGAATGCATAATACGCATAAATATGGACCACTTGAATATAAGTAGGTATTTAATAAACAAATATGTTTGAACTTCATGACGCAAGCGGGACGGGATGAATGCATTATTAAAACATCACGCGTTATCAAAGTTGCCTATTTCATATTAATGATTTATCGTGTTTTCATTGCAAATTGGAACCTAACTCTTATAATCTATGAATCCAAAAATAAGGAAGAAAATACAATCGTGTAATATAGCTTCAATTTAACAAATGCTTTATCTAACATATCTGTCGCTGTTATTATCATGTTACAAAAGATGGTATAACTATCAAGTTTTGGTTCTATATCTTTTGTATGAGTTAAATACCCAACATACATTACGCTTAAAATCATCGAGATAGTATTGTCACAATAAAGTATTCCGCAATGAAGTTAATATTTTGAATAAAGATGTGGCATAAATCTGAATTCTGTGATTAATAGTTGATAGAAAGTCATCATTTGAACTAATTTACCTGGCTTATGTTAATACTAGTACTATTGTTTTAGGTACAAAAGTATGTCATCAGATATTCTTTGCGGACCCTGTGGTCGTACCGACAAACATGGAAATGCACAAGAATGGTGCTACAATTGCATGGAAGGTGTTTGTCATGACTGCGAGCAGGTTCACAGATACCGGAATGTCACTCGAGATCACAAATTAATACCAATTGACGACTTTCATGAAATAGAAAATGATTGTGTCAATATGAAATGTGATAAACATGGAAAAGTGTTTCACCTTTATTGTAAAACACACGACGTTGCTATTTGTGTTGACTGCTTGCCCTCACAACACAAACATTGTAATGCTTTCGTCATTTCTATACACGAAGCAGCAAAAAATGCAAAGAGATCTACAGCATTTGAAGATTTAGATGATTCAATAGGCAATGCTTTAGATGCAATTAAACATTTCAACAACAGTTGCAATGCAGCTGGGCGTAGTATTGAACTGCAAGAACAGACTGTCAAGAAATCAATTCGGGAAATGCGATTTAAAATTAACAAAAAGTTGGATGAAATTGAAAAAAAAATGTTAGATGAATTGTCAGAGCAATATGGAAATTGTAAATCAAAATATACAGAAGTCCTGAATCAGGTGAATAAAATGGATAAGAAAATACAGGGACTCCGAGAACAAACATCCCAACTGAAACATATCGGATCTAACATAAAGGTATTTCTAAGAACTCTTCAGCTCAACAAATTAATCCAGAACGAAGTACAAACCGTCAAATTGGTGACTACCACCATGCAGGAATACAAGTTCGGTGTTGAAATACATCCGAGACTTATTTCATTAGTAAATGATGTTGATAACTTTGGAAAGATTAAAGTTGATGAAAAAACCATGAGTTTGCCATTCAAGGATGCAAAGGTTGGCCAAGCTCAGATGGTACAAATAGCTGCGGATCAATCTTTTAATCGTACAAGGCTACAGTTGCGACAAAAGTTCAAACTCAATCGAAAAAATAATGTTTGTGCTTGTACAGTTTTGCAAAACGGCCAGTTATTGATTGCAAATGTCCATAGCTACGTGTATAGCGAAATAATGGAGTATAATGAAGATGGAAGGCATATCCGAGACATACCAGTACCTGGGAAATTGTTTGATTTGACAGTTATAGACAATAATCGCATAGCAGTTACATATGGTAATCATATGATGATAATGGATATCGAAAACAACAGGGTTGACACAAAAATAACCTTCGAACGGAGGTGTTTAGGAATTTCATATGAAAATAAAATAATTTATGCATTAGTCGTTAACGAAGGAATCGTGAAGTTTGATACGTCAGGGAATCGATTACACACCGCAGACTGTAAGTTTATTGATCCGGGAAATGTTTTCTGTATAACTACAACAAAAGACAGGATACATTGTACCGACTATTACAAAAATGAAATCTATTGTTGTAGTATGACAGGAAAATACATTTGGACATTTACTGACAAATTTCCTGTCGATACTCAAGGGATATCAGCTGACAGTGAGCACAACCTGTTTGTTGTCGGGAGAAATTCTAACCACCTGATAATGATAAAACACAATGGGACAGTCAGTAAGGTGTTACTTACTGAATCGGACGGTTTGAACAATCCAGTCCCCGTTCACTATAACAGAGATAATAAATTACTGTTGATTTGTAACGAATCAAATGAGGATGCGTTTTTGTATAGTGTTGTATAGATATTGGAAAGGAAATATGCATTTAATCTAATTTTATCTTTTTAACGTGGCGGAATTGATGTTAAATGTGTCTTTTAGAAAAACAGATAGAACTATTCAAACCAATCATTGCACGTTGGAAAGGAACATGCAACACTATAATCAAATCTTAGAGAATGTAGCGAAAAATAATCTGCTATACATACATTATGATATATCATTCAATAAATTATTTGTCTAAACAGTTTATGTTGCAGATTCGAGAATTTGATGTTTAGTAGTGTCGTTTGTTGATGTGTTTCTCGTTTCTGTTTTTTTTCATATATAGTTTACCGTTGGTTTTCCTGTTTAAATGGGTTTTTTTTTTGCGCCTGTCCCAAGTCAGGAGCCTCTGGCCTTTGTTAGTCTTGTATTATTTTTAATTTTAGTTTCATGTGTATAATTTGGAGTTTTTCATTATCACTGAGCTAGTATATATATTTGTTTAGGGGCCAGATGAAGGACGCCTCCGGGTGCGGGAATTTTTCGCTGCATTGAAGACCTATTGGTGACTTTCTGCTGTTGTCTGTTCTATGGTCGGGTTGATGTTTCTTTGACACATTCTCCATTTTCATTTTCAATTTTATTACGCTTTTTAAAAAATTTTTGGGCCCTTAAATGTTTAAATTCCGGTGTGAACCAAATTCCGTGTTGAAAACCAATCAAAGTATACTTTTACATATTGTGACTTGGTTGGAGAGTTTTTCCATTGGCATATATCTATTAAGCTTGTTACAAATTATGAGACGTAGTGTGATTACCAATGAGAAAACCAGAAATCAAATCAAGTAAATTTAATCAATTGGAAAGAACCGTGCGGCGGCAAAAAATGAAAGCTATAAAAACGTCATGAAGCAATTCAAACAAATTACATCAAAACAACTTACGTAAATATATAAAAATATGAAGATGTGGTATGATTGCCGTTGAGACAACTCTCAACAAGAGACCAAATTACACAGACATTAATACCTATTGGTTACCGTGAGGCCTTCAAAAATGGGCAAAGTCCATACCACATTGTCAGTTATAAAAGGCCACGAAATGAAAAATGTAAATTATTTTAAACGGAAAACTAACGCCTTTATTTATGTGAAAAATAATGAACGAAAAACAAATATGATATACAACAACAAACAACAACCACTGATTTACAGGCTCCAGTCTAGGGACATGTACATACAGAGTCTGTTGGATTGATATCGTTTGAATGTGCACAAGCTGAAGCACACATGATAGACATGAACCAATTACAATCACCGAAAAAAATATTCTCCTGACTTGAGTTAGGGTCATCAAGAATGTAGCGGAGTTGAACATGGTTATGAGCGCTCGAACCTCCCAGTGTTTTAATAGTAAGAAAAGATATAAAAAGAATTGTAAAATATTAATAACAATTGGCTAAACTTAAAAGATCCGAAGGAAAAAATGTTAACACAAATACCGAATTCCAAATGCAAAGTCCACAAAAACGACAAAATCAAACTTTATCAACCAACAGAACGATTGAAAAACAATTGCTATGTTCCTGGCTTGGTACATGCTTTTTCTGAAGAAATGTGTGTTAGACCTAGTTTAAAGATAGCGGAATCACCTTTGTGAATAGTTCGATGCGAAATTAGATGAGCAACTCAAACAGACATATAAGATAAATTCGACAACAATTGGGATCTAGCAGACAAAACTGTGCATACATAAGTCGCAGACAAGCAACACAACTGACTTCAAAATAAATGAAAAAAACATTTAAAGATCCTATAACGAATCTAACAAAAATGTTGCTGTAGTTGATAGTTAATCTGCTATCTAGTCGATGGTATATTGACAAAGAAGTCGATAAAAACACATTTGATAGTACAAAAGAGGGTCGAAAGATACCAGAGGGACAGTACAACCGCATGTTTTATACACTGTATAGATAAAAATTAAAATAACAAAAATACTGGAATCAGAGGAAAATCAAATCGGGAAGTCCCTAATCATGGCAAAATTCAAATTACAAAACACATAAAAAACGAATGAACAACAACTGTCATATTCCTCACTTAATACAGGCATTTTCAAAGTTAGAAAATGGAAGATTTAACCTGGTTTTATAGCGCTAAACCTCTCATTTTGTATGACAGTGTCATCAAATTCCGTTATATTGACAGTGATGCGTGAACTAAACGACATAATAAATAAAATAGTCAAAATATTGGTACAGCATTCATCATCGTGTTACAATTTTGAAAAGAACAATTGCTTCGCTTGTCTGTATTTTATACGTCACATATTTTTGTCGATCAATGTTTATACAAACAATTTTAAAATTTCACATAGGCAATGTTAGCATATATATATAGGGTTAAAAATTAAAATATGTAAGAATTAATTTCAGAAATAGAAATTTCCGACCAACCAACTTGTGATGGCGGCTGTACCATTTTTAAAGGGATGACCTCAATTTGACTATTAGAACTTCCTGGTTTATTATATGGCTTGTAAGCAGTAAACCTCTCAAGAAAATCATGATAGAAAATACCAGCTCTCGAATAAAGTATAAACTGGGAGATGTATGCTACGTTTATAGCACTGCATTTGTAGTTAGTAAATATATGAACGTGCAATTACATCCAAATGACTGATAGATGATAGTGTAACTAAGGAATGAAAGGTATATAAGTCTGTACAATAACAGGCAATTACTTTTAGATTGTTTACTCCATATCCGTTGATCAAACCACCTATTTTAATCCTCCACAGGACTATGAGGAAATACTTCGATTCCAGTACATTACTTGGAGGAAAATATTTATACAAGAGTTTGAATAATGTGTTAAATGAATTACACTTAATGGATACGTTTTTACATGAGGCTTATGAATATTAACAGACAAAGTTTTATTATATTCAATACGACGATAGATGAAGAAAAATGAACAATTGGAGGAGTAAATTAATGAACACCCCAAATTAATTCTACAATCATTTGAAGGTTTTATAAACGTACAATGTAATGAAACTGATAAAAAGGTCAACTCCGCAGCCGGCACCATGGAACTCCTTTTCTTTATCAAACGCAATCAATATACTGTACTATCTCTTACCACTTCTTCACAAATTCACTTATAGACGCTAGGGAAATATAGAACCTTCAATAACTATTAACATATTGCTCCTCCTTGCGTTCAGATAACTTGTTTCACATATAAGGCATTTCAAATACATCACCCCCTAGTTTTTGGTGGGGTTCGTGTTGCTTAGTCTTTAGTTTTCTATGTTGTGTCATGTGTAGTATTATTTGTCTGTTTGTCTTTTTCATTTTTAGCCATGGCGTTGTCAGTTTTTTTTTTTGATCTATGAGTTTGACTGTCCCTCTGGTATCTTTCGTCCCTCTTATTTTATGTATTACAGCGGCCTGTTTCACAAACAAATCGACGAAAGGGATCGAAAATTATAAGTCGACTTTTAGGGAATATTTGTTTCAAAGATAATAGCAGATATGTTACTTATGACGTAACTACATCCTTTTCTATAATGTGACCTACCTAATTATACTTATTTCCGCGTTTTGCAATTTGTTTATGGTTTTTTAAGATAATATTTATTTGAAACTTGAGAGAGAAAAAAAAGTGACTATTTCCTTTTAACTAATTGGCAACAGTAATTCTACAAAAGAAGTTGAAAAACGCCTCCATTTGAATTATTGCCAATATATTTTTTAACAAGGAAGAAAACTATACCTAGGGAAACAACATCTTGTTATATCAATTTCCCAAAATTATCACATTTAAAAAAAACAATAGTTTTAAAGTAAAAAAAAATCACTTTATTATTTGAACTCTGGTCTGGTATAATAGTAGTTTTTGTAAAGTAAATATTTTCTTTACATGATATTCAACACATTTTGTGTAATCATTGTTTTCAAAATGAGACAGTCATGATAGAAATCTAAATACTGCTATCAATCATTTTAACTTTTTAAATGTAAGAACTCTTTGGTGTAAAAATCTCATCTCTAAAAAGATTTTATGCAATATTTCTCGTTAAGAACAATTTAATCGGTATTGTTTAAGAAACCGATACCACTTACAATTTCTACCTCATAATTTGTTTTTTTGAGGTATTATAAATAATCATCCAAAACGACTTCCTCCGTACAAAACTTAAAGAATTTTCTTAGTGTATGTCTGATATAAGAAAATCCTTAGTATTTCGAAAAATTCAAAGATTTGTAAACAGTAAATTTATAAAAATGACTATATAATTGATATTCATGTCAACACCGAAGTGATGACTATTGAGCTGGTGATACCCTCGGGGACAAAACGTCCTGCAGCAGTGTCATCGATCCAGTTGTGTAAATAGTTATCAAAGGCACCAGGCTAATAATTCAATACGTCAGACGCGTTTTTCATCTACATAAGACTCATCAGTGATGCTCAGATGAAAATAGTTATAAAGCCAAACAAGTACAAAGTTGAAAAGCATTGACCCAAAATTCCAAAAAGTTGTGCCAAATACGGCTAAGGTAGTCTATGTCTGATATAAGAAAATCCTTAGTTTTTCGAAAAATTCAAAGATTTGTAAACAGTAAATTTATAAAAATGACTATATAATTGATATTCATGTCAACACCGAAGTGCTGACTACTGAGCTGGTGATACCATCGGGGACAAAACGTCCTGCAGCAGTGGCATCAATCCAGTGGTGTAAAAAGTTATCAAAGGTACCAGGCTAATAATTTGATACGACAGACGCGCGTTTAGTCTACACAAAACTCATCAGTGACGCTTAGATCAAAATAGTTAAAAAGCACACACAATAGTAATGAAATCAGGTACGGCTAGGAAATTGAAATTATCTTGTAGAAAAGTAAAATTACCTTAAAAGGATTCGCCGTGTTAAACATTAAAATCTTCCAACTTATCCCTAAATAGTTTGTATTGTAGACTTTCTCTATGTGTATTTTTCGTTATTTATTTTTCTGTTCTTTCCCACATCTGAATAAGCAAATACTTTAATTCAAAAGGATTCAGATAGAAACATTTGCCAGTTATACACTGAATCAATACAGCTACTAAAGTAGTGTAAAACGGTATAATTAAAATACTCTACTTCCAGGTATACAAGAAAAGGGGAAGTCCATAACACTGAACAAATCAAATGGTTTCAATCAACGAAAATGGTCAACAAGAGTGCACACGCTGAACTGTCTCGCCTTCTTCACTAATCATTGATATTATGTTGATAGTCCTAAATATAAAGCTTTATTACAACTGTCACATAAACTCAACATTAACAAAAAAAACAAAAAAACATTGATCAATGAACCATGAAAATGTGGTCAAGGTCAGATGAACCATGCTAGGCAGGCATGTACAGCTAACAATTCTTCCTTATAACAAATATAGTTGATCTATTGCTTATAAATTAAGAAAAAAAAAAAAAAAACACAAATACTTAACACTTAGCAATGAACCGTGAAAATTTGATTTTAAACATATTTTATTCATTATGATATGAAAAGGATTGAGCAACAGGCACAGTCATAAATTTTACGGACGCCATCACGAGTTGGTTGACCGTTATGGAATAACCGTTTCACAAATGATATCGGATATGTTCCTTACGTCGTAACTACAATCGCCTTCCCTTTCGTGAATGTGACCTACCGAACTAGACTATTTACCGGATTTGTAATCACATAAACAACACGACGGGTGCCACATGTGGAGCAGAATCTGCTTACCCTTCCGGAGCACCTTAGATTACCCCTAGTTTTCGGTGGGGTTCGTGTTGTTTATTCTTTAGTTTTCTATGTTGTGTCATGTTTACTATTGTTTTTCTGTTTGTCTTTTTCATTTTTAGCCATGGCGTTGTAAGTTTGTTTTAGATTTATGAGTTTGACTGTCCCTTTGGGATCTTTCGTCCCTCTTCTATAAAAGCTCTCTCCATATAACATGGTCAGGGTATAATTCAATTATAACAACTGTATTTACAATAATGCAATATAGTGGAACATGCATGCTACTTATGAGCACACACGAGCAAATATATGTTTACCATATTTACAGTGTTACTTTCTAAATGCAAAGTATATTTAAGTATATATAGGCAATTACTCATTATGTATTCAAGAACCTGGAAACATGCAAATGACTTTATAAGTCATTAGAAATATATATATGGCTTGAAACCGGAACACTTCAAATAACACGGCAAACGGAAAGGTTTCGAATACATTTCAGTTTTGCAGTCAGTAGTATCATTACGTTTTTTAATATCGTATTGTTTATGATTGCGGTTTTTATCCAACGCAATCAAAGGTTCGATCGTTGTTTTCAATTTAGACTTGTTTATATTTGTTTTGTTTGGGCTTGTATTATACTTTCCCTCCGGTTTATATAATCTGTTCATCCTATTTCGACTCTTTAAAATTCAAGAGTCTATCCTAAGTTGAGGTAAATTATATGGCATTCCAAATACGATTTCGATCCGTAAAAGCATTGAAAAGACACATGAGAAATTTATTGTCGAAATCCGGATATGGTGAGAAAAAATAGCACCTCATGTTTGTGGTTTAACATCTTTGCCGCAAGTTTATTGTTTTTTTTGTTTGGTATTAATATTTAGATCCATTTGTTAAATCTTATCTGATCAATTTATTTGGCAATCGTTAATAGCAGTCAGCAGGGTTAACGAACATCTGTTATTCAACCCGTTAGTCAAATGCGTTTTGTTAAATTTTACTTTTTCACTTTTTTTTGTCTTTTGAAAAATGTTGCTGGTGCTGTTTTTAGACCCCCTAACAAAACTTGTTTCACAGGCACCCGCACAAAATGTCGGTATCTTGTATCATTACTACAAACTAGTTACATACGTTTTTATTTCCACAAACCCGTCTGTTAATTTAGATATAACACAACTTCAGTGCAATTAAGAAATATATATTCACAGTTGCCTGTGATTTCATGATATCGCTTTTACCATTTGAGTGATAACCCAAATGCATGTGTTCGTTGTTTAATATTAAACATATATAAATAATAAACGATTCTCAATTTGAATTAAAAAAAAAACACTTTTTGTTTTTGCTTCGCAGCATGAAATGTACATTTTATATTTGTTTTGTTATTAACTATATGCACGAATGATAATCCAATATTATTGTAAAAGGTATTTTTAAATGACACAAATAAACTTAAACTGCTTTATTCCTGAGCATGCGTTTTGCCTATGATCCAAAGTGAAAGTTAGGACAAAAAATGACATAATATTGTAATGGATACCAACGGTATGTATTATTTATATTATATCTGTAACATAAGTTGCTTAATTATAACTAAACTCACAAAATAAACCTTCTGTGAATGGAATAAATCAAATGCATATAATAAGTCATGTTGTTTATAGTTTAGTGAAGTGATATTCGTCATGGTGAATAATTCCGGTACAGTATCTTATTTAAAATGACAAACATAATTCAGCATAAGAATTGACACCAACGTGTATGTATACAACGGAAGCTAACTTACTATGCTGTTTCAAATAATCCCTTTACAAAACAAAAATAGCTAATTGTATTTATAGAAACATCTAGCACTATTTTTTTTGGTTACAAAATCAATATTATATAACAGTACTTCTGTTTAATTGATGATATATGATAAAGAAAATGATGATCAAACCTGTTTTCATAGCTAGCTTATCCCCTCTACTTGTTCGACAGTTGTGAATAGATCCATTATATTCATATATTATAATATATGAACATATTTTTATTGAGTTTTCATTCCTGTAATTTTAGATCAAGAAAAATTAGTAAACTGCTCAAAGGGCATTTACCAACTTTTTGACACCGGAGGATGGGGAAGAAAAAAGGAACAACGGCAATCGGAAGTATTGTTTATGGAATGGGCCAGTGCTGTTACTGGTAAAGGTGCGAGGTTTAATTGTGGTGGATTTGCAGAAGGATCAGAAATGGGTGGTAGCGACAGAGATTTAACTGTGGTAATCCAAATATGGTAGTTTTGGTCAATGATAGTTCTGAGATAAATGATAGTCTAGTACCCGGTCATACAGTCTTCCAAATGTGTGAAGAAGGTCATCGTTCTTGTTACGCAGAATTGAGACTTGAAACAGCGGAGACAGCGGAAGTGAACTTAGTGGCATCTCAAACATGCAGTTTAAGTCAACTTCTAGAAGTTTTTCCGGATGGATCAAAGTATATTACTAGTAAACTGGTAGTGGAAAAAGTATTAAAAATGATGCGCAATATTCGTTTGAGAGATGCAATATCGGTTGATATAAATGGACCATGTGGTGCCTACAAATTTAGTGCCGGGGATTTTGGAACAGGTTTCGAAGATAACGTGTACGCTATAAAAGGAAGTGCATGGCCTCCAACTGCAACTGAATGGTTACAAAGATCCAGACGTTTTGATTGGCCCTCGAATGATGTTATACACCAAATAGCTGATTTAGGGTGTTTTTTTGTGCCTTTGGGGGATATATATTCTGATAATCAACACAGAGAATGGCGAATGTCTTTTGTTCTTGCCGAGAGACTTTTGATCTGGAACCTAAATGAAACACAAAGTTACTGCTACCTTATTCTTAAATTATTTTTGAGAATGAACAAAAAAATAACAAACACTATTCTAGATAGTTTCATGATAAAAACGGTGTTATTCTGGGTGGCTGAGGAAACAGAAAAGTCATCCTGGAAAGCTGAGAATCTTATATTTTGCTTAGAGGCATGTATGAAAAAACTGTTGTACTTTCTACAGAAGAAAGAATTACCGCATTATTTTGTTAAAAACAACAATCTTCTTCATGGAAAGATGGGTGATGGGGATAGAATTTACGCGATCGAAGTAAAAATCGATTCAATGTTAGGTAATTTGACAACATATGTACATGAACTAGTTGGCATTATATGTAATGGTTCGGATTGCATTATTTGCAATGACATATCATTATCTGACATGTTTCATATAGACGTGTTGGATGGATGGCTGACCAGATATAGTCTTCATTTGCCAGTATATGCGAACACTCTTCATCTGTTTGAACTGGCCATGTCGTTTTTCAGCATAGCAGATATAGATGTTATCCAGGAAAACTTCGAAAACATTCCTCAAACCATTTTAAAAGAGCATGTACAGCTAGCATTCCAAATTATTTACAGTCGACTTGGCTTGGGATTGTATAAGCATTACTTGACAAACGAAACTGTTAGGGATGGCAATGTGGAAGTGGACTTGTTAATAGAAGTGGAACGGCTTCTTCGTTTTGGTTTGGAGAAAGATGCCATGACCGGTAAGCTTCAGCTGGTGACATTTTTTATTAAATGTGGTAGATATACTGATGCAGAAGATATTATAAACTCAATTTTCGAAGAAAAAGTGGTACTCTATGAAGGACTTCCATTGAAAGGAGGGCTTTATAAATTTGCTGGACTGGGTGACCAAGGACCTCAGACAACAATGGCTGAATTGATAGAATCGCCATATATCAAGATAGCTACCGACCTTTATTTCCGAATTGAAGATTGGGAGTATCTCCCTGATGCGTTGGCCCACGAATGCCTCTGTTACTTGGGAAGTATATCAGAACAGTTCATCGGACATTTGGTCGCTGTTAGTCCAATGGTATATATGTATTTTTTGTCCGTTCTAATCTATGTACATTTCAAACGTGCTGATGTTTTGAACGTAATTGCGAATTTAGCAACTCGTGTAGAATCAGAACAGGGTACAGAAATGTATCAAATTGGATTGAATTTGTTAGGATATTGCCATGGATTAATAGGACAATATAGCAACGCTATATATTACTTCCAAAGATCATATAAAGAATTACCTACAACACGTAATCCATGTCTGCTATATAGCTTAATGATTATACATAAATGTAGTGAAAACATTTAGATTTTCTGAATCAAAATTTCAGTGTTTTGAGTGACATTGTTTCATGTTATCAAGACATCATTATGAACTGGATCGAAGACAAAAAATGTCCTTAGATGAAATACATATTTAATCTTTATCTTAATCAAAAGAAGGAGTCTTTCGTGATATCAAAATGTAAAAAATACAATTATATACACATTGAAATACAAGAACATGTACAGAAAGAAAAGTTGTTTAACTGTTGTCTTTCCAAACATGACAAATGTTGCAGTTTTAATTGTGACATCACATAGGTATCCATTGCCTATCATCCATGGCTTAGTTAAGACTCGATCAGTGTTGGTTCAGAGCCAGGAACATATGTTATTCCAAGGTTCTCCTAGTCTTTAATCAACATTTCAGTTCAAAAGCAAAGCGTATTTACCATTCATAACTCTCAATCATGGAAACAAATTGTAAATGAAAACAGCAAATTCAGACATATATCAAAATATCTTTTCAACTATTAAAAATATCTAGATTAAGAAACTGTAACCAGGGACTTTCTATACTAACGTCCCTGCTGTAAACAACTATATCTTTATGTGATAATAAAACAAATCTGTGAAATAATTTTTTGAGCCTGTGTTCCCCATCATCGTTCCCTTGATGAAGTTTTGTTGCTTACAAAAAGCTATTGAACAATAACAATAAGTTCCAAGTGATGAAGATGATCCCTTCCCAAGTTTTAGATACCATCTACAATCTGTTGACAATCATGGAATATATGCATCACAAAGGACTATCAATACATTTCAATTATTAAAACTACAATCCTGTCCTCTTTTCCTCAATAATGATAATATCACCAAATCAAACTTATAACTGAATTTGTAATTAAACGAGTAATACAACTGGTACCACATGTGGAGTAGAACTGTTTGACCCTCCACAACACCTAAGTTCACACTTGTTTTTGGTGGGGTTCGTGTTATACAATCTTTTACAGTGCAACAAAAATTCTCCATGTATCTATACTGAGCACAGACTCATAGATGTACTTATTAAAGGCTTTTACTGTACTATTTACTTCCCATGTATTTCCACATGTATTGTAAAACTTGAAATGAAATATTGAAAAAAATCATGGAAGATGTCAAAACATGGCATCATAGGAATGAAAACCCTCAATCTGAAGATTATTCCCTAACACTTGTGTATGGTCTAAATTCAGATAATATTGCATTAAAATGGAGTTTTGAAGAAGGTGTTGTTTCTATCTAATTGCTAATTCATACTTTCGTGGATTTCAGCAAGTCAACATGGAGCCTCACTCCTTAGTTATGACATGTCAACATGGAGCCTCACTCCTTAGTTATGACATGTCAACATGGAGGCTCACTCCTTAGTTATGACATGTCAACTGTGGATTTGACAGTCAAGTAGCCAACCAAAAAGAATGTTTGGATTAAGAATTAAGAAATGAAGTTTCTAGTGATTATCTAACAACTAATTCTTGCAAGCCTTAAGATTGATTTGAAATTTGTAGATCTTATCTTACAGGGAGTAAAATAGAACAGCCATACAAACAGCAATCTTACCTTAGCTTCAGTTTTTCAAATTACTATACTTGACATTTTAGAATCGAAATAAATCATGAAAGCTGTTATTTTGTACATAAAAATAAAACAATTCACATTTAGATAGATATAGGAAGATGTGGTGTGAGTGCGAATGAGACAACTCTCCATCCAAATAACAATTTAAACCAGATGCTCCGCAGGGCGTAGCTTTATACGACCGCAGAGGTTGAACCCTGAACAGTTGGGGCAAGTATGGACACAACATTCAAGCTGGATTCAGCTCTAAATTTGGATTGTGATTAAATAGTTGACACAGCATAGGTTTCTGACACAGAATGAATGTGTTCTAATGAACTTAAAATTTTTGTTTTCTCTTAGAGCAATTCACTATACTGTTGAATATTAATCCTCTCAAAACAAGAATGTGTCCTCAGTACACGAATGCCCCACTCGCACTATCATTTTCCATGTTCAGTGGACCGTGAAATTGGGGTAAAAACTCTAATTTGGCATTAAAATTAGAAAGATCATATCATAGGGGACATGTGTACTAAGTTTGAAGTCGATTGGACTTAAACTTCATCAAAAACTACCTTGACCAAAAACTTTAACCTGAAGCGGGACAGACGGACGGACGAACGGACGGACGAACGAACGGACAGACGGACGGACAGACGCACAGACCAGAAAACATAATGCCCCTCTACTATCGTAGGTGGGGCATAAAAATGTTTGAAGAAATTTTCTTTTTTATTTATGAAATTTCAAATGAGAAAAATTGAACCCAATTTTTTTAATCACATCCCCCTTTCCCTTATTCCAAAACTAATCTCAATTAAAATTTCTAATGGAGTTTGCAACAATAACTACTCATTTAAATACATCATAAAATATTAAGATGTAAAAAAAACTGCTTGTTATCACTGAATGTTATTTATTATAATTTATCAGTTGGTAGTAAAAAGTGAATATACATTGTATATTGTATATAACAAAGATTTAAGTTGATTCTGGACAAAGAAAGATAACTCCAATTAAAAAAAAATCTTGCTATTGCACAATATTTTGCAATTAGATATTTCTTGCTTACTATTCTGGACAAAGAAAGATAACTCTAATTAAAAAAAAATTTGCTATTTCACAATATTGTGCAATTAGATATTTCTTGCCATTGCGCAATACTGTGCAATTGAAAAGACTTGCTATTGCACAATACTTAATATAATAATTTTAGATCCTGATTTGGACCAACTTGAAAACTGGGCCCATAATCAAAAATCTAAGTACATTTTTGGATTCAGCATATCAAAGAACCCCAAGATTTCAATTTTTGTTGAAATCAGACTAAGTTTAATTTTGGACCCTTTGGACTTTAGTGTAGACCAATTTGAAAACAGGACCAAAAATGAAGAATCTACATACACAGTTAGATTTGGTATATCAAAGAACCCCATTTATTCAATTTTGATGAAATCAAACAAAGTTTAATTTTGGACCCTTTGGGCCCCTTATTCTGTTGGGACCAAAACTCCCAAAATCAATACCAACCTTCCTTTTATGGTCATAAACCTTGTGTTTAAATTTCATAGATTTCTATTTACTTATACTAACGTTATGGTGCGAAAACCAAGAAAAATGCTTATTTGGGTCCCTTTTTGGCCCCTAATTCCTAAACTGTTGGGCCCTTGACTCCCAAAATCAATACCAACCTTCCTTTTGTAGTCATTAACATTGTGTTTAAATTTCATTGATTTCTATTTACTTAAACTAAAGTTATTGTGCGAAAACCAAGAATAATGCTTATTTGGGCCCTTTTTTGGCCCCTAATTCCTAAACTGTTGAAACCTAAACTCCCAAAATCAATCCCAACTGTTCTTTTGTGGTCATAAACCTTGTGTCAAAATTTCATAGATTTCTATTAACTTAAACTAAAGTTATAGTGCGAAAACCAAGAAAATGCTTATTTGGGCCCTTTTTGGCCCCTAATTCCTAAAATGTTGGGACCAAAACTCCCAAAATCAATACCAACCTTCCTTTTGTGGTCATAAACCTTGTGTTAAAATTTCATAGATTTCCATTCACTTTTACTAAAGTTAGAGTGCGAAAACTAAAAGTATTCGGACGCCGGACGACGACGACGACGACGACGCCGCCAACGTGATAGCAATATACGACGAAAAATTTTTCAAATTTTGCGGTCTTATAAAAATTAAACCATTATAGGTCAATGTACGGCCTTCAACACGGAGCCTTGGCTCACACCGAACAACAAGCTATAAAGGGCCCCAAAATTACTAGTGTAAAACCATTCAAATGGAAAACCAACGGTCTAATCTATATAAAAAAACAAGAAACGAGAAACATATATAAATTACATAAACAAACGACAACTACTGTACATCAGATTCCTGACTTAAGACAAACATTTGCATCAGGATTTAACGTTTTAATGGTACCAAACCTTCTTCATTTTTCTGAAACAATAGCATAACATCACAACATAGAAAAACACACGATAAAATATCAATTGGCAGGCTTAACTCAATAAAAAAAATTGTATGTTTCTTTTATTTAGACGTCAACAGACTTATGAACACACATTCAGTGACACTGTTGAGCTTTACATTGATTCTCACATTAGTCCTGTGTACATGATGTAACATCACAGCATTATTAACACGTCACATGATACTTAATAGCCAATAACATAACAACTATAACAAGGTCAGTGTGTCCTTCAGAAATGTAATGTTAATCTGTCAATATCCATCAGATCATCTGTTAACTGTAAAGAGAAAAGGGAGGTAATTCATTATAATGGAAAGGAATATACAATTGGTCACAAAAAAAAAACAGATTGTAAAAATATTAATCTAAAATTAACTGTACTGTGCCTGAAATTCATTCAATAATGGTCACAACTACTAATTAATTTGTAATTTTGTTCAGATTCATAATTCTTAATTTACACAATATATGTATGACATGTAGATAGGTTGTTGATATTAACAAAGTTCATAGCACAGATAGATACAATTAAACTCAACAGCAATCTTCATTATAGATAAATGTTTTTTTAGATGGAAGCAGTAAATTGTATTTTACCTGTTCAAGTGATGTTCCAATACGTTTGGCAATCTCAGTTTTCTCCATCATACTAAGATGTAAATACTTCCATAACAAATCACCATCTAAAATATTCTTTTGAGGATTCCTTAACTCTTGTCTAATACTCTGTACAGCTCTAAAATATAAAAAAAAAATACATTCTAAAATTTCTGATGAACAGGTACAACAAAGGTTTATACCTTACTTACTCTAATCTTCCTCTATGTTGATCCTGTAGACAACATGAAAAGTTGTAAAAACAGAAATAAATAAATGGAAACTGCTATGATCCTGCTTCCATATGACATTAAAAAGGGACATAACTCAAGAACAGAAAAGTGCAAACTCAAATTCAAACTCAAATTTTGGATTGTACAGACATACCTACATAGACAAGGGTTACACTTAAAGCCCCTGTCACTTAGCTGCATGGGCATAAAAAAGATAAAAGAATAACCTCCAATGTCCACCACTGTTACACATATTCTATCTGTCCTAATTTATTTAGTTATTTTGGTTCTTTAACACATTTTCATATCGCCTACACAAAATGCATGAGACCTCTTATAATGGGGCATAACTCCTGTGAAATAATTGATGGCCTTGATTTTTTAAAACTTGTCCAAATTATTGCTGATGTTAACCTTCGATATAAATTTTATAAAATCTGACAAGAAGTGAAAAAGTGAAATCGCTTACATGAAAAAATGGAGTTCCAAATTACCAAATGTTGCTATTTGTAGGGAATTTCAGAGGTCTTTTCCTAAACTCTCACAGACATATTTGTAATAGCCCTCATTAAGTCTCTTTTCGTTAAATATCTATTTATACTTTTGCTGTTGTTTGTTTGTTACTTTACCTATAGGTCCTTGGATTAAGTCCTGCTATATGTTGAATCTGTGTTGTCATTGCATTCTGTAACATAAGTAAACGTCTATATACTTTCTCTGAGATTGGAAGAACAAACCCAAGTGTTCCATCTAGAGAAGCTGAAAAAATAAACAGGACATATAATTACTTTTACATTGAAAAATTATTATAGTCAAATATTCATAAAAGAATTATTTTAATCAAGATTGTTTTTTAAACTCAGACATAGGCTTGATAAAGTATTACTAAGAGTCAACCATTTTCACAATTTCACTACACTACTATACCAATTGTCCTTTAGGAATAATTCATTTTAAGAATAACTCATTTTTAAGACATCATTGTACACTACTCATGATTCACTGATGTAATAATAGTTTTATTTACATCGCTTACAGTGCTTTGATTATTTTGAAGACACCGTTGTAAACTAATCACAATTCACTGATGCAATCATAGTTTTATTTACAGAGTTTACATAAAATATCAGCTTGCTGCATGAGGATCATTATAACCTATTTTTCGAATTGCCAAAGTAGCATATGTAACATATTACAGATTTGCGGGAGTAGCTGGCAAATTTGGTCCTGTAAAGAATGAAAAAAAATTACAGCTAGAACATGTGGAAGGTTGACACTATTGGAATCAATTGTTGTTTAATGTAATTTCGTTTCTTTAGTTTAGGATTCAATTTAGACCAATGGAAGAGATCTGCATCTTCTAAAACTAAACATTCAATTAAAGTTGATAGTTAGTTTTCTAAAATTCAACTAGTTGAATTCTGTCATTTAACAACAACTACAATTATTTTTGAAATTTTAATAGTGTATGACTGAACTGCAGGCTAGGGCCATTTTCTATTTTTTGTGACAGTACTCTTAAGATTTTTAATTTTGTTCTTAAGAAAGTTAGGACTGAAAAATCTATTCAGTTTTAAATTTCCATTGATAAAGTTCCCAGTTACATCTCTCATCACAGGGATACAGGTACTAATAAAAATAACAATATGATTGATGTAAACTGTGTGAAGCTTGTTTCCAAATCCTTCATTTTGAAATATTTGTAAAATTTCATGAATAAATAGGTTTAAACTACAAAATGCAACATTTGTAATTTTTTTTGTAACAATTACAATAATTATGTTGGTACACAAAATTTAGTTTTAATGGAAGCTACTTATCATATACCAAAGGTCACATTTTAAGTGTTTATTTTAGTGGATAATTAGCTCATAAATTGAGGTGCTCCTGAATTGGAGGAAGATTATCAAAACAGAGTTTTACAGAAAAAAAATGGAAATGGTTGTTTCTCTCCCCGATCTCATGTAGCCCCTCAGACTTCCTGTTTACTTTGGAAGTTGTTGACCTACAAATTAAAGTATTGCATGTTGATGTTTGAATCATCTACAGCAAACATCATTATGTTTAAATTTAACAAATACAAGTGCACAATCTTTGAGAATGACTTAAATAACCAGTGAAGGATATCTCTGCTGAGGCAAAGTGTGGCATTCCAACAATGACGTCACTATAAAATATAATGTAGGTTGGATATATTTAGAATATCTCGTCATACTGATTTTTCCGGATTGTAAAAGAAACGTAAATAGTGTAAAGGAGAGCTCAATATACGATAATTTCGAGAGAAACAGAAGTGAAATGTGTAAAAAAGTGTTTAAAGTCAATTTATTCATTTGTGTCTCCCCATCTCATCATTCTCAGTAAGATTTGTTGGGGGGTTTTCCACACTATAAAAACAAAATGAATGATGTGAGGGAATGTCACTCTGGTCAACCCCATTGGGGATTGACGGCTTGAAGCCGTCTTCCCCAAAAAACGAAACAGAAGGTGGACAATGACATTCAGTATTCCTATTACCTGATATTTCTTTAAAGAGGGTGGTAAAGAGTTATTTGGTGCAACATGTTTTACCATTTTTATTTCATGTGCAGCTGTGAAAAAGGTTCGTTATTCACAGTGTTTCTTGAAATCATTAAAAAGATCAACGTGCAAGAAATTTTTAATTGTTCGTTCATTTTGAAATGGCTATTTTTTTACACGTTCTTCTGTGAAGATACCCCACCCCCTTTAGGCCCCTCTTTAAAATACAGTCACTTGTTGATGGAGAAATGCAGATACAAAGTTTGGATCCAAAAAAACTATTAAAGTCCAAACCTGCTTCAGAAAATATTAAAAGTACCTTTGAAAGTATATATGATTAACCCACATAATATCTTACCAAAGTATGTAATATGTTTCCTATCAGCATTGTATGCCCTCTTATCTACAGCTGGATCACTACGACATAATACTCTGAACATGCTGTTGATGTGTGATCCAACATTAAAATCTGCCTTCCTCAGTAGTCGTTGTCCTCCTATACTCTCTCTAGCTGTGATTAAAACAAGCAAAATATATCTGATAAATAATATACATTAAAATCAGCCTTCCTCAACAATCGTTGTCCTCCTATACTCTCTCTAGCTGTGATTAAAACAAGCAAAATATAGATGTAAAATAAGGGGATTTGGTAAGATAATGTAAAGAGCAACATAAATTAATTTCAACTATTCTAATTACCAATTTACTAATAAATTCTTGTGAAAAAATGATACATACATGCTGTTAGTGAACACTTAATATGAAATGTGTCTCATGTTATTACGGGAAATCTACCTTTTATTTACAACACTAGTATTTATAAACAACAAGAAAACAACTCCAGTGAAGTAATATATAAGTGTAAATTAGTTCTCATATCACATACCAGTAACTTCAGACTATGTTAATATCAAAATCTTCCTTTTACTATTCTCAACGGAATATGTAACATTCTAATCAATATAAGTTATAACATCCTTATTTTATCTCTTCTATTTGTACTATTCAAATCTCTACCAATTAGCTTCTTTATTATGCCTCATCACTTGATATTATACTTATCAATTTATTTCATAGGAGTAGCATGACAGGTGTTATATCTGAAGCAGGAGCTGACAACTCTTTCAGAGTAAAACTTATTGGTGGGGTTTATTTTTCTCAGTTTTCTAGCTTTCTATGTAGTGTTAAATGTACTTGTTCAAACTTTTTGTAATTTTTAGCCATGGTGTTGTCATTTTTTCCCCCACTTATAAATGAGTTCAGAATTACCCATGATATCTTCCCCTATTATTTAGTGTTTGTTTTCCTTTTTTTAATTAAGTTTTAAATGAACATTACATATACATACCTTCAGGATGATAAGCATACATTAATATGTTCTTCATTTTGTCTGACACTGAAAAAATATAACATTTTATCAAGAAAGTAAGCAATTATTACAATTAAGTAGTGTTCCATTTTACCGTTATTTTTGGGATAAATCTGGTACTGAAAGCATAACTAGATTGCAATTACACTGTAGTTATCAGATAACAAAAGCTATCTTGAAAATTTATTACATATAATTCAGTAAAATGATTAATATACTAATTTTCAGGGTTTGATGTGGTCCCTGACTCAAGAAAATGACTTTTTAATTTAATAGGAATTTCTTTGATACAGTGAGCATATGACCTGCTATAAGATTTTGAAATATCCTGAGAAACTTGCTATAGCGTTCTCACTCGACTGGAAAACACTCATAATTGAAGTCATGACACAATAAAATGTGAATGTACAAGGAGAGATAATTCAGATTTCAAAAGATGTTATGGCTAGGAACTTACCTAGAAAACATAGCTGTGTATTATCCACCATATACTCTGCTGTATAAGTTTCTAAAGGCTTTATATCCTGTAAATTATATACATGTAGATGTCAGTTTATTTATTTTAACATTGTGACTACCAAAGGTTCATTCAGGACTAACTGAATGGCTTGCATTCAAACTGTCATGGATAGTGAAGAACACAGAATATATACACTGTTAGGACAAGAAAATATTGATAAAGATTATTGAATTGAACAAGCTCTGAAAGACACAAGATGAATAATACAAAGAGTAAAGTTATCTAAATACATAGTCAAATTGAATTTTGGGTACATATCTATCCAATATGATTAATGACTTGTCTATATTCACTCAATATTTACAGATCTAATTATATCATATATAATATGACTTTCACTTTAATGAAATTGTAGATTAATTGTTTCTACATCTAATACCACCTCTTTTATTTGTCTTTTTTACTGCTAAAATACATCATATTAGTATTTTGGATTCTGAGAAACTCCACACAAGATTTTGTAAAATTCCCCTGATATCTATATAAGACAATACTTTTGATGATGTCCCCTGCTAAGATGATGTTTATAACTTTGACACTTACCCTGCTGACGAGAGACAGAACTTTAAGTTCTTCCTGATATCTATATAAAGCGATACTTTTGATGATGTCCCCTGCTAAGATGATATTTATAACTTTGACACTTACCCTGCTGACGAGAGACAGAACTTTAAGTTCCTCCTGATATCTATATAAAGCGATACTTTTGATGATGTCCCCTGCTAAGATGATGTTTATAACTTTGACACTTACCCTGCTGACGAGAGACAGAACTTTAAGTTCCTCCTGATATCTATATAAAGCGATACTCTTGATGATGTCCCCTGCTAAGATGATGTTTATAACTTTGACACTTACCCTGCTGACGAGAGACAGAACTTTAAGTTCCTCCTGATATCTATATAAAGCGATACTTTTGATGATGTCCCCTGCTAAGATGATATTTTTAACTGTACTCAATGTGTTGATGTAAGTGAATGTGTCAATGAAGGCCACGCCAATCAGATCATTGTCTTTTAACTGCCAGATATAAAGCTGAAATATACAAGAATTATCACAGTGACAATGTTTATAGAGCCCATAAATTTAGATACGATACATCCAAACTCATTGATTCTTTGCATAAACTTATTCTTAGAGGTTATTAATTTAACACATAATTATAAAAATGATTAATGAATTGTGCCAAAACAATAAAAAACCAATGACAACCGTTGCATTATAGGCTCCTGGCTAGACAGGCACATTAGATATGGCAGGGTTAAACATGAATGTGTTTTGTACATTATGGAATCTGGAATCATTAAATATAACTAGTTGTATAACAAATCTTACTTTAAGTGTAGATAAAAACTATGGGATTAGCAAATTAACAAAAATGTATTGACCACATTACAAAATTTACCTTTTGACCTATTGCTGTAAGTAGAAATCCCTGAATCTGTGCTAGAGCTGTTACTGGTCCCTTCTGTTCCTTATCATATAGAACCTGAAATAGAACAGGGAATCAGTCTTTAATATCTAAATATAATATTTGACTATGAATTGTTCAAGGATTGACTGTAATGATATTCATTACTATAACACTGATTGTTGTTTACTTAATGCAGCAATATTTGATCCTAATAAATTATCAAATTACATTTGTGTGAATCATTTATGCCTTGTGTTGTAAAATAAGAATAGGACATATCAACTACAAATTTATGGTATATGTATACAGACATAAAATTATCTAAAACTGAGTAATACATTTTTCACTTTTTGTTATACATGCGTAGGAGAGCAATGAATAAAGTTCCATGAATGATTTCAATTTAAGCAGACATCTTTAACCTTTCTTTATATTTCACCTTACTCAAGGTAATATCCCAAAAATGAAATCTGGTTACTCTAAAATAATCAACTTTTTAAAATGAATTAGCCATTTACCTTAATTTTGTGTTTAGTGAGAGGCATTCCTGGTTCTGGTACAACTTCTATAACATCCAGTATTAAAATCTGAAACCAGGACAAAAACAGCATATTATTCATCTATAAATAATATCAAGTAAAATTTATTATGAATAAAATACATGTCATAAACAATTTAGTAATACATAAAATTCTTTCAATTGGAGTTAATAATTAAAAATGTTTAACTTGAATTTGCAGGCTTTCAAAATTTTTATACATGCTAGTTCACAAGGCAGCAGTCTATTTGAAGACATGTCACCCTACATGGACACATATTTCTGACTCCGAACAAAACAGTCTTTGATCTTACACCATAATGCTGCTTGCTAAGTGGAAAAGCAGCAAATATCAATTTCAAAGTCTGGTTCAAACTTCCACCTGGTTAGGTTTCTAACTCACAACCTGATGCACTTGAGGTGAACAAGCTACTACAAGACCACTGAGGCAGTCAACACCATGGACACTTACCCTGCCTCTAGAGATATTCTCCTCCCCTAGGGATAGAGTTGTTCCCATACATAGGAATGATTTGAAACCATGTACATTTTCCTCTGACCTCAGCAGAACATTCTTCATGGTGGTACATACTTCCCATTCCTGAAGGACTACACTGTAATGTTACAAAAATAAATCTCAATCATATATTTTGATTAAAAAAACCAAAGTCTAGGACTCATAAAATGAACAGCTACACAATGCATTTTGACCTCTTATTTTTTTCTTCCCCTTTAAAAAGGTGATTAGAAAAAAATTCAAGGAGATAATATTACCTGAATGTTGCTAAAGTGGGAAAGGTGTAATTAAACACTAAAAATAAAATGGCCATCTCATTATTAAAATTTCAAATAAAAAAAAAAAAGAAATCTAGCACTCCTCATTTTTTACCAACTTGCTCTGATAAAACATCATGAAAAATGAGCTTTAAAGACAACATTTGAAATAAAATTGTAACACCATTTAACAATAATAACTCACCTGGTGTTAGGTACGACTTCCCAGGATGTAGGACTGTATAATTGTAAGGCGTAGGTATTTAACTGAGGGTAGATAAATCTCTCATCTGTAAAATAGGTCAGAATGTAATTCTATAACTAATATTCTTAACTGAATTTTAAGCAGCTTGAACCAGCCCAGTAACAAAAAGTTATATTAGATAGTTTCCAATTTTTTTATGTTTTTGTTTTTCTATACGCAGTCTCCAGATTTTCTTTTTTAGACATTGTTTACTCAGTTGCTATAATAAAATCATTTTATTATTAATCATATAAATTGCTTTTTATTAAGAAGTTATAAACCATAGGCACAATATTACTATGACTTTTACAAACCTTTTTCTAATGTATCCCAGTCTCTTTCTTCAGATGTTGTTTTTGGAAGTTTGTTACAGTTTTCTGGAGTACTGGTGACAACTGCGTATGTCTAGTAAGAAAAACATAATCAGTTATAACATATCAAATTTGCTTTACATAAAAAAAAAATATTAAACTTGCTTTTTTGATAATACCTGATATTCTTTCTTTCTTACAAGTTTGTTTTAAAGAGTCTTTTATTAACTTTTTGTACATAGGAGTCACTACCAATCACAATCAGGTTCAGGGAGTTCTAAACAGGATAACTATGTCAGACTTTTACACATAATAAACTTTTTGTTTATATGACTTTAGAATAAATCATGTAAGATTGGACTGGTAATAGTCGTTTGAATTGTTTTACATTTGTCATTTTGTGGCCTTTTATAGCTGACTATGCGGTATGGGCTTTGCTCATTGTTGAAGGCCATACAGTGACCTATAGTTGTTAATTCCTGTGTCATTTGGTCTCTTGTGGGGAGTTGTCTCATTGGTTATCATACCACATCTTCTTTTTTTTATAAACAAAGCTAATTACACTAAGAATTATAACTAAATTAAGTATATTAACACATTACCTTACTGTCTGGATGGTAAGCTACAAAATGTGGGGTGCATCTCAAAGGTATTTTCCTCACTGCCCATGGTGCATCATATGTCAAATGTGTTGGTAATACAGTGATTCTCAACTCTCCCTGCAATCATAGAAACATTACGTCTTTAGAATACTGTAACAGTAAGATAGCTTTATTTCATATCAGCCAGTTTAGAATTCTTAGTTTGGGTTCAGTAACTATGATCATTTTTGACACAGATTTTTTAACCATCCTTCGCTTGTAATTTTGTTTATTATTCAATATCCTAATAGGGCTGTTCCAGATTCCATGGTATGGGAGGGAAAGGGGAGGCATATTTTTGTAGAATTGAACTTTTTTTCATTTTTCATCTTTTCCTCCAAAAAAAGGAGGAAATGTCACTACCTAAAATTGATTAAATTAAAGCTTCACATGTTTTTCAATCTGAATCAGCCATAATAACAGAACTGTCATGATTTCTTTTGTATGTTTGTCTATATACATTTTCTTTAATTGATTGATGGATATCAGAAGGCTTCAATATACCAGTTTAAAATCTAGTGTGTTCTATATATGACCTGTGTCTGAGAGAAAACGACCTTGACATTTTATAGCCTGTCTCTCTAAGTTGTTATTTCAACATAAGTTTATCTGAACTTGGACCCTTTATTTACCAGTTTGTTAAAGTAGAGGAAACCTTTAGGACAGTTGACATTATGGAATGATGAGAAACATGTGATAGGTCCGTCTATAATCATGGGATGTATTCGTAGACTTCCTCGTGTCGTCATGAAGATCCAGTGGGGGTAAGGTCCACACACAAATACCTGTAATTAAAAATATACACAAAATGAATTTTTGCATCACAGAAGTATGCTAAAGAATTAACAATAAATTTAAACAAATCATATTTTTTTTTAATTCTCTCTCTGTGCTTTGGTAATATAAAATTATCATGTATTTTTCTTAACAAAAATCTTCTGGAGATATTCTTTGTTTTTTATTGGCAGTAAGATGAGTGATATAAGTCCAGTAACTTTTTGTCTAAAGTTCATAAAATTCCATAAAATTCAACATATTTATTGATGCCTACAAAAATTTAACAAAAGACTGAACCAAAATGTTGGCAACACAGGCAACAGATTCTTGGATCCCTAAGTCTTGCTTCTGAAAAATAAATGTTGCAGACTCAACAAAATAGTTCTATCTTACCCCACTGTAACCTGCGACATCTTCAAAATATCTGAGCCTAGCAACTCTTTGTTGTCTTATCGTCTCGTCAGGAAGCCCTTCGTCTTCTATACGTTTCTTTCTGGATTTCCTATCTTTCATTATCAGATTATGCTGCACTTTTTTAAATCGTAACTTTAGATGGTTATCTATTGAAGCTTGGAAGTATGGAAATGCTTCATACATGTAAAAGTCATCTTCAATTCTGGCCTAAAATCAAAAAAATATATAAAATGGTCTTCACTTCTGTACAACATAGATGTCATTTAATCAAAGTCAAAACTTGTTTAAACCCTGAATAGTTAATCTACTTTGTGTGAATATTTTATATTTGTTAACAGCAAGCTATATATTCTGACATTGGCAATCATACCACATCTCCTTGTTTTTAGATCATTTAAACTGCAGGCAATGTCAACTAATTGAGATACTTAGAAACCAAGTAAGCTGATTTCTTCTATTTTCTACATCTGTGTAGTCTAGCCATGAAAAAGGTGTTGCATTAACAAAAAGACTATTACAACATATTGCAGTACTAGGTTTTCATAAAGTGAATTCTATTATCTCCCCTTTTTACAGGAAAGCCCTTGATTTCATTCCCTTTTTCATCCTCAAGTAGTATTCTACAACTTTAAAGTTTCAACAATATCCATTTTTCCATTTTTCCTTACTTTGGTTCTGATCAGTAGAAAACACCATCTGTCTCACAGCAGATATGTGTCAATAAGTCCCAATAAACACCTCCATAAATATCAACCAATCAATACAAATAAATGATATTTTGGCACAAATTTTACCAATAATTTGAATTACATGGCCATTCAATAATACTTTAGACCTATTCTGATACAAAAGGAGATATACCTACCATTAAATAAGGTCTTGTTTTACGATAGCCCAAACCAACCATTAAAATTTCTTTTAATGCTGGTATCTCTCCAAGTAATTTATCACTTCTGTCTGCAAAGGATGATGACCCTGTACTGTAAATACAGATGCAAACATAATGGTTATACTGATTGCTGAGAATCAATTATAGTCATATCAGAAGGCATTTTTCATTTTACCCTGTCATTTATAAAATTTTAAGTCATTATTTCCTAAAATTGGTAATTATTTTTTATAACTGTCAAGGCTATCTTTCTAAAATAGAAGTGTTATCTGAACCCTATCTCACAAGCAATCAATTGCAGGACAACTCTCAGTCAACATACAAAATTAATAGTATGGTCACATAGACAGAAATGTTAATCACTATTTTAAGACAGGATTTGTAAACAGAATATTCTACCAATGATTTTACATCCTCCATGGTGATCTTCAGATATAGATCATCTCTTACTTATATATGACGTCATATCAACCCTCAACCAATATAATCCCTCGAGCAGAGCTCTTGGGATTATATTGGTGTCTCGGGTTGATACCAATGTGATATTGAAAAAGCCATATCATATACACTTTATTATATACATATACCTCAAGTAGATGTTTTTTATGTAACATGACGTCATACAGATTATAGGTTTGACATGACGTCATACAGATTAGGGATTTGAAAGCCTTTGCAACAGTGACTGCAATCGATGACGTGACGTCATACAGATTAAAGGTGTGATATAGCTTTTGCAACCGTGCTGATATCGATATCATCACGGATGGCTGATACAGCACGCTTGCCAATGATTGTATTACACATACAATTTATCTGTATTTACTACTAAGTATATAATAAATACCTGTAACATAGTTTATTTAATATATTCTTTTCAATTACTGCTGTATTATCATGTCTTCAAATTCCAATCAAAACTCCAGAGTATATCTCTGGTACAAAAATTATCTGCAATTACTGGGGTTCTACGTAAATCTTACCTGAGTTTGTCTTTAACCTGAACACTGTCTACCAAGATCTTCTGGCCCATAGGGAAATTCTTAACATAATAAGATAACTTAAAGTCTGGCATACTGTATATCTGAAAATAAAGACAAACATATTTACTATTTATTCAAAAGATGAATTGTCAATTCCATAGTGTATTATCATAGTGATGGAAGTAATAGAAATTTGTTAATTTTAAATCATATAGAGGATAGTTGTCTAATTTGCAATCATACAAAATCTCCTTATCCTATATTGTATGTATCATGCTAAAGTAATCAGTCAGTTGTTATAATTATTCAAATCAGTCTAACCAGTTCTTAGATATTGGTCATCATCTTTATCAATTTCTATTTTTAAACTTAAAATTTCAGACTTTTCATCAGAATGAAGTAAATATGTATAAAATATTACCTCTAAAACACCATTTTCTCTACAAACTAAGGCCCAGTATGTTGGCTTTACATCATTCTGGAGACGAGAAGACTTTGTTGGACTGAAATTAAGATTAAAACAAAAATTAATGAAATAATATACAACAGTAGTTTATATTACATTAAAGAAAATTCATTAGGCAAAGTTATATGAACAAATTTTAATTTAAAAGTTCATAATCTAAATGCTAAGTTGTAAGATTTTAAAGAAAAATATTTTCTAAGGATTTCAAAGTTTTTATATCTATAATTTAATATAAATATCAAATGATGATGGTTGATTGATTGTTGTTAGCTTTACATCTTGATGGAAATATTTCATGCATATTCAGGACATTTTACATCTATAGGTAAATTGGGCAAATTGGGTTGACTGGCATTGGACCATTTGAAGAAGAAAACAGGGACAAAGCTATGCCTTGCAACAAAATAATTAAATCTGTCAATAAAATTCATTAAGAATTCGCCTAACCTTTTGACCTCTGTCTGTGATGTATCCATTGATGAAGAAAAAACTGATGTATCTGTGTCACCATACAATAACTTGACCTACCTTTTGACCTCTGTCTGTGAGGTATCCATTGATGAAGAAAAAACTGATGTATCTGTGTCACCATACAATAACTCATCTTCATCATCAACATTGCTGTAATATAAATGATAAACTGACTTTTTGATGTAAGTGTCTTCCCTTCCATATATCAGAAAATATTTGTATGTGTGTCTTACTTTCACTATAATTGAAGGCATTTCATCTCTAGATTCTTGTTATCAAAAACTTGCTCTCAGGTATCCTAGCAAGATGGTGCCATAATATAACTTCTACTGTAAACCAAAAGTTTTTTATGTGTACTTCTTTTTTTAGCCTATATCCCTTTTAAGTCGATTTTTTAGCCATTTTTAATTGTTATTTTCTAACTTTTTATGCACTCATATTAGAAAAGATCCAAATTGATATTTCTGACTGTTCATAATCATAAAACTTTTCTACTTATGAAAATAAATAGAGAGAAAAAATATTATATGTTATTCAGTTCTCAGACAGGTTATATACTGTGACATTCCCGGCTTAGAGTTTATATTCCCTGAGCCGATATACACTTTCTGAGACCTGAATTACACATATATTACGGATTACCCCTGACTTAATGTTATTTTCCAGTGCAGGTATTTGTTGACAACACATAAATATATTGAAAAACCCACCCTGATATGTTCGGCATACGTGAAGGATTTTCTAATTTGCTGTGAACATAATTTTATCGTGTATGTAATAATTTATAATAACACTTTTAACATTAAATTTAAGTATTAAAAGTGTAAATTGCGCGATTTTGTTTCAAAAAATGTATTATTTACTGAAGCACGTCATTATTTTCCCTCTGTGAGCCTCTGACAGTCTGATAGCTTTTGACTACGTCATATAGTAACCGGTGTTATGATGACGTTTTTGAGGTTCCAATTGGGGACAAAAACGTCGTATATACCCCGGCAGTTTCCTGAATATATACTGACATCTCTGTGTTGTTATCCAATCACAAACCTCGACACATTTGTAATCTGTAATATAAGTTAATTAACATTGTTTCCCAAACTTTTAAAGGCTTCTTTTTTTACCTGGAATCCATATTATAGACCTTTTCAATGGAACTTCTATTAGGTTTTGTCTCCACTGGAGCTGGCACCTCATTTTCATTGACAGGTTTGGTTCTAAATAAACCACTTCTATCTTTATAAGTACACAATGTTAAAATCTTTGAGTGCTGAAAGATAAGAAGTGAAAACCTTTGATTTGGATTTTTTAACACGTTTTGATCTTAACATGATTTATCTAATGATAGGAATAATCTCACATTTATGACTATTCTTCAAAAATCTGAATAATAAATGCATGCAATAATTTCTGAATTACAGTATTCAAAATCGATCAGGCCAAATTAATTTTTATATCAATAGATTCCATCCTTCTGAAAAATAAAACTCATAAAATAAATATTATCTCTTTATCAAATAGTGGTTGATTACCTTTTTTAAAATTCATTTGTCAAAGAAAAGGCATGATCACATTGAGATGTTTAAGTTTCTACTGCTGTTTTAAAAAAATAATCTGTTTAAATACCTGGGGAAGTAAGGGCTTGGTCATTGAGAGACGACTGTTCCCACTAACTGCATCTTGTTTTAAGGTCAACAAGAAAATCATGCCTGCCTCTGTCATTAACAGTGCATAAGGATCAGATACACTACAGTGACAAATAGTTGATGTCTGTTCTACAGTCAGGTACTGTAGCTGTTTTACTGTAAGTAGAGTACAAACAATACATGGTTATGGATGTGATATTATAAATCTCTAGAAACAAGATGGTTTTAAAAAATTTCCTGTTTACCAGGATGCTTTATGAAATTTGTGGAGAAAACACTCTGAGATTGATCTGTTTAGTACCCCACAAAATAAAAATAAGAGCATAACATTAATAACAACATGACATAAACATTACAGAGTGATTAAAGAAACATAAAATAATAGTTCAAATGCATGAGGAAAGGGTCAGTGGTCAAGGGGAGATAATTTTGATAAATATTAGAGTATTTAACTAATTTTCTGATTTTCTAAGTTGCAGGTCTTATCAAGGTATGCACATAAAATAGATAAAAAACTGCTATCTTCATTACTCATGATCCATGTAAAAAGATCATTTCTGTTTAAATTAACCCAACTGTGGTATTTTTTGATATAATCAGTTATATATCTTCTGGGGTTATTGTCAAGAGGGCATTCCAGAAGAAAGTTCATGTCATTTTAAATAGAATTTGAATTGCAATATAAAAATATCCTCTCAAGTCGAGGTAATATTTCATATTTACCACATACATTGATAAATCATTCATGTCTGCCAGTTTCTATTCTTAAACAGTGATTGCTGAGTCTGTATTTTGTTAACAAATGTTTTTGGGGGGTGCTTTAAATAATTTTCATAGTCAAATGACCTCTTGAATGAAAAGTAAGTGTCCAATTTGCCTTGAATCTGTAAATAAAAATCTCGCATTTTCTCCCAATCATTTTGAAAATATAGTTTATTACCTCCCTCTAACAGTCTAACACCAGATGGAGACACTTGTATGATGTATTTGTCGTCACCAATGTTTCCAGCAAAGATTGTAGCTGTTTGAGTACTGAATCCACTGTGATCTAATTCCATAATCTCTTGACCGGTCTGTAAAATCTATAAATAAAGCACAAACAGTTTTATTTTAACTTTTGAGGCGCAAGTATAAATTTATCTTTAATATTGTCTTTACACACATGGAGAACATACAATTTATAATAATTCTTTTTCAAATAAATTCAAAGGGGTGTAACTCCTAGAAAAAACCTGAATCATAATTTCTGATGATATGCACATTTACATAGTATGTCCCTATTATCTACAAAGTTTCATGAAATTCTGTTGTGTGGTTTCAGAGGAGTTGTGATGACAAACTGTTGCAGTAGTATATTACGAAAAAATAAGTTCAAGGGGGTGTAACTCCTAGAAAAAAACCTGAATCATAATTTCCTATCGATATGCACATCTAAATAGTATGTCCTTATTATCTAAAAAGGTTTCATGAAATTCTGTTGTGTGGTTTCAGAGGAGCTGCGATGACAGGACTGACGGACTAATAGACGGACGGATGGGTCAAAAACATTATACCCTCTGCAACTTTGTTGCATGGGGTATAATAATGCTGAGGATTATCTTACCATACTGGAGTCTTCACGACTGAGGATTAAGAAAGCATGATGGAGGATTATCTTACCATACTGGAGTCTTCACGACTGAGGATTAAGAAAGCATGACCGTCCTTGACAGAATCTTTGTCTTCCTGTTCTGTGTTTGGTGTTTCTCCTTCAATACTCGTCTGAAATCATAGTTCTTATTTCATTACAATATAATATCATTGTTTGCATGTAAAGTGGATTAAACTTTTTATTTATAAGTCCAACTTGCTAGGCTTTCTTTTGACTTTACTATAGATAACTACATAATTTTAATTTATTAAAGATTAATATATCATTGAATCTATCAACAATTGTTTTATTCCAATCCCAATTTTTTTTTTCTGTATCTTTCTAGTTTCAGTTACTGACAAAAATCAGCATACATACATTAACATACTTTGTTCCCACAAAGCATATGCAGAAAAGTGAACAACTTTCTAATAATTTTTGAAAAATTTGTTTTATTTTCTACTACTATTAATACCAACTAATATCTTGTTAATCTATTTCTCAGTAAACAATGTGCTATCTTCTTTTTTCTGTTTTCATTGGCTAAATTTAAATTATGATGTCTTATTCTTTTTTTAACATTTTGTTTAATATTTTTTTCAAATAACTACAACACAGATAAATATATTAAACTTCCTAAATAATTTTGAAACTCATTTACTAATCCTGACTTACCCTACTTCCCCCTTCTTCCTCGGGTAGCTCTCCCTTTACTGTCCACATGTCTATACAACCTGGAAGTTCAAAGGTCGTCACTATCTGGGGCCTGATTGTTCTCTGTAGGACAGACAGGGCACCATTCTTACTGTAACCTGATGTTGTAACCAGTTCTATATCTGGATTATCTGTACCACTGAATTCCTCTGACAAGAAAGCTGGTTCCCCCATTACAATATTGGCACACGGTGCTATGTTCCAAATGTTATCACATACCTACAGTAAAAGTTATGTAACAACTTTTTTTTCTTACTCATTGTAAAAAAACTTGTTACTTGGATTGCTAATTTGATAAGTTCAAATAAATCTGTTTATGTTATGTTATATGATTTTGAATTTTAAATTCAACTACTTGAAGATGAAACATGTAAAATAGCCAGCTATTAAAAGGGAAATCTGTGCTTAACTTGAAAACTGTTAATCTGAATTATATTGAGAGGGACATGTTTTATGATCATGTAAAATGCAATTAAATATCTTTTGCATAAATAGTTTGTAAAAATCCACATTAATGATGTGTAGGAGAAATTTGTTCTTCAATAAACTAATTTAACCCCCTCCACCACATGAAAGGTTAATACCTTTCAATCAAAAAATAAAGTTTATCCATGTTTACACTCTCCTTAATATGTTAAAATGTTATATTTAGATCATGTTGACTGTGTGATCTTATTTATCATGTATCTTACCTCAAAGGAGTAATTTGCAATAGTTGTTCCTTTTGGGTTTTCAGCACTACCATAAACTTCTAACTCGTATAAATTTTCAATCTGTGATACATCAGAAGCTATAAAAATTGAATAGACTATATAAAATTAGCTTTTCATTTTGTTAGATTTTCTCAAACTCCTATTCTTTGCCAAAGGAAGTTTAATTATACAATAATTACATTAGATGTATGTTTCATTATAATAAGTTATTCTGATTGGCTAACTGCACATCACATGCTATTCCTGAAACAATTGCATTAGATAATAAAATGTATCATTCATGATGACACGAGGTCCCACAATAAAGTGCACAGGTGAATTAAATGAAAACTTGATAAAAATCGTGTTTCCATGATTCTAGCTAAAAAAATGTAATTATAAGTATTGAATGCTTCTTTTTGTAACTTTATAGGGTTGTAAAAGCGTTGACCGTGAGCACATTTTTAGTATGAAGCGCTTCTGCACTTCATACAAAATGTACTTCGGTCAACGCTTTTACACCCCATTAAATTTACAAAAAGCAGCATTCAATTCTTAATTATAATTCAAATTCCAAATCTTTTCATTTTCTGTGAAGAGTTCTGTAGAATGTGTTTTCCCATCGTTTTTCAATGACTATATATATAATGGTAAGGAAGAGAATATGTCCTATATAACTTAATCTTAGATATACTCTTTACCTTTACCTACAAACTATTTCACTAAACAACATATGTAATGAACATCTTACCAACTTCTGATTCTGTTACTTTCTTTTTCTTAGTTGGTGGTTCTTCCTAAAATTTACAGAAATAAGCATAGATAGAAGAGATATATAACAAGCAATAATCACAAATATTGCCCTAAAAAAATCTTCCTATTTGAGTACTGAAACGTATAATAGAATCATTATAATATTGTATATTATTTCTAAAAATTGTTTTCTATCAAAAGATGCTTTTGTTTTTCAGGATATAACAGTCCATTCATTTATATGCATGAGAACCAATTTTCCTGGCCTGACTTTAGCACATTAACTTCATGATTACAAATTCTGCATACAAATTTAGGTTTGTACTTTTAAATTCAGGATTACCCACAAAATCCATGAAAATTAATGAATTTACAGACTTTTTTTACCTCTTTTCAAAAACTATATTAAACTCTATTTTATGTATTATTTTCATAGAACATTTAGAATGTATAATTTTATTAGCAATGGTAAATAAATTATATTATTACCTTTTTTGGTTCTTCTCTTAATTCTATTATCTGGTCCTGTGCCTTCTCTGTATATTTAAGCAACAAAGAATTCCCAAGTCTTGATCCAAGAAATAAAAACCCTTCCTCACATATACACATCTGAAATATATATAAACAAAACTTTAAAATGTAATATTTTGTATTAGCATATTTTTTATCTCTCTATCACATTACATTTTGAATTCATGCGGTAATATATCTTCCTTTCATGGAAAATGATTATCATATGCAATTACATTTAACTAACTCACTGATAAAGATTTATATAAAGTGAAAGGTTCCCTTTGGATAAAAAGGATAAAACATGATCCCATAATCTTCGCTTTTTGATTTTGGAAATAAGAGATGACTCTGAATCTGCAACTATTTTCACTTAAAAATCATCCGATTAAAAGTGAAAAACTGAAATGTCTATGACAATAAAATTGAGAATGGAAATGGGGAATGTGCCAAAGAGACAACAACCCGACCATAGAGCAGATAACAGTCGAAGGCCACCAATGGGTCTTCCATGTAGCGAGAAACTCCTGCACCCAATTATACACAAGAAACTAAAATTAAAAATCATACAAGACTAACAAAGGCCAGAGGCTCCTGACTTGGGACAGGCGCAAAATTGCGGCAAGTATGTTTACTCATAATATTTTTTGTGGAAAGAGATAATGAAGCCAGATTAAACTTTACTTAAGGCCTATTTTGATGCTTGATAGGATTTAGATTCTTAGCTAGCTTGGCTGGTCTAATCATGAAGACACATTATTTGTAAAAAAGACATTCTGTGTTTTTTTTTTTTTTTAATTGATACTCCATGATACTTACACATGTAGTAAGGACGCTAGCAGCTGATTTATCAAAGTGGAAACTTCTTACACTTCTCATGCCATCAACAACTAATGTCAGGACATATCTAAAAAGAAAAGCAAAGCAAAAAATTTTTAACTTCCTCATTAGGAATAAATCCTGAAAAAAAATTGAGAAATCTTATAGTTAGATTTTTTTATTTTTTTTTTATTTTGATCCCATCCACTCAGATCAAATGCAAACAAATGCAAATACAGAAGTCTTTATCATTTAGAGCTATTATAGCAAACCTACACTGTCTTAAGAAAGGAAGGCATTTATAGTAAATTATATTTCATAACAATACAGTTTTATCTAAGCAATCTAGTCTTAGTTTCAAAATGATGATACTTTTACTTAAGCTTACTACCTGTGTTACAGGAGTGAACAATGATCTTTGTGACTTTGTCCACACATTACATCTACATTTCGTCCTTCATCAGTGAAATTATCCAGATCAAACTTTCATACAATAATCATAGACTAATGTATGAACTTCCTATCTACATTTCTGATCTGCCTGACTCATGTTCCTTGTTTTCCATAACAAACATGTACTTTGTCATTTCTATTCAAATGGGCCAACCTGAGGGATTTGATTGTGAACTGTGTTCTCAATTTTTCTATTTACTACTTACAGTTCTCCCCCTTTGAGTGACAAAACCAGTCTATCATTGGTCATAAAAGCTGCCTGTGAACAATCTAAAGCTACTTACAGTTCTCCCCCTTTGAGTGACAGAACCAGTCTATTATTGGTCATAAAAGCTGCCTGTGAACAATCTAAAGCTACTTACAGTTCTCCCCCTTTGAGTGACAGAACCAGTCTATCATTGGTCATAAAAGCTGCCTGTGAACAATCTAAAGCTATTCTGATGCCTTCTTGTGTTCCTGAGGAAAAATCAATAAATGTTTACATCCAGGGTTTCCGCTGGCGGTCGCCATTTTCGCAATTTGCGAAAAAATAATAATTGTGGCGATAAAAATTCGTCATTGGCGAAAGAATTTGGCGAAAGAAATATATAACGTTTTATATTCAGCCATCTTGTTTATTTACTTTTTTGGGGGTTTCTTGGACAGATCAGACAAAACTCCGAATTAACCTTGAACTCGTTTAGATTTTGACAGAAAATCAATAATCAGCTGATTGAATAGGTATCGACATCAAAGGACTAATTAATAAAGGTGTTGATTGTATTGTATTATATGACACAATGATATGGATAAATGGCGTCCGTCACATGTTACAAAAGAGATTTATTAACCACTTTGCGACGCACGTGTTTGAAGCAAAATGTTGACGCTTCCTCTCGATCCTTCTTCTCTCCTTCTTTTAATGATAGCCCAGAAAAGAAAACTGTTGTTATGACGAAAAATGTTGAAAACCAAGAAAGGTCTCTGGTTTAAAACTTTATCATTTAACTTTGATATAGATAATTGATTTGAGAGGGTACTTTAAAGTCGTTTCATTGTAAAAACTGGCTTCTTATTTAGGGGGGGGGCTGAAAAAAAGACAAATTTAAAAAGAAAAATATATTTGTGTTACTTGGCGAAAAAAATAATAAAGTGGCGAAAAATATATTGTTTCGGCGAAAGAGGTGGCGAAAAAAATAATTGATCCAGAGGAAACCCTGTTTAAATCAAAATAATAATTTCGGTGGTCACAAAAGTATAAACATTAGAAATTGAAACACAATAATTATGATAAGTTAGAATTTTCCATGGTAGTTGGATTTACTATTACATCTCATAAACACCGACTTTCTCATTAAATTTTTATGCTTTTTTCTAACTTATGAACTTAGCTTAAACAATATTTGTAATCTAATTCTAATTATTATTCAGGCAAATGAAAGACTTAATGTATGCCAGTAAGTTTTTTTTTTTACAGTGATAAAGACAACTATCTCATTTGTATTATACATAAATCTAATTGTCAGCTTTTACTAAATAAGAGTATCAAGATTATAATGTTATGTGTAACACACAATGAAATATAATTACTTACTCAAAGGAAACAATGTACTGGATGATGCAATGCTGTTGAGGGCTACACCGTAAGGTGGCACACTTTGATTAAGATATAACAATGAATTAACTGCCACTACCATAACACCACCTAAAATAATTACAATTAATAAATTCAATACAAATCATAATGACTGCCTCATCTTAAATTCAAATACAAAAAAATGTCATGTTTTAAATGCAATCTTGAACAAAAATGGTGTACAATGGGAGATAACTCTCATACCTATACCTAAATAATAACACATTGTAAAAGATTGCCTCCCCTTGATCCATCATTCAGGTTCTAATTAACATGTGGTTTTAAGCAAGAGAACATGTTCAAGTCACTTTTCATCATGTAATTGATTGATTTTTTTATATATTTGTTGTTGTTGTTAATTTTCTAATTACTTTTTTTATTACCAACATTGCGGTTCAGGTACTTCATGTTAACTTACTATGACATAACTTAGTGTTACCATAGTAACTTACCAATAGGTTTAGGTACAGCCATTACTTTACAACAATCAAATGGTAGATTGTTCATAGACCAGATAACAGGATTGACTCGCTCCTGTATATTCAAAGAAATAGCAGCTATACAACATGTGTCTGCTCTGACTGCTGTCCTCCTAAAAATACAAATGACGTCAAATTTAAAAACATTAACAATTTTAAAACTACTTAGCATCTAACTTTGATTTTTCTCCTTATATTAGAATCGGTGTATGAGTTTTTTTCTAGTAGAATGTCTATACATGTATTTGATTTATTGATTGGTGAAGATCTGCATTACAGAATAAGTTTATTTAAACATTATCAAATCAAGATTGTTTTAGATATCCGTTCTGATTCTAGAATAATATATAGGTTAATATAAAGCTAGGTAGAGTACATACCCAGCCCATGTCTGGAAAGGTTCATATAACATAAATACAGCTAGTGTACATACCCAGCCCATGTCTGGAAAGGTTCATATAACATAAATACAGCTAGTGTACATACCCAGCCCATGTCTGGAAAGGTTCATATAACATAAATACAGCTAGTGTACATACCCACCCAATGTCTGGAAAGGTTCATATGGGCCATTTCAAAAAAAATGAAGCTTTTTACTTTTTGTGGTATATTTTTAAATAAGTTAAGTTTAGAATTATAACACAGGTGTTATAAAATGCAGGATAGTCAGGGCTAGCTGCATGCCAAGTTTCATGAAGATATCTCAAACCACTGCAGAGAAATGTTTTAAAAACAGGCCATTTTTGTCAGGAGTGTGTCGCTTTTAGCGTGACATTTAAAAATTTTCAAAGTAGAATTGAAAAAGGTGGATCGTTTTTATGCTATACTGAAATATTTCTGGTAGTTGCTATATATTAGTCTTAAATATTTTTGTAATTTTGTCCAATAAAATTTTAAGATAAGTAATCACTGACCTTTATTGTGAAGGTATGTACAAAAAATAAAGTCTTTCAAAAAATGACACTTTTAAAATTAAAGCTTCCTTATAACCATGTTTTAAAGTCCAATAATGCCAGTATGGGAAATAAGTTTGTATTGGTATATTAGCACTATAATTAAGGGTATGTTGGTGCTCTAAATCACACATCTTATTGTTTTAATGGACACCAAAGAGAGGCACCCAAAAATGTCAGGAGTGTGACAACTGTCTTTAAACATCTACCAAAGAATACATAGGACTTAAATATTTTCTTCTTCTTTATTTTTCAGAAGTGGCTATTCCAAAGAGAAGAAAAAAAATTATTACAACTGTGATATGTTTATATCATAGATGTGGGAGTGCATTATATATGTCAGGAGTGTGACGCTTTTTTTAAAGCGTTTTCTGTCAATTCATAATTTCACAAGGACAAGTCCCACAAGTTTCTTTGTGTTAGAAATGTTGAAACCAAGTTATATTCCTATCATGTACCTCTTAAATGTGTTATTTATCATGATGGCTTTTTCTACATACAATTACATAAAAACGGTACAATGAAATGACATTTTTATTTTTCCAAATGATCACAAAAACTCAGGGCTTTCAAAGTTTACTATTTTAACTGAAATATATTAAGATTCTTTTTATTTGCAAAAACTTCAATCACTAGTTATTATTATTTTTTTTAAATTAAGCTATTCAATTTGATTGTTATTATATGATTTAGCAGAAAAGATGGAAATTTTGGTTTTAAAATTTTTCTTATTCTATTGACTTTCATTTGGAAAAGGTTTGAGCGATGTTTTCTTGACTGTTTTATTACCAAACTTGTTTATAAGTAGTATGGTTTCTGTTCAAATGTTTTGAGATGTATGTTATTAAAATTTAAGATTATTCAATGTGTCTGTTTCGTTCTGCTTGAAACTTTGGAATTATAAAATTTAAAGTATCGGTAATAGGGTAAGACAAAAAGAAATGAAAAATATTGAGTTTGAAATTGGACCCCCTATGTCACACTTTTGCTTCATTTTTTTTAAAATGGCCCATATAACATAAATACAGCTAGTGTACATACCCAGCCCATGTCTGGAAAGGTTCATATAACATAAATACAGCTAGTGTACATACCCAGCCAATGTCTGGAAAGGTTCATATAACATAAATACAGCTAGTGTACATACCCAGCCCATGTCTGGAAAGGTTCATATAACATAAATACAGTTGGTTCATAATAACCATGTAGAAACTGAAAATCTTTAACATTGGTGATCTTCTCATCAAAACTTTTGAGATCAATGATATATGATGACATGATAGGTGATTTCCCTCCTCCGGAGATATCAGAGTCCTCTATGACAGCGTCTCGACGGAATGGCAGAATAACAAGTCTTGTTCCGTAAATTAACATTGCTGCACATCGGCCATCAGGATCTACTCTGATTTCTGGAATGCTGTAAGTGACTGCAAATCCATCCTGAAGGGAGAAAACAAAATAATTACATATATGGCATCTTTTTCTACATATTCTTATAAATAATGTTACTTCACTGTGAACCAAAAAGAGTTTCCTTTCCTAACAAAAACATACATGAGAAATAAGTTAATTTCATATTGTAAACTTGAGACAGACCAATTCATTTCCAGAAGTTATGACTTGAGTAGTTAACCATTATTTTTATATGGTAACCCATGAAATAACATATGTTTCATGTGGAAATATTTTCAGACACTCTCTTATAGCTAGCTGATTTTATTTTATTGGTACTCTTTAGAGGGTGTTTTGAGTAAATAATTTCCTTTAATTTTGTAAATTACTCAAGAGTTGTTGCAAAGGTCTGACACAATGCATAATGGTAAAGAAATAAATTACACACAAAATAAACTGATAACTACATCCTATTTTTCTGACTCATCTAGAAAGTCTCTGATAAAAATCACAAAAGTGAATACAAAGTATCATTTTGTGGTGACTTTCATTCTAATCCATGCATTTGGCTAAAACAACATAAAGAGATGGATGTTAGTAAAATGAATCTATTTAGTTCTAGTGTCTTTGGCAGGGACTACAATATAATGGATTTACCACATTCCCCATTTCATTCTCTATTTTATTAAACATTTTAATTTAAATACAAAATAATTGATAAGGCCTAAAGTCCACAAACTTAAAATCCAAAGCAAATGACCATGATAACTGTTGTTCTTTATATAATTACCTTCAATGCAGGTTCCTCAAAGTAATGTAATGATGTTGTTTGGAGATCATGGGTACTAGGGTCATACTCAACTACTGATAACTGAAATAGAAAAGGATTGGCTAATTACAACAATGAATTCACAGAGGAATATAACATTGATAACTTAAGATAAATTATGACCAAATTAAACTCACATATATAACACATTTAACTATATTTAATTGAATTGCATCTTCACAAGACAATTATATTTTCAAAAAAAAAGCTGAACTGAATACATGCATGGTTTGCTAATTCCAAAATCATGACATTTAAAGTCCATCACAGTTCACTAATTTCACATTATACATTTATTGAATTTTGATGAGGGTCATACAATGATTTATCATCCCCAAACGATATTCCATGAGGCAAATGGCCAAGAGTGAATGCCATATCTCAGGGGATGATAAATCATTTTATCATATACTTAGACTAAATAACATATGATTTTTACTGTATGATAATAGCGTTAAATATACGTAAATTCCATATTTTTTTCGAATTGGTGCTTAGCAGGCTGATATGAAAAGTTTAATACATGCTTCAACTTTTTTCACATGCCTTTCCATAATGTTATTGCATGGCATTCCAGTGATACTCGGCAAATTTCAGAAAAATACACATCAATAATAAGTTTTATATAAAAAATATTACAAAGTAGGGTACAAAACAATTATTTGGATAGTGGAAAGTATTTTGTGTAAAATGGAAAAAACAGCAATAAACAAATGATAAAATAAATGCATTTTTAAAAGTTTCAAACATTATTTAGAAAGTTACTTTAACAAATGTTGACTTTTCCAAACCGTGCTCATTATGTAAATTGTTGAATTATTTTTTTTATCGTCCATATTAAAATATATCATACTGCTGTTTTTCTTATATGTTGAGGCATATGAATTGATAGAAAGGTTTCATATTGAATGTACTAGATTGGGGTCTTTGAACTTCTTTTTGTTTTTTTTCTCCATTGTTGATAAAAAGATCATAACATGTAATTTTTCATATTGCATGTATTATCAGCCCTCAGTCAATATCAGTCCTCCAGCCATGCGGCTCCTGTGCCAATATTGAAACCTAGGGCTGATAATACATGCGATATGAAAAATGCCATGTAATAGTCTGATAATATTTACCTTTGCGTCAGAAAAACTTAGTAAAAGTGCATCCCTGTTTGCTCCTGGTAACTTAACAAACTGTAGAGACATAATGTTACCAAACAAACTGAAAGTGGCCAAGCATTCCAGTTTCTGCTTTTTTCTTGTCTCTACAAATAGATGAAATGTATAACTTGATAGGCAAGACTTTATTGACAATTGGACTATACCTACTTTTTTTACAACATTACTTCATTAAAAGCCTAAATAAACCTTTGCTTTTCCAGTTTAAATTGTTTTACACTAGTCATTTTTTTGGCCCTTCATAGCATGCTGTTTGATGTGATATGAAGGCAGTACCTTGACCTATACTTGTTAACTTTTTAAACATTGTGACTTGGATGGAGAGTTGTCTCATTGGCACTCATACCATATCTTCTTATTCCCATATTAAATTCCATTTCAATCTCTTTCAATATTTTTTTTAAAGAAAATTTCAACATGTTTAAAAATTTTATTTTTATTTATATCTATATAAAGCTGACTCTTAAAATAGTTAAGGTACCTAAAACATGTATGCTTTGTTTGAAGAGTTTCAACAAATTTTAGCCATTATACTGTGTTTTGGAACAAAACATTTCTACAGAAAACACTTCTCATCACAAATTTTTTAAACAACAAACAGACAGGCAATTCCAATTTAGAAACAGCTTCCAAACTAAACAAAAACTGTTAGAGGCCATACCTAAACTGACCTGCTAATAGATTTATTGTTTTAAAACAATCAATCAAACATAAGAATCAGAATGTGGTTATGTTTTTCTCTCTCAATACATGTATATCTTTATTTTATATTATTTATATGATTCAATTTATATGCCATAATTGATATACCTAGTAGGTATTACCTACCCTGATTTTGTTCTGTAACATTCTTTCCAGTATCATCCTGAAAAATATCAACTTCAAATGTATAAATAATAACGTGGAAGATTAAAATGGTTTTACCTGTTCCTAGTCAGTTTATCAGGACCATATGTTGTTTGTTGTTTTGCTGTGTTTGTACATTCTTTTTTCAAAGGCATGAACAGTAATGTTGGTAACTCCTGCTACAGTGTTATACTTTTTTGGTGAATCAAAACGTTCAGTTGGAGAGAATAGTTTGAGGCAATGAAAAACAAAACAACATGACAAATTGCCAAATGATAGCTGTTAACATTGAATGTTTTACATCCTATTTCATTTACAAGTTCCCTTATAATTATGTGCCTGATCCAAGTCAGAAGCCTGTAATTCAATAATAGTCATTGGTTCCTGAATTGATTTTTGATTCATCAGAATTCAAGCCTTTGGTTTTCTTGTGTGCATAGTTTCAAATTTCAGTATCTGGGTTAAGTCTATAACTAAACTGTGTCGTTAACCTTGGTCTATGTGCATATTAAACAAAGGACACAGGTGGATTCATGACAAAATTGTGTTTTGCTGATGGTGATGTGTTTGTAGATCTTACTTTACTGAACATTCTTGGTATTTACAATTTTCTCTATCTATAATAAACTTGGCCCTTTAAATACAGCGGAAAATATTTTGTAAAAATTTACAAAAATTTACCAAATTAGTGAAAATTGTTAAAAAATTGACTATAATGGGCAATAACTCTTTAAGTGGTCAACTGACCATTTGGGTCATGTTGACTTATTTTCAGATCTTACTTTGCTGACCATTATTGCTGTTTACAGTTTATCCTTATCTATAATAGTATTCAAGATAATAACCAAAAACGGCAAAATTTCTTTAAAAATTACCAATTGGGGGGCAGCAACCCAACAACCAGTTGTCCAATTCATCTGAAAATTTCAGGGCAGGTAAAGTTTGATAGTTATTGACTTGATAAACAACTTAACCCCTTGTCAGATTTGCTCTAAATGCTTTGGTTTTAGAGTTATAAGCCAAAAACTATATTTTACCCCTATTGACTGGGTCACCGTACACATTTTTTAAAACTAGAAACCGAAATGATGATTGTGGCCAAGTTCAGAGGAGAATCTTTTTGTAAAAGGTAACGACGACAGACGACGATGAACACCAAGTGATGATAAAAGCTCACTTGACCCTTTGGGCCAGGTGAGCTAAGAAGGGCAAAATTTTCTTAAAATTACCAATTCAGGGGCAGCAACCCAACAACCGGTTGTCAGATTCATCTGAAAATTTTAGGGCAGATGGATCTTAACCTGATTAACAATTTCAGATTTGCTCTAAATGCTTTGTTTTCAGAGTTATAAGCCTAAATCTACAGTTTACCCCTATGTTCTATTTTTAGCCATGGAGGCCATCTTGGTTGGTTTGCCAACCTCTGCAAACAAAGCATGTAGAAAAATGTGTTATTTATTAAACATTCATCGGTACCAAAAAAAACCCACAAAAATTGGTATCCAAGGAATAAAAATAATAAATCCACAGTATTTGATTACCAGCTGCTATAACTAAGTTCTATTCTAATGTATTAACATTGAATGTTCTACAACACTCCCCCTGACAATATCTGGTACAAACCTCAGTATCTGGGTTAAGTCTATAAACATGAAGTTGATTGACAGCTGCTATAACTAAGTTCCTCTCTGATGTGTTGAAGAAATTACAGTAGACACAATGTTCTATGCCTGTCGGTGGGTGAGTCTGTTTGTATACAGAATACATGATCTATTGATCTGCAAAACACAGGAGAAAGTTAATGCATATGAACCATTATGCATATGAAAGATTGTAATTGAGCAATGAAATCACTCAAACTAAAAAAAATTATCTTATCATATAAGATGTATAATACTCTCTAGGCCAATGTTCTACTCAATATTGAAAATAACAACTTGGATAACAACTGTCATATGTATAAATTATGCATCATACAAAGTTAGAAGGCAGCACTCTCAGATAAATGCAGAGTGATTTTTCATGATATATTCACGGACTGTGATCAAAATTATCTATCTTAATAACTTATACATATGGTGAAGCAACAATTTAAAATGAAATTACATCACGATTTAAAACAGCTGTTATCATGTTATTTTTTCACAAGAGAAAGACATTGCAGTATCAAGACAAATAGACACCTCACTATGACAAAAAAACACCTTATCTATTTTCAACATGTAGCTTTCATACCTTATAAATTATTGCTTTTTTAATCATCAAAAGGTTTTTGTAGCATTATAGTTTCTTGTCAAATTCTTGATACTGGATTATACTTAATAGGGCTTAACAATTATAATGTTTACGACCATGTAAACATTATCGTTGATTACAATTATATCTATTTACAGGTAAAAACAAATTCTCTAAACTTTTTAGATCACACAATCATCGTCTTGTAATCTACAAACACAAGCTTTGCTCTTTCTATATCTATGGCAAAAATCTTATCATGATTTCTTTAATAAACAGAAAAAGCTTTGCATGTATTTCAAGATGCCTAGTACTGTGCTGTTTCTACATGTATGCATTTGAAATAATTGTGCTGCTTATGTGAGAATAGAAATGCCCTTCAATGTTTACTGTCAGTCATCAAACAATCATTTGTGACTACCTTTGACATCAAATAGGTTAAAATTTTAAAGTGATTCATCAAAATATCCTTATTGTGATTTGTCACAAGTCTCAAATAATTAACATTACTGTTACTTTTGGAATAAAATTAGCTTGATAAGACATCTAAATGAAAGTGTACATTTTATCGTCATGCAACAAAAACTGCTGTTATCGACTCGTCATTTCATTTTTGGTAAGAATTTTTACTGTTATCCTTCATAAAGGTATCTCCACTACCCACTTATATGTCTTATCTGGTTGTGTGTTTTAATGTTATTGTTATCTTATTTATATTCTCAAGAGCTTATATTATCATGCTTATGTTTGTATTGCGATGTGTGAACTGAATAAAAAATAAAGTTTTCGTATGCATATAAAACCCCTCCTGTTACAATTGCAATACACCATATCAGAGGGGGGATAGGACCTTTATCGGGACTCCGGGATCGGGTGTTTATAAGCTCGAGATTTCGGGATTGACCCTTTCGGGATCTGGGAATTCTATTTTTTGAAATTCGGGACCTCAGGATTTCGTGTTTTTAAGCCTGGGATTTTTCGGGATCAGGACAATTCCTAACCCACCTCATATCATATGGCTATTCCTGGCTGACCCAAGAATCTGTCCCTCTTAAACTATTGACGTCATACAACAGTCACTTTTTCATCATGGCGTCAGATATTTTGAATTATGACGTCAAAGTTTTACTGGAACCTGTGAGATGTGCAGTAATACACCTTATCGCTAATCCCGGCTGACCCGGCCCCTTGAACTTTTAAGGTCAACAACAATCACTTTTCGATTGTGGTGTCAGATATTTTGTTTTATGACGTCAACATTTTACGGGAATCTGTGTGATATCCAGCAATGGCGGACAAATAGCGATAAGGTGTATGGCGGCCAAATGCTGTAAATTCAGAAATTATTGTGAGGTTTTTATTAATGCAAATAATGCGACTGAGTGAGTATAGCAATAATAAGAACTGGCATTCTTATATGGGGACGAAGTCCCCTATTACGGTAGAAAAATAAATAAAAAAAAAAAAAAAAAAAAATCGGGAAAATTTCCCGAATTTTTCATTCTACTAATGAACTCAAAATCGTTAACTTTTTTTCAGATCTACTTCCTGTTCCTGTTTTCTTCGCTTTTGCGCAGATATCTGTCTTGTTTGCATGAGACTATGAAAAAATTTATATTTATCAGTCTAGTAAAATATAAGATTGGATCTCCATACAAATTCAATTTTAATAATTGTTTGATATGAAAAAACGTTACCTGATGAAAGCGTTTCTTTTGTTTACATCGAATATGACGTCATAACTTAAAGAACGTCACAGCTATAATTCCCTAACAACAGAATCAAAATCGGGAACGTTACGTACGGTATTTCGGTTTCTTTTACTCAACGTGATTGAATTAAAAAAATAATACATACAGACTTCGTCCCCATTCACAGGTTATGCCTGCCTCATATTATCTGATACATATATCTGTATGCAAATGTTCCTGTCATTACAATAATGAATCAAGCGTATTTGTCAATTTTTCAAAAAATCGTAATAATAAATGCATGCAATAATTTCTGAATTTACAGTACTAAGTGATAACGTGTATTATTCGTAGGTCCCCCCTTTTATTAGAATCCTGGGTTCACAACAGCAATCTCCCAATACAATCATAAAACTCCTTCGTAGACACCTTATTTAGAGGTAGTTGTCCTTCTAAAGGTTGGATATACACAAGTTATATCCAATCGGCTTGATACAGTTTCAAACTGAGCTTGCCGGGTACACAACAACCATATTTTTTGATTATTTGTACATGATGTTCTTCGAAAGAACAAGTGTCATATAAATGACCTACTTGAATGAAGTTGTGGGGCACTATGTTTCCATTTTATTACTCAATATTGAAGTCTGTGTCCCTATTTTAAACACAATTTGTGAAGAAAAAATATTTTCATGGAGGTCGCCATTTTTTATAACTATTGTTTCGAATTTAGAGGAAACAAATTTTGAATTCTTAAGATATCCCGCAGATCATCTAGTTTTTTAATATACAAATATTCTTTTATAAATTGATTTGTTCAATTACATCTTCTGAAAAAAAAAATACGACAGTTCGGTTTAGCGATAAGCAGCTGTTAATTTTAATATTTTTTCTGGAGCCACAAGAAAATTATCCAATGAACTGAACTTGAACGGTATAGTTTTAATCAGGTAAATTATACGACAATCGTTTAAATTAGATTTAAACAAAAAATTTCATTATATTTTATTTCATAATCATGCATGAAAGTAAACATTAGTATGCATGGTATGGTATTTTTTTGAACATGATATCTTATTCTTAGACCACTTTCAAATATATATACAGATATATACTTGTGCTCTTTCCCATCAACTGGTTGTTTCGTTGTAAGAACAGAAAAAAACCAACCCCAAAATGTTGTACCATAACCAAAAAATCAATTCTAATCTTCCTTTTGTGTATTGATCCTTCTAGTAAAATTTCATAGAGATCCATTCACTAATACTCAAGTTATTGTGTGGAAACCAAATGTGTCTTCTCGAAAACAACTATGACATGATTAAGCATTACTCGAAAGCAAATTTTTGATATGATTGTATTTCCCATGTCCATTCTCAATTTTATTCTGCTGTCATATAAAAACTTGAAAAGTAAGCTACATCATGTACATGTAACAAAAAAAATATATGCAAGAAATGACATAAAACTGACTCTGAATACATGAGACTCACAAACTGAAGATGATCAGGAATTCAAATGTTTTTTTATTCGAGTCAGACTTTTTTCACCGAAGCCTTTCAGCGCTATCAATTAAAAATTATTTAGTCAAAATTTAACACTAGTATTAAGGTTTATCATAACAAATTGGCAAATATGGCCATTATCACCTAAAAAACTACTGTGTACAGACTTATCTGTGCGGTTTGGGAAGTTTTAAATGTTTTTAGATATATAAACATGATAAAAGTTAAATTTATTTTGCATATCTGAACATGCTGAAAGATAAAATCATTTTTGGTGAAGGTCTGGATTCAAAATATTTTTTTTGTCCTCTGCTTGAACAGATTTTTTATTCATCAATTTGGGAATCAGGATATTTTTTAAGGAACAATACCATAACCCCTCCTGCCCTTTCAAGTTCAATGATCATTCCCTAAACATTTTCCATCTGAAATTATAATTTATTTTAGACTTAAACAATATGTTAATGTAGCCTGGGACATTCGTTCTGAACATGCATGAAATGTTTGCCACTGGACGTTAAACAACCAACAACCAATCAATATATATAGGACATTGTCTTAGTATTTATTTAATAGTTAGCAATACAGCTTATAGGTATATCATAAATATGTACATGTATAAAGCTGGCATTTAAGGTAGCGCTTCCTCATATTAGAACTATTTACATACAGATCCACTTCAATGACTTTTTGCTGAAAAATTAAGTCATTAAAGTTAAACATGTTAAAATAATGTCACCTTAAGCAGATTCCAAAAAGAAAAATTTCCGTCAAAAAGAACAAATTAAGAAAAATAATGCTAACTGTTATTTGAATGATAATATGTGAATGTTTTATTGAATAGTTATGCTATATAAAACAAGCAAACCAATTATTGGATATGATTTTTGCCATTAAAAGTAGAAATGATCACAACAAGTTGAAAAATGTGAAATGTTTGTCACCTTAAGCAGATTCCAAAAAGAAAAATTTCCGTCAAAAAGAAAAATTTCCGTCAAAAAGAAAAATTTCCGTCAAAAAGAACAAATGAAGAAAAATAATGCTAACTGTTATTTGAATGATAATATGTGAATGTCTTATTGAATAGTTATCCTATATAAAGCAAGCAAACCAATTATTGGATATGATTGTTGCCATTAAAAGTAGAAATGATCACAACAAGTTGAAAAATGTGAAATGTTTGACGGAAATTACTTCCCATTTTTTGACACAAGGTTCATGTTTTACCATGTTTACGAGGCTTTAAGTTGACACTGGTATAATGGTTTTTATTAGTGTATTCTGATTATTCAAACATCTCTGTTTCCAAATCTTTTGCTTTTCTTTTGTTAAAAACATCTGTGATATATATATGTATTTTTTCAATTTCAAATACATTGTTTTTTGTACCTTACTTATTAGATGTTCGTCTATCAATAAATGTTATAAATGTTAGCAACAGGTTCATAAAATCTTGCAACATCATTGTAGGTACCTATATAAGCCTGTTAAAATTGTATTTCATAATGTACATTATACATACACATGTTGGATCTTTCAATTTACTTTATTTAATCAATAGTTTTATAAAATCTGTTGCTAACATAATTTCTGTCAAACTTGTCATTTTATGTTAGCAACATTTGGATGTGCTACAAATTAGAGTTATCTGTCCTGGGTTAAAATCTTTTTAAATTTCATGCAGCGGTATTTTGCAGGAGTTCTTAATATGACTTTCAACTAGGATAAGATGTCCAATGTTGGTTAAAAATCTCAAATATATAGTATATATTGTCCGTTAAATTTATTTATGTTAGCACAATACTATGTTAGCAACAAGTCCGTCAACATCTTATGTTAGCAACACTATTTATTCTGTCAAATTTTATGTTAGCAACAATAATGTCCGTCAAATTTTATGTTAGCAACAATAACGTCCGTCAAATTTTATGTTAGCAACAAAAAAGTCCGGCAAATATTATGTTAGCAACAAAAAGTCTGTCAAATGTTATATTAGCAACAAAAAAGTCCGTCAAATATTATGTTAGCAACAATAAAGTCTGTCAATTTTTATGTTAGCAACAACTTAATTTCTGTCAAATCTTATGTTAGCAGCATTGTTCATGTCTGTCAAATTTTATGTTAGCAACTCCAAGATAATCCTTTTTAAAAGTTATTGCAATTCCTTTTTTATTGGTGCAGATGTTCAGAAATGTTTTATTCCAATTTGCCTTCCATATTAAATCAAGATATACATCCACACCTAGAAAATACTGAAAATATCAAGATTTTTAAAATTTTTGTGTTGCTAACATAAGAATTTTTTGTCAAAATGTCTGTTAATTTTGTTATGATAGCAACATTTTTTTAAGGTGGTCTTTATTTAAAAAATATATTAATGTGCATAGATCTATTTTTTGTCAAAAAGTGTTTACTTATATAAGTATAACATGAATTCCAAAACAGAACTTCATTGGTGTTGATTTTGTTAAACATAATTTTGGGAACTTTTCAACTTTCTTATTTGGAATCTGCCTAATGTTCTTTTCATAATCTTCATGTTTGATATTTCCCTTGACTTATATGTGTGTTTTTAACTACACGGAAAATCAGAATTCAGCAGTATTTATATTTTGTGTTTTTATGAATTTAGAAACACATCAGAGGGAATTCTCCAGTTTTGATAAAAATGTGAGAGTTCTCTGAATTCCGATCAATCTATTTCTGTCATATATAAGAACTGAAGTGGAGTACATCTTATTATGTCACCGTTATGAAACTGATATTTGATATTGTACTTCCATATTAAAGAAATAGAGAACCATCTTGGTCGTTTAATTAACATTAAAATATATGTTCTTGCTCCAGGGTTTGTTTAGGTAATTATGTGCATGCGTATAGTTTTCTTCATTTCAAGGGGTATAAGATTGAATGGTTGCTCTGGATCCCCCATTCAATTGATTAATTTAAAACTCATGTGATCCTTTCTATGTATGTCTGCTATTGAGGGTTATTGTTGTTGCATAATTTTAAATTATATGCATCATTTAAATTAAAATAAATGTAGTCCACATCGTAAAGGTGTAACTACAACCCCCCTTCAGGCGAAATGGAGTCTTCCATATTATAGTTTCGAGTTGTCTCCCTTCCAAAGTAACATTCATCAATTCTGAATCAACAATCAAAATACGATACAACACGTCGAGAAAAATTAACTCGTTCTGTTGATAAACTTCGTATTATATTAAAAACGATCGCAAAGGAGTAATGACCACTGACCCAAAGGAAATTAAATATTTAAAGAGTTAGGAATGGGGTTCCTCCTAGAATTAACGTACAGGAAAATAGGTGACAAGATTTACGAAGTGAAACACCTTCTGTCACTCTGAGTCTCAGTGACTGCTGTGGTAAATAAACTTGGAATTGATAGTACAAAAATAAAATACAATAAGTACATTGTTCATACACTTGTATCCGGGATTGGATATTTTGTAACTATTCAGATTACCATGATTACGTAAATTACATTTTACATGTGCAGTTAAATAGGGCTCTTCACGGTTAGTTTGGCCATATTGGATAGGGGGCAGATTTTCATAATGGAGGTAAAAAAAGTGTGAAAAATACAGGAAAACGTCATTAAAACAGAGCAGTTGTTTGGAAACACATGTAGGATTTCCCATACTTTCATACTATTTCCACCTCTTTCTAAAAAATCTGCCCAATATGGCTGAACTTACCGTGAAGAGCCCTATTAGTTTTCAAAATAATATTTTCCAGCTACATGTATACATGTGTCAATGAAAACAGTGGCAATCGTATCCCTCAGAGCAATCTGCTTTTTGATTTACCAAGTCCATGAAATAAAATTTTCATTTAAAATAAAAGAAATTCAAAGATAAATACCATATTTACAGTTTATTGCATGTTATAATTTTCTTAAATAGACATCTTTTTATCATGAAATTGAGAATAGAAATGAGGAATGTGTCAAAGAGACAGCATCCCGACTATAGAGCAGAAAACAGCTGGAGGCCACCAATGGGTCTTATCATGTTTATCACTTCTGTTACTAGAGAGCATGCATCATTCAACAAATCATTCTAAATTAAGTAAGATAAGTTAATTACTTCATTAGAACAGGAAAACAGTTGCCTTAAATTAGTAAATGTTAAATTTATTGCATTAAAATGTCAAATTCAGAGTTTGTGAAAATTTGATTTGACCTGTCAGCCATGGGACTGACAAAAAAAGATTTTGTGTTTGTCCTTCAAAATTTTGCTGACCAGTCCTTCACCATCTGTCAGTTTTATCCTAAAATAAAATTATAACATATATTTTATCAAATAAATTAATTCATATTCTCATCACAACCACAGGCAAATTTATAACAATGACAGACCAGTTCTGGTCTAATGGTTGTTCTAATTGAAAGTCATCTTCATTGTCCATTTCATCATCTGAATCATTAGCTCACCTGACCCGAAGGGCCAAGTGAGCCTTTCCCATCACTTTGCGTCCGGCGTCGTTGTCTGTCATCGTTAACTTTTACAAAAATCTTCTCCTCTGAAACTACTGGGCTAAATTAAACCAAACTTGGCCAGAATCATCATTTGGGTATCTAGTTTATAAAATGTGTCCGGTGACCCGGTCAACCAACCAAGATGGCTGACATGGTTAAAAATAGATAATTGGGGTAAAATGCAGTTTTTGACCTATAACTCAAATACCCAAGCATATAGAGCAAATCTGACGGAGTAAAATTATTCATCAGGTCAATTTCTATCTCCCCTTAAATTTTCAGATGAATCGGACAACCCGTTGTTGGGTTGCTGCCCCCTGAATTGGTAATTTTAAGGAAATTTTCTGTTTTTTGTTATTATCTTGAATACTATTATAGATAGAGATAAACTGTAAACAGCAATAATGTTCAGTAAAGTCAGATTTACAAATAAGTCTACATGACTGAAATGGTCAATTGACCCCCATAAGGCGTTATTGTCCTTTATAGTAAATTTTTTAACAATTTTCATAAAATTTGTACATTTTTACTAACATTTTCCACTGAAACTACTGGGCCAAGTTCATTATAGATAGAGATAATTGTAAGCAGCAAGAATGTTCAGTAAAGTAAGATGTACAGACACATCACCATCACCAAAACACAATTTTGTCATGAATCCATCTGCTTCCTTTGTTTAATATTCACATAGACCAAGGTGAGCGACACAGGCTCTTTAGAGCCTTTAGATTCTCAGTTGTGACAGTAATTGTTGGTTTCATCAGAAGGTCCCACTAAAATCTATAATTTGTAAATACTTGACAGAACTAGATTTATTATTTGGTTTCATACAACCTTACTGAGTGATTTACAGATGAATTTTTACATTGGAATAACACTTTCGACATATTCATGATATTACCATTAAAGTTTTGTGTAGATCAGAATTATTATAAGTTTCTGCCCTTGTCATGTGTTTGTGAATTATGGATATTATGTGGAAAATGGATAACTTCCATGATCTTTCTAATCCTTCTGTATCTTTCCTCTCTCTTTCTATACCAAGAAGACATAACAATGATAAATGACATAAAACAAGTTATCAATATTTATCATGTTTATGTATGTTCCAGACCGTATGAGTATTTGGACCGTACGCGTACGGTCTGGACCGTATGCGTACTTTTTCAAAATACTCATACGGTCGGACCGTACGCGTACGGTCTGGCTTATATTAAGAAGTTGGCAAAGTTGATTAGAAACATATAACAGATCAATTTTATTTAACTCTCAAATTGATATAAAAAAAGGTTTACTGTAATTGTAATTGAAAAAAAACCTTTATATTTAAATGATTTTAAAATTCAAGCTAATTAAATCTGTTAATCTCATGTATTTAGCATGTCGATCACTCATTAAAATAATTGAATTATGATCACTAAAATTGAAAATATCGGAAGTAATTAGTTTTGGAGATCAATTGTTTTAGAATATTTAGCAACTTTACCAAAAAATGCAAATGATAAGGAACATTCACGAACTACAAAAATGTAAATGTAAAAAATATTAGTCCGTTACTCTTGGTAGCAAGTGTAACATTGGTTGAGAGTAATTAGGATCAAGATATATACAATTAAACAAGTATTTTAAAATTTCAATTGTTCATTTGTTTATTTTATCCGTGTAATTGTATTAATATTAATCATTTTAAAAAGTAAAACTAAAAATAAAGATTGTGATTAATGTTAATTTGTTTAGATTTAACCCATATGACCTAATAACATGTATTGTCAGCTCATACTGGACCATACGCGTATACTCATACGGTCCGACCGTACGCGTATGGTCGGACCGTACGAGTATACGTATACGGTCCGGACCGTACAGGTACGGTCCAAATACTCATATGGTCTGGAACATGTATAAACTTCTTAAGGTAAGTTATAATAAAAAGTTAAAACAAAAATTTACTTAAATGTGGGGTTCAAGCCTATCAAGGTCTGATTTAATAGAAGGAGGAAATTTCCAGTCATAGATTTAACCCACTTTTGATATCAAATATTGTAATTGAAAAATGTTTGTTGTTATTTTCTTAACAAACATTACTATAAAAACCAAATTTATCCTTATTACATGCATTGACATGTATTAAGATCTTTGAAGTATTGTACTTTTGTTTTTATTATATGACAGCAAAAAGATTTCTGGTTGTATATTGGTATCAGCGTCGTCCGAAGACGGATGGTTTCCAGATAATAACTTAAGGTAGCACAATACAAAGATTTTTTCACTCCCAATCAGACAACTTTAAACTGATGGAATTCATTTTATCCTTCTTTATATTTTATAAATGAGGAACTAAAAGAAAGAAGAAAGATTAATCTTTCAAATTGTAACAATTTCATTATGACATAATTATTACATATAATCAATTGTTATGTAATTAGTTGCTATATTGTGATGTCCACACTTGAATGAATTTAGCGTCTTTGTTCTTCATAGCATCCCAAAATATTTTATAGATTCTTGTACAACACAGCTTGACCTCCAAAACTATGTCTCAGATTTCCAAAAACATCAATAGAACAAATTGTATACCCAATTGAATTTAATAATCTTTTATGAATTGATGTTGCAAACTTCATTGAAGATTTATGAGAGAATGACATACAATAGGACAAATCTGAGACTCGGTTTTGGAGGTCAAACTGTGTTGTTTAATTTTGGACCCTTTGGACCTTAATGTAGACCAATTTGAAAACATGACCAAATATTAAGAATCTAAATACATGGTTAGATTCCGCATATCAAAGAACCCCAATGATTCATTTTTTGATGAAATCAAACAAAGTTTAATTTTGGACCCTTTTGGCCCCTAATTCCTAAACTGTTGGGACCAAAACTCCCAAAATCAGTCCCAACCTTCCTTTTGTGGTCATAAACCTTGTGTTAAAATTTCATAGATTTCTATTTACTTATACAAAAGTTATTGTGCAAAAACCAAGAAAAATGCTTATTTGGGACCTTTTTTTGGCCCCTAATTCTTAAACTGTTGGGACCAAAACTCCCAAGATCAATCCCAACCTTCCTTTTGTGGTCATAAACCTATGATATGTTATAATTTCAGAGATTTCTGTTTACTTATACTAAAGTTATTGTGCGAAAACCAATAAACATGCTTATTTGATCCTTGTTGGCCCCTAATTCCTAAACTGTTGGGACCAAAACTCCCAAAATCAATCCCAACCTTCCTTTTATGGTCATAAACATTGTGTTTAAATTTCATAGATTTCTATATACTAATACTAAAGTTAGAGTGCGAAAACCAAATGTCTTCGGACGACGACACCAACGTCATACCAATATACATGATATACAACCAAAAATTTTTCAATTTTTGCTGTCATATAAAAATAGACTGTTGATCTAAATCTATGATAAATTCTTCAGCAATGTCAGCTGAAAATAAAAAATAAATTGATATCAAACTTTAGGAAATGAGACAATTATAGGAAAAATTGCTACTTTGACTTCTCTTAAAAGGTATTTAATCTAAAGATAAAAGCTGATAATTAGATTATGTTAATTGTAACCTATTAAAATGATTTAGGATCACCTGTAGATACATCAGTAATTGTATGAGAAACACCTGTATTTATTGATTTATTATATATGGATGTTGACTTTCATACATAAAGGTATGGTTATCAGGCTAATAATATTGATACATTTATATTGACCTTGTAAACGGAACTCAAAACGTCCATTTGGCATGTTTGGATTTAAAATAATTTAAAATGAAAATGGCTAAATTTTGATAATCAGTAAATATCAGGTATTCTCTATCTTTTAGTTGTATTAAGGTAGGATTGAAGGTAGATTCACATCATCAACAATCAAAGGTGGCCTTCATATTATTATTTGAAAATTTGATATAGAACATGTGAAATTTGAATGTTTAATCCCCATTTTATTTTCAAAATGATACCAACGTCTTGAAATCTCATAGTAATTCAAATGTATCGGTCTTTCATTTTGTAGAAAAAATTGGATGATAAAAATTCCTTGAAGATGACTCTTGAAAGTAAATACATCAGCTTGTAAGTTCTATTCTGGTCATCTGGGCCATAATAAATAATAGGTTTGTTTGCCCAAATGCTACCTACCCAGAAAAAAGCTGCCTACTCAATTTCTTTTTTTGTCCTCATTTTAAGAAGTTTTTTTTTAATCAAATAGGCATGAAGACTAATAAACATCTGATACTTCAATTTCATTTTTTTTAAAAAGAAAAAGAAAATGCCTACCTACCTACCCACTGTCTCATCCTTTGGGTAGGGTTTGGGCAAACCAAAATATTTTTAAGTGTGGCCCTGCAGATATTGTACATGTTAAGTGAACTTGATTTAATGGATTTTTTCAGACTAGCCAAAATTGAGTAGATATTTAACATGTCCAATGTACATTTCTCCATGATAGAATTGGTCCTAATCATGATAATGGGACATTATAAAGAATAAGGAGAGCATGATCTCTTATATATATTAAATTGATCATATCATATGGACTTTCTGATTCCACAGTGACATCATATTTGTTGTTGCCTTTTTCAATGCATTTCCATGTAAAGTAAGAAAGTACACTCTCTTGTCTAATGTTCCATTGTCATTCTCAGCTGTCTATCAATCTTTTAATTATTTCTCAAGATGAAGTGTTTTTTACTGGGTAAAAATGTCAGAGATCATCCAGGCTAGTATAGATATTTGTTTAGGGGCCAGCTGAAGGACGCCTCGTTGCATTGAAGACCTATTGGCATGATTGGTAACCTTCTGCTGTTATCTGTTCTATGGTCGGGTTGTTGTCTCTTTGACACATTCCCCATTTCCATTCTCAATTTTAGTTCAATGTTTTTATGTACAACTTTGGAATTTCAGCAGGACTCCTATAAATATTTTCTGTTGCATGTAGCCATTTGATCATGTTAATGTAACAACAGGTTGTTAATTTAGAAATGAATTATTGATCCAGTATTCTATTTGTAATCCTGTGAAATATGATTACAATAAATGACAACTCTAATTAAGTGAAAAATTAAATTACTTTCAGTGGATTACTCAGATATCATGATGATTAATTGAGGGAGAGTGCTTCATTGATTGTGACCATGTCAGAGAAACTTCAGAATATATCCATCAGCTCACAGCATAGCTCTAAAGGTAAGGACACATGATGATTAACTGAGGGAGAGTGCTTCATTGATTGTGACCATGTCAGAGAATTTTCAGAATATATCTATCAGCTCACAGCATAGCTCTAAAGGTAAGGAGTAACACACAGATAACATGATGATTAATTGAGGAACAGTGGTTCATTGATTGTGACCATGTCAGAGAAACTTCAGAATATATCCATCAGCTCACAGCATAGGTCTAAAGGTAAGGAGTAAACACTCAGATAACAGGATGATTAATTGAGGGAGAGTGCTTCATTGATTGTGACCATGTCAGAGAAACTTCAAAATACATGAAATATATTCATCAGCTCACAGCATAGCTCTTAAGGTAAGGAGTAAACACTCAGATAACATGATGATGACAAAGAAATTAAAAACTATAGGTCACTGAATGGCATCAACATTGAGGTTATTCCATGTGGCTTGATATTGACTCCAACATGGCTAAGTATGTTTGTCGTTAATGTCATGTCATGGGGCTTTTTAAATGTGACCTTTCAGTATGGGTTTGCTCATTGTTGATGGCCTAAAGATGCTTACATCCATGTCATATGGACTCGAGTGGATCAAATAGCCATCTCATTGGCAATCATACCATATCTCATTTTATTTAAGATAAACCCATCCTCCCCCCTTTTTGAATCCATACTTGTCTTTGATAGGCTTTTTAAAACATTAGAAGGTAGTAATAATGATACTATCCTTTGTGAAGTTGGAAATGCTGCTTTTATTGCACCCTACATTCAGAGGACATTGTACATAAAAAAAATACTTTCACTTAAAATGTTTATGAATACATTAACCAAGTTTTGAATTTGTTTGTCTTGTTTTAATAATGTAGTGTTATGGTACTTGACAGCAGTAAAAGGACTTTTACTTTAGACTGAAGTGTCTATAAACATCTCACATGTCCTGTGTTAAGTCACTGTGCATGATTTACTATTGTATTTCACAATTTAATAGAATTACTCAAGTTAAAGTAATGTATGTCACATTTTTGTTATAAAATTCTCAGATTTTGTAATGTTAAGATATATGTTCAAGACTTACATAATGAATGATATCAAGGTCAAGGTCATAGTAATTAGTCATCAATATAATGACATGGCTATTTACTGTTAATATTTTGTCAAATAATTGTGTAAATACTACTCTTTTAATGCACTGTCTAGTAGTATTTATTTCATTTCATCATAAAATCTTTATATATCTAGAATACCATATGAATACAACTCCTCTTATCATCTTCAAAACAACACCACTGATGCAAAATTATTTACTTTTTGGTATTTAGATCTTATTGTACTTAGTATTTCATTTGCTTTATTTTCATTAAATTGAGACATCTATTCAAAATAGCCAGTTGAGCTAGCAAGGTTTAAATGTTTGGTACTATTTACATCATTGCACAGTTTATATTCCAAATATATGTAACTGAACATCATAACAAAAGTTAAATTAAAACATCAAAATAAACATGATGCTGATGAGACTAGTTTGATCTAACTAAAGGTTAAATTATTCTGATCCTAGTATATTTAGTTGACATAAATTACTGTAGGTCATCATTAAAATGACATTTATACGACCCTCGTCCTCATTGGATTCATGTAAAATTAGATGATTATCTGCCCTTAGGCCTGAAGGTGTGATGACCAAGATCACAAAATTATATACAAATCAGTTAAACTAATTGACAAATTATGTTGTTCTAATTGAATGTGTGTTCAGTTTAGGAATTGATATAGTGAGATATAAGTTTTGAAGGAAAATACACTAAGTGTAAAATGTATGATTTAAAGGAATTATATTATTCTATAAATACCAGGTAATTTTACAAGCTAAAATTTAAAATAATAGTTTCAAACCAAATAATCAGAATTTTTAACATAATCATGATAATGGTTTAAAAGAATAATTAATTCATATAAGTCCTCATTCTTATTTGCTTAGATTCAATAAATAAACATTATAAATGTAATATTCTATTTTGAGTTATTGGCATTCATATGTCATGTATCATTGTATGTTTGACTGTCCTTTTGATACAAATACATCTTTCGTCCCTGAGTCTTTAAGTGCTTTTCTAAATTTTTCTAAATTTTATTAATAAATTTTCTTTAATTTTCATTTTATATTCTATGACGGTAGGGTGCATAAATACTGTATAGATATTAGATATCATTGTTTTTTTTTTTCTCTGCTCCAACAATTGGCACTGAACATGCTGAGGTAAGATTAAAGTGTGCTTTTTCCAGGGTCTGGGATCAACAATGTTAAAAACTTGATGATAATTGGGTTACACAGGCAAGACATATCTCTGTGTTAACAGTTAATTTGTGTCACTTGGTTGCTCTCTCATTGCTGTTTAAATATTCTGCTCTATTATATATTTATTTTACAATTATAAAAAAAACTAAATTCCAAAAGAAGTGTTATACCTAGTTTCCTTTAAGAATATATTATAGGATTAAGCATTTTTCTAGAGGTTATTGATGTGTAAACCGGGGCGATTAACTCACAAACTGAATAAAAGTCTGAAGGACTTTTATGTTGAGTTTGTGAGTAAGAGACCCGGTTTACACATCAATAACCTCTAGAAAAAATGTGTTTAATCCTTATAATTCTTCAGCCAAACATTTGTGATATAATAAACATTTTTTTTGTTGATGGCTACTATATATATTTACCATCAAAAGCACAATGGCAAGTCGTAACTAAGGAGTACGCCGCCATCTTGACTTTCTAAAAACCATAAATGTCCGATAAATACAACGGAATCTTAAATGAAAAAGCACCTACCTCAAAAACTTAATTAAATGTTATTTGAAGCGTACACTTAACGAAATAATGTTTCCCTTGAAAATTTCCATTCGTATGACGTCATGTTTTGCCATCACGTAAATTCGCCAAATCCTTCATGAAATTTCGCGGAATTTTATTAAATTTTATTTTTATACATTTTCAAAGCATTAGTGAATTAAATTTATTTCTCTTTTTTGTTATATATGCACTAGAATAGTCACAACTGTTATGCAATTGTTTTTATATCTCAATTTGCTGAAAATCCCAGGATCACTGCAAGCTTGTGTATCGCGCATGAATAGATTACAAAAGTAGTTTCGGAAACATGGTTTATCGAAGTGTAAACTTAGAGAAAAATTCTAATTGACCAATCCAATTCAAGTATTTATAGATATGCAAATCATATAAGAATTATTTAGTTATGAACAAATGAAACTGATGCTGGCAATTTACACATTGCATTAACTTTTCACCACCATGAAATTTTATTGGAAGTATGAACATTTGATTTGCCATACATTTTGCCATACTTTATGTACTTGTTTGTATTTTTCAGATGAACCCTACAACAGAATGGAAGAAGAGTTGACATGTCCAGTATGTTTAGAACTATATGCTGACCCTTTAATGTTACCATGTTCTCACAGTCTCTGTAAGAAATGTTTAGAGGATATTATACAATCCAGAGTCAAATCAGGACAGGAAGGTACACAATTCTAAATGACATAACCTTTTTTTCCTTATTCTTACAAGAAGCTTTTAAACGCCCAGTATTTACATTTGATGTTTTTTTTTACAGAAACATACTTGTGACGTCACCTTGTTTTGTTGCCATGCCAAGACAATAACATTATTTCGGGGAATTTTCGTATTTTGAAATTTTACCACAAAAAATGAATTGAAATAGACTTCAGGATTTGTTTATTTTGCTGAAGAGATAACTATATTGTATTTGAATCTTGGCCTATGTAAACTGTGGGTTTTGATGTCTAAAATTGAGAATACCTGGTAGTATAATTAAGTTGGGAGTAACGAGGAACAGTCGGTTTTGTATATTTATGCACTATAATTAGATATACTATCATTATACTGGTTGACGATAATAGGTCGTCATGTTAGAATCCTCATTACTTAGATACGAGAGAACTGATCTAAACTGTCCACACTTACATATATAGTAATCTACTTGCAAAGATCTGACTATGCCTTGATTAACTTAACACTTTTAAGTACCTTTTTGTGATCTATTGGTTTTGAGCTAAATGATACATGCCTTCATACATTTAAAAAAAGAAATTTCATTGGTTGATGTAAAAATAATCGAAAGAGAAAGAAGAAGAAATCTTAATAAGCTAGGCTTCAACATGTTGAACACAAGATTTGTATTTTCATAGATACAATAAGGGATGGATTTCATCCATTATGTATTTAAACTGTTATTGTATATATATATATTTCAGGATTAGATTGTCCCTCATGTCGGAAAAAACATCAGGTGTCTAAAGAACAACTAACCAACTTGCCTAAAAATCTTGCCCTGGAAAATATTGTGTTCCGTTTTCAAGAAATCCAAAGTGCTAGTCTATCACAGTTTAAGAGCAACAGTCTATCACTGAACTCGTCCCTAGGGAGTCAATCGTCAGATAGAGATAGCCCTGTATTCGCAGAGGATGTTAATGAACTTTGTGGTCTGTGTGATGGGAAATCGCCAAATAAAGCAACATGGTTCTGTGAACAGTGTTCTGTCTTGTATTGTGAGAGATGTTTAGAGAAATTCCATCCTCGTAGAGGAACTTTATGTCACCATTGGATACGTAAACCAAGTCACATGGAAGGTGAATCTAAGCCAGCATTCTGTGAGGATCATACTACAGAGCAAGCCACTGTGTTCTGTGATCAATGTAAAGTCTTAGTGTGCCATTTATGTTTATGTGATGGTCTAGGGAAACATACTGGACACAAAGTATTGGCTAGAGAATCTGCATGTCAACAGGTCAAGGTAAATTATGGTCATTCTAACCACCATATCTTCTTTTAGTCCTGTTTTCCACACATGCTTAAAGCAAGTTAAATTTAGAGAGCATTGATTAAAGCTAAATCTACATTTTGAAAAATGTAAACCTAGCTTTTTTGTAATCCTTGAATTTGACATTTTTGTCAACCAATACTTTCATGACTTTCATTAAACATGTTAAATAAAAACAGAAAATATTATCTTGGAGAAAAAAAATCTGGTTAGATTAATGCAGGTGATTTGGTGTCACGATATCTCAGTAGCATTGGTTCGAATCCCGACGAAGGAAGAACAAAAAATTTGCGAAAGCAAATTTACAGATCTAACATTGTTGGGTTGATGTTTAGACGAGTTGATATATATATATATGTATATATGTATGATATGGTTCAGCATATGTTTCACTGTTAATTATTTCTGTGATTAAGACTGATATTATCATGGTTATTACAAAATTTTCTGTTATATATGCATATTAGACAAGTTCATGAAGTTTGATAAGCAAGAATCTAAATATACATTTTTTTCTCTGATTTTCACCTGTATAAATTTGACATGTATAATGTTAGACATATGATTTGAAAGTGATAGAACATTTGTCATCTGTATGCCCCATGGTGAAATGTACAATTTTTTATATGCTTTTACAATGTAATGTTACTGTATTAATGTAGCTTGTTGTGATACAAAGGACAGCTTATATCTCTATCATTAATATGCTTTTACCATGTTTACAAATATCTCTCCCATGCTGTATTTAAAAGAACACATTTTCAAAGACATACCTTTTAATAATTCATATAAGGACAATTTTATTACTGTATGCATTTTACGAATGCAATAATGCAGATTTTCAGAACCATTTAGAATTAGGACCCTGCTGCATTACATGGAACAGTTTTATTACTCCTTTCGTCAGAGAAACAATACTTTGTAAAATCTTCTTAACGGTGTCACATTTCATTATTATTTACTAATTTTGAGATATATATATGTTCTTTTAAAAATTAGTGAAATAAAAATTATGTAACCAGGGTGGTTTTTGCATTTCAAACATAAGTAAATACTTTCATTATGATCGAAATTTTATAAAACGTATGCCAAATTAGTTTTTTGAACAAATTGTTAATAAATATGGAAATGTGATATAAAGCAATCAACATTGATCAATGCATCATGTTCTGTTAACACATATTCTAGTTTTTTTCAACCTGAAATATTGTTAGAGACTAATTTTATAACAATCTGATATTTTGTAGGAGACAGTTGAGTCAACAAAGAAATCTTTAGAATCCATGTCTACTGTAGTACAGGATCAAAGTCAGAAGATGGAAGATTTAAGTGAAGAATTAGAGGTAAAAAATTGGTTTTACTTCAATGGCTGTTTCTCTTATGGTTGAGGTCATTTTCTTGCATGAATAGATATTTCTCGTATCACACTGCATGAAATGTGATACGGAAAAGAATGATACGAAAATCTACATTAATTTGATTGGTTAATTCTGCATCACAAGACCATGTTATGGCATCTTCATTAATTATTCGTTTGGTCAATGATAACTTTCAAGGGAATTAAGACAATGTACATTTTGTCCAGGGACTACTTTAAGTAAAATACACTCCCACATTTCCCCTGACAATCCTCTTTTTGGTCAAATTTAATTACATTCTGAAGCATACAAAAAGTCTAAAAATGTCTGATGTTACAGTTTGACACTGGAAAAGGACATATGACGTCATACATTGTCATACTGGAATGTGCTAAAGACTAGATCAAATTTCGTGGAATTTTTTATTTTACTCATGGAGAGTGTTGTGAATATTTTATATTGCTTTATATCAACAGCTGTCATTATTTATTTTAAATAATAATAATAAACAAGTCTTCAGCTAGTTTATAATTATATTGAAATTAAATAATTTGAGTTGATATCAAGCGATATCCTATTCTCACTTGTTATGCTTGTTATGAAACCTATAAATATCTATGATATTTTCAACATAAATAAAATAATCTAAATTTCTACAAAATTCTGATAAAAGGGTAAGAATTGGATTTTATTTAAGTTTTATTTGATCTTAAATTGACTTTTTCCTAATCATTTTCAGGATGTTCATCGCCAAGCATGTCAGAAAGTAGAGAATCAGTACCGCAGGTTATTAGAGGACACAACCTCTGCATTACGTCAACAGAAACAAGCTCTCATCCAATCACTGACTTCTGCCAAATCAAAATCTGTATCTCAGCTGCACAATCATCTGGATGTTAACAGTAAAACTTCTAAACAAGTAGAAGATCTGTTGGAGTCTTGTAAGAAGATTCTAGATGAAGATCATACGAAAGGTTTACTTAGTCGAGCAACTGAAATACCTCCATTAACAGAACAAACTCAGGAAATTGAAGATTGGTAAGGCATTATTCTTAATTTAGTCAGGATTTTTCTAAAAGAAAAAGTGTCAACAGAATAGGGTTTGACGGTCCAAAATATATTATGAATAAAAGGGAAGGTTAAGATATGTACTTTACTGAGGCAGCAACACATATAAATAAGTAGAAAAACCAGATATTTAGAGGTCAACATAAGATCTTCAATAATTAAGGGTCTTTCATGTATAAATTGCATGCATTTTCATTAAGGGTAAATAGTGAATTTAAGTTGACTTTCACAGTTAGCACTTTCTGGAAAACAAAACCTACATGTTGATGGATATAAAAAGTTATAAGCAGATATGTGTTAAAAGTCCAAAGACTGTTACACATCTCCATTATCTTCTATTGTTCATGTTGTTTGAGACTGTGTGTTATTATTTTTTTTTTTTTTTTTTGTAAATCTTTCTTTTTGATGTCCAATTATTCATATAGATATAAATTTAAAAAAAATCTTATTTCACAGTTTACAGAAATCCAGGACTCATTATTGTGAATTAGTTAGAAGCTGTTCCATTCAACAAGATTTAAAAAGGGCTGTGACAAAGTTTAGAAGTGCTTCAATGTCTTGTCTACAGACAATGGCTAGTAAGTATATTGTAGACTTAAATTTTTCTGTTTGATTATAAGTAAATGAGACCTATAAATGTGAAATTGAAAAGGATCACTACATCTTTTTATTATTCAACACACAATGATAAAATCAACAAATGAGATTATCTCCCTTTCTACAATGCATAATCAGAATATATTAATCAATCCATCGTGTATGAGGAAGGCTTTGTATAGCATATTGTTGAATCAACTTGTTTTAATGGACAAATGATATTTATACAATAACAGCTTTTAATTTACAAAAAACAGCATGAAAAGGTAACAAACAAAAATAAACTCAAAAGAAATAAATAGATACAATCACTTGCTTCTGGATGTGGTTTGACAATTTATTGTTAATTGTTGTGATAAGTTATTTGTATATTGTTGAAAATGGTTGATATCAATAAATAGTAAAATTTGTTTTAAGAAGATATCCCTATATTTATTGAATGGAAAAGAAATTAATTGTTCTTTCAAAATTATTAAATTGTAGATAGTATGGAATTTGAAATGAAGCATATAGCATTGCACTTAAAATGAAATAAGTATATTATCTGTAATTTCAGCTGATGAACCTGGTAAATGTCAAAGCATAATACCTCTCATTAAGTCCCCGTCGTCTGCTGGGAAGGAGGCTCCTCGTGTTCAGAACAAATGTTTGACAACATGGGGATTTAATTCTACAAGCTTTACAGCAGAATCACTGGACTCTAACTCACTCTGGTCTGTGACAATAGAGAAGAATTCCAGTCACGTTGGAGATACCAAATCTGGATATTTGTTTGGAGTAGGGATAGCATCAGATCAATTAGGGAACAAAGAACTTGTTGGAATGAATGGGAAATCTTATGGAATAGCTTGTTCCAATGGGAATCTTGTTTACTGCCACAACAGCAAGATAGAACAGTTGATGCCATTGGATGGATTACCACTGTCAATCACAGTCTGTGTTACAAATGACCAATCAGAAAGTGTGATACTATCATTTACAATTACAAATTCTAGTTGGGGTGATACCTTGAGCTGTAAGAAAGTGTTAATGGATTTTATACATGGAGACCCTATATATCCTGTATTTACAGTCAGTCAGAGAGTTAAAATGCAGTTCCCAACACATGTGTAATGATTATAATGAAATATATATTGCCAATGACAAACAAATCATTGTCATTATTTCTGCCATGTCTATCCAAACATTGTTTTCTTGATTTTGTAAAGTTCTGTACAGAAAAACAAATGGTATTTCACAACTGTTATCTTTATAAAACAACATTGATTAAAAAATCTTATCCAGCATTAATTTCATTTAAAGCATATCACTGTCATAAAAAGAAATCAGATTTGTATTTTAACTCTTAGTTTTCAAGTCTTGATTTTTTAAATGCTGCAATTTTCCATAATACTATAAGTTTCCAAATGATTGGTAATGGAATGATTACAATCTTACGAATGAAGATCTGAAATTTTTTCTCATTTCACTTTCATCAAAATACATTTTGTAAGAACACATGATGTACAGACATGACCGATGAACATAGCTCCAAGTACACATGTACATGTATATGATTTCCCCTTATCATCTGAAACAAGGGATGAAAAATTAATGTATTACAAAATAAGGAATGAAATGATCGGTTTATTTAAAATTTTCATTAAAGCTATATAAGTATCCATGCAAATTTTTCCATCCTATTTATTAAAGTTGTAGATATGATAAAATAAGATGTATTAGGACTTAGATGAAAGTTAAGTTTAGGTATTATAACTTCAAAACTCCAAAAGAATAAAAAGTGCAATGATCAAACCTAATCATAATTATAGGGCAATATTTATAACTTTTGTATGTTTTTTATGAACCATCAATATATTAGTAGAACGTCATCATTCATATCACAGTTTTAAGGATGTATCTAGTCCATATAATATGTCCTTTCTCATTGTCACTTTGTTTTAAAAATGTCTTTGTTAAACACAATATTGTTATTAATTCAAGGTTTAGGTTCTTTTTGGTGTGTCCTTAAAATGTTTGACTGTTTTAACTAAAATCAACATTCCCTGTCTTATTGGTGTGCCCTTATAAAAGTGTGTGACTTGTATCTCCAGCAATCAACTTTCCTTGTTCTGTTAAACATGATATAATTTGGTGTGAAAACATGTTTTATGAATGTATGATCATTTGCTGGAAAATTATCATGTGTAGATCGATATTTTAAAATTCAAACCCTTTATTTAGATGATGTAAGGTTAAAGTTTAGTTCTACAATACTTTGTGTCTCTATTTAAATTGATTTAAGGCTTCATTTGATGTTGTTTCCAAACAAAGGTCATCTTTACCTATATCTAGGCCTATTCAGCTTATGTTTTGTTTGATTTCCTTTCCTAGTTGATACCCATTGATAATATAACTTGGTGTTAGGATCAATTTTTAGCTGCATTAAAATTAAAATAGACGTACATATAAGGTGTGATGTCTGCTCTTTGGTCGGGTTGTTGACTCTTCACCATTTCCATTCTCAATTTTAATTGGCAATATCTGGTAAGTTTTCTGATACTCTATCTTTTACCATGGAAACTTTGTTTTGGTTTGAAATGAAACTGATTTTTGATAGAATAAGCCTGTTGGCATATAATTATATATTTCTGGATGTTTTTTTAATTGAATAACACATAGAAGCCATAGAGTGATATATTTTCCTTGGAGCCTCTTGTTTTATGGTCCATATATGTCAGCATTATTTCTTAGCAATTACAATCAGCCAAAACATTTTTGTAAATTTGAATTCATTTTCATTATTTTGTATGTTGTCTTATATTTGTTACTTCATTTTGTCTCACCTGATGCAGAGAGACAGAGGGATGCTTGTCCAAAAATGTCCTTATTAGCTTTTTGTATAAGGTTTTACACATGTTACTTTTCAGAAGGGAGAAAAGCTGCATAATCCTTATATGGTATACAAATGTGCTTATGCTCTTGCCCTTGACCTCATTTTCATGGTTCATTGACTTCTTTTAAAAACATATTTCTTAATCACAATTATTTCAGATTTTATGAGTATTAAGTCTTCTGGGTTTGGAATATAGTGAATGATTGCAAGCTATATATGTCTGTCAGATAGGTTTTATCTGACATTGACCTTATTTCATTGTTCAGTGATCAATCTAGTTTCTTAATTAGGCCAATTCCCTTACTGCTTGGCAATTATGTGGTGAAATGAATGACTTTTTGGTATGCATATCCTTTTGTGTTGTGGTTTATTGGTCAGCCTTAAATTTTCATGATTATGTCTTTCTCAGATCCTATAAATACCTTGTGCTATGTCAACTATATTCAGTGGATCAAATAATTGTTAGGGTTTATTGACCTTGACCTTATTTTCATGAATCATTGGTCAAAGTTAAGTTTTTATTTTTAAGTTTCTTAGATACTATAAATACTAGGACATGGCATAATTGTAAGGTTATCATGTCCCATTAATGAAGTTTATCTGATTTTTCATCATTTATTATGTTACTGTAATTTATATATTTTACATGACTTCTAGTTCTGTAAGACTTGCAACATAAATTTCAATCACGAAGAGTAAAACAGGCAATAAAATTCAGTGTGAAGTTTAAGTTTTTATATGACATATCCAACATAACTAGAAATCAAACATATCTTTTCTGTTTTATATAAATTTGAATTAACAAAGCTGAACTAAAGTTTGGGTATAAATCTTGTTCAATAAAGTGTGTTTCTTAAGTTTGATACTCATGTATGCTTGTAGTGAAGTATGTTTGTACTATTTTTAAGGTTGTAATTTATTTATTGTTTATATTCTTGTTTAACACTCTTCTGCAATAAATGTGAATCTCTTGTGTGAAATTTCTTAACAAAATCAACAAATGATGAACAAATAGCAAACTCACCCTTCCGAGTTCTCTGTGAGGTATAGATCAACAAATGATGAACAAATAGTAAGCTCACCCTTCCGAGTTCTCTGTGAGCTATAGATCAACAAATGATGAACAAATAGTAAGCTCACCCTTCCAAGTTCTCTGTGAGGTATAGATCAACAAATGATGAACAAATAGTAAGCTCACCCTTCCGAGTTCTCTGTGAGCTATAGATCAACAAATGATGAACAAATAGCAAACTCACCCTTCCGAGTTCTCTGTGAGGTATAGATCAACAAATGATTAACAAATAGTAAGCTCACCCTTCCGAGTTCTCTGTGAGCTGTAGATCAACAAATGATGAACAAATAGTAAGCTCACCCTTCCGAGTTCTCTGTGAGCTATAGATCAACAAATGATGAACAAATAGTAAGCTCACCCTTCCGAGTTCTCTGTGAGGTATAGATCAACAAATGATAAACAAATAGCAAACTCACCCTTCCGAGTTCTCTGTGAGCTATAGATCAACAAATGATGAACAAATAGTAAGCTCACCCTTCCGAGTTCTCTGTGAGCTATAGATCAACAAATGATGAACAAATAGTAAGCTCACCCTTCCGAGTTCTCTGTGAGGTATAGATCAACAAATGATGAACAAATTGTAAGTTCACCCTTCCGAGTTCTCTGTGAGCTATAGATCAACAAATGATGAACAAATAGTAAGCTCAACCTTCCGAGTTCTCTGTGAGGTATAGATCAACAAATGATGAACAAATAGTAAGCTCACCCTTCCGAGTTCTCTGTGAGATATAGATCAACGAATGATGAACAAATGAGTAAGCTCACCCTTCCGATTTCTCTGTGAGGTATAGATCAACAAATGATGAACAAATAGTAAGCTCACCCTTCCGAGTTCTCTGTGAGCTATAGATCAACAAATGATGAACAAATAGTAAGCTCACCCTTCCAAGTTCTCTGTGAGCTATAGATCAACAAATGATGAACAAATAGTAAGCTCACCCTTCCGAGTTCTCTGTGAGCTATAGATCAACAAATGATGAACAAATAGTAAGCTCACCCTTCCGAGTTCTCTGTGAGCTATAGATCAACAAATGATGAACAAATAGTAAGCTCACCCTTCCGAGTTCTCTGAGCTATAGATCAACAAATGATGAACAAATAGTAAGCTCACCCTTCCGAGTTCTCTGTGAGCTATAGATCAACAAATGATGAACAAATTGTAAGCTCACCCTTCCGAGTTCTCTATGAGGTCTAGTCAACACTTTACATCTGCTGTCCTACTGTCAGACAATTAACATTTTGATCTTCTCTGAAACCACTGAGCCAATTATAACCAAAGTTGGCAAGAATACTATATAAATAAGAAGATGTGGTATTAGTGCCAATGAAACAACTTTCAATTCAAGTCACATATTTAAAAGGATTGTTCAAATTAAGGCCTTCAACACAGAGATTGGATCACACCAAACAGGAAGCTATTTTAAGGAGGCTCGCAGGTATAAAAATTTCGGAAAAAAATGATAGTTATTTTCCATTATAAATTTAATTTATTACCTTTATTAGTTGTTACTTTATCATATGGTACAAAAATCATTTAGAAAAATCAATTTGCGTTGGCCCCAGATGACTTTTAAAATTGTACATTTTTAAAGTAAAATGAGATTTTATTAAATAAATACTTACCATCATAAATTCTGAGTACATCCATCTGCGCAAGTCTGACAGGCGGAAAACCCCAAATAAAAATATCATCCAATGAGAAGAGGGATGACCAAGCAGTGCCCATATAACCATGCCTTTATATCATCCATTTTATTTCCTAACGTAAGCAAGAAGCCATAGGAAAAAAAAAACAGGGGATGAAGGGGAGGTGTCAACGTATATTTGTTCCACCTTACAGAGAAGTTCCAGTGGAAACTTTGTTATAAACAATGTCATTATACCTGTACCTGATGGAACAAATATTCTATACTATTTATTCCGTTAGGACCATCTACTGTAATATTTATTCCTGTGGAAATAATATTCCAGAATATTTTTTCCATTTGGAACTTATATTATGAAGGAACTTCTATTCCGTGACAGAGGTTGGGAGGGACCTTTAATTTATGATGGTAAGTATTTATTTAATTAAATCTCATTTTACTTTAAAAATGTACAATTTTATGTCAATAAATACGTTACCGTCATAAGTTCTGAGTAAAATATAGAATCTAACACAAAGCTGAATCCCCTGAACCAGAAGATGCAGGAGGAAAAACAACTCTTTGTGCGGAAACTAAAGGTCCTAAGGAGTACAAACTCTGAGCTTGAGTAGCTAAAGACTGCAGATAGTGAGAAATGAAAGAATTTTCAGTTCTCTAGAAACCTGCAGATAAGACTTCCTCTAAAGAAGCATTATTTAACAGGGCCCAGGAGGTAGAAATAGCTCTAACATCATGGGCTTTAAAAGAGGGACGAAAGATACCAAAGGGACAGTCAAACTCATAAATCTAAAACAAACTGACAACGCCATGGCTAAAAATGAAAAAGACAAACAAACAACAGCACACACGACACAACATAGAAAACTAAAGAATAAACAACACGAACCCCACCAAAAAACTAGGGGTGATCTCAGGTGCTCCGGAAGGGTAAGCAAATCCTGCTCCACATGCGGCACCCGTCGTGTTGCTTATGTGATAACAAATCCGGTAAATAGTCTAATTCGGTAGGTAACATTCAGGAAAGGGAAGGGGATTGTAGTTACGACGTAAGGAACATATCCGATATCATTTGTGATACGGTTATTCCATAACGGTCAACCAACTCGTGATGGCGTCCGTAAAATTTACGAAGGGATGATTTCAACTTCACCATTTGGAACTCTTGGTTTAATAGCTTCCTTGTGAGCAGCAACCCTCTATCAAGAAAATCATGATAGGAAATGCAAGCACGGGAATATCGTATCAATTGGGAGATATATACCCCGTATGCAGGTGCTGCGGGAATGTTGCTACTTAGAAATGGAAAGTTCACAATTGAAAAGCTGAAATCATCTCTTTTGTCGTAAAGTTTTGTTTTCAACCGACCCTCATTGTCAATTTCTAGATGTAAGTCAAGATATGAGGCCGACTTAACTGTATCTGTAGTATCCTTTGTCTCTAGCTCGATTGGATAGATGCGTTCCACCTAGTCACCAAATTTTGAATTATTTAGTGAAACAACATCATCTATATAGCGAAAAGTAGAGTTAAAGGTTAGTGCTAACTTCTTATCTTTCCGCCTAAGAAGTTCCTGCATGAAGTCAGCCTCATAATAATAAAGAAACAAGTCGGCAAGTAGAGGGGCACAGTTTGTTCCCATTGGAATGCCGACAGTCTGTTGAAAAACACGTCCTCCAAACGTAACAAATATGTTGTCAATCAAGAAATCAAGCATCTTGATAATATCGATCAGTTTCAGAGAATTTTTTGTTCGAATCAGAGTGATCCTTTACAAAGTAGGATTTATCCCTCCCTAAGACAATATACTTGTATCTACGTTGGCCATTCTTTTTTACGAAGCAAAGCAATACCAACTCTTTCAATTTGTCTTTTAGTTTGGAATGTGGAATACTAGTGTACAGAGTAGAAAAGTCAAATGTTTTAATACTGTTACAAGATGAAAGAGAGTTAGATTGTATGTAATCTAAAAGATCTTTGGAATTTTTAAGTACCCACATCTGATTCACGCCCCCTCTAGAATAGGCAGTTTCACAATAACTTTGAAGCCCGTCTTTGATTGCTGATAAAATAGATGTTAATAATTTAGAAAGAGGTTTCGTGGAGCACTTGGAAGACCCAGCAATATACCGTTGTTTGTAAGGACACTTATGTAGTTTAGGTATCCAATACTGTGATGGCAGATCCAGTTCTTCATCTTTGGTTGAAATTCCAAAGGAACACAGAACAGACCTATGATTATCCAGGATTTCCTCTTTGGTAAGTGTCGTGAGGGTATATGTTGAGTTTCCAAGTGAATTGTCAACACCTAATTCGTTTATCAAGCAGTTAATGTAATGAGTTTTACATACAAAAACTATGTTGTTTGGGGCTTTATCTGCGGGGACAACAACATATTTGTCATGAAGGTAGGATAGGTGTTTTGCAACATTTGGGTCTTTAAAGATTGACGTAGCATTGGCATTGATAGACCCATTCAGTTTCTTAATTCTGATTTGTATCAACGACCTCACTGTCTTAATCCATTCGGAAAGAGCGTCTACATCTTCCTTCTCGCGCTTAGCCCATTGCCTGGCATAATCCTCAACTGAATCCATCAAAATTTTAAAGTTGAATTTCCAATCAATGGATTTAGACTCACGATATTTCGGACCTTTCGATAACACATTTCGTAGAGAAGTGTTATTAACAATGTTGAGGTCACCGGTAATAACGTGGCCAGCGGGATTATATGTGAATTGGGAACTAGCACAAGTGCAACCGGGAGGTTTAGACTTGAAGTCGTCAATATCGAGATCCTGCAAAACGTGTTTGTAATTGAAAATTTTAGTTGCAATAGGTTTGGTATAGGTATAAGAAATGATTGGTACAGACTGGTCTTTGAAATAAGGAGGTATTTTCGATTGAACTAATTTATGATGAAGGATAATGCCTAAGTTGACGCCATCGATACCTTTGTTGGCAAAGGAAAGATTAAGGAAAGATCTTTTCTCTTTTTCATCTTTGCCAATGCGGACTGGCTTGAAAAGTCTGTGACTTGCAATATCCGAAATTATAGCTGTAATTTTGTATAGGTTTGAATGAGGGTTTGTAACAGTGGATTCCAAACATAAATTGAACAGAGAATGAAGTTTTGAAAGGGGTAATGAATAAAGTTTCGTGCGAATGTGATGAATACCTAACGGCTTTTGTATAAATGGCAGCAAGTCATTAATAGATACATCATGCAGAGAAGGTGATGTATAATGACGATGACCATGACTGCGTCTACGTCGAGGAGTCGAGTTGAAAATATTCATCACATTCACCGAGTTACACGAAGGACTAGATAGAATACCTATACCATCAATTTTGTCATTGCAACCATAAGGTGTCGCAGTTCCCAATTGTCTAATCCAGTAGTCCTCTTTTTGTCTACGGAGAGTTGTTGAAAGATTAGGATTGTTAGAGCTATGGTATATCTTTTAACATGCATACTATTCAGAAGTTCTTCATTAGAAAAACTAAGCTAATTGAATAGTTTTACAGATCTAAGTTGAAATGGTTTTAGCAGACAATAAAATTGATAAAAGGAAAATGGGGAATGTGTCAAAGCGACAACAACTCGACCATAGAGCAGACAACAGCCGAAGGCCACCAATGGATCTTCAATGTAGCGAGAATTCCCGCACCCGTAGGTGTCCTTCAGCTGGCCCCTAAAAATAGCAGACAAATCTTGTTTTCCTTTGTTAATAGGAATAAATAACCTGGAATTTGATGAGGTGCGGAGACTTCGAGTTCTCTGAAGATATAAAAGTAAGACTCGGGTAGGACACAGTACTTTAGAACTTGAATCATCAGGAAGGACTGGAATCACTATCGGTTCTGAACCTCTACCCGGAATTTGATTTTTGGCTAAAAAAGCAGGACCCGTTAATAGGATAACAGATGACTTATCCCTATTAAAACGAAGGCAGTAATCAGCAGTGGAAAAAGCACGAATTTCACTTCTTCTTCTTCTCCCAGAGGCCAAGACAAAAAGGAAACAACACTTATACGATAAAAACTTGATTTCAACCTTTTCAGCAGGTTCAAAATGATGGGTTTTTAAAGCTGATAAAACAACACTCAAATTCCAAGACGGGATTAAAACTCTCTGTCTAGGGCGTTCAAGAGTGAAATTTTTAACTAAAAGAGAAATGAATTCATTATTACCAAAGTCTGGACCTCCAGACAATTGAATCGTCCTAGAAATAGCTGATCTATAGCCTTTAATAGTAGAGGGAGATAATCCTTTCTCTTCAAAAAGGTGGATCAGAAAGTCTGCTAGTTGTTGTACAGAAATTTGGAAATGATCAATTTCCTTCTCACTACACCAACTACTGAAGATAGTCCACTTGGCATCATAGACGATGTTAGTGGATTCTCTAACTGCTCTGATGAGATGTCTGGCTGCGCATTCAGAAAAACCTCACTTCTTGAAGCTATCCCTGAGAGAAGCCACGCGAACAGATGTAGCTTCTCTGGATTTGGATGAAGTATCTTGCCCTTGAACTGGGACAGAAGATTGTGTCGTACTGGTAGAACCAGTGGACGAGCACAAGACAGATGAAGAAGATCTGGAAACCAGGCTTGTTTGTGCCAAGCTGGATCAATAAGAATGATCAACCCTTGCTCTGCTGAGATCTTCCGAAGAACTTGTGACAGAAATCTGAACGGTGGGAAGGCGTAAGCGAACATCCCGTCCCAAGGAACACTCATGCAGTCTACTGCGTAAGCTTTCGGATCTAGTACAGGAGACATGAACACTTGAACTTTGTAATTGAGGCTTGTTGCAAACAGGTCTACATGAGGAGACCCCCACTGAAGTGTTATTGCCTGAAATACTGATTGGAGAAGTTCCCACTCTGTATTGACTGGGGTAAGTGTTATAGCATCTGCTAACACATTGAGTTTCTCTGGGACATGACGAACTACAATCTGTAGACAAAGGTGGTTGCAAAGAAGGGGGATTTCTCTTGCTAAAAGATACAGCTCGTAACAATGAGTTCCCCCTTGGTTTTGCAATTAAGCCACCACAGTGGTGTTGTCCGTTGCTAGAACCAGAGATTTGTTCTGCAGTAGGGACTGAAAATGAGACAGTGCAAGAAGAACCGCCTTCATTTCTAGTATGTTGATGTGTTCCTTCAAAAGATCTGACACTGAAAGACCTTCCAGATAAGCTCCCCAACCGAGGTTGGATGCATCTGTGAACAAAGTTTGATTTGGAACTGGAGAGGACAGAAGTTGGCCTCTTAAAACGTTTGCTTAAGAAGTCCACCAAACCAAATGAGGAAACAATTCCTGATGAATGATTGGAACTGGAAATTTTTAATCCTGTGTAGCTGGGAGCCAATGTTGATGTAGATAAATTGAAGAGGTCGAATGTGAAGGCGACCAAGTGGAACAACATCCGCTAGTGAATTCAAGAGACCTGGCAGTTGTGAAAACTGGCGAGCAGTAACTATTTTTTGAGATAGAAACAGACGAATTTTTGAACAAAGATTCTGAAACTATGCACTGACGAGTAAGGTAATGTTCGCCTAGGAAAATAAAGTCCTGAGACGGAATGAGGTCCGACTTTTTCCAAGAAATGAGAAACCCCAGAGAGAGAAACAATATGATGACTACATCGGTATTGAGATAGAGTTTCTCGGGAGAAAGTTCCTTGATCAGTGAGTCGTCCAGGTAAGAATGAATCTGAATAGCCTGTGAATGAAGGTGAGCAATTGCTACCTGCATGAGTTTGGTAAAGGCTAGTGGTACAGTTGACAGACCAAAGGGGAGAGCCCTGAATTGGTAAACCCTTTTGTTCCAAATAAACCGAAGGAATTTGCGGTATGAATGACAAACTGGAACATGAAAATAAGCGTCCGTCAGGTCCAGGGATGTTGTCCACATACCTGGAAGAATAGACGCTCTTATTGAACGATTGGTCTTCATTTTGAAGTGGGGAATAATCATATAAGAGTTGAGGATAGACAAATCGATGACTGGTCTCATTCCTCCGGTCTTCTTCGATACAAGGAAGAGACGAGAATAGAAACCTGGATCTATTGAAGATACAGGGACTTCCTCCACTGCCCTCTTTGTCAAAATAGTCTCTACTTCTGTTGACAGAAGAAGAAACTTCTGTGGATCTTGAGTATTGGACAGTGGGATAGGAACAGGAAAAAGAGGTGGTTGTTCTTTGAGTTGAAGAGTCAATCCCCCTCGAGTTACTGACAGTACCCAACAATCTGAGGTAATACTTTTTTTTTAGAAAATGAGTTAACCTCCCCCTACTGGCAATTGAGAAAGAGGAGTTTTGTAGTACATCTCTGGATTGGGTTCTGGCAGTAACGTACGAGGGGGCAACTTCCTAGGAAAGGGGATTGGCCCTCTTGCCACCTCTCTTAAAACTGTTAGGTTTAGACCTAGGGATTGAAGATTTCTTACGTTTATTACCTACATCGTTAGTGATTTTTCTCCTCTTCTCTTGAGAATTATAAGATGAGCCTCCAGCGGAAGAATAACTACCTCGTTTAGAATTATTTCCAGAAAGAGATACATTTACCTTCACTGGGGCTGGAGTTTGATTGCCGCTTCTGTACCTCATCAAGTGGTAACCCGAAAATCTTCTCATCCAATGGAGACTTGATTAAAGCATCCTTAAGATTATCTGACACCTTTGCCTTATCCAAAATTTGAGATCTTTGGATAAGGTGCAGTTGGCGATGGAACCCATAATCAACAATTGGGAGGCACCCAAAGCCTTGTCTACCTGTAATAGAAAAGGTTTTACCTCTGGTGGAAGAGAAGAGTCTTTAAGAACTGGAGCAACTGCTGATAAAAAGTGTTCAGCAGTGCCTAACACATGAGATGCGTTTCTAAGAAGGTTCTCCGTTTTTGACCAAACAGACTGAGTAAGACGCAGTCCATCGGCGGGTTAAGAAGCAATAGTAGATGAAAAAACCTTGTCTTTAGAGCGGAATTGCTCCGTAAAGGAGGCAAGACCAAAATCACTAACTTGGGTAAATTGGGACTCATTAGCCACAATCCCATCATTAATGATCTGCAGAGAGTTAGACATATGGTTAGATTGTGGAAAACTAGTATGAGATTTAGTATCGTCTACCGACAAACCACATGAAGCCTCGAAAGTAGAGGTTAGTTTCTTGGGTCTTGGAGGAGACTGAAATGGCACCTTGTTGACATCTTTCATGATTGTAAAAACAGAATCTCTGAGATCCTTCAAAGTGGAAGAAGCATCTTCAGCCTCTGGTTCTTTACTGGAATTGGTAAAGACTGACCAATAACAGATGAAGAGATATACACAGGAACAGAAGGTTGCGAAACATTCTGAGAGACCTGAACTGAATTGTCATCTCCATCAGAAGTAAAACCTTCTTCTTGGCTGCCTGGGGCAACTGAAAAGCGTTCCTCCTCATCACTGTCCTCCAGGTCACTTCCAAGATCATGATCTGGACGGAGTGAAATCACTGGAGAATTTGACTTATTGGCAATGTTCTCTAGCGTACCCAGGCGGTTGGAGAAAGAAGTCAGTTCAGAAGAAATAGACTGACGAAACTCGTCCAAAATACTCTTGAACAGAGTTAGCTACCTGATAAAACTGATGCCTAACAGAAGAGGTAGGCAGAGCAGCAGGTATAGATACACTACTACAACTACTAGACACTGCTAAAGAAGGAGCAGGAACTGACAGATTAGGTGTAGTACTCTGAGGAACAATAACTGGTGTTGGTCCACAATAAGGCCAGAAACCTGGAAAGGGCCGACTAGGAACCTGACTAGGAAAAACCTGATTAGGAAAACCTTGACCAAGAAACCCTTGAGCATGAAACCCCTGACCAGGAAATCCTGAATAAGGATAACCCTGAGACCAAGAAAGTCTAGACCACAACATGGCATTACTAGCCAAAGCGGGTAAAGTGAAGCCACAATAGGATGCCGGTGCTCTAGAACCAGGTAAGTTTAAACCCATAGAGGTACCAGGGTAAGATAAAATGGACCCTGTGGTGTCAACTGGCCTAGAAAAAGTGTGCGTAACAGTGGTAATGGTAGAGACACCTCCATGATAACCGACAGACCCTGCATTCAGGGTCTGTTGACCGTTCTTAGAAGTCACCGAAGTAAAAACGTCGGTTAGTTGACTACTATTAGGAGGGGTTCCCTGCCCTACCGTTGTTGCGGTCACAGGAAAGGGTAACGAACCATCTAAAAAAACATCACTATCTGTAATGGCCTTGTAAGGACTGGGAGCATTAAACTCCATAATTAAAGAAGTATGAAGTTAAACACTTATAAACAAGAATTTTATAACAAAAAAATGTCAAATAAACAATGGTATGGGGATACCTACAATATTCACTATTGAAAAAAAACAAACTTAAAGTCTTCTCTGTAAGTGTGTCTGGATGCACAGGCGGAAATTAAATGGATGATATAAAGGCATGGTTATACGGGCACTGCTTGGTCATCCCTCTTCTCATTGGATGATATTTTTATTTGGGGTTTTCCGCCGGTCAGACTTGCGCAGATGGGTGTACTCAGAATTTATGATGGTAACGTATTTATTGACATAATATGTATTTATCATCCAAATTATCTCCCTTTGTTGTAAAAATGCCAGTTTTAGGCATTAAAATTAAAATATCTATTTTAACTCATCGGTGATGTATATTTCTTATTATTATTTTCAAATGAGCTGTACTTAAACTGAACTTTTGTAAAATTGGAGCGATTTCTGTAATTTAGTTGTTTTTTTATTCAACAGAAAAAAAGTAACTTTACACAAATGTATGCTTCTTTCGAAGGCAGATTGTGAGCGTAAATGAACGATGACCCCATCTTTTTATTTTATTTTTCTATTTAGTATAAGATAAAGTTCATTTGCAGAAAAATATAGCGAAATCCTATATTTAAAAAAAAAATTGATTTAGACCCGCGAGTCACCTTAAAGTCCCTAAAATGAATGGTGTAAAAACATTCAAACAGGAAAACCAATGTTCTAATCTATATAAAAAGCGAGAAATACCTATGAGCCACACCAACAAACAACCACCACTGAACAACAGGCTCATACAAATGCAGTGGGTTTAAACATTTATGAATGCTATATGGAGGCTTGGCACCACTTATTGTTGACAGCCTATAATTACTTACATCCACTTCATTTAGGTCTCTGGTGGATATTTGTCTCATAAACAATCATACCACATTTCCTTATTTTTATTGCGATAAGAAGACCACTCGAACACCAAGGCTTAACAAATGCAAGATGAGTACTGGCAACTAAAATTCACTGATTAATTGGTGTTTAAAGCTACTGTCAACACTATTGTGCAATTTTATGCGGTCAGTTTTTATTGGAAGAGGAAGCCAGATTCCCCCGAAAAAAACACTGATTTTTGATAGGAAAAACGACAATCCTTGTTAATTTTTAATTTACATTAGAGTTGATTGCACCAGCATGAGCAGGGTTCAAATTCACAACCTCTTTGTGGACTGGCTGGTGATTACAGTAGTTGAACAACTAAGACCACTTGGCCACCTATGCCTCTACTTAAACTTGAACAGTTAGGTAAACTTATGGAAGGAAATTACACGTTATAAAATTTTGTACTAAAGGTAATGAATATGAAGAAAAAAAATGTAAACCATGAATTTATTTACAACCACAGAGCTTTTACATTGCACATATTCTGTAATCACAACTGAGTACATGTATCAATTATTGATGGATTATGTCCTATCACTGGTCAGCTGTCAACTGTCTTTCACTTAAGACCACTTTCTCTCCTGGTTTGAAAGCTGGCATTCCAAGGTAAGGACATGATGAGCACCTAAAGGCGTCACCAAGGTAACACTGAAAATACATAAATTGATAAATAATCAGACAAAAATATGAGAAATAAAGTAGAATATGAAAAAGCTAAGATATAGCAATGGTCAAGAACCTAACTTGTTAATAGGTGACATTCTTTTTGTATGTTTTATTAGTCCTTTGAGATTTAAAAGGCAGTGATTTCTGATCTCTACTGAATAAGCGTAATCCAAACACATGTTCTTGTACTTGCTTCAGAAACCTCTTACGATGATGTATCATTTGTAAAAGCTTTTCGTTACTTGGATCATTTGGTTTTGATGGATAGTTTAGAGTCTGCTTAATCTATTCAAGAATTTTAACCTCTGGACAATTTTGAGCTTAACATATTATATAGACACCAGAGCTCACATTACTTCAGAAACATAGGGAGACATTTTGAAACCGATAGGTAGAAGTGGTGAGATTTGTTGAAGACCTTCGTCTTTTTGGTTTTGTGTAATAAGCTGTTAAGAATCAATCATTCTATAATAACTTCTAAATTTCTTAATATAAACACTAAATTTTGCAAGCGATGTTAGTTTTCTAACATATTATACACATTTATATATATGTAACTTAAATGCACTTGGTACATTTTTAGAGAGTTATTATGTGACAATTAACATTCAATGTCCCATAATTTAAACTAGGTTTGCTTATTATTATGTCATGATAACATAAGCTTCTAACAGGGACTAAAAATCTGAAAAAGGATTCAAAGGTCTTTGTTTTCGACATATTTTGAGAGAAATAAGAAAATGCTTTGGAAATAAGGGCTGTTCTATTAAAGCATACAGGGGACAAAGGGAAGGCATTCACTATTGGTGGGTTTCAAGGAAGCTGAAAATTTAAGTGAAAATCTTAAGGTCACACCATCTTGATAGTGCCTTCCCTGGATATCTTATAAGTTTAAATAGAACAGCCCTGAAGGATTAATTATTTTTTAAAGGTACATGAAATTTCCTAATACTGACACTACCACAAGAAGGTGTAGCAGCCTTAGGCTTCTCATTCTCAAGTTCTTCAGCTAGACCACAAACACAGTTTTTACAGAGTTATCTCCCTGCAGTGTTAGGTACCACACTTAAATAATAATATGTTGGGTATACTCACACTACCACATGATGATGTAGCAGCCTAAGCCTTAGGCTTCTCATTCTCAAGTTCTTCAGCTAGACCACAAACACAGTTTTTACAGAGTTATCTCCCTGTAGTGTTAGGTAACACCTTTAATAATAATATTGTTGAATATACTCACACTACCACAAGAAGATGTAGCAGCCTTAGCCTTGGGCTTCTCATTCTCAAGTTCTTCAGCTAGACCACAAACACAGTTTTTACAGGCCTTCTTCTTCTTAGGACCAGTTCCACATTCAGCTGAAATAAACAATAGCTACAGATACACAACATGTATGATTATTACTGTTTTCTCATGGGACTAACCAGTGGTTCACCTGTATGTAAATGAATTAACAGGACTTTTAAAACCAATATTTGAGTCTTTTGATACCATGCAATTTACTTGAATATGAATAAAAGAATCAAGGCTTCCAAAACGGTCATATATTCCAGACATTTGTATTACGTCCAGTAAAAGTCCGTCTGGGCAAAGCTTGAAACGGTCATATACTTTTTAGTTTTCAAGGCTTTCCTAAAATTCTGCCATTTTAACATAATTCGCGACCTTCTTGACCCAACCTTTTGCCTTTAACAGCCACACATTTCCTGTCATAAAAGTGACATGATGATTAATTACTATCAAAACAACCCCTACTTCAATACTTTCTAATTTTAATCAAGGCTAATTAGTTGTTGGACAGCTGAAATCTACCTGTTCAGGTGACAGGTAAACTATTTTCATAACCGGACATCGTACAAATTGATCGGTCTATTCAAAGTTATTTTTTACATTTCAGGGGTTTGTATCTAATTAATTTAGTTCAAAAGATTAAACTTATTAGAAACATCTTTATAAACATGATTTGATGAAAAAACTTAAAAGGTTTTAAATGAAAAATCATCAGAACTACATTGATACCTGTATCAAACGTTTGTTTCAAGTATATTGTTGAAGAAATAACGTGAAAAGAGTTTCTTCACTCAGTCGTACACATATTTTAAATATCAGTTTCTGGTCCATGTTTTACCATTGTCAAGTCAACATCCTGTTTAAGGAAATATGATTTAAAACAAAACAAAAAGTTTTTTACAACGTCATTTTGCACAAATAAAGAGTCTTCAGCAGATATGAGCACTCTGATGTACTGCCAATATAACAGTTTACATCAAAACATCAAATTAATATCAAAGAAAAGTTTAATATCCTTTTTTTTAAATCTAATGACGTAATGTCAATCATTGGGATGGCCAATTGCAAGTGATTTCCATGATTGCCTTTTGTGACTTAGTCTTTAGGGATTAAAATCGGGATCAGATATAAAATGTCCGGCTGGCTTAAATACTTTTTGGAATCCCTGCAAAGAATACTGTGTAAATATATAAGGCAAATACCAGTAACTAAGCAACACATTTAAACTACATTAAACTTTCAGAGGTTATCATATATGACCTTCAAAATTGGCAACACATTTAAACTACATTAAACTTTCAGAGGTTATCATACATGACCTTCAAAATTAAACACATGCAAAAATTGAAAAAACAAGAATGTGTCCATAGTACACGGATGCCCCACTCGCACTATCATTTTCTATGTTTAGTGGACCGTGAAATTGGAATAAATTCTCTAATTTGGCATTAAAATTAGAATGATCTTATCAAAAGGAACATGTATACTAAGTTTCAAGTTGATTGGACTTCTACTTTATCAAAAACTACCTTGACCAAAAACTTTAACCTGAAATTTGCACTATCATTTTCTATGTTCAGTGAACCGTAAAATTGGGGTCATAACTCTAATTTGGCATTTAAATTAGAAAGATCATATCATAGGGCACATGTATACTAAGTTTCAAGTTGATTGGACTTCAACTTCATCAAAAACTACCTTGACCAAAAACTTTAACCTGAAGCGGGACAGACGGACGAACGAACGGACAGACGGACAGACGAACAGACGCACAGACCAGAAAACATAATGCCCCTCTACTATTGTAGGTGGGGCATAAAAAGCTCTTAATCCACAGGGAATATTTACAATTGGTGAAAAATTCAACAATCAAAGGTGTCTCTTTTCATTCATCCTTTATTTGGAGGATATAAATAACCATTATCACCTTACAGATAAATTGGAGGATATAAATAACCATTATCACCTTACAGATAAATTCATGGTATTATAATAGTTTTTTTATACAATTGTGAGTAAATACATAAATTATTTTACCTTCATCTTATGAGAAAAACAGACATCTATATAAATATCTGAAGTAGTAATTTTTTAACTACATTCTGACCTGTCCACTAATATCATATATTTCTGTACCTCGTAGTGTTGAAGGATCAGGTTTCTTTAAGTCATCAGCATCAAGTAATGCATCATCATCGACCAGATCATCATCCAATATGTCGTCTGCTGATAACTTCCATACCTTAGCTACATTGTCATCCACCTTTGTTGGTTCTATAAAACAAACAGCTTTATTCAACATGTATCAAAGATGAGTTAATATCACATTTTATTAGGAAAAAGAATAAGTAGTTGAGTTATCTTTCTTGGAAAATCCAAATTAAAATGACAAACCAGACAAAATCACAGCTGTGCGTTCATTAGATTTCACTGTTAATATAAAAATAACAAGATATGGTATGATTTCCAAGTGACAACTATCAACCAATATCAAATAAAGTGGATCTATTGTTAATAAAGATTTCCTGCTTTAACTGAGGGCTATTCCAGAAAAAAAATGTATGGGGGGGTTGGAAGGCACATTATATTAATAATATATGGGTGATGGGTATCAGAGCAACTTTTCACACTATAATGCACTATAATTCTCTATTACAATTGTCTGGGTGGCGGGTGCTGACAAAAACTGCCTTCCAACCACCCCATACATTTTTTTCTGGATTAGCCCTGACAGTATCTAAAACGTTCAGTTAAACTTAAAATTTTACAATGTTAAATTTTCTCTTGAGGCAGTTTAAAAAACATATTACTTAGAAACAGGGCTAACACCAAAAAACTTCACATGACTTATGAACCTTGAAATGAGGTTATATTCATATTTTAAAGATATCTGCCAGATAGACATGAACACCTTACAATCATGCCATGCACTAAATATATTTGACCTATTGTTTATAGTATCTGACAAATTTCTTATTTGACCAATAAATAATGAAAATGAGGTCAAGGTTTGTTGAAACCTGCCAGACAGACACATGTGTGCACATAGCAATCATTACATACACCAAATATAGTTGACCTATTGCTTTAATATTTGTCTGAGAGAAGGATCAAACAAAGAAAACTGAACATTTTGTATCCTACAAAACAGAAATACAAATGAAATAACTTGTATTTAACTGAAATTTCAAAATCATATTCTGGATTTCTGCTTGGAGTTTCAAGAAAGGACTAATATCTCTGACTGCTAATAATAAGGGGAATTATTTACCCACCTGTTTTCTTTGCAAATGAGAGTTTAAGTTGAGTTGATGCTCCTACTTCATAGTCTGGCTTTTTACACTTGCACTGAAGAATTGTTCTGTTAGAATCGTCAGTCTTGATTGGCTAGTAAAATAACAAAAGTTAATCAGTGCACTGGGAACTAATCATGTTTATAAACTGTAAGAGACATAAGGATCATATAAACATAAATCCTGAATATTTCCTTTTTTCAACTTTCAGTCCTAATTGGATGCATTTTTTTTCTTTGAATTTTCTATGCAATATGAACTTTTCAATCAAGTTTGTGATAAACTGTTATAGATATAGGCAAATAAACCCAATCTTTCATGATGCATAGGATTTTTCTAATTCCCTCATGTTTGAATCCTTTGACTGCCTATTGATATTAATGTTCAGCAATGACTCATGGTTTTTATCCTTAAAAGGGCTTTATCCTTAAGCTTCTGCTTCAAAGGGAGAATAACATTTCTCACTGCTAGAGCTGATTTATTCTTCTTCTAAAAATGACATGATGGAGACTCTAACAAACACTGAATTACAGTTAAGGTGAAAGACCTGCACCAAAAATAGTCAATCATGGTTGTTAATATTCAAGTTCCAACTTAAAAGGGACTGGAAAACTTTGAAGGCAATAACATATTATAAATTTGATAGATTAGTACCATTTTATCTACCAGTAACTTAATGCAGATTTCTAACAATTATAAACTGTGAAGAAAGAAGTGAAGGTACCTGCTCTACTTGAACAAATCCAGATAACTTTAACAAAGACACTATTTTCTCAGCCTCTGGTGTTCCTCCGTTGGACCCATTATCCACAGCCTGTTGTATAACAAGTGTACCTCCAGGTCTAAGTAGACGACATACTTCACCCAGCTGATCTATACTGTGCTTTGTACTGTATGGAGGAACAATGCCAGACACTACCACATCAAATGCTGAATTTGAATATGACGCTATAATAAACAAAACAAAATGTGCAAATACTTAACTGTGTGTAGAATGTAAACTGGACACAATCACATCAAATGCTGAATTTGAATGTGATGCTATAATAAAGTACAAAATGCAATTTGAACAAACATATAACATTTAAGATATTATTAAATATTTCTTTAATTCCTACATTTTATGTCAAGGTCCTGGTGCAGATCGTCAAGATTATACCAGTAATCTTATTTCGAATAATATTTGAATTTAGATAAATTCAGTAAAAATGACAATAATTGAATGTATAACTTTAGTTAACTATTATATTTTGGTTGGAACAAATTTATTACACTTTCTTTGAGAATATATTTATATGCACTTACTAGGTCATGCATCATATTTAATTTTCCCAGAAAAAAGCCAGGAATGGCATACTTGGTGGCTGTCTTTACTTTGTTTGTTTTGTACAAGAATTCTCATCGTTTTGTTATTTTGTCATAGGTTTATATCAGTAATGTTTTCGGTGAGCTCAAAAAATAAGTGCTGATATTTTATTTTTACCGGAATTCAGTGTCTATGAAATGTACACTTTACAATCTTAAAGTCATGATACAATTTTGTAGCTGACCTAGTGCTTATAAATGTAGTACTTGAGATACAGACTTGACAATGAAAACTTAGCCTTGATCAATGATCAATGAAATGAGGTCAAGTGAATCCTATCTGACAAATATGTAGACCTAGCAAGGATCATATACCAAATAAAGTTATCCTATTACACATACATACATAAGCAAAATATTCACATGACAAAATATTTCTTGAAGCAAATACTAAACCAAGAACAATGGGCATATATATATATTATTAAAATATTAAAAAAAAAAGATGTGGTATGATTGCCAATAGGAAAACTTTCCACAAGAGACAAATGACACAGAATATAACATCTATAGGTCACATGGCAGACTGTACATGGTAAGAAGCATCCAGGTCTTCTATTTCCTGATATATAAAGCTTGAACATTTAGTGAAAAAATAGCTTATGCCACTGATGCCACCAGATTTAGACACTCCATCATGTCTTACATTCTCAAGGAAGAGAATTTCTGTTAACAGTGCTTGGATTAATAGAGAAACTTTCTATTTATACAGAACCTGAATCATTATTCTAGTGTAAAAATTTAGGAAAAGCAATAAAAAGTGAGCAAGTATTTCTTTGTTTACATGAGTAATTATCACACAAATATGAGCAAGTAGACCCATGGTGACATGTCTGTGTTTTTAGTGATCAGGTATTTAAAAAAAGTCATGAAAGTAGAATGTCAATTACCTATTTTTCCGAAAAACATGAACAATAAATCTTTCAGTCTTAAAATACATTACTGCCTGATTAAGATGCATATAAACTAAAGTAAATTAAAATAAAGCTTTATCTTTGTTTTAACTTACTGATCTGAAGTCTGTCTAAATTTTCCACTTTAATAGATCCTGCCTCAGTAACCTTATCTGACAAAGTCTTTACAGTTTCTTGTAGATGGTCACCTTCTAGATTCCCAGACCACAGTAACAGCACATCATTTTTCTGAGAAACACAGTCTAAAGCCATGATCTGCAAGTATTTCATATTTCTACAACTATATTAATCAGACAATAAAATTGAAAATGGAAATTAATACATAGATTTAAGGAGATGTGGTATTACAATGTAGTACCAATGAGACAACTCTCCATCCAAGTCATGCAAGTCACAATTTGTAAAAGTAAACCATGTATATATAACAATCTCACAATTGTGTTGCATCGGTTGAAAATGATACTGTTTTTCAGCATGAAACAAGAGATAAAGTATGGTTACATGCATTTTAGGCAAGTCTTTTCAATATATATGTTTAAATATTGTAACTGTCTAATGGCATCCTTGTTCATTTGTTTTTGTGTGTATGCATTTTTGTGGATTGAGGAAAACTTGCAGTTTCATTGATATTTGATTTTGTGGTTTTGCAAATCTCTGAACACATTCAAAAACTATTTTTAGCAAATAGAAAATTTGTAATTCCTTAAACATTCAAATTCATGGATCAATTCTTCCCACGAAAACCACAAAATTTTGTATCCAACAAAAAATAATGAATCCACAGTAATTTGTCCCAAATTTAGCTTAACAATGTTAGATCTTCAAATCTATGTTAGCAAATTTTTGTTTTTCACTCAGCTCGATTTGAACACTTCATGCTTCTGTGACATCGGGGCAACACCACCTGCACCGTGTCCAGCGCTCTAGACCACTTAACCACATAGGCTTGAATGTGATAGTCCATGGGTCACTGTGAAACTTTCCAAATATGAGAAAATAACTGGTAGCAGGTACATGAGGTAGTTGAGGGCAGACTCAGCATTTTCTAAATTACTGAAATAGTTAAACTCGGTGTAGCAGCTATTGTAAAATTATCAGAGCAGAAGAGTAGTTGTTTACTCAGTGCAGCTTAGGCTACAAAAGCTGGAATAACAATGTCAGTAATGCACATGGAAACAATGCTCAACTCGATGTAGCCGCCAACTTGGTGTGGTTAGCTACAAGAGATGGAAGCAATGTTAGATGCTACTTAGTGTAGCAAGAACTACAAGAGCCAGTAGACAAGTGTGCTACAAGAGCGGAAAGGGCATTACTTCAACATGTTCAAATTGATGTGGATGAAGATAGCAAAAACTGATAAACAAAGGAGTAGGTCCAGTAAGACCCCTTTTTGGCCCCAAAATATAGCAGTTTTACAAAATTGTTAAAATGTAAACTTTTAGTTATTTATTGGACAGTAGAATGATTTTGCTACATCAATATAGGCTGTTTTTGACATTACAATGCACATATATCGGGTTCTAGCACCATTAAGTCATGCTAAATTACTGAAATCTTCACAATTCTAGCTTTTTAGTTGAATTTTAGAAGTTTTCGTGTAAAACGAAAGTGGCCCCATTCGTGTTCATCCTTAATATTATTGAAATGTAAGTTGTATTTTATGATAATACATAACATATATAAAGGTTGAGCATGGAACACGGATGCGGCCACTTTCATTTTTGACAAAAAAACATCTGAAAAGTGATATTTTTTGGCATATTTGGTAGATTTTTCATATTTGAGCTTGAATCGGATCGTTTTTAATGACTAAATCAGTTAAAAATTTTCACATAAACTAGTTAATTCAAATGAAATAGACACTTAAATGTTCAAAAAGTTGTGAAAATCTTTCGTCAGATGAACCTGAAATTTGAGGCCAAAATCGGTTCTTACCGGACCTACTCCTTTAATTGCCCAAATGTTCAAACTTAAATGTACATGTACGTATGTACTGTGCATCGAAACAAATGAAAACTACAGAATTTAGGAGAATTTATGAATTTATGTTTTCCCAATATCCACTTTCTGTTGGAACTAGCTCTGCAGTCCCATGGCCCAAGCTTGCTGATGGAGTTTGGAGTAATCTTAGACTAGAACTATTATTGATGTGTTCTGTGCATTTTTACTGTTAATGAATTGATGATATATCTTAAATATTTATTGTGTTAACATTTTTAGTCAAACATTAACATTTGTATATTCCAGACCTACTTTAAAAAAAATAGTTCCTAGATTAAAGATTAATTGTCCCTTGTGACATATTTTTATAAAACATCCATGAAATTATGTCCAAGCACTTGGGACAATTTTTCACTAAGGGAGACACTATTTTATAAAATAGTTTAAAAATGTGATATTCTGTCCCTGAACGAAATTTCACAGATGAATTGTGAAATATAGTTCAAGAAGATACAATTTCATGGGACATTTTTTTTGCTTACAAAAAACTCATCAACTAAAATAATCAAATTAAAAATAAACAGCTGCGCCATGAGCGCATGATACGCCCGACATCTTGTGTGGAAGTTTTATGCAATAATCATAAATAGTTTCTGATAAAGTTTTAAGCAATAACCATTTATTGTTTTTAAGACATGGCGGGACATGTGAACCCCCCCCCCCCCCCCCCCCCCCACCCTGTTTTTTTTTTTACAATTATCACTAAAATAAAATTTTGAATCAAACCAAAAAGTATACAGATCTTTAGATTAATATAAAAAAGAAGTGTGTACAGTTTCAAGCAATAATCATAAATTGTTTTTGAGATACGGCGCGACATGTAAAAAAAAACCTCCCCTTTTTTACAAAATACTCAAGAACTCAATAATAAAATTTTGAGTCATCACCAAAAAGTATACAGATCTTTAGATTAATATAACAAAGAAGTGTGTAAAGTTTTAAGCAATAATCATACATCGTTTTTGAGATACGGCACGACATGTATAAACCCCCTCCCCCTTTTTTACAAAATACTCAACAACTCAAAAATGAAATTTTGAATCATCACCAAAAAGTATACAGATATTAAGATTAATATAACTAAGAAGTGTGTAAAGTTTTAAGCAATAATCAAAAATCGTTTAAGGTGCGACATGTTTTAGTTACAAAGTGCCGTAACTCAAAAATTTTAAATCATATTTTCACCAAAAAGTATACAGATCATTTGACCATCATAAAAAACAACTATATTAAGTTTCATGAAATTTAGATAAGTCGTTCTCAAGTTACGGTGTGACATGTTTACGCCGGACAGACGGACAGACAGACGGATAGACACCGGACACCATAATACGTCCCGTCAAAATTTTGACGGGCGTATAAAAACCAATGTTTTTGTTTAATTTTATTTACATAAATAAGTTGACTTGTCCCCTATTTTACTTTTGGTTTCTGATGCGAGTCTTCATGTTCCAACTGATTTGTCTCATGACGAGTTTTAACCCTGTTCTCGTTAATACATTATGACATGCATACATCCCGGTACGTGCCATGGACGCTTTCTGATACCAATGGCTTAGTCTTGTTATCATCATCACCCCTCAGCTCTCAAAAAGAAGCTCATCACATAAATATTATTACCGGAAATTTACTTTCGTTTCAGTCCATTGCAACTGTAATGATAAATCCCGAGCAATACTAAAAGAATTATGACGACATGACAAACACTAATTCGATAAAGACAGAGAAGATCGAAAAGTTTTCATCACCACGTGTACCTTTGAAAAGGAGTAAAGGAAAATTTCAACAGCCTTACAGGGAACCTTTCAACGCTCTATTTTAAGAACGAAAGGACATTTCCAATTTAAACTATTTACGCGACGACTATGTAATAGATAAGGCTAAACTATGCACACGATTTATCAAGATCTCTGATGTGATTAATAATAAAATATAATAAAACCAAAATGTATATGCAGTATAATTAATGTTTATTTCAAAACGGGTTATCTTGAAACGTGGGGCATTCTTACTTTATGGGCCGAGTAATCATAGGCCGAGTTTACTATATATAGCGACTGGTTTACGGTAGTAATTTTACCCTCCAGTATCAGTATCTGTATGTAAATAAAGAGATTGCGAAACCAGTGTAGACAATATTGGACGAAGTTGTTAGATATGACCAGGGTTTGGACTGTACTTTGCCGAAAGTACAACACATTGATGTTCAATCACAAATAAATTTACAAGCCCCTTGGGCTACCGCGCCACGGACATTTACTAGCCCGACACAAAAGTTACTAGTATTGGGCTAGCGTTATTGTCGAACCCTGTTTGGGGTGCAAGACATTTTTTCTTGTAACAACAAAATTTAAAAATTGCGGCAGTGATGTCTTGTAATGAATGATAGACAAAAAGCATTAAGGTCACATTCTAGAATTTTCTTCAAGAGCTTTTCCCAAATAAAAGGTTGTATAATACACCTTATCGCTATTTGTCCGCCATTGCTGGAAATCACACAGGTTCCCGTAAAATTTTGACGTCATAAAACAAAATGTCTGACGCCACAATGGAAAAGTGATTGTTGTTGACGTCAAAAGTTCAAGCGGACGGGTCAGCCGGGAATAGCGATAAGGTGTATGACTGTCAAAACGTTGGTGTCTTATTCGAACTGAACAACAACAGTATAACTTACTTGATTGCCATTTATAGAAAATAAAGGGGTAAAAAAATCGATAATTTAAACCTCTTTAATACATGTACCACTTTGTCCATAGGGTAATGAAAAACACTATTAATTCAGAACAAATAACCTACTTTCAGTTTGTTACTACTTTCTTCTTAATGACCTTCGACCTTCACCTTGAACAGGAAGTCCGAAACATAATTGCAATCTATTCAAATTCGAAAAGGGAAATATATTTTTCAAGTCCTTTATTAGAAACATTATTTCGTAATTTATTTTCTTTGAATTCATAATTGTTTCATTTGAAGTTTTAATTAACTAGACTGGTTTCTTGTAATTTTTCTGTTTAGCTCATAGTCCTGTATTTTGTAAAGATAATACCAGTCTAGATTGGAAATTATTTGACCAATCACAGAGACTTTTTCTTACTGCAACACCTTTTTTTTTTAGTATGATTTTGATTGGTCAAAATTGAAAGTGCGGGTAGATTGAATGTTGAAGGAAAATCAAAATAGGAATGGAGGATCCTAAAAATATGGATTGTAGTTGGGAATTTAACGCGCCTCAGTTTGTTGATTTCTCAACTGCATGTGACGATGAAGATGTTGATCGTTGGTTTGGTAAATAAATAAGCACCCATTATCGGCATACACAATATATGTCCAAATAGTGACAAATGTGAAATGATATAAATTATAATTTTGTGTGCCATTACATTCTTTGACTTAATATCAAATTATGTGTAAAATCAATTAGTAAAAAGTTACAAGAACTTAACTTCCTACATAGGCATAGGCCATATTTTGACAGTCCCAGACATAAGAAACATATTGTCAAACATCGGTTGCTCTAGCTTGCCATTTGGAAATTGAAGACATTTTTAATTTTAAAGACTAAAGTTTACTGTAGTAAATCTCTTACCGTACTGTACCCCCATTATGTCCCTCTTCTATTCAATGTCATTTGGTCTCTGATGAAGATATTCTTATTATTCATACCAAATCTCAATCTGTGCCAAACTGTTTTAGGGTTTTTTTGACAGAAATAGAAATTTGAACATTCAACTTAAAAAGTTCTGTCTGACTGATTGATTTTTTGTCTGACATTTTGACAGTGAGACAAGAGTTTGGGATACATGTATGTGATCAAATAATGTCTTATATTTAAATTATATTCATATTCATTTAGATTAATCATCTTATTTTTATATTATGAGAAATAAATACTTGTAAGTCTGTTGGTCCCATGCGCTTTTCAGTATTATTTTCAACCAATCATTCCAACGTTCGTCCCTTGAATGATTTTAAGACTAACAGTGGAATCCACCATGTCCACACAGCCAGTGATATCATGCATTTTTGAAAGATGAAAAATTTGCTTTCCTACTGACCTACTGACCCTAATATTTTACAGCTTGTTATATGAAACCTGTTATTTTTGGCCTTATCATAAATTGATTATAAGATAGGATTTTTTATTTTAATTTTCAAATTAGGTCCCCATGGGGCCTACAAACATTAACAAATATACCCACAACATATTATTTTACCATACAAACATGACAAACATAACAAATATAATTTTTACATGACTACATGTATATTTATATGGTAAATTATTTTTATTTTAGATGTTGATCATGAAAATGAGAAAGATGATGAAGACATATGTAATGGAGTGGATGTCATTGAGGATGCTGAACAAGAGATTGAAAAACTTGAGGGTACACCTAAGCAAGAGGCTAGACGTCTTACAAGATCCATGTGTCACACTCCTGTAAATGAGAAAGGCCTACCTGAGGCCTCAGGTAATATAAGATATATAAGTGTGCTGTGAGCAGTGAGAAACTTTCAGCATGTTCATCAATGATATTAATTAATATATAAACCCCATATATAAAACATTTTTTCTCATTACCCCACGCTACCATGTCGGGTATGGGTACACTGAAGACTGGTAGTAAAAGTACATTGTTGTATCTTCTTTTTCAAAAAACAAAATGTATAAGTCTTAACCCTTTCAACGCTATACACGGCATATGCCGCGATGACGTACGCCGTTCGCCACTGCTATTCGCGGCATATGCCGCGATGAAAAAGGATTTTTCATAAGGACTCTTGAACCATTCGGTTTTCATTCGGGTTCTCTCTAATTTTTCCTCGTTTGAATCTAGGATATGCAAGGTCTCATTTGCGCTTGAAATCCCGACAATTTTTATAGTAAAATCATGCAGTAGAAGGAAAATAGAAGGTAAATAAAAACAAATATTTTGACAAATGCAAATGGCGGAAATCGGAAACGAAGCTGTAAATATGGAAAAATTTCAGCATTTCCTTGGCGAAACTAACAACGAGGATTAGTTAAAAGGTTTCTTGTTATCTCAAAGTGTTTATTACATTAAATTCGTGTGGGAAATATGATTTGATCGATCATTACGAGACGTAGAAAAAGGGGGGAAAACGGAGGTTGACTGAATTTTTTTAGGATGGAGCTATTTATTTGTGCCACGATTACATAAAACGTTATGTATGGTACAATACGCTACGGAATCGGGCAACTGGTGTCTTCTTTACAATATGGCAGATAAAACAACAAAATAAATGAAGACTAAAAGTAGTTTTTATTCAAAATTCAACACAAATGTAATAAATTACACCTTTTACCTGTTAATTACCTGAAAACGCAGGTAACCTGATAAAAATTTCAGTAAAATAATTGCCTAACATTACAGTTCATGCTCTCCTGAGAATTTTTCATGCAATAACTTTCTCTGTATCTCATATAATAAAAAAGATACAGCAGTCTGAAAAGGAAAATACTGTTCTAATGAATGAACTAAAAAAAAAATGCAGCAGCAGCAGCCATTTTTCTATTTTTTTGTGTAGCGTTGAAAGGGTTAAAATTTGATTACATTTGTACATATATAATGCCTTAATAGGTGTCCAATCACTGGAATATGTACATGATGTAAGTGATGTATTTCCAAGAAAAGTGACATTGATAGTAAAGGAAATGATACACAATACACACATGATACATACGTTCAACAGCTCATAGTTCAATGCCAGACAATTTTGCACCATCAGCATTCAGTAAAATTGTAACATAGTTTTATGTATTATAATACAACTGTAGATTACCACAATCATAAAATATATATCACCTACTAACTAGTCTTGGGAATATACCTCTTTTTGGTGGTAATTTAATATTTGCAACTAAGATTGACCTTAACACCCCAACTATCAGAAATGTTTATATAGGTATCATTTTTTATATGTATTCAAATAAAAATCGACTACCATAAAATTAAATGTGCTTCATGTTGCATTTATAAAACGCATGTATTCTGTATATTTTCAGATGAGAGTAAAGATCAAACAGAAAAACAAAAAACAGGTGAGTATTTATTCTAGTGCATTATTATTCCAGGACTGCAGAATAGTGCAGATTGTCATTGTATGTATCAACACTGCACTTGTGAGCAAAAAACCTACACATGCACTTACCAAGACACTTCAGGCATGTGACTGTGAGGTTACGAATGAGGCTCAACGACAATACAGCATGTTCATACAACCTAACAATTCTTAAGCTAGCAAATGAATTATAATAATCCAAATTATTTTAATATGAGGACATCATACAATCTTCAACAAAGACAGGTCCATAAAATATGCTCTTAATTCCCCTCACCTCATAAACATTATAAATGATTGTTTCCAGCAACTACATGTTTGTAGGTTATGAATCTATCACAGAACTACAATGTACCATCAGCATGTCAGATTTAAAAAAGAAATCAATGCTCTCTATATAAGAGAACTTCTACTATGACGATATTCACCACTGCTTTAAAGGAATGTTTTCAAGATGTTTACCTATTGTAGATGTATACTGACATCTTTAGTGGTTAACTGTCTCATCCACCTCTTTACAGATAAACCAGTTCTCTTATATCATGTATATATGTCTGTGCATATATTTATAGGAAAGCTAAATGATTCCTTGCCATCAAACTTATGTACACTGAGTGGTTGGAAGAAAAGGACAAAGTCCAGAACAGACCAACAGCCTGAAGTGAAAAGGTACATTTTAATATTAAATTGTCTTCACTGAGTCAAGTTTTATTTTATACTTGTCACATTACTACAAGTTTGCAACCTGTAAATTAGCTAAATAACGCTAATAGATATGCAGTTTTCAAATTATAAACTCTGCTACTTGCATTTATTTCTGTGCACTTATCTTAAGTGAACTTTTTTAACATTTTTGAATTGGTGCTTACTAATGCAAGAACAAAATTGTTCTTGATTGATTCGAATAATGACATTGGCCAGTTTGTTCTTGCCAATTCGTCTGAGAAACTGTCCGTAAGTAAATGTACATTGTAAGAAGAGAGAGAAATGCACTTCATAAAGAAAAATCTAAAACAGACTTTCACTCTTTCCCACAAGGCTAAAAGGTTACTTCAAAAAAAGTAGATTTATTAAAAAAAAATGTGGGTCTGATAAACTACAAGAATATTTTGGTTTAAATGTGAATGATTCCTCAATCGGCAAGTCATTGGAAACATATTTAGGTAAGTCCTCTATAAACGAATAATCAAGGTTATTTTGTTTTTTTATGGTTCCAGTCAAATCATTGCAAAGAAATAATTAGTTTATGCATATCTAGCAAATGCCTTCTGTAAAGAAGGATTAACAATATGTAATTTATTTTTACCTTATTACAGAAAATCACCTCCTCAGTTGAAGAAAGGATTACAAGACTCAAAACAGAAAGCTGTAAAGAGACAGAACAGATCTCTAGAGGGAACACAGAAGTGAGATTCAGATAACATTTACCATGCTATTTTTGTCTTTATGACAAAGCCTCAGAGTTTGCAAAATCTTTTTTTTTCAGTGATGGTCCTTGAAGGAAATCTGCTGGTCGTTACTATTATTTATTGTCAAAATATCAAAGTTGAGTTTGTCCTTTGTCATAAAATTTTATTGGGCAAAACTTTGGACCACTACTTCTCGGGAACAAAAGGTTGTACATGTATTTCTTTGTAAAATGTGTAAGATGCATAATTATACATGTTGTAAAAAAAATAAATTAAGATTTACACAAATCAAACCTTTGTAACTTGTAAGATATGTTTCAACATTCGTCATACAGAAGTATATATTATTTAGAAGTAGTGCCTTATTTTTTTTAATTCATTTGATAAAACAGGAGTGAAGTAGATCCAAAGAAACTACGCCGATCTGTGGCCAACATCCAGAATGGTAACATCAAACGCTCAGGATCTTTCTCTAGATTACCTGCTCCTAATGGCAAACCTATGATAGGTAAAGCAGGGAATCCAACTCTCAATACTAGTGCAGGGGCCAAGAGAGTTCCTCAGAGGACAAGATCAGTATCTTCCATACCTGTTCCAAACAGCCCACGCAGATCTGTGGACACGAAAGAACCAGAACTGAAGAAGTTAACCATGCCAACAACACCCACCTGCTTAAAGTAAGTTATATGTACTCCCAAAGGTGGGGAAAGTATTAAGTATAATCATGTTTTCAGATGATACACAACAATGAAGTATGTATTTTCAATACTAAGTAAAAAAATAATTGGAGGTTGTCTATTCAAGTTTTATTGTGTGCAGAGGATTGAGAAACTTGGAGAATATTGATATTTTATGTTACTCAATTGGCTATTGTATAGAATTAGTTTTTACTAATTATGAAAATTGAAAATATTGAGTACTTTTCTTGTATTATATTTTAAGCCCTTTATCTTACAGACGCAACCCAGTTATCAAGCTTGCAATGGTGAAAAACACAGAACAGAAAGAATTAGAAACTATTGCACAATTTCGACAGAAACTTTCTAAACAATTGAAACAAAACCAAGAGAGCTACAAGAAGGCTGTAGAAGCTCCAAGTTATGCCCCTGCTCATTCTAAATCCAAACCTACACAACCTCATGAGTTTAGATTTCAAACAGATAACAGACTAAAGAACCAGCAGACCGAGATACAGTCTACCAGTCCTGTGGATTATGTTAGAACACTCCGATCAGAAACAAATAAACCTACTGTAAGCACATGTATTTATAATCAGCAGGTCTAGTTGTTTAATATGTCTATTTTCTGTAATATAGGTTTAATACCACCATTGATTTTCCCCTATTAGTCTTTGTTAAATTGTCATTTTTTTTAAATTGTACAGTATTTACCTTTGTTTCAACTAAAGAAATACTTTGCATGAATAAAGTTTAATTCTTTCCAGTGCTACAGTGAAAATTTCACACTACATTCCATTGCATATAAGAAAGTAACCATCCCCGGAAGTAAACAACCCAAATATTTACACTGTTATTTACTGGTTACCAGCTCTGGTAACTATGTAACCTTAACTTTCCAAAATATTTTATAAGACCATCAAATAAAAAAAGAATGAAGATTTTAGACACCCAACATACATGTTTATGACTCAGAAATTGAAATGTAGGGTTAATTCTCTAAAACTGTCAAATTCAAGGGAATATTTTTTTAGACCTATTTTCGTATACAACCGGGTGTGACGTACCATGATTTGGTGGTATTACACCTATACACTACATTCCACATATATATACAGTATAATAATAGAATAGACTATATTAATGTGCGCTTTTTAAAATTTCTGTATTTACTGTTAGGGGTAAATTCAGTAAAAAATCTCCCATTGACTTTAATGCTAATCTATGTGTGGAAATAAATTTATACCTGATTTACCTTTAGAAATTAAAAACTTTCATATATCATTCATGAAAGTACAAATGTAGCCCTATCTTTTGCAACAATAAAAACATAGGGTCATGCAGCATTTTTGGGCATTCACATGGCCTTGTTTACAAACAATGTAGATTTGCACTGAATTCCTATACTGACCCCCATTACTTTTCAACCCTGTAGGGAAAAAAAATGGTACATTCAGCATTTATTTTTTATTTTTTTCAACTCTAGTTTTGATCCATCTACCAACAAATACTTATTACAAACATTATCTACCAATCAGAAGAGCACAGGACTTCACTTTTAGACAGAAAGCTCTCCCAAATGAGCGGTCCCTGATGACGTATATTTATTTACTGAATTTACCCCTATAATAGGGTTTATATAAAGATTATAATTAAGTTAGTTTGTTTAATATTTCTCATCTATACATAAAAACTAAGGCCTTATTTGCTCTAACACGTTTAGATTGTCTAAATTTAAAAACAAACTATGATTGTCTAAATTTAAAAATTGATTACACATTTTTGCAATTGAATAAACCTCTTTATATAATTTTTTAATGTTTGTAATTGAACCTTTGTATTGCTGTTGTAACTGACCACTCAGTATCTTTACCTGTACCTGTTGTTACTAACCCCTTAGTAGCTTTAGCTATATCTGTTGTATTATATCTATTTCAGACTCACCAGCCACAGGCCAACAAAGGAATCACATGTCCAAAGCCATTCAATCTAACAGAGAGCAGGAAAAGAAAAATAAGTCAGTCAACTGATGCATTAAATGATTCATACCATTCAACAGCAGAAAAACTACGGGCATTTGAGAAACAAACTCCAGACAGATTTAGGTCAAAACCAAGAGGTATTTAACCACATTCTGTTATTGTATAAATATTAATATGTGTGTTAAGGAAAACAGCAGGAAATAGCTTCAATTGGAGAATATCAGTATGTTGAAGTAATGAATTGAGAAACAAAAAACATAAAAGTCGTTTACAATGTCAGAGAAGTATTGCAGTTGTTCAATTATTAATTAAGATTTTTTTTGTTCTCTCAAGAAGTAATGAAAAGTATACATGCTTTCTTTCATACCTACACCTTCGGTGCATTACATTTTTATTCAGACAGTTCCATAAAATAAACGTCTCAAAAAGTCACATGGAAATAACATTTAGTTTTAGATTTGAAAATTATTTTTAATTCGAAATGTGCAAGGTTCCTGTCACTATGTTTTATCAAACAGCCTTTTAAATTATACAGCAGGAAGAGAACCAGTGACAAAGAAAGGATCTACTCCTGTCATGACGGTACCAGTTACTCCACAGCTGGTATCCCGTACTAGATCACGTCCACAACATATACCTAGTCAACAAGAGATAGAGGAACAAGAAGTCGAAGAAATGAAAAAGTATATAAATAGCAATGAATTATGTGTTTTCCTTACTAGGTTTAGTCTCCCCTGCGACAACAACATACAGATACATGTGTGTCAGGCAGGTTTTGTCCCACTTTAACCTCGTTTTCATGCTTAATGTCGGTTTCTCATGTACAATATGCAATAGGTTAAATATATTGTTTTTTTTTGTCGGGAATTTGCCCCAAAGTTGGTCCTCAGGTACAAAAAGCGTCAATTTTGACCTTTTTTCGTTCTTTTTCTCGACCTGTAAGTCCGAGAGATGCTAATAGATGCATCCATCTGTAGTTTACATGTAGCGTGGACACCAGTGAACACTTTTATCACAACAGTTGTTAGGTCGGAGTTAAACTGATCTGGGTTCATCAGTGTAAAGAAGGTCATTTGCACCAAAATTCACCAAATTTCGGAATTTTTCCAATTTTGAACTTTAACTGGACTTGCAACCGGAAGTAGTCGTTTCCTCGGCGTATTTTGATAATAGACACGACCAGTCGTTATGTGCATTTAGGTTAACGGTATTTGTCAAGGTTTCAATCCTCTGAACTCCGTGATTCAGACCTTGAAGGTAAGCCCACCCCTCCAAAAAAACCAATTTTGTCCGATATCAAATTTTGAAGTTCGTATTTGAGCTCAAAATGAATATTTAAAGTGAGAAACATGACATGAATAGTTTCAGATTGAGGAAACGTTCATACACTACGAAATAAATGGTATTACGATGACCTCTAAATGTATGGAGCGCCATTGATGCCAAAATAACGGTATTCTGGGTACGGCCGTAATATTACGGCCCCCGCACGACAAGGGTTAAGTTAATGTGATACTTTGTATTTGACCCTTGAACACTAGACAATTGAATGTGTGCACTTTTATTTATTGTCAGTGATAATTTATTCTTCTTTCAGAAATCAATTCAAAGCTCATCCTGTAAACCAGAAAATCTTACAGAACCCAGCAACAGGGGTTAGAAAAGTTCCCTCTAAACCAACAACACAAGTGGAGGAATTTAATCTAGAAGGTCTCAAACGTAACCAAAACAAGTCCATAGAGAAAAAGGAGGAAAAATATGAGTTTCATGCACAGCCTGTTCCTAAAGATATACTTGAAGGGCCTGTGGTAGGTTTTTGTAAATATGTTAGAAACTACTGGGGTTTGACATCTTTCCTTAAACATTGTCAAATATCAAAATTAGAACATGCATGGAACTATTAAATGATTGATCAAAATTAGTTCTTGTCTACAAAATGAAATAATCATTTTAGCCAATATAGAATAAGAGACTAGTATGTCCTTTCATGATTTTATCTTTTGTAGGAATAGAATATTATTTTCTTTAAAAAAACATTGCTTCCAAAGGGTTATTGTTTATTCTACTTGGTAATTTTTATCTGAAATTACACTTCACTATAATAGAAAAACATTTGATTAGATATATATATATATTTAAAATTATGACTGACATAAAACATCACAAATAGTTCTCTTTGTATATTGTAGGGATTGAAGGAAGTGAGGGCAAAACCAGTAACAGTGCCTCATTCTCCAGCATTCGCATTAAAACACAGAGTAAGGATGCCTATAGAAGTCCCTGAAGAACCAGAGGTAAGAAGTAAACAATACTGTGCACAATATACAGATACATCATCTACATGTGTTGCATTCAGAAACAATTTAATTCACAGATAAGCAGTGTTTTGTACTCATTTAGGTTTGAAAAAGAAAGTTCCCCTATTGATTTTATACACAAAAACAAACAAGGAACTTCTGTTTCTGATCTAAAATTACACTGCTCTACACATATTTGCTATTAATGACATATGATGAAAATTATCAATCCACATAAACCAATTGTATATGCTAAAAAGAAGTATCTACCATTGATGAAATGTAAATGCTTTAACATTCAAAAATATATTATGAAGGTCCGATCTCTGAATACATTTGAATTGTATGTCTGTGGAAGTACAATCTAAATGGGGGAAGAAACATGTAGATATAAGATACTTACTAAAGACCATTAATTAGTTAAACAAATAAACATAATCATAAGAAGATGAGAAGAAAAAGACCCAATAAACTGAAACTAGAGAACAATATATGTTATTAAATGATGTGTCTCTTCAAAAGATGAAAATTTACAGCAGATATAATGTATTATCATGTGGCTTCTATTGACAAAAGTTAATTTTCAGACAAACAAATCGTACAGTAGAAAGAAAATTCCCCATAGTGGTATACCATTCCAACCAGCATTGAGTCATAAAAGTACCGTTCCTGAACCATTTGGTTTTGAGGAACGGGACAAATCACGTATGGCTGAGAAGGCAGCCAAAACAGAACAGGTTCTGCATGAGGAAAGAATGGTTAGATAATAAACACATGACTTTCTAAGAACAAACTGCACTGGATATGTATGGGAACTTTTTCAGGAATATTTAATTCTGGCTTGCTTTATTGTATAGATAGTTCTTAAGTCCAACTTCAGAAATTTATTAGAAATGTGTTCTGTGTAATATCTTTTTAAAAATGGATGCCCTGATGGTTTAAAAGCCAATTTTTTTTGCCCATCATTGTTGAAAAAAATACCAAGACATTCTATTGATAAAAATTCATGAAATTCCATCTGAAATTTTCTATACATACCAGTTCAGTTTCGTCTTTTTTACATGATATATATATATAAACTTATCAAAAATGTAAATGTTGTTAGTTGTGCATCATCAGATATAAAGTTAATTGCTTATTCTGTGGTTTTGAAAAGGTTATTTTGAAATTGAAGCTGTACAACTGACAACATAACATTTATAATGGTTTTCTGAAATCAGTAAGAATTGAAATTGATTTGACTGTTTATACTAATTTAGGAGGAACATGTAAAGAGTCGTCCTGTCCCTTACGTGGGTGTGCCATTTCAACCCAAGCTTAATCACAAAACCACTGTTCCTCAACCTTTCACTTTTGAAGAACGTGACAGGGAAAAATTACATAGAAAAGAAGAGAAAATAGCTGAGATTTTACAGGAAGAAAGACAGGTAGAATTGAAGCAGTCCTAACAATGATTGCATGGAAATTCTTATTTAAAAAGATCCAGATTAAAGCAGTGGTGCCTAGCATGATTTTGTGTATAAATCTATGCACAAAAAGTTTTAAGCATGTCAGATTTTAACTTGCTTAATTGTTTTTTTGTTAATTGTTTATTTGCTTAGTTGAAGTGTTTGTTAGATACTTGTATTAGTTATGATGTATGCTTGTACTTTTTGTTGTATTACTATCGCATTGACATATTATTATCTTAAGAAAAAACTAAGTTTGTCTGTCCCTTCTTGTGTCTTGTTTTTATCTGGTCTACCCCTATGTTGTATTACTATCGCATTGCCATATCATTATCTTAAGAAAAAACTAAGTTTGTCTGTCCCTTCTTGTGTCTTGTTTTTATCTGGTCTACCCCTATGTTGTATTACTATCGCATTGCCATATCATTATCTTTAGAAAAAACTAAGTTTGTCTGTCCCTTCTTGTGTCTTGTTTTTATCTGGTCTACCCCTATGTTGTATTACTATCGCATTGCCATATCATTATCTTTAGAAAAAACTAAGTTTGTCTGTCCCTTCTTGTGTCTTGTTTTTATCTGGTCTACCCCTATGTTGTATTACTATCGCATTGCCATATCATTATCTTTAGAAAAAACTAAGTTTGTCCGTCCCTTCTTGTGTCTTGTTTTTATCTGGTCTACCCCTATGGTGTTAATGAGATTTACTTGGAGTGTAAAACTTTCAGGTTAGGTACATAGCTTGAAAGATTTAAATCTCTAGCTTAACAATCAAGGTCACAAACTTAGTTTAGTTTAGTCCCTGTTGTCCATATAGATTCTTTGTCCCATATCTTTTACATTGTGTAAAAGTTGCTTATATAGTATTCAAATACAAATACTTTCTTTGTTTTTATGCCCCATCTAGGATAGTAGAGGGGCATTATGTTTTCTGGTTTGTGGGTCTGTTCGTCTGTCGGTTCGTCCCGCTTCAGGTTAAAGTTTCTGGTCGAGGTTGTTTTTGATGAAGTTGAAGTCTAATCTACTTGAAACTTAGTACACATGTTCCCTATGATATGATCTTTCTAATTTGAATGCTAAATTAGAGTTTTTACCCCAATGTCACGGTCCAATGAACATAGAAAATGATAATGCGAGTGGGGCATCCGTGTACTTGTGACACATTCTTTTTCATTAATGCATAGCCTTTATTATAAGCCTGTAAGTCACTAAGTTTTTGCATATATTGGATTTGAAGCATGTGGCTAAGATGCAAAGTTGGCCTGTATCTTAAGCAATTCTATTTTGATTGTTCTACCTTTTGAGACTTTTTACTAAAAAAAAAAAAAATTAACCAGATTTTAATTTGTATTGCCTTATTTAAATATAAATAACCATCTTTTCACATTTATAGTGAATTGTGTATTCTGTAATAATAATCTACAATATTTTAGTTTGAATATTTATATAAAATCTATAATTTCCAAAAACATTTCAACCCTTAGAAATCAATAATGACATTAATTTATTATCGACTAGATAATTGAAGCGTATGTTTGATCCTTGTTTTACATTCAGAATAATTAGAAGAAATATTGTTTGTGTATTGTAGGCTAGAGAGTTTAGAGCTAAACCTTTACCAAACCCATCCCCTGATAATCTACCCACAAAACAAACTAAACCAGCTACAAAACTGGAACCCTTTCACCTGGACACAGATTGCAGGTTAAATAGAAGTGAAGAGAGAAAAAGACAGGTAAGTGGATTGATTAGGATCAGTTTTAACTATTCAATGTCACTGTTAGATACATGTATTTGTTAAGTTTCAGTTGTCAGTCAGGGGTACTACTTGTACAAGTTTATTTTATTCACTTGAAGAAGTAAAAAAAAATATACATATATAAGTAAATAAATATTGTTTAAATAAGCTCCCCTTAATTTTCTCAAAAATTTACTTGTATAAGTAAATTTTTCTTACAATCCCACAAAAATCCTCAAGTTTTCAGATGTAAAATCATGCCTTTAATGATTTTTCCCAGGTTTGCTCAAATTTTTTTAATAAAGTTCAATGTTTCATCTCATTAATTCAACAAAGAAACTGATTGCGCAAAGATCTTACGTATTTGCACAAGGCCTTCAAAAATTGCTCCTTGGGGGCTTGTAAATGAGCAGTGTTCTAAAGATAACAGACAAATGGAATTTTGATTGTCCATGAAATTGCACTGAAATGATTAGTAAAGACATCTGCAAAGAGCAGATAATTCAAAATTCTATTAGAGCAAAGAAATCCTAAGAATTCAATAAAAGAAGATAGGATGACTTTTTTACTTCTACAAGTAAAAAAATCTGAATGTCTAAGGGACATAACTCAGCCAATATTTTTTTTTACCTATACAAGTAAATAAAATTCACTTGTATAAGTATCCTACAAATTTACTTATATGTGTATATTTTTTTTTACTTCTTCAAGTAAATAAAAAACACTTGAATAAGTAGTACCCCTGACTGGTTGTGCAAGAGTTATATAAAGACTTATAAATGAAAATTTGAACTGATTGTAGTACTTGTATAATCATTAATGTATGAGTATGTGCAAGGATAAAATGTTTCTAAAAGTCTTGTACCTTAGTATAGTTATAAAGAGAAATTTAAAATAACATGTATGATAACTTTTTAATTTGAAAGAATATTTGGGTCCTTTGACTCTGATGTCTAACTGTAACGATTACTTTCGTTGGGCCTATGACTTTTGTCGCTAAAGCTAGACATAGTGATTCGACATTCAGGCATCTTCTGCTGTGGCTTCCACTAATATTTACTCTGTGGTTAAAGTTTTTGATAATTTTAATCACTTTCTTAGACTAAACTGGATTTGTAACAGACTTGGATGGATGCTTGTTTAAAATCAAAAGCTGGTATCTAGAAGGATTTTTTTTATTTTTTTATTCTATTACTTATAAATGGTCTTTGGCATCACATACAGTCTGAAGTTAAAGTTTTGAAAACATTTATTAATTTCTTTAACCAGTGTTCTCCCCAGGCTGTTTTAGCACAGCGCTATTGCAATTCCCTGCTGTCCTATTGCACTGACCTCGTCGCTATCCAAAGCAACTGCATCGCTATATTTTTTTCCGTATTTTTCAAATTTCCTGCTTATTTTTCACTTCGTATCACGTGATCGACTGGTTTACAATTTTTGAATGAATTATTTCCGCTTTGTTAAAGTAACTCTGGGGGACCAGTCTAATAAATTTTACAAAATGGTGTATTTTTCAAATTTCTCACTTATTTTTCACTTCGTATCACGTGATCGACTGGTTTACAATTTTTGAATGAATTATTTCCGCTTTGTTAAAGTAACTCTGGGGGACCAGTCTAATAAATTTTACAAAATGGTGTATTTTTCAAATTTCTCACTTATTTTTCACTTCGTATCACGTGATCGACTGGTTTACAATTTTTGAATGAATTATTTCCGCTTTGTTAAAGTAACTCCGGGGGACCAGGTTAATAAATTTTACAAAATGGCGTATTTTTCAAATTTCCCGCTTATTTTTCACTTCGTATCACTTGATCGACTGGTTTACAATTTTTGAATGAATTATTTCCGCTTTGTTAAAGTAATTCCGGGGGACCAGTCTAATAAATTTTACAAAATGGCGTATTTGACAGATCAAAATAAACAAAGATTTCAACATTGACATCTATTTTTTTAATTTAAAGAAAATATAGAGGCAAATATGAATACAATGAGATGAAATGAATTGATTGCATTTCCCGACATCACTCACAAACTTGTTTTACGAACTTTGAACAAATAATGATTTTAAAAACAATCAAACACAGGGGTTTGTTCCAAATTATTTGCTGGGTTTACTATCCATACAAACCCTGAAAATGAGCAAGTCTTTTAGGTATTAAATATCCCCTATTCGAACTTATAATTGTTAAGTCAGAAATTCTACCATTTGATAACAATTTGAGAGGATATGATTAGAAAAACAAACCCCAAGCTGATACGACTTGAGAAATTTACTTTCTCGATGTCCAGCTTGGATGAAGCCATTTAAATATTATAAAACGTTTAGTTCATAAAAATGTAAAATCTTTATGCTAAAAAATGTCAATTCCTGTCAAACATCGTAAGGTTAACAGTACACTGCTACAGTTGGTTACAAAACCAAACAGAAACTGACAATGACTTTATTGTTGGTCCTACATGTTCTGCAACATTACCTGATGGTGCTAAGAAATCTTGGCACAGGCAGTTTGGTGTAGATCCATCATGGAAAAAGACTTCTCCTTCAGTTTTATACATAGATAGTATGAGGATTTAATATATGAACTTACAATGGAGAAAAAAAAACTCTTCTTCTATATCCAGACAATAACATGTCATAAACAAATAAAGCCTCATTAAGGGGTACACTGTAACTTCCATGAGCATGACAAGGACATCATAACAAGAGGAAACATCAACAGCATGATATAATAAAAACACATAACAAATTGATAACAAACAAACCGCACGCCGCGATAAAGTTACTGAGAATTGTTAAAAAATACGCTCTTACCACAGCGCTATCCAAAATTCCTGGGGAGAACACTACTTTAACCATCCTGGATTTTTACCAAATTTTGATTTAAGCTTCTTACAATCAAAAGATAGTATCTAGAGTAAATTTTCCACCATTTTGATTGAGCATACAACTAACAGCAAAAGTAGGACGTAGGACACTGGGTTCTGTGTAACCTTTACATTTTTTTTCTTTAAAGCAATATATTATTGTTCACAAAAATGATAACATCAAATAGTGTTTTAATGATAGCCTACTAATATTAAAATGTTTACTATTGCATCTAGATTGAAGAAGAATTGCATCCCAAAGTACAGTTTAAAGCCAGACCACCTGAAGTTCTTAGAAAAGAGCCTTTTATACCAGAAAAATCTACCAAACCTTTAACAGGTAACTGAAATTTTACATATTCTAGAATGATACATAACACAAAAAGAAAACTTAAAAATTTTGTATATATATCTTCACTAAAACACCTCAGAAAAAGTTACTAGTCAATAACTGCCTCCAGTCAACAATCCTCTAAAAAGCCGGGACATCAGTGTAAAACTAAATTGTACACAAATATTAATTTGATTCAATTTTTTATTAATAATTTGTTCATCAGATATTTTATTGGTGAATTTACACTCTGGAAAGACTTGTAAGCCACTAATTCACAGATTATTTTACATTGTTTAACAGATCATCATAAAAAGATCTAATTCTATTTATGTATAAAGATTTAAATGCTGAAACAATGAACTAAAGGCCTAAATCCAGCTTTATCTTTGTGTTGTTGTTAAACAAATACCTCTTGCACATGATTGTAGCGTATCATTGAGAAGACATACATGTGGTAAAAAATCTTGCTTTTTATTGAAACATGAAGCATCACTTTTAAAACACCTCATATAGTTGTCTGCCAACTAAATGGTTGAATCATTTTAAAATTTCTATGTACAAACATTATGTAATGTAATTATTCTTTGTTACAGACATTAGTGAATTTTCCCTGAATACTGAGAAAAGGGCTTACAACCGAGAAGGTTTTGAAATGCATAAGAAGAGCAAAGAGGCTGAGATAGAAGCTGTGAAACGAAGAATAGAAAAGGAGAAAGAAGAGGAAGAACAAATGGCCATAGCTAAACTAAGAGCAGAAATGGTACATAAAAGTAACCCTGTTAAAAAATATACAAACGTTGAAGTTCAACCAAGTGATAAACCTGTAACATATGCAATGTCACCAAAGTTTGAGACAGACAGACGATTACGTAGCAAAGTGAGAGTATAATAGTGTGTATCATGTGTAATGATTGTAAATGTGTACATAAGACCAATTTTATACATGTGTACATTGTAACACATTTTAATTTTTTATAATAATGCATAAAAGAATGTGTATTAATGATACTTATATTCCTCCCAATATTTCTATGTATATATTCTTAACTTTTATATTTAAATGAACTCTCAAAAAAAATCTTTAAATGTGTACAAATGCATGTAAAGCTGCTTCTAGCAGATAGTTTAGTCCTGTCGCATACCCAAACATAGAGCATCATTCTCTAAGACTAATACATTGAAACTTTACACATTTCAGGAAGCCAATCGTATATCAATTTTATACTTATATTGCTTTGAAAATTTTCTGTAGATGTTTTCAGTATTAAAACTGAAAGCTCTGTTCATACTAAGAATTATATCCTGTGTTTATGTGTGTGTTGTATTCCAATATGGATACAGTTTACTGGTATTATGTTGACATGTAAATACATTTTGAAGGTTGATTTATAGCAATCAATCAATAAAGTAAGAGGTGGGTTTAGGAGAGGCAGGGTGCTAGCCCCATTTATGGAGCTTTATGTAAGGTTAACGCAGGCTTTCAACATGGTCTTGCCAATGAGTTCCCTTTTTCTAAAATCCTGGATCTGCACTGAAAAATATCAGTGTATGATTGTTAAGGGTCAACAACTTACTTTATAAACTGTATTTTTATTGTCTACAAAGAGCTCTAAATATGTTTTCTCTTGGTTCATTTTTCTTTCTTTACCTATTGCAAGCATTAAATCACCTGTTTATTGTATTATAATTATTACAATGTATGCATATAGATGATATAGTACATATTAAAAATTTTGGTTCAAATGATTTCATATTCATATAGTGCAGGCATTTTTTTATGCCGCCACCCATGATATAAAATGTTCATGTCATCACTCACAATTTATTAATTTTGAATGTCTGACATACCAGTTGTTAAAATGCTGTTCCAAAATTTTTGTAGACCTAAATTCAACTGGAATAAAAATTCATATCCTTAGAAATTCTACTACTAGGACATGTAACCCCCAACAATTAATTGATATGAGTTCCTCCCATCCCTTACCATGATAAATTTTGCAACAACCCTTGCACAGCTACTGACAATTAATATTGCATCCTGAGATGTTCTCATTGAAGCCATGAAATTTAATAAAAATTTCTATTTAAATATAAAAATGTTGTTGTCGGTAGACAAGTGTTTGTACAATATATCAAGTTTTTTATGGTGCCTGATATCTGTACACTTTGACAAGCTGTCTTACCGCTGTAATGGGGAATAAATTCAGTGTGTATTATTATTATTTTAAATTGATTGTTTATGTTTGTTTTAAAAGTGTTTAAATTGTTTTAATTTTTTGTTTGTAGATCACTATTTATTTATGTAAAAATTGTGTACAAGGATATAACTTTATAAAATACTTTAGTTCTCCTTCTTCACAGAAATGTTTACAAGTTATAATTTTGTTGGACATATGAAGTAAAAGGTTGGAACTTTTTTTTAATTTTATTTTGGTGACAAGGTGTCAATTCTAAATACCACTCCACTTTTAAATCAAGCATATGGGTGAAAAGCCTACATATAATTATTTTGGATACTTAATTCAGAATACAAAGAAATATCAAAAGCTACCTAAAGTTTTGCTTTAACTTCTGTGAAGGGAACTAACTTCAATTTTTTTCTCAAGAAAATGTACAAGAAAAACCTTCTCTTCATAAAGTAAAACTTTATAAAGGAAGGGCAATTTTAATGTAGTTGTCAAGTACAGATATAGATTTCTAATTTTATAAAATGTCCTGCCCATTTATGTAGAATATGAAGTAATAACAAACAGAAGAAATCTCACTTATGAGGTGTCAATATTTTTCATATATTGAAACCCCCCTATATTATGTACTTGAATTGCTTTTCATTTGATTCTAATTTAACAATGAATTTATAGTTTTTAGCACATTGACTTTTGTGAGCTGTCTATTTCAAATCTAATATATTCTTCAATGTTTTCCCTTTATTTTGTTTGCTCTTTCTGACATGGTCTTACTTTTCTGTTCTTTCAAGATTTCACTGTCGGTGTTGTATCATATTTCTTCCTGAATTCACATTGAATTTGTTTTGTCCTGTTCTATAATACATAATTGAAAACATGGATTTCCAATGTTATCTATTTTAATATTTGTGTGAATTCTATTAATCATTAGTCATAATTATAAGAAATGAAAGCTGCTTTATTTTTTTTCAATGTTATGTGTGGCAATGATTATTATTTTGAAAAAGATTTTGGCAACACATTTGAAAAATCTCCTACAGTTAACAGCAGAATTATAATTGTAAAAAGATTGTGTGGATATTTTAAGTTTTTTTTTATGGTTTTAAGTTGCTACTCCTAACAGACGTGGTTTTATCCATCCACCGATACTTTAATTGATAAAGAGGAGAGTCTTGCAAGACAAAATGTGTATTTTACAATCGACAAAATCATGTTATTTCATTAAATACACAATTAGAAGTAATGGCAGATTGTTGGCAGAGCCATTTATAAAATGTTTGTTTTTGAATCAAACTTGGGAGTAAGATAAGTGTATTTTTTGTCAAGCTTCTTTTTTTAAATGGGTTCTGCTTAATATGTGTTACAAGTGATATCAAACAATGGAATTATTGTATTTGCTATACAGTCAAGAATATACATAGATGAGGAAACTTTACTTGAGTTTTGTCTAAATATTGAGAGATGGTCTAACTGTTTATGTAATATAAAAATACTTATAAAACCTCTCAGTAAATTTGGTGTAAATGTAACCACTGCCAAATCATAGAACATCATCACACATATATATGTGAAACTTCTCTCAATTCAACAGAACTGTAACACAGGATTGCATAAGTTTTACGATCATGACAAATGACATAAGGCTTAATGGTAATAAGACATGCAGGATTCCTGTTAAATAAGGATTTATATAAAGAGGTTTTATACTAATGTAAAATTTGGCAAACAAGTATTTCTGTACCAGTTTTACTTTATATGTGATAGACTGAGATAAAATATGAAATAAAATTATAATAATGTCACATTGTTGTTATATAACTTTGCCAAATTAATTTGTTTATAATGTGTCTGTCATTTTCACCATGTCAGTGAGACAGCAGGCAAATGATAAGACTTTTTTTTTATTATCTTTTTGTTATCTTTGTTCAAGTTCGGGGTCACCCTGTTGAAGGCTGCATTGTTTATATTTCTCAAGTCATATTGTCTAAATAGTCAAAAGGGCCAGGAGACTTTTTACACTTAAAACTGTTTTAACCCATATTGTTTGCCTGTACCAAGTCAGGCTTTCTGGACTGCTCAGTGTTTAAAAAAAATTGTGTCTGGTGCAGTCTGTTGAACTGTGCAATTTTTGTCTAACTTTCAACATAAGTCACAAAAAGAGACACCAGGATAACAATATGGCAAAGGCTTAAACTATTGTATTAAGCGTTATATTCTAGAAGGTATTAAAAGACCTGAATATTTCATATCTTGTATGCAGATGTCTTATCTTACAAATTTCTGTCCATCATATATGTCTCTTGTACTTAAACCTTAGTTTCATGGTTGAGTGCTTTAAAGAAATGTAAAGGTATTTTGTCATGTGAAATACTTTGAGTAAAAGGATATCAATGTTTTATGGCCTCACAGCAAAGTTGTCTTGCCATATAGTTATGTACATCAGCTTCCTGTTTGCCGATTGTTTGAAATTAAACTGCTCATTGATCAAGGAAATTTTCCATCAAACTAGTATTGGTCTTGAGACTTGCATAGTATCCATGCATATTTGTGTTCACATGTGTTGTTAAAATTGCAAATTTTTCAACTTTTTCAGACGGGGCCATTCGTGTCGTTTCTACACATCTAGTTTTATATGGTATTCTTGCAAGTTCTTACATACAGGGTTACCAGATCTTCACTTTATATTTTGGATTAATGACCAAGGTTAAGTAAATTAAAGTTTAATGGAAAACTCAGAATCTCAAAAACTTAATACTATATTTGGTGTATTGAACAAATGTCATATATAATACATGTACAACTACATGACCTCATTTTCATGGGTCATTAGTCAAATAATTTTTTTTTTGTGGTGGATCTGTTTCTCTGCTATACTATAATGTATAAGCAATAGATCAGCTGAATTTGTTTCACAGAAACTTTTTTTAAATGGATTCATTGCAAGGTGGAAATGTCTATCAGATTTCATCTGACCTTGACCTCATTTTTATGGTTTTGTACATTTATCAGATACTTTAAAAGTCAAGTATATTTGGAGTATGGAATGATTATAAGGTTTACATCTATATAACTAAATCAATATAAACAGGTAAAAAAGGTAATTTATTATAAAGTTAATGAAACAAAGTTCTATCGACTTGAGATCCAAACATCAGTTTCCAGGAGTACGGTACCTTCCATGACAAGCCAGGCATCTTCACTGATTTACCATCAATACCCATCACTAGTTTGGGCTGTGAAAAAAAAAGTAAGTGCTAATTAAAGGTATGTCTTACATATTGGTCAGCAGAATGTTGAATAGGCTGATATATTCATTTCAGTATGATAAAATGTATGAATCGTATTATACATTGATAATGAAATCTTACTTTGCAATACTGGCCATTGGAAAAAAGATTACCACAAAGGTAAATAACTCATTGTCTTACATTCCTAGAGGAAAAGTTGGCAAACATTTCTTTTAGGTGACAAAGAATACACAAATTGACAATGGCATGGATTTTGTGAGATTTTGCAAACCTCTCAATCATGCACAACTGCATACGAATATCTAAACCTTAATTTATATAACTGTTTTACTTTCCAATGTATAGGTAATTTAATCTAAAAATAACTTAAATACAAATGTTTAGAATACCTGTAAATATGGTTAAGGAAGAGTAATATAATTTTGGCTAAAATGCTATTTTACAAATGTTTGAAGAAACACTCCTACATTTATATAGTTTGTTGATGAAAAATTACCAATGGGAGTATAATAGGCTGAATATGCTCTTCATATACCACAAAACATACCTTTTTCACTAGATTTGCAACATAAAGAAAAACATGTTTTTCATAAGATTTTCAACAGCTGTTTTCATATGTTTTTCATATACATGTTTCAAAACACACAGAAAACATATGATTATCATATGTTGAACAAAACATATGAAAAACATATAAAAATGATATGTTGCAATTTTTCCTGTGTACATAGTTTCTTGATGAAATATTAACAATGTTATTACCACTAACAATTCAGTTATAACCTTCAGTATTATAACTTACCTCCATATCAATTATATTTAGCCAGCTGTTGGCATGTTTAGCCAGCTGTAAGGCATCACTAGCATTGTCTCCCTCAGAACAAAACAATAACAGGATACACACTTTCACCTCTTCAGAACTGTAAATAATAATAATAAACAATAACAGGATACACACTCACTTCTTCAGAACTGTAAATAATATCATATAGCATCAAGATTTAACCGGCTATGTACAACGCATGTAGTGGGTTATTTAACAGTGCACCACATTTTTTATGTTATTTTGAATAGACAGAAAAAGTATTACAGTCATTTCTTACAATTTAATTCTAAATTCCATTTTCAACTGTAGAAAACCATGAAAAAACGTTGATGACATCACGGTCACATGACTAAATTATGTCTATGGGCTCATAACAAAGTAATGTCAACCAATCAGAAGACGCATTACATCCAAAATCAAATTATTATATAATGTCAGTAACTAGATCTCTTAGTGTTGACATTTATTATCTGGCTATACTAATGGAATAATAATAATAATTATAATTTCATTACTTCATTCAGTTTGTGAAGAAGTCCACTGAGTTTACACATAAAACACTCCTGTGTGGAGCAGGAGCTGCCTTCCCTTCCAGAGCAGCTGACAAGTACACTCCTGTTTTCAATGGGGTTGGTGTTGCTCAGTCTTTTTTGAGTTTTGTACACTGCTGATTGTCTTTGGTTTTTTTTTTTATCAATTTATGTTTGAATATCCCTTTGGTATATTTGGCCTCTCTGATAGGCTGTCAAAAATCTATAACCAATGTCAAGGTGACAGAATTACCTATACACTCCTAGTGTCATAAACTTACCAATCTTTAAACAAAGATTTAGCTATTCCTCCACCTGGAATGTAAGGTGATGAGATTTCTTCTGTCTCTCCGTTCTCTGATAATCTTTTCTCTAATTCTTGCCATTCTAATCGAGATTTCATGTCTTCAATTTCATGTTTCTCAAATTTTGGACTGGCTACAAATCTAAACTGAGATCTACAACACAAGAAAGTATGATGTAATATGGATCATGCTCAATATTTTTATACAATACATTGTCATGTTGTGTTTCCATTTTCTAAGAAATAGTGTATGTATAAAATTGATCTTCTTATATTGAGTCATAAGCATGATAAGGATTGTGTTATCTGCATTGATGTATTAAATACAATGTTAGTCCACATTCTGTATTTCAACAATTTTGTGATCTTGTATAGTGGATTATTTTAACTTCATATGAATTTTGCAATTACCACGACCAAACCTATTCCCTATTTATTAATTTTCAAATTTTTCTTGCCTATTAAAAGATTAAAGAAGGGCATAATTTTCAAATTCTTTATAAGAATTGTGATATTAGAGGGGGTAGGAGGGTCCTGATCCCGAAATCCCAGGCTTAAAAACACAAAAATCCAGAGGTCCTGAATTTAAATAAATTTAATCCTGACATCCCGGGATTTGAACAAAGAATTCCCATATCCTGAAAGGGTCAATCCAAAATCCCGAGCTTAAGAACACCCGCTTACAGAATCTGAATAAAAGGTCCTATCCCCTGCCATGTTAGTTAAAATAAACTATATCCTGAAAATTTTAAATAAACTAAAGGAATGCATAGGGATTTGATACTTGTGGAATTACAGATTTATTCTGAAATGACTACTTGTTAAGAGTTTGGATGATTTAGAGTTTGACATATTGTAAGGACATTTGTCCAATCAGTATTTTGGAAGAATGCATGGTGCCCTGTAGATGTCTTTTGGTTATTTTTGTCAATTTGTAATTTCTAACTGAGTCATATGCCAAATCTCCTTCTATTGATCACTCCACAACAAGATTTAGGTACCCTGTCATATAGGGAACTTTGTAGTGACCATCTCCAGCATTAAAGTGTATGTCATTACGTTTATTACTCACCCCTGTAATTGACTGTCAATTCTTTCATGAGCATGGCTACTTGTTAGAATGACTAGTTGTGATATTTTCATTTCTACCATCCATTTCCTCAGCCACTGTTTAAAAGAAGCCCTTTTCCCCTGAAAAATATTCACAAATGTCATTACCGGTAAATAACAAAGGTTCAGATTAATTTGGACTTTACATCTATTCTTAAGTGACAGAACAAATCCAAAATTGTTTCTTTTTGATTGAAAATTTATATTCTGCGTAAAGTAAATGAAGTAAATTGTACGTGTCTATTATTTTGCAGTTACACTTCTACCTCTGGCCCAAGTTGGAAAGGGTTTAGCCCTCATAAAAATGTTTTACCCTGCTACATTCTTTATGTGCTTGTCCAAAATCAGGATCCTGTAACTCAATGGTTGTTGTTAGTTCCTATTTGTTTTTCTTAAAATGCTTTGTCATGAGTTATGCCGTTGTTTAAATTGTTTCACATTTTTTCATATTGGGGCTTTTTATAGTTGACTTTAGAGTATGGATTATCTCATTATTAAATGCCTTGCAGTAACCTATAACTGCTTACATCTTCAGCATTTAAACTCTGGTGGATATTTGTCACATTGACATATATATATATAACATGTGATATGACTACAATTTCATTTTAAACTAACAGCCTTCAATTTCATCTGAGAGGTACTAACAGATTGAAAACATAAATGTTTCATTCTATCTTGTCAGGATGTATTTGTTAACTTCTATGTGTTTTGGTCCCTGTGGAGTCTTGCTGGCAATCATATCACATCTTCTTATCTTAAATCAATTACAATCCAAGTTAAAACAAAACTACATTTTTTATTTGGTATTTTATATAATACTAGAAAAGCATAGCCATACATAACTGAGTACATACTCAAATTATTACTTACTTGAACAAAGGGAGATCTTTGTTGTATTATTATTGTCTTGTTTTCTGTATTCTCATAAACTGAAATAGTCATCAAGACAACATCTAAGTTGAGGAAATTTGCCTAAATTTATTGTAAATTACATACTTATTAACTTTGTCTATCTCTATGTATAAACCTTTATACTAAACAGTGGATTCTTTAACTTTAAAGTTACTAAAATGTTTAATGTGTCTAATATGTTTGTGGGAATTTTTGAAGAAGACATTTATTTATTTTTATTATCAATCTCAACTCAAACTTAAAAAACACCTCATGTTTACATAATAATTTTTAAATGCTATCACATTTTACTATATATTTTAGATGAACTTTATTACCTTCACAATTTGTGACAATTTTACAGGAAATTGATTCAGGATGAGCAAAAGGATCATTTCCAACCAATGGCAATATGCTATCATGATAGATATAACCAATTCTCTCCATCCATAATGTGGAGATAATCATATCAACTGCTAACTGTCCAACATTTCCTACTGATACTGCTGGCTGTAATAAAAACACATATGCACAGTCTGCACCAAAAACTTTTTCAACTACTAGTCCGAAGACCAATATTCTGACATTTTTCTTATTGGGCCAAACAAAGTTTTGCAAAAACTTACTAGTCCGAATGAAATATTACTAGTCTGGGGCATCGGACTAGTGGCTAACCGTGCAGACTGTATGCATGTACTTAATGTAGAGATAATCATATCAACTCTGATACTGAAGGGGGGGGGGGGGGAGGGGGGGAAGGGTCCTGATCCTGAAATCCCGAACAAAAAAACACAAAATCCTGAGGTCCTGAAATTTAAATAAATTAAAATCCCGACATCCCTAAATTCGAAAAAAGAATTCCTGGATCCTAAAAGGGTCAATCCAAAGATCCTGAGCTTAAAAACACCCGATCCCAGAATCCTGATAAAGGTCCTATCAGGGGCAGATCCAGCCATTTAAAAAAAAAAGGGGGGGGGGGGGGGGTACCCAACACAAGTCAAAGGGGGATTCCATCTAAATGTCCCCATTCAAATACATTGATTGGCCAAAAAAACGGGGAGGAAGGTCCAGCCCCCGTACCCCCCCTGGATCCGTCAATGCCTATATTCTAGTATAGTCTTTTAAAAAATTGGCAAGAGTTATACCCATGAGAGAGCTAACAAGGCCATTTTCCATACATTTTTTTAAAGTTGACATAGGCGGATCCAGGGGGGGGGCCTGCAATTTTGTGGGGGAAATTTGGTTAATTATATAGGGAATCACTGAAGCATGACTGGAGTGCCCCCCCCCCCCCCCCCCCCCCCCCCTTTTTAGGTCAGTCAGCTGGCCCCCACCCTTATGAACAGATCTGGATCTGTCACTAGTTGAGCGGTCACAGTTTCAGAACTTGTCTGAGATATTGCTGATATTAACCTGTAGTAAAAAAAAAAATTTAAATCCCGCAAGACTGTCTCCTTGATAGTGGTAAGGAAGCCATTTTCCTTACATTTGATATAATCAAGGTGCATAAAAAAGTTGTCAGAGCTATTGCTGATATTAACCTATAGTAGGGCTCTATAAGTTTTTTATAAAATCTAGGAAGATCAGAATTATACCTGTGAGAGCAGAGTCTACAACTCCATGGATGAGACTCCGGTATTTCCATGTACCCCCACAACTCATTACACAGGGGATAATAACTATTACAGCAAACTAATATTTTCATCATCTAAACTTTAACAATATCTAATAAATTTTGAATGCTCCAGAAACATTAGTCCAAATAATTATGACATCTGGCAAGGCTAGTTATTTGGACTACAGAAACATCAGAAGTCTGAATTTTAATTTTATTTCCATTGTA